>NC_058083.1:154292248-155018989 GCF_014858855.1 Bufo gargarizans
AACTTACCTCCTCATAGAAACTGATTAAATTAGTTTGACATGACCGATCCCTCACGAAGCCATGCTGATATGGTGTTATTTGCTTATTTCCGTTAAGATGCTCTAACATAGCATCTCTCAGAAAACCTTCAAACAGTTTACCCACAACAGATGTTAAACTTACCGGCCTATAATTTTCAGGCTCTGTTTTTGGACCCTTTTTGAATATTGGCACCACATTTGCCATGCGCCAATCCTGTGGGACATTCCCTGTCAGTATACAGTCTGCAAATATCAGAAATAAGGGTCTGGCTATGACATTACTTAATTCCCTTAGGATACGGGGGTGTATGCCATCCGGCCCTGGCGATTTGTCTATTTTAATCTTTTTAAGTCGCTGTTGTACTTCTTCCTGGGTCAGACAGGACACTTTTAATGGGGAATTTATTTCAACATTCAGCATTTCATCTGACAGTTTATTTTCCTCAGTGAATACATTGGAGAGAAAAATATTTAACAGCTTTGCTTTCTCCTCGTCGCTCTCTACGACTCCCCCCTCATTACTCTTTAAAGGGCCGACACCTTCAGATTTATACTTTATAACATTTATATAATTGAAGAACATTTTAGGGTTAGTTTTACTCTCTTTGGCAATTAATCTCTCGGTCTCTAGTTTGGTTGCTTTTATTTGTTTTTTACATGTTCTATTTTTTTCCTTATAGTTTTTCAGTGCTTTCTTGCTACCCTCCTGTTTTAGTGTTTATATGCTTTCTTGTCATTTATTGCTTTCTTTACAGTTCTGTTTATCCACATTGGTTTCTTTTTGTTCCTTAACCTTTTATTCCCATACGGTATGTACCTCTCACAATGAGATTTTAGGATGCTTTTAAAGCTATCCCATTTTGTGGCTGTATTTTTATTTGTGAGGACTTTATCCCATTTAGTTAGGCCTATGGCCTCTCTTAGTTGGCTAAATTTAGCTTTTTTGAAGTTTGGTATTTTTGTTCCTCCCTGCAGAAACGCTCTTTTGAATGATAATTGGAAGGTTATTACTTTATGGTCACTATTTCCCAGGTGTCACCCAACCTGCACGTCCATTTTTCTGTCAGGCCTATTGGTTAATACTAAGACCAGTATGGCCGTCCCTCTAGTCGGGTCCTGAACCAGTTGGGAGAGGTAATTGTCCTGTTGGGAGAGGCCGTCCCTCCCAGTCTATATCTGGGTAGTTGAAGTCCCCCATAATAACCACCTCATTATGATTTGCCGCCTTGTCTATCTCATGACAGTTGGAAGAATACGAGATGAAGTCTGTCCATCCATTCGAAAGCCAAGAGATGGACGTCCAGGCAAAATATCGGAGTCAACCAGTAGGTTTATCACAAGGTCTATCGGTTTTGGTGTGAGAAACACGGCAGTGGAGATGGCTCATATAGTTCGCAATAGTGGGATCACAGACGTCGATGCAAGCACAATGCATTACACAAGTCAGGAATCGTGTTCTAAGAAGCATCGGCTTGACGAACAGTGGACAGTAGAAGATTGGAAACGGGTGATTTGAAGCAATGAGATGAAAGTAAATAGACTGGGCTTTGATGGGTGCAAATGGGGCTGGAAGAAACAAGGGAAAAGGGGGCTAATGGATCAAGAAGGAAGGAACTGTCAAGTTTGGTGGGGAAAGCCTGATTATATGGGTCTTTTTGTACAGCCAAAGATGTTGGATTCTTCATCAGGATCGATGGTAGTCTCAATGCTGAGCTATATGTGAGTATCCTACAAGATGAGTTACCGTGTACACTCAAGTACTGAAAAGATGAACTGAGGGTGGTCTGGCCCCCATTTCCACCTTTTCCACATGCAAAGCGTCCACCTTAATTGTGAGCAGTGAGCATTTGAGTAGACACAGAAGTGGGATGGTCACGCTGATAATAGCGTTATCGCCGCTCATCATCTGTGTTTATTCCTCAAAGTTGCGTAAAACCTCACAGAGGTCAGACATCAATGCCCACTTGTCACTTGTGAAGAGTGGAAGCTGACTGGAAAGGCGACGACCATGTTGCAGCTGGTATTCCACTACTGCCCTCTGCTTTTCACAAAGCCTGGCCAACAAGTGGAAAGTGGAGTTCCAGCGCGTGCTGCAGCATTGCCAGACTGGCGGAAGCTGTCGATGACTTGCGGAAATGGGCACACATGTGGTGCACTTTCACCAGTAGCTCAGGCAAATTGGGGTAGGTTTTGAGAAAGCGCTGAACCACTAGGACTAGGCATGGTATGTGTGTGAGCTTGCCGAGCTCGAAAGTCGCCACCAGGTTATGGCTATTTTCAGACACAACCATGCCTGGTTGTAGGTTGAGTGGTGAGAACCACAGCTAAGTCTGGTCCTTTATCCCCTGCCACAGCTCTGCAGCAGTGTGCTGTTTGTCACCTAAGCAGATCAGTTTAAGCACAGCCTGTTGTCACTTGCCCACTGCAGTGCTACACTGCTTCCAGCTACTGACTGATGTCTGACTGGTGCTGCAAGATGATAATTCAGAGGTGGAAGAGATGGAGCAGGAGAAGGGGGTTGCCGCCGCTAACGTAGGTGGTGGCTGAAACCCTGATGGAAGTAGGGCCCGCAATCCTTGGCGTCGGTAGCACCCGTGCCATCCCAGGGTATGACTCACTCCCGGCCTCCACAATGTTCACCCTATGTGCCGTCAGGGAAATGTACCATCCCTGGCCAAAAGCACTTGTCCATGTGTCAGTTAAGTGGACCTTCCCAATAACTGTGTTGGTCAGGGCACAGGTGATGTTACGGCACATATGCTAGTGTAAGGCTGGGGGTAAAAAAATATTGGCGGCTGGGGACAGAGTACTGCAGGACAGCCGCCACCATCTGGCTGCAGAAAGCCTCAGTGTCCACAAGCCAAAATGGCAACATTTCCATGGCAAGCAATTTGGAAAGGTGTGCATTTAGTGCTATGGTCTGTGGGTGGGTGGCTGGGTATTTGCGTTTTTGTTCAAAGGCCTGGGGTATAGACATCTGAACGCTGAGCTGGGACACAGAAGTGGATGTGCTAGCTGATGGTGCTTGCGAAGGTCCAGGTGCATGGCGGGAGGCATCTGGGCCTGCATCTTGGACAGGGGTTTGGCAAGCACATAACACAGGGGAGAAGAGGCAGTGGTGTGACCCGCAGACACTGGTTGTGGACCAAGGTGTTCGGCCCACCTACTAGGGTGCTTTGATGCCATGTGGCGGATCATGCTGGTGGTGGTGAGATTGCTAGTGTTCCCCTGCTCATTTTGGTACGGCACAGGTTGCAAATGACAATTCTTTTATTGTCCGCACTTTCCTCAAAAAAGCGCCAGACTGCGGAACACCTACCCCTTGGCAAGGGAGATTGCTGCAAGGGGGTGCTCCGGGGAACAGTTACAGGCCTGTTTTGTGTGACCCACCTTCTCCATTTTGCCACCCCACTGCCTCTTTCAAGCTGTTGTGGTGCTGCCAATACCTCCCCCTCTGTACTGCTGTCCTCGCTCAGCTTGCCACCTTCCCAGATTGGGTCAGTGACTTCATCATCCAGCACCTCCTCTTCCAGTTCCTCACTCTGGTCATCCTCCTGACTTGTTGACCTAACAAAAACCTCAGTCATTGACATCTGTGTCTCATCCTCATCATGAACCTCTTGAGACATTAATTGCAGTTGACTTTTTGGCAACTGTGTCTCATCATTATCATCCACCTCGTGACACACTAATTGTAGTTCCCCACCGTCATCTTCTTCTCACCGTGGATGCTCCAGAGTTTGGGAATCAGGGCACAAGATCTCCTTATGTCCCTCTTCAAGCGTGCTTGGCATCTACATGCACCATCAGCAGCATGGCCACTTCATTGTCCCTTACTGCTCACCTTGTGTATAATAAATGGTATATATGCTTGCAAGTATGTCACATGTACAGTAGCGCAGGTTTTGTAAGTGTATGTACAAATAAAGTACACAGAATGTCATTTTTAGGATGTGCAGACGTTAAACAGGAGGTATAGCACAAGTAATGTCACTGTCACCACAGCCTAATAAAAAATTACACAGAATAAATGTCACTGATATTTAGGATGCGCACACGTTAAATAGGAGGTATAGTGCAAGTAATGTTGCTGTCTCCAGCGGCTAATAAAAATTACACTGAATTAGTCACTGATATTTCGGATGGGCAAACGTTATACGGGAGATATAGCTCAGGTAATGTAACTGTCCGCAGCGGACACCGTCTACAGAAAAAGTACACTGGATGTCACAGATATTTTTAGGCTGTGCACACGTTACACAGGGGGTGCTGTATACCGTGAGGTGCTGTATACTGTGGGTGCTGTATATTGTGGAGTGCTATACTGCTGTACTGTATAGTGTGGGGTGCTGTATAGTGTATAGTGTGGGGTACTGTATACTGTGAGGTGCTGTATATTGTGGGGTGCTATACTGCTCTACTGTATACTGTGAGGTGCTATACTGCTCTACTATATACTGTGGGGTGCTGTATACTGTATAGTGTGGGGTGCTATACTGCATACTGTGGGGTGCTGTATACTATAGGGTGCTACACTGCATACTCTGGGGTGCACTGTAACGCTAGGGTGAACCGAGCCCCGGTCTGCTTCCTGCAGAGCGGTGCTCACTTCCAACCTGATCCCAGCTGCCCAGAGCACTGATCCTGAGCCGCTGGAGTCTTCAGAACTGGAAGTATTTACATGACTGTACTCTACCAGGTGTGTGGATTTTGTGTGTGTGTGTGTGTGTGTGTGTGCATATATGTCACAATATGAGGAATTAAAAGTATATAACACCGTATGGTATTCAAATAATGTCCTTATCTGGAAGAGATTTATTGATGATATTTTTTGCATATGGGCCTGGTCACAAGAGACCCTATTGACCTTCCTTGACCACCTGAACCATGCATACGAGGGTGTAAAATTTACCTTGGTTCAGGATAATGAAAAAGTTAGCTTTCTGGACACGATGGTGATAAAGGATCAACATGGCAGGTTATCTACAGACCTGTTTCGAAAGGATATGGATAGGAACAACATTCTCCACTTCACAAGCTCTCATCCACCGGCATTGAAAAGAGCTATCCCTAAATCTCAGTATCAGCGAGTACAGCGTATTGTATCTGACCCTGACATGCAACTTGTCAGGATGAATGAGATGACACAGCTATTTGAACAAAGGGATTATCCCCGTTCTATCCTGAGTCAAACACAAACAAAACTCATTGAATCTGGTAAATCATCTAGAAATACATCATCTAGGGTAGCATTAGTACATAAATTTCATCCCTATATCCAGAAATTGGATAATATCATTTGAAAACATTGGCCTCTGTTGCAGAAGGCTTATCCTATCATTGAGGAGTTTAAAAATCCACCTCTGATATGCAACAAGAAGAATTCTAGTTATAGGGATAAATTAGTACATTCGGATATTGGAAGTACAAAGAAGACCCTGAAACAATCGGTATTAGCGACACAACGTAAGGGTACGTTCCCATGTTTGCACTGTTCTCAATGTTCCCATATAATCAGAGGTTCTACATTTTTTCATCCCCATAGTGGGCACCCTTTTTCTATTGAAGGTTTTTTCACATGTGAATCCACCAATGTGATATATTTGATAAAAGTGTCCCTGCGGCCTATTATATATCGGGGAGACTACACAAGCGATTAGGGATCGCATTGGGAAATATAAATCTACTATTCGCACGAAAAATTTATTGTTACCTATCCCATCTCATTTTGAACAGTGCAAACATGGGATTGCTCAGTTGAGGTTCCAAGT
Source organism: Bufo gargarizans (assembly GCF_014858855.1). Classification (NCBI taxonomy): domain Eukaryota; kingdom Metazoa; phylum Chordata; class Amphibia; order Anura; family Bufonidae; genus Bufo; species Bufo gargarizans. The sequence continues at coordinate 154,298,041 of NC_058083.1, forward strand.
TTTGGAACAGGTCAAAAGACCTAGGAGAGGAGGTGATCTGAAGAAGCTGTTATTTCGCAGAGAGGCGTATTGGATCCATACATTGGATACTTTACATCCCAGAGGCCTCAATAGAGATTATGAGATCATGCATATCTAACAAGCTAACATTATATTTATGTTTTATTTTTCAGACATCTAATATTCGGTGAGGGATCTTATATACCTGGAAATGTACAATATATATAAATATATACATGATTTGGATTTTTTTCTTGCATATACATGATTGTGAAGTATAATCTGAGGCACATACCTATCTTTAGTGATTCACTGATGGGCGTATTTTCTTTGTTAATTATACACCCCTCCCATCACCTGTGTAGGTAATGGGAGTAGGTGATGCTGTCATAAGGGGAGGAGTATATTCCTTTATATAAATTAGGTCATTTTGTATACCTGTACCTGTTGATGAAGGCATGCTTGCCGAAACGCGTCCAGGATTGTGGACATTTCTAATTTGATGAAATAAATATCCCATTGATTGAAGACACGATTGCTGGGATTCTTCTTTGAATGTGTTGTGGTGGAGGCCGTGATTGCATTCTAGGGTGTGGGAAGGTGGGACCCAGGGGACCCAAGTAAATTTTTGCCCAAGGTACAATCAATATTAAAGATGGCCCTGTGTACCGCAGATAATGTAACTGTCTGCAGAGGACACAGTCTACAGAAAAAGTGCACTGGATGTCACAGATATTTTTATGCTGCTCACATGCTACACAGGAGATGTAGCGCAGATAGTGTCACTGTCACCAGCGGTGAAAAAATTACACTGAATGTCATTGATATTTCGGAGGCACTAACGTTATACTGGGGATGTCGCTGCAACCAGCAGCAAAAAAATTAGACTGAATGTCACTGATATTTCGGATACGCAAACGTTATACAGGAGATATAGCGCAGGTAATGTAACTGTCCGCAACCGACACCGTCTACAGATAAAGTACACTGGATGTCACTGATATTTTTAGGCTGTGCACACATTAGACAGGAGATGTAGGGCAGATAATGTCGCTTTCTGCAGCGGCCAAACAATTGCAAGCTATTTAACTCAGGTTTTCGCTAAAAATATATGTTGCTGCCACACACAATAGTCCTTAAAAGGACTTTTGGCTCTATAACAAGTATAAAAACTAAAATGTTGCTATTTCAATCCCTACACTATCTCTCTCTTCTGCTCTCCAGCTCTCCCTGACTAATACTGAGCTGAACACGTGTCATCAGGTGCTATATAGCACCCGATGACGCGTTCCAGCCAGCCAATCACTGTAATGCCAGCAACCAACATGGCTACGGCATTACAGTGAATGGCAGCACTTACCTGCATGTTTATTGGCTGCGTAGCAACCAACAAATGTGCGGGGAGAAGACTCAAGCATTGCGCTTGAGCACGCGCAGTATTTGTCTGTACACCGCCATGTGCCGAGCATCCCGATGCTAGAGCCAAACTAGTGTTCGGCTGAGCATGCTCGCCCAACACTAGTCTATAAGTCAGTCATCTCTGTTAATTAATCTGTTCTTTGTAAGGTTAAAAAGTGTTTGTCCGAAGCTCATTGATGACCTATCCTTAGGATAATTCATTAATATATTATGGTCAAGGATCCAACTCCCTGCATCCCCGTCATTCAGTTGTTTTAGCAAGATCTAGTTGCAGAACCAGACACCGGAACTACACATCCCTGTCCAATGTGTGGTATGTGTGCCTGGTTACTGCAGCGTTGTTCCTATTCAAATGAATGGAGGTAGCACTGCAGTAATCAGGTATGCCCACTACACAGTCAAGGGAGTTATGTAGTTTCAGTGCCTGGTAAAACAGGTTAGGGTGACATTTGGACCCCCAACGATTTGATATTGATGACCTATCTTAAGGATAGATCATCAATAAGTAAGTCCCAGACAACCCTTTTAAGTTGAAAACAGGCCGAAGTCTTGTAGTGTCCTTTGCCATATTAAAATGGAATTCTCCGACCCTATCAACGATGCTTATCTCAGTGTGTGTTTTCATGTAAGAATACACATTCTTTTGCCATTATGATTATGGCTTTGCAATGGTAGGTCTGTAATACTACTTGGCCAAAAAGAAATAGTTGCTATATTGTTCGATTATCTGTAGGACCTTGGGCCAGCAAACACTGCATAACTGGTTTCGAAATACAAATGGTTTTATTATAAAGGAGAAAGCTGGGTGAAGAATCGGTAAGCCTGTATTTGCCAAGGAAGAAATCAAGCATTTCCAGATGTGTGCACTTTCCAGTAAAAGTATTTATTATCTGGGTTTGGGGAATACTGTATCATAGCAATGGTTTAATATGTTCTTCAACTACTGTCTCTACTAGTTCCCATAAAACATTGCTACTGTCAGATACTGGTGATCACATCATGGTTTCAAAATATTCATTTGAACCATTGATTGTAATATAAATTCTAGATGTGACGTAAAATAAAACTGAGATCAGCTTTGCAGCTGTATAGTATCAAGGAGTATATAAGCTTATGTAGACAGCAGTGCATTCGTATAACACGTCTGGTTATTTTATTCTCCACTGGGAATATGAACAGTCCTATTCCATATACTTTTTTTTTTTTTTACATGAATCAAATTTACCACGTGCAAAGAAAAACATAGATACATACAGTACGTCTATTACCTTGATTTCAGCACATGCACACATCTCTTCCGATTAGCACTGCACTTTGAACTAGGTTGGATAATTGAAATCGGAAATAAATTTAGGATGTACACGCGAACATCAGATAGCAGAATTTATTTACACAGCTGTGAAAGCATAGTCATGAACTATGGAGGTCATTTTGTGATGTAACTTTTCTGTAATTGTATTTCAACAGCCTATAGGGCACATCATTTATTCTACTGTATGTACTTCTACTAGTGTTGGGCGAGCATGCTCGGCACATCGCAGTGTTCGGCCGAATACCGCATGTGCTTGAGAGCAATGCTCGAGTCTCCTCTCCACAAGTTTGTTCGCTGCTACGCAGCCAATAAACGTGCAGGTAACGGCTGCCATTCACTGTAATGCCGTAGCCATTTTGGCTGCTGCATTACAGTGATTGGTTGGCCGACACGCATCATCAGGTGCTATATAGCACCCGATGACACGTATTCGGCTCAGTATTAGTCAGGGAGAGCTGGAGAGCAGAAGGGAGAGATAGTGTAGGGATTGATATAGCAATATTTTAGTTTTTATACTTGTTATAAACCCAAAAGTCCTTTTAAGGACTATAGTTATATCTGACACAGGGGCGTTGCTAGGGTCTGAAGACATCCGGGGCACGAGCCCACGTGAAGCCACGCCCCCATCCCATGAAGCCACGACCTCATCGCCACTAGGGGGGCCTTCACAGTAGTTATTAACCCCTTTCAGCAGTCCCCCCTTCAGTGAATGGGGGACTGCTGAATGGGGTTAATAACTACAGTGAAGGGTCTAGCCGTCTGGGCAACCCCACAGATCATCTATAACAGTGCCATCCACAGATCCCCCTCCCCATAATAGTGCCATCCACAGATACCCCTCCCCATAACAGTGCAATCCACAGATACCCCTCCCCATAACAGTGCCATCCACAGATCCCCCTCCCCATAACAGTGCCATCCACAGATACCCCTCCCCATAACAGTGCAATCCACAGATACCCCTCCCAATAACAGTGCCATCCACAGATCCCCCTCCCCATAACAGTGCCATCCACAGATCCCCCTCCCCATAACAGTGCCATCCACAGATTCCCCGCTGGGTAAGGAACATACTTTTTTATTCCAGTCACAGGCTCAGCAGGGCACTGGGGCCAGGGTGAGGGAGAGGGCACAGTTCTTCTTGCACAGTATTCTAACTAGTCGACCAGGCTCTGGCTGACACACTCTTGAAGTTTGTCGCGCTGCCGCCCTCACCTTGCAATCAGGTCCAGCAGGCGCGTAGGCAGGCAGCGTGACATGAGTCTTCAACTCTGCCACCAGCCTGCACGCTCTGCCTCCGCCAGGTCCTCCCCCCCCATGCAGTCAGTGGCTGTGTGCTGCGCTGCGCTGCTGAATCCTGAATAAGTAAACCTCCGCCCGGCGCCAGTAGCCCGCAGGTCAGTGCGGCTGCGCCGCGGTACTGGTAGGGGGGGGGGGGTTTGGTTGTTTGCAGGATTCGCCACTGGCTGCCCAGGCTAGGGACCAATCAATTAAGAGCCCTGACGGCTGCAACCCTGGAATGCTACCAGGCAGGCAGCATAACATTCGGGGCACTGAATAAAGTCAAGCCCCGGATGTTTTGACCTAGCAACGCCACTGATCTGACAGTAATATATAATTTTAGCGCAACCTGCACTAAATTGCTTGTAATTGTTTGGCTGCTGCAGACAGCGACATTATCTGGGCTACATCTCCAGTCTAACATGTGCACAGCCTAAAAATATCTGTGACATCTAGTGTACTTTTTCCGTAGATGGTGTTCGCTGCAGACAGTTACATTACCTGCACTACATCTCCAGTATAACGTTAGCGTATCCGAATTAGCAGTGACATTCAGTGTAATTTGTTTTGTCACTGGTGACAGAAACATTATCTGCGCTACATCTCCTGTCTAAAGTGTGCACCCACAGTATACAGCACCTTACGGTATACAGCACCCCAAACTATACAGAATACCGCACCACACAGTATACAGTACCCCACAGTATACAGCACCCCAAAATATACAGCCCCCACAGTATAAAGTACCCCACAATATAAAAGCTCCACAATTATGGGAAACTTTTCCTGCAACAACACTCCTGGTAGAAAGGACCTTTGATGACCTCATAGCCATGTGACCAGTAATATTGCTAGGTTAATGGTCACATGGTGATGATGTCATCTAAGGTCCTAGAAAATCACAGCTCACAGTACGCTGTCTGGAGTATCGGCAGGCAGGCAGACATGGCAGCACCATCCTGTGTAGCCTTCAGCCTGATATATGGGGCAGTGTCCAGCAGGGCTCAAGAGGCAGCTGCCTTGGGCCCCCAGGAGCAGCTGCCCCTTTTGCTACTTGTTAAAGACGGCCCTGGCGGTACATCTCCTGTATAACGTTTGCATATCCAAAATATCAGTGACATTCAGTCAAATTTTTTTGCTGCTGGTAGCAGTGACATTACCTGCGCTACATGTCCTGTATAATGTTAGCGCATCCGAAATATCAGTGAAATTCAGTGTAAATTTTTTCACCACTGATGACAGCGACATTATCTGCACTACATCTCCTGTGTAACGTGTGCGCAGCCTAAAAATATCTGTGACATCCAGTGTACTTTTTCTGTAGATGGTGTCCGCTGCGGACAGTTACATTACCTGCGCTACATCTCCTGTATAACGTTTGCGTATCCGAAATATCAGTGAAATTCAGTCTAATTTTTTCAGGAGAAGGCGAGCCACACCAAACAGGCCCGCAACTGTTCCACAGAGCACCCCTTGCGGCAATCTCCCTTGCCAAGGAGTAGGTGTTCCGCAGTCTGGCGATTTTTTTGGAGGAAAGTACGGACGATAAAAGAATTGTCATTTGCAACTTGTGCTGCACCAAAATGAGCAGGGGTGTGAACACTAGCAACCTCACCACCACAAGCATGATCCGCCACATGGCATCTAATACCCCTTGAGGAAGCGACAGCGAAACGTGTGACGGGACCTGGACTACACTGGTCTGTGTACAAATCGCAGTTGATTGTCCCTTGGTTACTCTCTCCCATATGCACTGTGCACTTTACATACCTGTATAGTGAGATTCTCTCTTGCAGGTAGCCTGGGAGTGTTTGGGATTATCTGCAATTATGTATTGACAAAGTTTATGCAGTCCTTGTTTTTTATTATATTTGGTAATTGTACAATAATAATTATTATTATTATTTATTATTAAACCGCCATTCATTCCATAGCGCTGTATATATGATAAGCGGTGCTCATACATAACACAGACAATTACACTAATTATAAACAAGATGATGAGTTACAAACTGGTACAGAAGGAGAGAGGGCCCTGCCCGTGAGGGCTTACAATCTACATGGTATGGGAGAGGGACACAGTAGGTGCGGGTTAAGTTGGTCATGGCGGTATAGAGGCAGCAGGGTCACTGGTTGTAGGCTTGTCTGAAGAGGTGGGTTTTCAGGTTTCTTTTGAAGGATTCCACTGTAGGTGAGAGTCTGATATGTTGGGGTAGCGAGTTTCAGAGTATGGGGGATACATAGGAGAAATCTTGGAGTCGATTGTGGGAAGAGGCGATAAGAGGAGAGGAGAGAAGGAGGTCTTGTGAGGATCGGAGAGTGCGTGTGGAGATGTATCGGGAAAGTAGCTCAGAGATGTAGGGTGACAGGTTATGGACGGCCTTGTATGTGTTTGTTAGTACTTTGAAGTGGATTCGTTGGGCAATGGGGAGCCAGTAAAGGGATTGTTTTCTACTATTAGTCGCTGTGTAGTGTATTTTTAGGGATTATCTGCTTTGTAGCTACCTCACATCTATTAATTTAGGGCCAGTGCGCTTATATTGGTGTCACATGGCATCAAAGCACCATAATAGGTCGGCCGAATGCCTAGGTCCACAACCAGTGTCTGCAGGTCACACCACTGCCTCCTTTTCCCCTGTGTTATGTTCTAGCCCCTGTCCAAGACGCAGGACTGGATGCCTCCCGCCATGCACCTGGACCTTCGGAAGCACCATCAGCTAGCACATCCACTTCTGTGTCCCAGCGCAGCGTACAGATGTCTATACCCCAGGCTTTTGAACGAAAGTGCAAATACCCAGCCACCCACCCACAGAGCATAGCACTAAATGCACACCTTTCCAAATTGCTGGCCCTGGAAATGTTGCCATTTAGGTTTGTGCACACTAAGGCTTTCCGCAGCATAATGGCGGCGGCTGTCCTGCGGAACACTCTCCCCATCTGCCAATATTTTTCACGGTGTTCAGTTCCAGCCTTACACTAGCATGTGTCCCGTAACATCACCCGTGCCCTGACCAACGTAGTTATTGGGAAGGTCCACTTAACGACTGACACATGGACAAGTGCTTTTGGCCAGAAATGCTACATTTCCCTGACGGCACACTGGGTGAACGTTGTGGAGGCCAGGAGTGAGTCGTACCCTGGGAAGGCACAGGTGCTACCGATGCCAAGGATTGCAGGTCCTACTTCCATTAGGGTTTCTGCCTTGCAATTGCCAGCTCACCATCACCGACTGTTGTGCGACGTGAGCAGGCAGAGGACAGCGAAGTCTTGTCTGTTTGAACTCTGGCACACATGACTGACTTTATGTTAGGCTGCCTTTCTCGTGACCCTTTCGTTGTATGCATTTTGGCCAACACCAATTACTGGGTGTTCAACCTTCTCGACCCTCGCTACAAAGAGAACTTCTCATCTCTCATTCCTGTGGTGGAGAGGACTCCAAAAATGGTACAATATCAGAAGGTCCTTGTGGAAAAATTGCTCCAAAAATTTCCAGATGACAACGCTGGCTGCAGAGTACATAGTTCCTTGGCCAACTGAGGAGGGGAGACAAGGGGAACACACAGCAGTTCCAACAGAGGCAGGGCAACACTCTCCAAGGCCTGGGACAGTTTTATGACACCCCGCTAGCACCCTCAACCTGATGAGCAGCCTAGTGTCACAAGGAGCGAAGAATTTTCGAAGATGGTGAAGGAGTACGTAGCAGACCGTGTCAGCGTCCTCAGTGATCCCTGTGTGCCTTACAACTATTGGGTGTCCAAGCTGGACACGTGGCACAAACTGACTGATAAGCGCATCCTCCTGTCAACTGAAAATGCTGACTGGTTGACTCTTATAAAAATGAACAAGGCCTGGATTGCCCCTTACTTCTCTACTCCACCAGAGGAAAGCGGCTAAACATAAAGGCACTCTAAATGTGGTTTTTATGGTGTATTGAATACACTGTATTCCTATGCACCCCTTCCACCACAAACAAGAGTATATGGTTCAATCTCCCTTTTCTTGTGCTCCTCCTCCTCCACCATCATATCAACATGCTTATTAGGCTGCTAATGTTTTAGAGGGTAAGCTCAGCAACGGGCCCTCACCCATAATGTTTTAGAGAGTCAACAGCAGGCCCTCAACCATAATGTTTTAGAGGGTCAGCTTGGCAGCAGGCCCTTGCCCACAAAATGTTTTAGATGGTCAGCTCGGCAGCAGGCCCTCACCCATAATTTTTTTTAGATGGTCAGCTCAGCAGCAGGCCCTCAACCCTTATGTTTTAGATGGTCAGCTTGGCAGCAGACCCTCACCCCTAATGTTTTAGATGGTCAGATCAGCAGCAGGCTCTCTCCCCTAATGTTTTAGAGGGTCACTACCAGGCCCTTGCTCCTAATGTTTGTTTTTGAGGGTTACCAGCAGGTCCGTACGTGATATCGGCCGAGATCTTCAAGATGGCGGGAGTCGGCCTGTCGCGCGCAAATGGACGCGGTAAGTTTGATGTACGTGTTTTTGAATGCAGCATTTGAGGGGTACAATGACGGGGGCGGTGCTATCGTAGCTCCATGTCATTTCACCTGCTACTTACCAAAAAATGCACTTTGTGGCGAAGTAACTTTTTTGTGAAATTCGCGAATCAGCAGAATGGGATTTTAAAGAAATTCGCTCATCTCTAGAGGGAGAATATTGGCTGATCTATCAGGATCAGGTTATTGTCTGGTCTATCAGACTCTATGCTGGCTCTGAAGCACATATGCTATTGTAAGCACCACTGATGTGACAGGAGTTCTCTGCCATGTCTCTGAGACACAAATCAGACACACAATTTTAGGTTACTGCAGGGACAGTGTAGGAATTGTGTAGAGTATATATTTAGTTATGTAGATTTAATTACTAGATAAAAAGTCAGGTTTTATCATTAGGGACAAGACAGGGGCAGTTAGTGTACTGTGTGTCTATCTTCAGGGCTGGATCTATTCATAACTTCATGCGTTGCACTGCGCGAGGCATGAGCTTTCAAAAAGATTGTACAAGTTATGAGTAGGAGCCAGCCTTTTTTTGTCCAAAAACCGGTTGCAAATCTTCTATAGTTCATAAGTGTGCAATAGGAATGTTATACATTATACAGCATCACTAGCAGCATATATTTTGTCACATACAATGTGTAATTACACCTTTTGCAACAACTTAGGTTGGCATTTATTAATTGTCAATTGATGAGAATTGTTTTTTTTTTTTTTTTTTCTTAGAACCAATTGGAGGACAATATATACAACTATGTAAGTACATTTTATATACTGTAAATAAATTTAATTAATACTAATATATAAAATAAATAAAAACATACATATTATTTATATAATGATCTACCTAATCGACCTACTAAAGGGACAATATCTACTGGAGATCAATGAAAGAAATACTGCCTATATAATAATGATCAGTAATATGGTCCTTAATAATCAGATTTATTTTTTATAAAATACAGTATATTAATTTGATTGTTTAGGGGTACATGATTGCGCATTAAAAGGTAAAGTAAGGGACTTTCTTTAAAAACATGATTAGAGGACAAATATATATTATGTATAAATACCTATATGAATACAACTGATTCCTCTTGTAATCAATAACAGGAATCATATAGGCTCATGATTATGAATATCCTTATCGATTCGCTAATTTCCACCTTATTGTTAACCTTCTATTATAGACATCTTATATTTGAGAGTGTTCCTCCTATATAGATATATATATATTTCCCATTTTTAATACTACACAATTATCAGAGCATATTAATATAGGAATGGTGTATATACCTGTATTTTTCGCTTTATAAGACACACCCGATGATAAGACGCACCCCAGGTTTAAGAGGAGGAAAATAAGAAAAAAATATTTTTCATCAGACCTCATATCAGATCCTAAGATCAGACCCCGATAAATATCAGGACATCAGATCGGACCCCCATAAATATCAGGATATCAGATCAGACCTCCATATCAGGACATCACATCTGACCCCCTTATCAGGACATCACATCAACCCTTCATGTCAGAACCACATCAGATCTTATATCAGCCCAAATATCGAGACCCCATCAGACCTTATCAGCCCATAGTGAGACCCATCATACCTCAGATCAGCCCACATAGTGAGACCCCCATCTAGACCTTAAATCAGCCCATAGTGAGACCCCCATCAGACCTCAGATCAGATTAAAATAAAAAACTTCTCTCACCTGTCCTGCGCCGCGGCTCCTCTCCAGCGCTGGCAGAAGTCGCGCTCCCCCGTCTTCCCGGCCTGCGCTGCTTTGTAACCTGACTGTGTGCAGCATCAGGTCATAGTGCACGCACTATGTCCTGATGCTGTACGCGGTCAGGACACTTTTGGGGGGGAAGGGTGCGTCTTATAAAGCGAAAAGTACGGTATATATATATATATATATATATATATAGAAAAAAGAAAAATAGTGGCAGCACAGTCCCTAGTGTGAAATAGTGGGTGCAACTGGCCCAAAATGGATTAAAGCCAATCCGATAAATACAAAATAGAAAAAAGATGGGCAGCACTCCAAGAAATAAAAAATAGCAAAAAACTTTATTTACCCCAATGGAGCATGCAACGTTTCGGCTCTAAGCAGGAGCCTTCCTCAAGCAGTGTACAAAGACAAAGTGCCAAACTTATATAGCAATGTGCCAATTCATATGCAATTAACAAAACATGTGCAATTAATTCATAATAAATAGCAAATTACTTAAAATACATCATATAATGATCCTGTAATGATCCCGAAATTTTCCATACTCCTCAGCTGAGGACAAATTAATCAATTGTTGCTCTATACTTGCGAACTCCAATGTGACATTTGATAATTCACTCGGACAGCCAGAAAATAAATTTGGACGTAAATTAGACCTCATCCCTCTTGGGATACGTTGTGCCTTGTAATATTCTCCCAAGGTGGTCATGTGCAGCTGCAGGGACATGGATCTTTTAGATAAGAATTCAAATTTCCTTTTTAACTTTTTTGTAGTTGGGTAATAAGGAATGTGGCATCTCCTTCAATACCACACAAGATCCTGTTGACTGCATCCTGCGTATAGGTGAACCCACCGGGTAAATCTTGCTCATAAATGGACATGATAAAACATTTTTTATTTTTATTTTTTATTAAAGTCCGTTTAACAGACGTGCAAATGCTACAAAATATCTGTATATAGAAAAAAGATAAATAGTGGGTGCTACTGACCCAAAATGGATTAAAGCCAATCCGATAAATACAAAATAGAAAAAAGATGTGCAGCACTCCAAGAAATAAAAATTAGCAAAAATCTTTATTTACCCCAATTTATTTACCCTGCCATATGCATAGGATGCCTGTGTTTGTCTTAAATTTTTTGTATGGTTATAATCTGATATGCACATGGCAGGTGACACTGAGGAGAACCCTCTTCTGATGGTGGTGAAGTGCGGGTTATGATCAGGGGCGCAGCACGATCCTGCACTAACATGCAGGCACGTGACTGTCCGTTGGTCACGGGTACAGATTGCGCCTCCAATTGTTGGGGTAGTTTTTACCCGATTCCGCACAGCCATCGGTGATATGTCAGCATTAATTAGTGTGGACATCACCTTGAACCTGTATGTAACAGACAATACTGACATTAATTTGTGCGTGCTCGCTATGAATGCTGAATTCCCTTACTAAATACGTCATTAGGACATGCGCAGATGCATTTTGGGCACGCCGGACTGCACGCTATGCCTTGGATGGCAGCCATTTGCCATTATACTCCTCCTTCATCCTCCAGTCGCAATACCTTCTTGTAAGCACATGGCACTTTTTGATTATTAATTACACATGACACTGATTATGTTATTGCTATTAATTATGGATGTTTTTTAATTTTTTTAACATGAGATGTAATTATGAACATATTATCAAGGGGATATATGTAATGTGGTCACAACTTATTCACAGATATTAATTGTATCGTATTATCATGTATTTATATGATGTATTTGAAGTAATTTGCTATTTATTATGAATTAATTGCACATGTTTTGTTAATTGAATATGAATTGGCACATGTCTTTGTACACTGCTTGAGGAAGGCTCCTGCTTAGAGCCGAAACGTTGCATGCTCCATTGGGGTAAATAAAGTTTTTTGCTATTTTTTATTTCTTGGAGTGCTGCCCATCTTTTTTCTATTCTATATATATATATATATATATATATATACATATATATATATATATATATATATATATATATACAAACCGGATTCCCAAAAAGTTGGGACACTAAACAAATTGTGAATAAAAACTGAATGCAATGATGTGGAGATGGCAAATGTCAATATTTTATTTGCAATAGAACGTAGATGACAGATCAAACGTTTAATCTGAGTAAATGTATCATTTTAAAGGAAAAATACGTTGATTCAAATTTTCACGGTGTCAACAAATCCCCCAAAAGTTGGGACAAGTAGCAATAAGAGGCTGGAAAAAGTAAATTTGAGCATAACGAAGAGCTGGAAGACCAATTAACACTAATTAGGTCAATTGGCAACATGATTGGGTATAAAAAGAGCTTCTCCGAGTGGCAGTGTCTCTCAGAAGCCAAGATGGGTAGAGGATCACCAATTCCCACAATGTTGCGCAGAAAGATAGTGGAGCAATATCAGAAAGGTGTTACCCAGCGAAAAATTGCAAAGACTTTGCATCTATCATCATCAACTGTACATAACATCATCCGAAGATTCAGAGAATCTGGAACAATCTCTGTGCGTAAGGGTCAAGGCCGTAAAACCATACTGGATGCCTGTGATCTCCGGGCCCTTAAACGACACTGCACCACAAACAGGAATGCTACTGTAAAGGAAATCACAGAATGGGTTCAGGAATACTTCCAGAAACCATTGTCAGTGAACACAATCCACCGTGCCATCTGCCGCTGCCAGCTGAAACTCTACAGTGCAAAGAAGAAGCCATTTCTAAGCAAGATCCACAAGCTCAGGCGTTTTCACTGGGCCAGGGATCATTCAAAACGGAGTGTGGCAAAATGGAAGACTGTTCTGTGCTCAGACAAGTCACGATTCAAAGTTCTTTTTGGAAATCTGGGACGCCATGTCATCCGGACCAAAGAGGACAAGGACAACCCAAGTTGTTATCAACGCTCAGTTCTGAAGCCTGCATCTCTGATGGTATGGGGTTGCATGAGTGCATGTGGCATGGGCAGCTTGCATGTCTGGAAAGGCACCATCAATGCAGAAAAATATATTCAGGTTCTAGAACAACATATGCTCCCATCCAGATGTCATCTCTTTCAGGGAAGACCCTGCATTTTTCAACAAGATAATGCCAGACCACATTCTGCATCAATCACAACATCATGGCTGCGTAGGCGAAGGATCCGGGTACTGAAATGGCCAGTCTGCAGTCCAGATCTTTCACCTATAGAGAACATTTGGCGCATCATAAAGAGGAAGGTGCAACAAAGAAGGCCCAAGACGATTGAACAGTTAGAGGCCTGTATTAGAGAAGAATGGGAGAGCATTCCTATTTCTAAAGTTGAGAAACTGGTCTCCTCGGTCCCCAGACGTCTGTTGAGTGTTGTAAGAAGAAGGGGAGATGCCACACAGTGGTGAAAATGGCCTCGTCCCAACTTTTTGGGGATTTGTTGACACCATGAAATTCTGATTCAACATATTTTTCCCTTAAAATGGTACATTTTCTCAGTTTATACTTTTGTTCCCTGATTTATGTTCTATTCTGAATAAAATATTAGAAGTTGGCACCTCCACATCATTGCATTCAGTTTTTATTCACGATTTGCATAGTGTCCCAACTTTTTGGGAATCTGGTTTGTATATATATATATATATATATATATATATATATATAAATAAATTCTAGGGATATATATATCTCTGATAGATATTATATTCACTCCTAAGTCCAGAAACATGCGCATTAGATGTACAATAATGATCGGCAATGAGACTAAGTCTTATGACATGCGTAAAAGATTCTTGAGAACTAGAAACATGTAGATTAAGTTCCAAGACATGCACTGTAAGGGTGGTCAGTACCATCTTAGAAGAAAAGTTATATTGCACTTTAATGGAGCTTAGCCCCGCCCAAGCCAGTTGATACTAGTCGTAACGTCACTGGGCCAGCGGTAAACAGTAAAAAGGTTGCGGCGCTGCTGGAGCGCCGCTGCCTTCTCAAACAGCTGATCGGCGGGGGTCCCAGGTGTCGGACCCCCGCCAATCAGATGCTGATGATCTATCCAGAGGATAGATCATCGGTTAAAATTAACTGTAAAACCGCTTTAAGCGACTGATTATTATTGAGGACAAAAAGGAGCTCGGCTGCTGGTAGCTCTGGGCGGGTATCTCCTCTAAGTCAATTGTTCTCCACAATGCCTGCAGACAAAACTACTGCCAGGTGCAATATCTGCAATATGAAAATAAGGTATGGGAGTTCAAACACAAACATAGGCATTAAGTACCATGGCTCTATTGCAGCTCATGAAGCAGAATCAGCAGTTTCAGTGGGACAATAGAACTGCCCAGCAATTAGAACAAGACTGTCCTCCTTCCCGGTCTTCTTTGTGGTATACACAAGCAGTTACTAGTATTGTCTTTGTGTTAAAGAGCGTGAAAGGAGAGAGTCATAGCGAAAGAGGAAGAACATTTTTGAAAAATAAAACATGAAAAAAGAGAGAAAGATGGGACAAAAAAAATATGAGTCCTAGGTGACCTCAGATGTGATAAACCAATTTTTGAGGGCAGTTGGAGTACTTTTGTTTCAGGTAGCATTGCTGGAATTTAAAACATTTTCGGAAATTCACTTGTCTCCAGTTCAATTAGGGAATGGGTCTATAGGCTTTTACATAAAACTATATTTAATATTGTTCTAATCAATACTTCTCTCATAAAAAATCTTAATCTTAACAACAAATTACTAAATCTGTTTACAAGAAACAGTTTTACTTACCGTACATTAAAAAAAAAAACTCAAACAAACCATTTCAAAATATATTTCCATGTAATTGTACTTTGTAATAGACAATGTTTGCCAAAAGTTACTAGGGGACCTCAAGCCTCATGTTTCGTGTTAGTTTTGTTGATACAAGGAAATTATTAAAATATTACTATACTTTATTTCCTCTGATGTCGTAAACTATTAATATCATAAATTTGTAGCCTTAAATATATTCTTTACTGGAACATTTTTCACTGCTGGCTCAGTGGTGAGCTCAAGGGGACAAAATCCTGGAATAATTCTGAGGAAAACAGCACAGTCACATTATGGGATAATATATGAAGAGAGTATGTTATCTTTCCTAGCCAAGTCAGTTGTGCCTGTCCGTAATGAGCAGAGTATTGTTAGGTAACATTCTTCTGATAGCTCTTAGATCTGTTGGCTTGATGGCATGTCACGATATGTTTATTTGCCATTCTGTCACTCTAAACAAGTGTTGGCACTTTGTATGGTATAGTATTCTTAAAGGGGTTGTCTGATGTAATAAAAATCTTGGACATGCTCTAAAATGGTTTAAATTAAAAACACAAGTTATACTCCCCTTTCTTGAGCATTCTCTGTAGCGTTGCCCTGGTTCTTCTGCCGCTGTTTATTTACAACAAGCAGCGGTGACATACAGGGATAAGGTATGTGATTGCTACAGCTGAACACTGTCCTAAGTAGTCTACTGCTGAGGACAGTGATTGGCTGCACCAGTGACATGCCGTGACCCAGCACAACACTCAGTATCAGTACATCACTCACACTGTCACGTGCACAGTAACATACAGGTATATACATTACAATTATAACAGACATCCCCTTTAATATTTCTGTGTTTGAATTCTTGAGTGACAGTTGTCAAGGAGCCAGTCTTCTAAGAACTTCTCACTATAGGTTGTCATGGAAGAGTCCAGATGTCAGACTATAGCATACAACTAATTTATTTATATGTATGTACCCAGCTCTTTCTGAGCCTCACATCTTACATCAGAGGTGGAAATGTAACTTGCCAGCCAATTTATGCGCAAGATTTATTTTTCATATTTCTACATGAAAAATACATTCTACATGAACATACATTTTATTTTATTTTATTTCAGGAATAAAACCAACATACTGCACTCTAACTCTGCACAACAAAGCAAAATTGAAAGTTTATTAGAGTATGAACATTGCATTCTGATACAAAGAGAGAGGTGCGTGTCACTATCTTAGTTAAATGTGTTAAATGTTAAATGTGAATGCAAGCTCCAGATCCAAATTGGGTCTTATCTTTCCTGAAATGAAGGATAAGTCGAATTCTGTTAACCATAATGTCCCTGAACAGTGGAAATTACAGCATCAGATATAAAATGTGCAGCACGCCGAGTCCCCACTTTGTCTCAGACAAGGGCAATTATAAATTTGGCCATTGTACAGTTAGTTCATTTGCTGCCAATATATGTACATCACCAAACAAATACAATCGACAGCCAATGGGGGCATATTTAAGCTTCACCAATACAGATCATGTGGTTTATTGCATAACCTGCACAATCTGTCAGCTACAATATGTGCGGAGAACAACAAATGATGTCAAGACGCGGTTTAGAAAAACTCAAAGATTGGCAGCACTACTCATCCCACATATTTGGGTACAGACCAGTAAACAGGCTTGCAAGCCGGATGATGCACGCAGATAGGGATCCTGGCTGGGGGTCCCGACTCTTCCAGAAATTTCAATAATCTGCAGCACTCGCCAGTAGTTGGTGAAAAATGATGAATTATTCACTCAGACAGCTAGATTACAACGACGTTTCGACCTTGGTCAAAACATCGCTGTAATCTAGCTGTCTGAGTGAATAAATCACAATTTTTCACGGTCGAAACGTCGCTGTAATCTAGCTGTCCGAGTGAATAAATCACCATTTTTCACCAACTACTGGCGAGTGCTGCAGATTATTGAAGTTTCTGGAAGACGAGGATTAGGAAATATCTTACCTCACTACAAAAAAGAAGTGGCCAGCACGCCTAGGTAGGTACAGTGGTGGGTGCATGTCTCCAGGGGAAGTGGTAAGGTTCCCCTAACTGTTCGGCATATCCAAAAAATAAAATAAAACAGGAACGGAGGCAAAGCGTCTTTTCTGTGTGGTTTATTCCAGATGCCACGTTTCGGCTAACAATGCTTGAAAAAGGCTTGTTAGCTGAAACGTCGCATCTGGAATAAACCACAAAGAAAGGAAGTGCTGTCTCCGTACCTTTTTTACTTTATAGTTTGGATATACCTCACTACAAAGTCAGAAATGTCTTAGCTGCTAGTATACATTTTGCAGTCTGTCACGAGGGAGACGCGACCGTTTTCTCTGTCCAGGACGTGGAGCAGGTTAATTCACCAAATAGAGGTGGTCACCATAGAAGAAAACTACTGAACAGAGAATCCTTCTGGATTTTCCGGATAGGCAGTTGACCTCCAGCAGGTTTAAATCGGAGACACAATCTAATTCTGCACTATACATATTTTTTTTATACATTTTGGATTTTATTTCCATGTTTTGTATATTGCCTTTTGTACTGCTTTTAACATGTTTATAGCTTCACTCCTAATTGTGATCTTTCACCTGCAGCCTGATTTGATGTATGATGTTATATAGGTCCACAGTTGTCCAAAAAAAAATATATATATTCTGGTTGGCAACCCTGGACTAGCCTCACCCCCTGATTTGATTGACAGGGCCAGACAATGGCCATATAATCCCGTCTGGAGCTGAGTTTTACAGCCCTGATGCATGCCAGGACTGTGCGGTACAGACAACTTCAGTCTTTAAGAAGCATTGGAGTTGCACTGCGCATGTGCTGTCTGCAAAAGCTACAGTACATGGCCCTATCAATCAAAGAAGGGGGACATAGATGGGCCGATATAAAGAATGGAGCTTTTGGTGCCCCAAAGTGCAACGGTTATGCCCTAGTTGCTTAAAACAACTCATTTGCATATTACAAAAAACAGGATTTCCCAGGAACAGAGGCAAACATCTGGATGTAGACGAAAACATTTAAATCAGGAAACCATAAAGAATCTACAATACATTTGGTTTAATGTGGAGGTATGTGCACCAGCCTCATACCACTACAACCAAGATCAGGAAGAGATTAATACTTACTTCAGCAACATAGTAGAGATGAGCGAAGTTCTTGAAAATTCAATTCAGCTGCTTCGCTCAATTTCACCAAAAAATTAACTTTGTGATGAATGACTTCCTCACGAAGCACATTTCTTTGTGAATATGTCACGAACCAGCGGGTATGAACCCAATGTGCCACGTGTCCTTCCTCCTCTAAGAGCATTGTGTAAGTGAACCCCTCAATCCTTACAGTATACAGATAGCGACTTTGTATTCTCCTCGGGAAAGTCTACTTCTTGAGGAGGATAGACACACAAGGCAGCTGGTCCAGGCGGACCAGAAGGTACCCGAGAAAGGTAGGCTGAGTCGTTACCAGGAGCGACAGTGCAGGACCAAAGGATGAGACAGAGGCAAAGTCAGACAGGCAATAGGTCAGGGCAGGCAGCTCAGGTACAGGTCAGGCAAACCGGGTCGGCAACAGACGAGTCAAGGCAAGCAAGCAGGGATCAAACAGGTAGCAGAGTTCAGAAACACAAGTACCAATCAGGAACACAAGCGGATATCAGGAACCTTAGCAAGACACAAGGATCTTGACACTGAGGCAACTGGGAAGGGGGCTGAGCCACATTTATCTGTGCATGAGTGCTAGGATTGGTTGGCGAGGTCACATGATCCAACCCTTAAAACACAGGAAGTGATGCGCGCCGGCCCTTAAGGAAATGCTGAAGAAAACAAGCAGCAAGCATGCTGTGGCCAGGGCTGAAAGGAAACAATTGCAGCAGATCACCGCTTAACACGGCGCCCAGGACCGCGGCGGTAAGCAGAGGAAGAGCGGCACACAGCAGCCACTGTTACAGTACCCTCCCCCTTACGCCCCCCCTCTTCTTGAGTCCACGACAAGACAGAAACCTTTTTATCAAATTCTCTTCTGGTTCCCAATAGTATTGAGCGTGAATATTCGAATAGCGAATTTTAATCGCGAATATTGGCACTTTGAGATTTCGCAAATATTTATAAAATAGCGCTATATATTCGTAAAAACAAATATTTGTTTATTTTTTATTTTATTTTTTAACACAGTACACATCAGGTGATCATCCCTTCCTTCTAGCTGGTGGACCAATGAGAAGGCTTTGTCACAGCTTAGCAACATCCCTAGCAACCAATAAAAAAGTTGCCTACCCCTTACTATTGCCAAAAATTCGCAAGCGCAAATATATTGGAGCACTCTATCTGCATATAAAGCTATTCTAATGTTCTGCTGTGCCAACCATTTTCTCCAGTCTCAGGAAACTTATACCAGCTTGAAAAATGTAGCATAATTAACCCACATCTGTATTTCGTGCGCATTACGCAAATATTACTTTGCCGATTTTCACAATCAAGAATATAATCTCTAATTCTTGGCTTCGCAAATATATGATGAATATTCTACAAAATATTTGCGAAATGTTGCGAATTCGAATATTGCCCCTGCCGCTCATCACTAGCTCCCAAGACCTCTCTTCAGGACCAAAGCCCTTCCAGTCCCCAAGATTGTAGGTCTTCTTTGCCACACTTCTCGATGTCCAGAATGTCTTTGACCTCAAATATCTCATCAGAATCTTCAGATACCGGAGTTGGAGTAGAAGAAGCCGTCGAGAAGCGATTAAGAACTGGCTTTTGTAAGGACACATGGAAGGCATTAGGAATACGCAGAGAGAGGCAGACATAACTTATATGTCACATTGTTGATCCTCCTCAATACTTCAAAGGATCCAAGGTACCTTGGAGCAAACTTGAAACTGAGGAACCCTTAAGTTGATGTTTTTAGAGGAGAGCCATACCTTATCTCCAGGTGAGAACTGAGGTGGTTTTCGTCTTCTCATGTTTGCATTCGTTTTCATGCGAGTCACTGCTTTGTTGATGCAGTCCTTGGTGTCATGCCAAATCTTCCAAAATTCCCTAAAAGAGTAATCCGCAGCTGGTACCCCAGAAGATGTAGGAACAGGGAGAGGAGTACAAGGGTGTTGTCCATAAACGACAAAGAATGTAGAGCATCCAGTAGACTTGGTTGTTATAGGAGAATTCAGCCCAAGGTAGCAATTGTACCCAGTTGTTATGTTGGGCTGAAACAAAATGCCAGAGATAATTCTCTAATATTTGATTGACCCACTCTACTTGACCATTGGTCTGGGGATGATAACCGGAAGAGAAGTCCAGCCGACAAAGGGCTCTCTAGATCTTAGAGGTGAACTGGACCCCGTGATTGGAAACAATATGCCAAGGTAGACCATGCAAGCGGAATATGTGTCTCATGAACAGTTTAGCAAGTTCAGCAGCCGAAGGCAGTCCAGCCAAAGAAATTAAGTGTTTCATCTTACAGAAACGGTCCACGACTACCCAGATAGCTGTACATCTGGCGAAAGAGGGCAGATCTGTAACAAAGTCCATGGCAATGTGTTGCCATGGGGCATCAGGAACAGGAAGAGGTAACAACAGCCCAGGTGGTTTGGTCATGGAGGCTTTATTCTGAGCACAGACGGTGCAGGCAGACACATAATCACACACATCCTTAGACAGTGTGGGCCACCAGTAGTGGCAAGACAAAAGTTCTGTGGTCTTCCGGATCCCTTGGTGACCAGCCAGTTTGGAGTTGTGCCTCCAAGCTAGAATACATTTTCTCTTGGTAGATGGCACAAATGTCTTCCCGGGAGGCATGTCTTTTACCAGGACAGAAGCCATTGTGATCAAGTGAGCAGGATCTACAATGTACTGAGGCGCCTCCTGCTGGTGGGAGAAGTCAAATGACTGAGACAGAGCATCCACCTTGATGTTCTTCTCGGCCGGGAGAAAGTGAAGCTCCAAATCAAAACGGGAGAAGAAGAATGCCCATCTGGCTTGGTGAGGGTTCAGACACTGGGCCGTCTGCAGATATATAAGGTGAAGATTATCACTGGATGCTGGGCTCCATCCAATAGATAACGCCACTCCTCCAAGACAAGTTTTATGGCCAGAAGCTCTCCCTTGGAACCTTTCTGTAGTAAAAAAAAGTACTGGCTCCTATGGAGCAGGCATCCACTTCTAAAAAGAATTGGCAGGAGACATCAGAATCAGTGATGAGCGGCAGGAGCAATATTCGAATTTGTCATTTTTCGCAAATATTTAGGTAAATATTTGTCAAATATTCGAGAATTCGTGATATAAAATTTGAAATAAAAATTTGTGATATGAAAATTAACAATCAGCACTACTTATAGATATTGCAGTTTTCTCATTGGCCCACAAGCATGAAGCAGTGAGGGATTATCTGTATTGAAGAAAAAAATCTAGAATATTCGCGATTACGAAGATATAGCACTATATTCCAGATATTCGCGAATTCCCGAAGTGCCAATATTCACGCTAAAAATTTGCAATGAGAATATTTGCGATCAACACTAATCAGGATGATGCAGAACAGGTGCAGAAGCAAAGGACCTCTTTAATTGGACGAAGGCGGGCTCCGCCTCAGGAGTGCAGACTCTGGCATTCACCGCTTTTTTAGTAAGAACGGGAATAGGAGCTGTAAGAGATGAGAAATTAGGGATGAACTGACGATAGAAATGAGCAAATCCAAGGAAGCGCTGTATAGCACGAAGAACCTGTGGGCGGGGTCAGTCAATTACTGCAGCCGACATCCGAGATTATGTATCCGCAGTACGGTAAGGTAGATTTTTCAAAGATGCGTTTCTCGAGTTTGGCATAAAGTCAATTCTCTCTCATCCTCTGTAAAACCAAACGTACATGCTTCTGATGAGTGGTCAAATCTGAAGAATAGATCAGTATATCATCCAGGTACACTAGCACGCAAACATAGAGCAGGTCCCTGAAGAGATTGTTTACAAACACCTGGAATACTGCGGGAGTATTGCACAGACCAAAGGGCATGAGGAGGTACTCATAGCGTCCATCACGAGCGTTGAAAGCAGTCTTCCACTCGTTGCCCTTTTGAATGCAGATAAGGTTGTATGCGCCGCGCAGGTCGAATTTTTTGAAGACCTTAGCTCCCCGGATCCTGTCAAAGAGTTCAGAGATTAGCAAAAGAGGGTATAGATTCTTGACTGTGACCTTATTCTCACCTCGAGTTGATACAGGGTCGTAAGGATCCATCTTTTCTCTGCACAAAGAAGAACCCAGCCCCATCTGGTGAAATAGATTTCTGGATAAATCCCCTCTCAATACTCTCCTTGATGTAATCAGACATCGCTTGGGTCTCAGGAAGTGAGAGTAGGTAGACTCGACCACGAGGAAGAGTGGCACCAGGCAGAAGGTCAATCGGACAATCATAAGGAGGCAGGGTCTCGGCCTCTTTCTTACTGAAGACATCCGCAAAACTTGGCATACTGCTGCAGAAGTCCAGGCAGGTGTACAGGTACAGTAGGTGAGGAAGCAGGTCAGACCTCTGATAAGCAGATGGACTGGCGTTGTCAGCAGGCTGAGTTGTTACCAGGAGCAACAGTGCAGGACCGAAGGATGAGGCAGAGGTGAAGTCAGACAGGCAATAAGTCAGGGCAGGCGGCACAGGTACAGGTCTGGCAATCCGGGTCGGCAACAGAAGCGTAAAGGCAAGCAGGCAGGGATCAAACAGGTTGCAGAGTCCAGGAACACAAGTACGAGTCACGAACACAGGAACACAAGCGGATATCAGGAACCTTAGCAGTACACAAGGACCTTGACACTGAGGCATCTGGGAAGGGGGCTGAGCCACTTATATATGTGCAGGAGGGCTAGGATTGGTTGGTGAGGTCACATGATCCAACCCATAAAACACAGAAAGTGATGTGTGCCGGCCCTTAAGGAAATGTTGCAGGAAACGAGCAGCAAGCATGCTGTGGCCAGGGCTGAAAGGAAACACTGGAAGCAGATCACTGCTGAACATGGCGCCCAGGACCGCGGCAGTAAGCAGGGAAACAGCCCCCCGTCATTGTACCCCTCATATGCCACGTTCATCTGACATTTATATTAAAGAGGACCTTTCACCACTCCTAACATGTCTGTTTTAATAGCTTCATGCATTCCCCACGTACTAACAATTCTGAAACATCTATTCTTATGGCTGTTTGTTGTGCCATTCCTTTATTATTTTTACTAGAAGTAATGAATAATTGCTAGCTGTCTGCAGTAAGGGTCCAGGGGGGAGGCAACAAGTTGGGGGTGTGAAGAAAAGGACCTCTAAGTGAAAGATCTCATTAAATTGAGCTGAGCTAGCCCTACAAGGCATTGTGCCTGGTTTTACAGTGAATTTTGTGGTGACAGACTCACTTTAAAGAAATATGGTTGCCTAATTCCAGGCTCCTGATATCAATGACCTATCCTCAGGGTAGGTCAATAATATCTGGTCTGTGAAGGTTGAACACTCCGCTCCTCACCAATCAGCTGGATCTAGCACTGTGAATGGAACAGGAAGCACAGCTGCGTTCAAAGTGTAGTGGCCATGCTGCGTTACTGCAGCTCAGCTGTCATTCACTTCAATGGGAAATGAGCTGCAGTAACCCAGCATGGCCACTGCACTTTAAACTGAGCTATGTTTCCTGTTCCATTCAAAGTGCTAGATCCAGCACCCAAAGCTGCAGGGAACAGCTAATCAGTGGGGTACAGAGAGGCCGACCCTCAGCGTTCAGCTATTAATGAACTATCCAGAGAATAGATCATCAATATTAGGAGCCTGGAAAACCCCTTTTATTCCGAAAAAGGTGAAAAAATGAATCAGCTTTCAATCAAAGATGGCTTATTGTGTAATATTCCTGCTAACCACTGTAGTGCTGCTGGTGACTTTGTACATGACCCTGTACAGGAGCTGAAATTGCTCAAGTATTTGCAGTGGTTAAACACAGATTGCAACAGGAATACATTTGGAACTTTACTGCTAAATGACAGGACAGATAAAAGGAGAACCAATAAGATCCTGCCATGAGAGTACACCCCCTCCTCATTTCTCTGTGACTCATTAGAACAGTCTGTGGTATGCTCATTGCTTCCTGCTATTACTTATGGAGGAAATGAGCTGTTCCTCCACAACAAATAAACCAGTTTCATTGGCTCTTCTTAATATTGGGTCTCACTTCATGTACTTTGATTATTCTCATGCACAATCAAGTTTCAGAACTGAACCTAAGTCAGCAAATTTGTTTAGATAAACTGCAGATTTTAACTCACTATTACAGTGATGTATACATGTTATATATGGGATACTGCACCATTGCTGTAAATTACAAGGATATTAGAAATCACTTGATTCCTGAACATATACCAGCACAATGCAACAAGCTGATGGCTTATAAACATACAGTAAGACAGTTATCAAGGACTTAAAGCAATAATAGTGGCATATAAAAGTCACAAAACCCCTTCAAGAACATAAAACAGCGGCGGATGCAGACCTGTTGACTTGAACAAGTTCTCGATCTTCAGGATATGATAAAAGAATTTTGCGGTGTGGAGGCATGGACCCAAAAGCCCACGGAAGCACTTCATAGTGTTTCTGTGGGCTTCCGATCCATGCTTCCGCTCCACAAAAGATAGGACATGCCCTATCTTTGGCTGTATCTTGTGGATTGTGGAAGCATACAAATATGCGCGAGTCCTAAGCCACATGCGAAACCTGCTGCTGGGGATGCATCGTGGTACAGGCAACATAAGCAATAGAAGTTTTACAGACTGAATTTATAGATAATTGGTAATTTTGAGATATATATGATGCATAAAAAAATATTACAATTTAGTTTATACATGTGATTAATGTCTTAGAGGAATGAAAATATTTTAGTGTACTGTTAATTAAATCTAGCCTTGGCATCTACTCAACTATAACATGCTTAAAAATCACCTTTTTGTGAGGAAATAGAGACTGGATTATGGATGCTTCAAAGCTATAAGTTCCCTTCATCTCGGTTTTCTCCCATAGTGTTTTAAGTACTTGCATAGACGTAGTCTGTGTGGACAATGGCTCAGAAAACAAGCTCTGCAAGAAGAGAGAAAACATTTTATAGAAAACAACAGGTTCCAGTCATATATTATTTCTCAAGTTAACAAGAAAGATATGTTTCAGAAAATTGGTCTCTTGAACAGTGGGACAGGAATAAATTAATAATCTGTCATATACAGCAGGAAGAGCTAAATTTGTAGATTGTTTTGTGGGAAAGGATTCAGTATAATTTGCAATTTTTTATGGACACCTTCAAGACATTTGGGATTACTGCATTTTACTCTTTTTGGACTAAAATTATTTGTCTTTATTAAAAATGTTCAGCTGTTTTTGAGATACAAGGGTTAAATTCTGCTGCTTGCAGAATATCACTTTTCAGTCCAATTAGCTGATGGTTCATGTAAATACCTTAACTTTTATCTTCTGACCTCATAAACACTAATTATAGCTAAACTCTTATCAAACTGATAAGGATATGGCTTAAAGGGGTTCTGCTCTTTTATTTAACTGATGATCTATCCTCTGGATAGATCATCAGCTTCTGATCGGCGGGGGTCCGACACCCGGGACCCCCGCCGATCAGCTGTTTGAGAAGGAAGCGGCGCTCCAGCAGCGCCGCGGCCTTCTCACTGTTTACCGCCGGGCCGCCCGCCTACTGACGTCACGACTTGTATCAACTAGAGTGGGCGCGGCTAAGCTCCATTCAAGTGAACAGAGCTTAGCCGCGCCCACTCTAGTTGATACAAGCCGTGACGTCAGTGGGCGGGCGGCCCGGTGGTAAATAGTGAGAAGGCAGCGGCGCTGCTGGAGCGCCGCTTCCTTCTCAAACAGCTGATCGGCGGGGGTCCCGGGTGTCGGACCCCCGCCGATCAGAAGCTGATGATCTATCCAGAGGATAGATCATCAGTTAAATGAAGGTGCAGAACCCCTTTAAATTACTGTTTATGAGGTCAGGAGATTAGAAAAAAGACTCCAGTAGTGTTGGTCGAGCACCAAAGTGCGCATGTAGAACACTTCCCGATGCTCGGGTGCCCTACAGAGCACAATGGAAGTCAATGGGAGAACCCAAGAATTAAACCAGGCACCCCCTGCTCTGAATTTATATATAGCTATATCCATATATGAAGTCAGTGCTTGGGGTCACCCAGTGTATTTAAATCTAATTTAGCCTCTAATTCTGAAAAGTTTCCGGCAGGAATCGAACTCCCAACCTTCTACATTGCAGCCAATAATCTTAACCACTACACTATAGAGCTGCATGGCCAGTTTCTTTATAAAAAATAAAATACAAATTTGACTTCTGCTGTGTAGGAATACTTACTAGTAGTAAGTATTCCTATACAGCAGAAGTCTCATATTGTTTTTTTTTTTTTAAGTAACTTGCCATGCAGCTCTATAGTGTAGTGGTTAAAATTCTGGGCTGTAATGTAGAAGGTTGTGAGTTCGAATCTCTTCATAAATAGAAGCTAAATCTTATTTAAACATAAGTTGTAAGCCATAGTATATTTATATATTTAGAATATATAATATATTATAATATATGTAAATATATTATGGCTAAAACATCAGTAGTAGTTTCCCACATATTATGCATTTCTATATATCAGAAGTATATATATATATATATATATATATATATATATATATATATATATATAGATATATAGCAGCACTCCAGACTTGTGGTGAAAAATGTGGAACTTTATTCACCCATGTGACAAGGCAATGTTTCGGCTCATGTGTGAGCCTTTCTCAAGCAAAGATACAGGACCAAGTGAACAATATAAATGCAGAAAAACCATGTAACAAACAATCAAATCAGTATGTGCTCAATTATGCAAATGAAACAAATCTACCTTATAATTAAAGTAAAAAACATACTAAATCATATACATGAATTCATTGTGACAATAAATATAAAAGCAATAAAAAATGTGCAACATTTGCAGATCAATAGATATCAAGTGGATATGTATATTACTGTGTGTAATGCTTTAAAGTAAATTGACATCAATTCATACCATAAAAGTGCCATGTGCGACGAATAAAAGCAAGAGAAGGGGGAGGGATCAAGGATGAAATGTGAGCATACTGACCAGAAGCAATGCGGCCTCATGTAAAGATAACGTCGAACCCAGCGTGTCTATGATCACTGCGCATAAAGTCACGTATATGACAGCTTAAGTCACCTGACCTGGACGCGTCTGCAGAGCATGCGCAGTGAAGCATTCTAAGTTCCAGTGGCCATGTTGAAGGAGGGCAAAGGGTCATGTTTCCCCACGCATACGTCAGTCATAAACATGCCCAATTGCCAAACTGCACATCCATCGGCCAATTCATATTGGGACATTCACACAATTCTAAAACTTTTGTCTCTATACACCACCACAATAAATTTGAAATTAAACGATCAAGATGTGCTTTAACTGCAGACTGTCAGATTTAATTTGAGGGTATTTACATCCAAATCAGGTGAACGGTGTAGGAATTACAACAGTTTTGCATATGTGCCTCCCACTTGTTAAGAGACCAAAAGTAATGGGACAATTGGCTCCTCAGCTGTTACATGGCCTGGTGTGTGTTATGCCCTCATCATCCCAATTACAATGAGCAGATAAAAGGTCCAGAATTCATTTCAGTGTGCTATTTGCATTTGGAATCTGTTGCTGTCAACTCTCAAGATGAGATCTAAAGAGCTGTCACTATCAGTGAAGCAAGCCATCATTAGGATGAAAAAACAAAACAAACCCATCAGAGAGATAGCAAAAACATTAAGCGTGGCCAAAACAACTGTTTGGAACATTCTTAAAAAGAAAGAATGCACCGTTGAGCTCAGCAACACCAATAGACCTGGAAGACCACGGAAAACAACTGTGGTGGATGACCGAAGAATTATATCCCTGGTGAAGAAAACATCTTTCACAACAGTTGGCCAGATCAAGAACACTCTCCAGGAGGTGTGTATGTGTGTCAAAGTCAACAATCAAGAGAAGATTTCACCAGAGTGAGTACAGAGGGTTCACCACAAGATGTAAACCATTAGTGAGCCTCAAAAACAGGAAGGCCAGATTAGAGTTTGCCAAATGACATCTAAAAAACTTTCACAGTTCTGGAACAACATCCTGTGAACAGGTGAGACCAAGATCAACTTGTACCAGAGTGATGATAAGAGAAGAGTATGAAGAAGGAAAGAAACTCATGATCCTAAGCATACCACCTCATCAGTGAAGCATGGTGGTGGTAGTGTCATGGCGTGGGCATGTATGGCTGCAGCAAGATGAATTCTGAAGTGTTTCGGGCAATATTATCTGCTCATATTCAGCCAAATGTTTCAGAACTCATTGGACGGCGCTTCACAGTGCAGATGGACAATGACCTAAAGCATACTGCAAAAGCAACCAGAGTTTTTTAAGGGAAAGAAGAGGAATGTTATGCAATGGCCAGGTCAATCACCTGACCTGAATCCGATTGATCATGCATTTCACTTGCTGAAGACAAAACTGAAGGGAAAATGCCCCAAGAACAAGTAGGAACTGAAGACAGTTGCAGTAGAGGCCTGGCAGAGCATCACCAGGGATGAAACCCAGCGTCTGGAGATGTCTATGCGATCCATACTTCAGGCTGTAATTGACTGCAAAGTATTTGCAACCAAGTATTAAAAAGTGAAAGTTTGATTTATGATTACTATTCTGTCCCATTAATTTTGGTCCCGTAACAAGTGGGAGGCACATATGTAAACTGTTGTAATTCCTACACGATTCACCTGATTTAGATGTAAATACCCTCAAATTAAAGCTGAAAGTCTGCAGTTAAAGCACATCTTGTTCGTTTCATTTCAAATACATTGTGGTGGTGTATAGACCCAAAAATGTTAGAATTGTGTTGATGTCCCAATATTTATGGACCTGACTATTTAAAAAAACAGGGGCAAAAAACGTATATGGACATTAAGGCAAAAGGGCAAAAGTGTACTCCATCAAGTATACATTATTCGCCACTGGAGAACATAAGGTAGAGTCACACATGTCAGTGTGAGAACTCTGCCAATATGTCCCAGAAGTCCAACCCTATAGCACCCCAAAGGGTTCTCCTCAAGTTATCATAGTCTGCACATATGGACCAACATAACATGATACTACTCCCTTACAGTCATGACGCAACTTGGGCAAGTTCTAAATAAAAAAAAGACGGATGTATCCTAATTGTATTACGTTGATCATTCAAATGCATTTTTAGGTCAGTGGAGGTCTCACCCACATAAAGTAAATAACACAGACACGATAAAACATATATAACGTGGTCAGAATTACATGTTAGAAGAAAGCGAATAGGATGGATGGAACCTGAGTCAGGATGTATAAAACTACCCTTACATATGTATCGACAATTCACACAGCCAAGACATGGGAAGCAACCCGTATTTGGCTGTCTAAATGTAGTTTGTCTAGTGACTTTCTTAGGTCCTATGGCTGCCTTGACCAATTGGTCACGTAGACTTTTGGATTTGCGATATGACAACAGAGGAGGAGAATTCAACTCAGGTATATCTTTGTGACATGCACCTAAAATGTTCCAGTGTCGTCTGATGATTTTGGCTATTTCAACACTGTGTTCCGTGTATGTGGAAATGAAAGGGATCCTAGACTATCTCAATTTGGGTTTCTGATTCATCAGGGTGGCCTTTCTCTCTAATCTGCAGACAGCATCTTTTTGTTCCTGTAATAATTTATATGGATAACCCCTTTTAAGGAATTTATCAGTCATTGTCTTCATCGTAGTGTCCAAATTATTTTGATCCGACACTATCTGTCTCGCTCTGAGAAACTGAGAATATGGAAGATGTTTTACCATCTTCCTGGGATGACAACTGTTATATGATAAGATGGTGTTTTTATCTGTAGGTTTAGTGTACAGTTGGGTATGCAGTCTGCCGTTGGAGAGGACCACCTTGGGTCAAATTAAATTGTAATGCATCGTCAATGTTGTTCAAAAAAATTATGAAAAATGCGCAGCCTCCCTGCTAGTCCATATGAGGAACACGTAGTCTATGTATCTCCACCACTGCAGTACATGTCTGAAGTGGTGGGACACATACACGATGTCTTCCTCAAAGCAATGCATGAATTGGCCACGCCCCTCTTCTGCATGTAATATGTGTCCTGAAACAAAAAGTAATTGTATCTTAATATGATATTTAGAAGTGATACAATAAAATTACTGGCCTGTGTAGAGTAGGAAGACATCCCCAACATCCGCAGCACAGCTGCAATAGCTTTATCGTGGTCTATAGCAGTGTATAGAGAGACCACTTCAAATGAGGCCAATATCACTGACTGTGTCTTTGTCAGATTGATCTTCTCCAATTTATTGAGGAAATCAGATGTGTCATGTATGTATGAAATCCCACCAGTTGAAAAACTGTGTAAGATTACATTAATAAAAGTGGCAATACGACTAAAAACAGAATCAGAACCCGACACAATAGGACGCCCTGGAGGGTCAATTATAGATTTGTGTACTTTTGGTAGTATATATACATGACCGGAGTCACCGAATGTGTCACAATGAGGTAATCTGCAAGATCTTTCTCAATAATTCCTGCTGTTATCGCATTGGATTGATTCTGTTTTATCATTCTGCCTATATCAAATTTAGGGTCAGTGTGTATGACACAATAGACATCAGTGTCTTTCAGTTGTCTCAGTACTTCTGCAAAATATTTATGAGTATCAAGAATGACAACAGCACCGCCCTTATCAGCCGGCTTAATTGTAATGCTGGAGTCATTCTTGAGTTGCACAATTGCTTTTGCTGATGTGACATTGGGATGCCTGAAGCAGGAATTTTGATTCACTGCTTTAAGCAATTCAATCTCAGACTTTTCTGCGGACATGTATGCTACAATAGCTGGTTCACTCATGACAGGGTTAAAATCACTTTTAGAGGACGGGCTGACCAACCCCAGAGTAAATTCTCTCAAACTAGGTGTGTCAACCCGCCCCTTGTCCTTAAACCATAATTTCAATTTGATGGAATGAAAAAAAGAAACCAAATCAAGTTCCAAGTCAAACCAGTTCACATGTGCATTTGGGCAGAAAGAAAGGCCCTATCTAAGTACACTCACTTGAGAAGTGGTGAGTTCTTTAGATGAGAGATGAATCACAATCATTTCTTCCTGTTGCTCTGTGTCTTGTTTATGGTCGTACATGTCCTGCTGCTGAGCAATCTTCCTGAATCTTCGATGTCTGTGGCCACCACGTCTGGTTAAACGTGGTCTTATGTTTCTGCAGTCAAATTGACCCCTAAAAAAGCTTTCTAATTTACTGGTGATGCCTGTGTATTCCTGCGTTTCCTTCTTGTGTCATCAGTGGGCCATGTGTATATGGAACCCTTTTTATGGTCATTCAAGTCCCTGTTCCACTTAATTTGCTTGCCTTCTTCAGACTCTGTTTGAAATTTTGTTATGACCATTGTCAAATATTCCTTGAACTTAGTCACATCATCCTCAGATAATAGTGATTGTAGTGTTACATCAATGTTGGAAAGTTCAGAAGTAATAGATAAAAGTTCTTGTTGTAAATAGTCAATGTTCATTCGGATTAAATCAAATGCATACTTGTTGGACAAAGCCTCAAATCTTTTACAATATGCCGCATCAGCACAAAAAAGATTGGGTCGCAAATGTAATCTTATGCCTTTGGGTATTCGCTGGGCTTTGTAATACTCTCCCAGAGTGGTCATGTGCAATCGTAATGATATATTCCTTTTAGATAGAAATTCATACCTCTTTTTTATCTCTTTAATGGATGGGGTGTTAAGGAAAGTGGTGTCTCCCTCTATCCCATGCGTAATACGGTGGGTGGATTTAAGTCGGTAGTAGACATAATCAAATGACTTTTCAAAAAATAATGAAAAACAGAAAAAGACAGAAAGAAAAAAATAAAAAAATCCGTGCAACGCCTATATGCTTAAAATATGAAAAATAGAAAAAAAAATTCAGCAACGGGAAAACAATATGAAAGAAACTCAGGTGCAAAGCCCAATGGGAATAAGCTTACCCAATGTTTAGAGACCAAAAAGCGGGCAGCACTTGTGGTGAAAAATGTGGAACTTTATTCACCCATGTGACAAGGCAACGTTTCGGCTCATGTGTGAGCCTTTCTCAAGCAAAGATACAGGACCAAGTGAACAGTATATATGCAGAAAAACCATGTAACAAACAATCAAATCAGCATGTGCTCAATTATGAAATGAGACAAATCTACATTATAATCAAAGTAAAAAACAATCATATACATAAATTCATTGTGAGAATAAATATAAAAGCAATAAAGTATTGCTTCTGGTCAGTATATTCACATTTCATCCTTGATCCCTCCCCCTTCTCTTGATTTTATTCGTCGCACATGGCACTTTCATGGTATGAATCGATGTCAATTTACTTTGATGGATTGCACACAGTAATATACATATCCACTTGATATATATTGATCTGCAAATGTTGCATTTTTTTTATTGCTTTTATATTTATTCTCACAATGAATTCATGTATATGATTTAGTATGTTTTTTACTTTGATATTAAGGTAGATTTGTCTCATTTGCATAATTGAGCACATGCTGATTTGATTGCTTGTCACATGGTTTTTCTGCATTTATATTGTTCACTTGGTCCTGTATCTTTGCTTGAGAAAGGCTCACACATGAGCTGAAACGCTGCATTGTCACATGGGTGAATAAAGTTGCACATTTTTCACCACAAGTCTGGAGTGCTGCCTGCTTTTTGGTCTCTAAACATTGGGTAAGCTTATTCCCATTGGGCTTTGCACCTTAGTTTCTTTCATTTTGTTTTCCCGGTGCTGACACTTTTTCTATTTTTCATATTTGAAGCGTTTTGGCGTTGCACGGAAATTTTTCCTTTTTTCTTTCTGTCTTTTTCTGTTTTTCATTATTTTTGCAAAGTCATTTGATTATGTCTACTACTGACGTGACCCCACCCGGTGGCATTACCTACACGCAAGAGGAGGTCGACCGTATTATGCAGGGGATAGAGGAAGACGCTACTTTCCTTAGCACCCCATCCGTTAAAGAGATTTAAAAAAGGTATGAGTTTCTAAAAGGAGTATAGCATTGCGGTTGCACATGACCACTCTGGGAGAGTATTACAAAGCCCAGCGAATACCCAGGGGCATAAGATTACATTTGCAACCTAATATTTTTTCTGGTGATGCCGCATATTGTAAAAGATTTGAGGGTTTGTCCAACAAGTATGCATTTGATTTCATCCGAATGAACATTGAATATTTACAACAAGATTTATCTATTACTTCGGATCTTTCCAACATTGATGTAACACTACAATCACTATTATCAGAGGAGGATTTGACTAAATTGAAGGAATATTTGACAATGGTCATAACTAAATTTCAAACAGAGTCTGAAGAAGGCAAGCAAATAAAGTGGAACAGGGACTTGAATGACTATAAAAAGGGTTCCATATACACATGGCACACTGATGGTGTTTGCAATACAACCATGAGAGACAAAAGAAAGAAATGCAGGAATACACAGGCATCCGCAGTAAATGAGAAAGCTTTTTTAGGGGTCAATCTGACTGCTAGAAACACAAGACCACATTGAACCAGACGTGGTGGCCACAGACATCAAAGATTCAGGAAGATTGCGCAGCAGCAGGACACGTACGACCATAAACAAGACACAGAGCAACAGGAAGAAATGATTTTGATCAATATCTCATCTAAAGAACTCACCACTTCTCAAGTGAGTGTACTTAGCTAGGGCCTTTCTTTCTGCCCAAATGCACGTGTGAACTGGTTTGACTTGGAACTTGATTTGGTTTCTTTTTTTCGTTCCATCAAATGGAAATTATGGTTCAAGGACAAGGGGTGGGTTGACACACCTAATTTGAGTGAATTCACTTTGGGGTTAGTCAACCTGTCCTCTAAAAGTGATTTTAATCCTGTCACGAAGGAACCAGCTATTGAATCATACAAGTCTGGAGTAAAGTCTGAGATTGAATTGCTTAAAGCAGTGGATCAAAATTCCTGCTTCAGGCATCCCAATGTCACATCAGCGGAAGCAGAAGCAATTATGCAACTCAAGAATGACTCGAGCATTACAATTAAGCTTGCTGATAATTGCGGTGCTGTTGTCATTCTTGATACTCATAAACATATTGCAGAAGTACTGAGACAACTGAAAGACACTGATGTCTATTGTGTCATACACACTGACCCTAAATTTGACATAGGCAGAATGATAAAACAGAATCTATCCGATGCGATAACAGCAGAAATTATTGCGAAAGATCTTGCGGATTATGTCATTGTGACACATCCGGTGACTCCGGTCATGTATATACTACCAAAAGTACACAAATCTATGATTGACCCTCCAGGGTGTCCTATTGTGTTGGGTTCTGATTTTGTTTTTAGTCGTATTGCCACTTTTCTTAATGTAATCTTACGCAGTTTTTCAACTGGTGGGATTTCATACATACATGACACATCTGATTTCCTCAATAAATTGGAGAAGATCAATCTGACACAGACACAGTCGGTGATATTGGCCTCATTTGATGTGGTCTCTCTATACAATTCTATAGACCACGATAAAGCTATTGCAGCTGTGCTGTGGATGTTGGGGATGTCTTCCAACTCTACACAAGCCAGTAATTTTATTGTATCACTTCTAAATGTCATTTAAGTTACAATTACTTTTTTCAGGACACATATTACATGCAAAAGAGGGGCGTGGCCATGGAGTCCAATGTGGCCCCGACTTGCGCTAATATATTTATGCATTGCTTTGAGGAAGACATTGTGTATGTGTCCCACCACTTCAGACATGTACTGCGGTGGTGGAGGTACATGGACGACGTCTTCCTCATATGGACTGGCAGTAAGGCTGAATTGCACAATTTTCATAATTTTTTGAACACTGACGATGCATTACAATTGACTTTGACCCATTCCATAACTGAAATGCAATTTCTGGATACCAAGGTGGTCCTCTCCAACAGCAGACTGCATACCCAACTGTACACTAAACTTACAGATAAAAACACCATCTTATCATATAACAGTTGTCATCCCAGGAAGATGGTAAAACATCTTCCATATTCTCAGTTTCTCAGAGCAAGACGGATAGTGTCGGATCAAAATAATTTGGACACTACGATGAAGACAATGACTGATAAATTCTTTAAAAGGGGTTATCTATATAAATTATTACAGGAACAAAAAGATGCTGTCTGCAGATTAGAGAGAAAGTCCACCCTGAAGAATTAGAAACCCAAATTGAGATAGTCTAGGATCCCTTTCATTTCCACATACACGAAACACAGTGAAAGTTTGCGTGATCAATTGTTCAAGGCAGACGTAGGACCTAAGAAAGTCACTAGACAAACTACATTTAGACAGCCAAATACGGGTTGCTTCCCGTATCTTGGCTGTGTGAATTGTCGATACATATGTAAGGGTAGTTGTTTTATACATCTTGACTCAGGTTCCATCCATCCAATTCGCTTCCATCTAACATGTTATTCTGACCACGTTATATATATGTTTTATCATGTCCGTGTAATTTACTTTATGTGGGTGAGACCTCCACTGACCTAAAAACGCATTTGAATGATCACCGTAATACAATTAGGAAAATCTGTCTTGACTTACTTGTATCCAGACACTTTTCTGAATTGAAACACAAGATTTGAGATGTTGGATTGTTGCTCATGTCCCGATGCCCAGAAAAGAAGGCAATACGGTTATTCTCCTCCAGTAAAAAGAATTACAATGGATTCATATGCTAAAAAGCCTCAGACCTAATGGCCTCAATGTTGATTTTAAGATTGGAAAGGTGTAGAGGCTCAGTGGCCTGCCCTCTGCCCCATGTGTTTGGTCGATGTGCCTACTGCTGATTAGGTAGTAATATCAGGACGATTATATGTTTTTTACATACTTTTACTCACTGATAACATATATATTTTCTTTTTTAGATGACACCATGAGGAATGAAGATCGGGATGGATCTGTGATCAGTGCTGACAGGCAGTAAATGTGACTTATTTTAGTAATTTATAAGCCTTTTTTATTTAGAACATGCCCAAGTTGCATCATGACTGAAAGGGAGTAGTATCATATTATGTTGGTCCATATGTGCAGACTATGATAACTTGAGGAGAACCTTTTGGGGTGCTACAGGGTTGGACTTCTGGGAAATATTGTCGGAGTTCTCGCACTGACGTGTGTGACTCTAACTTATGTTCTCCAGTGGCAAATAGTGTATACTTGACGGTGTACACTTTTGCCTTAATGTCCATATACCTTTTTTAGCCACTGTTTTTTACATATATTATGGCCGATTATACAGTTTGGCAATTGGGCATGTTGATGACTGACGTACGCGCGGGGAAACATATGACCCTTTGCCCTCCTTCAACATGGCCACTGGAACTTAGAATGCTTCATTGCGCATGCTCTGCAGACACGTCCAGGTCAGGTGACTTAAGCTGTCATAAACACAACTTTGGGCACGCGCGATGTGATCATAGACACGCCGGGTTCGGAGTTATCTTTACATGAGGCCGCATTGCTTCTGGTCAGTATGCTCACATTTCATCCTTGATCCCTCCCCCTTCTCTTGATCTTATTTGTCGCACATGGCATTTTTATGGTATGAATTGATGTCAATTTACTTTGATGCATTGCACACACTAATATACATATCCACTTGATATATATTGATCTGCAAATGTTGCACTTTTTTATTGCTTTTATATTTATTGTCGCAATGAATTCATGTATATGATTGAGTATGTTTTTTACTTTGATTATAAGGTAGATTTGTCTCATTTGCATAATTGAGCACATACTGATTTGATTGCTTGTCACATGGTTTTTCTGCATATATACTGTTCACTTGGTCCTGTATCTTTGCTTGAGAAAAGCTCACACATGAGCCAAAACGTTGCCTTGTCATATGGGTGAATAAGTCTGGAGTGCTGCGCACTTTTTGGTCTCTAAACAATAGGTAAGCCTATTCCCATTGGGCTTTGAGCCTGAGTTTCTTAAAAAAAAAAATTCTGGTGCTATAATTTTTATATATGTACAGTACAGACCAAAAGTTTGGACTCACCTTCTCATTTAAAGAGTTTTCTTTATTTTCATGACTATGAAAATTGTAGATTCACACTCAAGGCATCAACACTATGAATTAACACATGTGGAATTATATACATAACAAAAAAGTTTGAAATAACTGAAAATATGATATATTCTAGGTTCTTCAAAGTAGCCACCTTTTGCTTTGATTACTGCTTTGCACACTCTTGGCATTCTCTTGATGAGCTTCAAGAGGTAGTCACCTGAAATGGTTTTCACTTCACAGGTGTGCCCTGTCAGGTTTAATAAATGGGATTTCTTGCCTTATAAATGGGGTTGGGACCATCAGTTGCGTTGTGGAGAAGTCAGGTGGATACACAGCTGATAGTCCTACTGAATAGACTGTTAGAATTTGTATTATGGCAAGAAAAAAACAGCTAAGTAAAGAAAAACGAGTGGCCATCATTACTTTAAGAAATGAAGGTCAGTCAGTCTAAAAAATTGAGAAAACTTTGAGAGTGTCCCCAAGTGCAGTCACAAAAACCATCAAGCGCTACAAAGAAACTGGCTCACATGCGGACTGCCCCAGGAAAGGAAGACCAAAAGTCACCTCTGCTGCGGAGGATAAGTTCATCCGAGTCACCAGCCTCAGAAATCGCAGGTTGACAGCAGCTCAGATTAGAGACCAGGTCAATGCCACACAGAGTTCTAGCAGCAGACACATCTCTAGAACAACTGTTAAGAGAAGACTGTGTGAATTAGGCCTTCATGATAGAATATCTGCAAGGAAACCACTGCTAAGGACAGGCAACAAGCAGAAGAGACTTGTTTGGGCTAAAGAACACAAGGAATGGACATTAGACCAGTGGAAATCTGTGCTTTGGTCTGATGAGTCCAAATTTGAGATCTTTGGTTCTTTGTGCGACGCAGAAAAGGTAAACGGATGGACTCTACATGCCTGGTTCCCACCGTGAAGCATGGAGGAGGAGGTGTGATGGTGTGGGGGTGCTTTGCTGGTGACACTGTTGGGGATTTATTCAAAATTGAAGGCATACTGAACCATCATGGCTACCACAGCATCTTGCAGCGGCATGCTATTCCATCCGGTTTGCGTTTAGTTGGACCATCATTTATTTTTCAACAGGACAATGACCCCAAACACACCTCCAGGCTGTGTATAGGGCTATTTGACCATGAAGAAGAGTTATGGGGTGCTGCGCCAGATGACCTGGCCTCCACAGTCACCGGACCTGAACCTAATCAAGATGGTTTGGGGTGAGCTGGACCGCAGAGTGAAGGCAAAAGGGCCAACAAGTGCTAAGCATCTCTGGGAACTACTTCAAGACTATTGGAAGACCATTTCAGGTGACTACCTCTTGAAGCTCATCAAGAGAATGCCAAGAGTGTGCAAAGCAGTAATCAAAGCAAAAGGTGGCTACTTTGAAGAACCTAGAATATGACATATTTTCAGTTTCACACTTTTTTGTTATGTATATAATTCCACATGTGTTAATTCATAGTTTTGATGCCTTCAGTGTGAATCCACAATTTTCACAGTCATGAAAATAAAGAAAACTCTTGGAACGAGAAGGTGTGTCCAAACTTTTGGTCTGTACTGTATATATATATATATATATATATATAAATATATATATATAAAATCTATATATTTTTTTGTAATGACAATTTTTTTTGAATGACCAAAAAAAATATATAAATTTAATTTAGCCTCTATTTCTGAAATGTTTCTGGAAAGATTTGAGCTCACAACCTTCTACATCACAGCCATGAACCTTAACCACTACACTATAGAGCTGCATGGCCAGTTACTAAAAAATAAATACAAAATATGAGACTTCTGCTGTAAAGGAATACTTACTACTAGTAAGTATTCCTATATAGCAGAACTCAAATTTATTTATATTTTTTTAAGTAACTTTAAGTAACTTGTCATGCAGCTCTATAGTGTAGTGGTTAACATTCTTGGCTATAATGTAGAAGGTTGTGAGTTTGAATCCCGCCAGAAACTTTCCAGAAATAGAGGCTAAATTAGATTTAAATACATTGAATCGAGCACACACAATATTCAACCGAACACCGCTATGTGCCGAGCATCCTCACCCAACACTAGACTTCACATGAGCTGCCAGCTGATGGAACCCAGGAGGGACAATCTGCACATATACAGATTTTTAACTGAATGCATCACAAAAATATCAAAAAAACTTTGATAAAAGACCAAATGATTTTTTTTTATTTTAGCCAAAAATTAGTAAAATGCAATCATTAAAAAAATGCCCTGAAGTTGTCCATAGCCTTTAATTCCTGCTGGTTTTGGGCTTAGAAGTCCAGTTGACTGCTGTGTATGCACACTAATACAAGGGAGGCTGTCAATCATTGACTGAGATGACCCATTGGGATCCTAAACCCAGAGCAGAAATTAAAATGAATGAATTACACATTATACAGAAAATCTGCTTAGCTCCTCTTGGTCTATAACACTCCTCCTATACATTGGAATGTGTGTTCAATGGGTTAAGTTCCCTTTACCAGAAGTATATTTCCTATAAAGCTCTGTATTGCCACAAAAACTAAAAACTTTAGTTTAGTACATTACAAATGAATAAAAAAAAGAGTTAACATAAAAATAATATTCTACATAGCTAAATGCAAGACAAGACCATGTTCTATTTGTCTGGCACGCATTCTTTGATAAAGATTTGTTCCATTCTTATTATGTGTTGTCAGTCTATACGTTACCACAGTACTTTCCCAAGAGTGTCAGATGACATGACGACTTGTGTTAAAGTCAAACATAATTTATACATTTAATGTAATAATGTACATATGAAGTGTTTATATATGAAGAAAAAAAATTGGATTTAGAACTTCACCATAGTGTGTAGCGTTGAGCCACAAAAATGTACAGTGACTTAGTGAGCACGCTCATAGCTCATTTAAATTTGTATATTAAGCAGAAAAAAGGCAATTGTTGGTGACATTTAGACCGAAGAAATGCTTCTGGAATCGCTGGACATATTATTAAGCACTTTACAGCCCTTATAAACATAACTTTATGCTCCACTCTCTCATAGTAATTTCTCAGCTACATGAATGTGATTCTAAATTTGTTGTGTCTGAATAATTGTCTTATCCTATTGCTCTACACTGAGGGCAACTACTGGGGCACTATATAGGGGCATTTTATACTGGTACATTATGGGGGGCACTATGAGGAAGGGGGGAGAGGAGCACTATGAGATCATTTACTTGTGAAACCATATAGGGGTATTTTATACTGGCACATTATGGGGGCACTATGGGGAAGGGGGGAGAGGAGCATTATGGGGGCATTGACTTGGGGACATTATATAGGGACATTTTATACTGGCACACATTATGGGGGCACTAAGAGGACATTAGCTCAACTGGCGGCATTAAAGGGGGTATTTTTTGCACAT
Organism: Bufo gargarizans; assembly: GCF_014858855.1. Classification (NCBI taxonomy): domain Eukaryota; kingdom Metazoa; phylum Chordata; class Amphibia; order Anura; family Bufonidae; genus Bufo; species Bufo gargarizans. The sequence goes on from NC_058083.1 coordinate 154,338,693, forward strand.
TATATGGGGGCCTTTTATTTACCAGTGCTCATTTTAAGGGGACATTTTTCTACTATCATATTATAAGGAGAATTATTACTACTGGGGGGGCCTTTTGGTGGGCTTTATTACTACTGGGGGACTGAGGGGAGCATAATTACTAGCATGGGCACTATGGGAGCATTAGTAATTCTGGAGCACAGTAGGGACATGTTTGGAGCACTGTAGGGACAATATTAGTACCAAGTGTGCTCTGGCAGAGAATAATTACTATTGGTGGGACTTTTTGGAGCACTATTACTGGGGGGCTCCCTGGCATAGCATCAAATTAGCACAGTTATTTTTGGGGGACATTATATTTACATTATTGGTGTCAGGGGCACTATTTGCTGGGCACAGTTATTTTAGGACACTGTGTGCCAATAATTATTGAAGGGCACTCTCTGTATGGTACCAGTATTATCAGGGGGTTATCTGTTTCTGCAGTATAGTATTGGGAAGCACGGCAGGAACGTTATTGGGGGTGGTAGGATGATTTGTCCAGAAGATGGGAGGATGGTGGAAAAGTAGTAAATAAATATGTTTTTTGTCAAACTGTACAGATGAGATATGGCTGAAAGAAATCATCATGGCGGTCTGGTCTGAATGGAGAAGATGAGGGAAGAGAATCTCTACTTAAGAAAAGATGTCACTGGATATAAGAGGTATGGGGCACTGTATTACCCTGTATGTTTTGTAGTGATATGTGTAATGTTAGGAAGGAAGGGGTTAGGTTGAGAATTTAGTATGGGGGGGGGGGTGTTGTTTTAATTTTTGCCTCAGGCAGCAGAAAGGCTAGATGCTTCCCTGTCTGAAATACTAAAGTATTGTAATTGTGATGTCAATAAAAAGCATAAAAGCCCCAAACTGCTATATATAAAATGATAATCATTTTAACAGTGTCTATCATAAGTATATTTTGAAGCTAGCCTCTGTGTATTGTCAATAGTGAATGAGCAAACATATCCAGATCTCATCATTAAGCATAGCAATCATATCAAATCTGGCTTTTAAATTGTAGAATCACTATGTATGGACTACTATGGTTTCTTTTTTTATAACTAAAAAGTTATCACCAACTTTTCATGTGCAGCAACAGAAAATGAGCACCAACATTAAAGAACCTCTGTCAGCAGGATCAATCCTATAAAACCAGGCATAATGCCTAGTAGGGCTGCCCCAGCTGATTCAAACCATACTATTCTTCTCCCATTCTGTTTTAGCATTTAGGAGAAACAGTGTTTTAAATAATATTCAAATTGGGGCTTGTGTACTAAGGGTGGGTTCAAGCCACCATGTGCATCTTAACTCCTCCTCTGCTTTCCAAAACACTCATTCTGCACTTGATAGACTAGGCCAGTCCCTGGAGTGGAGAGGGGATTGTCTTGGAAAGCAGAGCAGTGAAGCTCAGGTGCACCAAGTGGCTAGGGCCACGGATTGACAGAAGAAAAGTTTGGTTTAATCAGCCAGGACAGCCTTAGGGTTGATGCTGCTGTCCTTTAAAGTCTGTACTACATTGCTAAATGTAATTTGCCCTTTAACAACAATGGTCCTTGTTCTGAACTAATCACATTGACTTATATACAGTAGCTTGACCTAAGAGGTGGAAAGCTGGACATGGTTATGTGAACAGTTATGGTCCCAAGACTGCTTTAGTGGTGGATCAGTCTAACCAGAGCTTTAAACACTTTAGGTGGCAGCTGTAATCAACTTAGATTGCTTAAACTGAACTTTAAAAATAGAAGATACTGAAATAAGGTAATGATTGTTTTTGCAACTCTGAAATTCCAGGATTATATGTGGAAATAATAAATTAAACTGTAATCTATTTATGAAATATGTTGAAAATTGAAATTAATTTGGTATCTTGAGAGAATGTGTTGTAAGCTGGAATAATAAAAAGTGTTTAGTGAAGTCAGCAGAAATGTTTCTCATTGTATAGTTTTTTTGGCTTATATGTCCTATTTTATCTGTGCAGAAACAGTATGCTGAGTAACTCTCTTGGTAGAAAGCTGCCACTTGCAAGGCTCTTGGCATTGGAGGACTGCATGGTAGTGGAGATTGATGCCCCTGATTATACTGGGTGTTCTGCAATGAACTTACACTGCATTTCCTTCTCTGTCAAAGATGATTGTATAAGTTCTCAATAGAGAAATCGCTAAAAGTCTACTATTTTCAGAGAGACTTGAAATACTAAAAAGGTGCCCCTTTTAATGAGGATTCCTTTGAATAAGTTTCTTAAAACCAAGAGACTTGCCAAAAGGTGACGTTCAAAATTGTTCCTTTTGGCTCCTGCTTATATAATCCCTCGACCACATACAAAAATTGTAGCTGAAGGTAATGTATTGACCCATGTAATGTTATGTCCAGTGGTTATATGATCTGGAAATGCCAAGATAATCCATAACACAGGACCCAATCAGAATAGCATAGCCAAAGCAACTTCACAGAAAAAAAGCTACTCTAAAAACGTAACCTTTACTAATTTAGTTGAAATATCAAATGATTAGGTATCAAAAATAATTCTCCAAAAACATTTTTGGGGATACCATACTGGGCCAATAGGTAGACAAAACAGTGGGGTAACACTAAACTGCAAACATGTCTAATCAGGTAGCATGTTGACTTCTCAAAGCTTCAGAGCCAACACTGTATGTAAATGGCATATAGACACTGTTAGTGTCAAGCAGAAAAATAGATACCATGATTAACGAGGCCTCACCACCCTTGGTAGAGAGGGGTATCCAGATCATAAATGGTAAGAGAAATCCAATCTTTTACAAAATATCAGGTAAAGCCAGCTGTTATATTTGCAAATTGCAATAGAAGTGTTCAAACCACTAATCTCACCCTTGGACATCTCCCTCCATTGTCCCTTTGCAGAGACACCACCCTTAAAAGAGCGACCCTGCCAAGTGTCGCTATAAAGCCCTACAATTAATACATGTGCCATAACCCAAATAAATAAGCATGTTTCTGCTAGCATATTAACCATCTTCCTCAGTGGGGGGAAAATTTCAAAAAAGTTCCATTATTGGAGGTGTATGGTCAGAGTTAACAAAGGATCTATATCCTGTTAAGGTGATTATAAGCAAGCTAAGCACCAAATTGGGTCTAACCAAATTTGTGTTGACATTCTATGTACATACAATGTTGGTTTTGAAGCTTTAAAAAACAACATGCTATCTGATTAGACATGTTTGTAGTCTAGTGTGACCCCATTGTTTTATCTAACTATTGGGCCTGCACGACCTCACCAGATTGTTTTTGAGACCTAATTATTTGATATTTTTTTCACTGAATTTAGTAAATTCTAAAAGTAGCTTTTTTTCTGTGAATGAATCATGTGATTCCTATCACTTACACATTTACAATGCAAGACACATTATGTTAGACATCGGCAAACAGGAATCAGTAGGAATTTTTAACTATTACCTACTGCTGAGACAGAGAGAGAGAGAAAGAAGCAGAAACATGCAGACCCTGCTGACAACTTTACCTGACAACAGTGATAGAAAAGAAGCAAAAAAATGTTGTGAGTCCAGATGAAATGAAAAAAATAAATTTTACCCCATCAATCTGCAGTGAAAGTAAAAACAGAATGTTCAAAATCTTAGCAAATTTATTGAAAAGGAAAAATTTTGCATGGACATAACTATTCAAACCCTTTGCTAAGACACATGAAATTTAGCTTTGGGGGTCTCATATTTCTCTTGATCATCTGTGAGATTTTTCTACACTTTGATTGGAGTCACCTGTGGTAAATTCAGTTGATCGGAAAGGATTTGGAAAGACACATCCCTGTCTGTATAAGGTCTCACAGGTGACAATGCATATCAGAGCAAAAACCAATCTATGAGGAAAGAATTGCCTGTAGAGCTCAGACATGATTATGTTAAGGCACAAATCTGGAGAAGGGAATAAAAACATTTCTGCTACACTGAAAGTTCCCAAGAGCACAGAGGCATCCATAATTCTTAAATGGAAGACATTTTGAACAAACCGGGATTCTTCCTAAAGCTGAATACCCCACTAAACCAAGTAAAAAGGGGGAAAGGGCCTTGGTAAGAGAGGTGATCAAGAACCCAATGGTCACTCTGCCTGAGCTTCAAAAATTCTGTGTGCAGATGTAAGAAACTGCCAGAAGGTCAACCATCACTACAGCACTCCACTAATCTGGACTTTATGGCAGAGTGGGGAGATAAAAGCATATCTTCAGTAAAAGACACATGCCATTCTGAAATTCTAGAGTTTGCAAAAGAAAAAGCAAGAAACAACATTCTCTGGTCTGATGAAACCAAGATCAAACTTTTTGAACTCAATTCTAAGTATCGTGTGGAGGAAACTATGAATTGCTCATTGTGACGCTTTGCGATCCACAGCGATACTAGGAAATCGCAAATGCGCCATATTTCTCAATCACAGACACCAGAGCCTTCACTAAAAATCTTCTCTTTTCACTAAAGGAGTAATTCACAGAGCAGAGGTGCCATTATCACCTCCGTGTGACAATCCTTTCCTGCCCCATGCCAAGTTGAGTAGCCATCAATCTAGTTCTCTTATGACAGAACCTCCTAAACCTGGTCTTTCTGCAGCCATAGTGTCTCCGATACCAGCAGGGTTCTCACACCTTCAGTCTTGCCAGTGCGCTTCAAAGAGAGCAGGACAGATGCTTATCAGACAGCTGTTTGAGACACAAAAAGAGGTCACCGGGCAGCCACCTCTAATACATAGCTTTCATATTTGCGTCCATATTTCCTCATATTTCCTGGGTTCGGAACCAATGCACTGAACCATCTCTTCAGGGATTATTCGGGCCCCAATAATACACCTTTCAGGAAATCGGCCAGTCAATCAGAGATTCTCTCTCTCAGATATCAAAGCTCTCAGGGAATCCAAATGGTAATTCTATCCTGTTTGGTATCAGAGGATCTGTAAAATTCTGCTTATTCTCAATATGACCTCTATGTCCTAATTTGACCCACGGGTACAGAGAAACTGGCACAGCAAAGATTCAGCCAGATTTCCTCTGTCCAGGGCAGGAACTGCCCTTCTTCCAATTACCTAAGGCTGGACTTGTGCTGGTCACAACCCCTCCCCACTATAGAGTGGGTAAAACCCTGTGACACATTCAGCCCTGGGTCCTTCTTCTACCATCTGACATCGACTAACATCACGACCGCCCGCTGGACACGGGCACACCCCACCATCTTGGATTATTCTACAAAGACTTTGCATTTTACTGGACTTTACCACAGTAATTCTGAACTTACAGGCATTCTATTCCCTTTCACCTCTTACCTATTTCTATCCAAACCAATCTGTTTAACTGGCAGGTATATTTATCTGTCAGCTTTAATGTATATATTTTTGTGTGTAGTTTTAGAATAAAAACTAACGATTTCATCGTTCCAGTTTTGCCCTTGTTACTTGATGACCTGATCTATGCTAAGAACTCTGTCCTCAGAAGACATACTACCAAATTGTTTTATTTTTATAAATTGTTAATTTCCTAGCTAGGTTGCAAATAACCGTTTCGTCCCTTTAGGATTAGCTAGCCGGGGTCTCTTCGCCCCGATTCAATACGAAGAGTGGTGGCAGCAAATTAATTTGATTTCCAGTGTGAAATCAGTAATTTTATTTTTACCGATTGTACATACAATCGTGATTGCATCCTGTCTGGGCCCACCAACCAATCTTAAACGTCTTCTGTGCTCACAGTGGATTCGCCTCCAGAAGTCTCTAGTGGAGACCTGTATGGGAACTGTGGCTTAGTACGACGGGATTGGCGGGTGGTTGTCAAACTCATCACCTGCTCAACACCACCCAGACAGTGAAGCATGGTGGTGGCCCCATCATGCTGTGGGATTGGTCAGGGTTGAGGGAAAGCTGAAGGGAGCAAAGCACAGAGTGCTCTGAACCTCCGACTGAGCTGAATGTTTAACTTCCAACTAGACAATGACCCTAAGCAGACAGACTTTTATTTTGCAAAATAAAAAATTACCTGCTGTCATTTCTTCTTGTGACTAGTACACAGGACATGTAGACTGCAACAGATGCGCAATCTGCTGTATTCATGCAGCTTGTACCTCTGGGACTTGGGAGTTCTTGTGGTAGCTAAAAATAAGGCTTGCCTTTATATATAAAAATAACAGCACCATTGCAAATGTGCAAGTTCCTTTGTCGCTACACTCACTCAGATAGAATTAGGAAAGTAGTATGCAGTCACAGATGTACAAGCTTCATCACTGAGCCTTGCATATCTGTGGCAACCAAAATTCTAATTGCCCCCTAATATACTTCCAATTGTAATCTACACGTACCTGTTGAAAAAGAAACATAATATGTATCCATATCTGTGGATGTCGGCTGATGAGTATAAAACTGGATTTACTGTACAGACAGTAATGAGCCTTCAGTGGACAGCTGAAGAACAGTTTTGCTACACAACTTTTAAGAGTATCTAGGAAAAGAAATACAATATTGGAGTTAGACATATTATTAGATCCAGAAAAAAATGCATACATAATATCATTAGTTTACAAAAAGGGGTTATCAGAGATTGATATTAATGGCACTCCCTGGAGCACAACAGCATCTTCATAAAGCCGATCGGTGGGTTTGTCGGAAGTTGGACACTCCAATCAGATAACGACCTATCCTGAGGATAGGCCTTCAATATCAAAATCTTGGACAATCTCTTTAATATTTCTAATAGTTCATTGTTTCTTATAATATCTTATTTTACATTGTACTGATATATAATAGTTGACTACACATAGAAGACTTTAGGTATTGTTCTACAGATAATAAAGAACACATACATTTTGTAGGTCTGACACTTTTGCCTTCATTAGGCTATTGCTTTTTGATTGCTCCCATAGCAATATCCCTTCAGCTTCTACGCAGACTTATCTGTCTCCATGGTTATAGTAATCATATTGTGATCCTGCATTTGTTTTACTGTATAAACGGAGACAGCTGGAAGGGGATAACACGTGACTGCAGGATTAGAATATACAGAGGTAGTCTTTGTAGTATATAACCATGGAGACACATAGGTCGACATAATAGTTGTAGACACAGAATTGTAGGATAGTTTTAACTAAGACTGCTTGCAAGTTTGCTTCATGTTTTTATTTTAGATACACTGGAACAATATGGTTGTAAGGGGAACATATGCTGTTAGTCATAAGGAACCAGCACAAAAAGCAAAGTCAAACTGTTCATCTAAAACGTCATTATACACAACAATACTGCAAAACAATTGCATATTTTCTTGGAAGGATGTATTTTCCATAAACTTATGACAGTTTCCAAACACATCTGTCGCAAGAGTGAATTTGTGCATAATGCAGTAATGACTTTCTAGGACACAGTTGCTGTAGCTAAAATGTGAACTAAAACCACATTTCCTCAGAATGAACCCTGTTTAAAAGAAGGATCTTTTATTACCAATTAAAAGTTGTCACCAGTAAAGTATAATCCATATAAAAACATAAGAACCTCTCATGACAAATTAAAAGGTGTCAGTTGTTTTAAGCCTCCACCCCATGGTGGCCAACTGCAAAGCTATGAAACGACTGTAATTATACAGGACTTTGCTCTGATGCCATTTAAAGGGAATCTGTCACCTAGAAAATGCATACTAAATCGCCAGCATTACCTTATTGAATTCTGTAGCATGATTCCAAAGTTGTGCCAAAAGACAGAAAAAAGACTGTTATTGAACTTCCCTCGCTATGTAAATTTGGGGCTTGAAGTCAAGTGCGCTGTGGCTTTCTCATTTCAAGTCAAGCTCCTCGCGCCCCCTTTCCTGCTCCTAAGGCCTCTTTCTCACAGGCATTCCAGATTTGCTCCAGATGCATTGCGTGTGCATTGCGGGAAAACAGCGCGATTAGGTACACAATTGCAGTCAGTTTTTACTGCGATTGCGTTCCGATGTTCAGTTTTTTCTGCGCGAGTGCAATGCGTTTTGCATGCGTGGGAGAAAAAACTGAATATGGTACCCAGACCCAAACCCGGACTTCTTCAGTGAAGTTCGGGTTAGGTGTTATATTCATTTTATTATTTTCCCTTATAACATGGTTATAAAGGAAAATAATAGCATTCTTAATACAGAATGCTTACTAAAATGTTGCTTGAGGGGTTAACAAAATATATAATAATAACTTACCCCATCCACTTGTTCGTGCAGCCGGCATAGTCTTCTTTCTTCATCTTTCAGGACCTGCAAAAGGACCTTTGATGAAGTAATCGCTCTCACGTGGTGAGCATCTTCATTCAGCGATCACGCGGTAAGCACGATTACGTCATCAAATGTCCTTTTGCAGGTCCTGAAAGAAGAAGAAAGAAGACGATGCCGGCTGCGCGAACAAGAGGAGGAGGTGAGTTAATTATTTTATTTTTTTAACCCCTCAAGCAACATTTTAGTAAGCATTCTGTATTAACCCTTTCATGACCAAGGGTCATTGATGCCCCAATGTCCAGGTCAAAATTTTCAAATCTGACATGCGTCACTTTATGTGGTAATAGCTTTGGAACACTTTTACTTATCCATGCCATTCTGAGATTGTTTTCTCGTGACACATTGTACTTCATGATAGTCATATATTTGAGTCAATAAATTTCACCTTTATTTAGGAAAAAATCCCAAATTTACCAAAAATGTGGAAAAATTCACAATTTTCCAAATTTCAATTTCTCTGCTTCTAAAACAGAAAGTGATACCTAATAAAATATTTATTACTTAACATTCCCCATATGTCTATTTTATGTTGGCATCATTTTGGAAATGTCATTTTATTTTTTTAGGACGTTAGAAGGCTTAGAAGTTTAGAAGCAATTCTTATAATTTTTATGAAAATTTCCAAAACCCACTTTTTAAAGGACCAGTTCAGGTCTGAAGTCACTTTGTGGGGCTTACATAGTGGAAACCCCATAAATGACCCCATTGTAGAAACTACACCCCTAAAGTTACTCAAAACTGATTTTAAAAACTTTGTTAACCCTTTAGGCGTTCCACAAGAATTAAAGGAAAATGGAGATGAAATTTCAAAATTTCACATTTTTGGCAGATTTTCCATTTTATATATTTTTTTTCTTTAACACATTGAGAGTTAACAGCCAAACAAAACTCATAATTTATTACCCTGATTCCGCGGTTTACATAAACACCCCACATGTGGTCGTAAACTGCTGTACGGGCACACGGCAGGCGCAGAAGGAAAGGAATGCCATATGGTTTTTGGAAGGTAAATTGTGCTGGATTGGTTTTCTGAACGCCATATGTTTTTTATTTTTGTGCCGATCGTCTTGTGCAGGGGCTCGTTTTTTGCAGAAAGTGTTGAGGTTTTTATTGGTACCATTTTTGGGTACATAGGATTTTTTGATCATTCATTATTACACTTTATGTGGCAAGGTGACCCAAAAATTGGCAGTTTTGGAACAGTTTTCATTTATTTATTTTTACAGCGTTCATCTGAGGAGTTAGGTCATGTGATAGTTTTATAGAGAAGATCGTTACGGACGTGGCAATACCTAATATGTATACTTTTTCTTATTTATTTAAGTTTTACACGATAATAGCATTTTTGAAACCCAAAAAATGATGTTTTAGTGTCTCTATAGTCTGAGAGCCATAGCTTTTTTATTTTTTGGGCGATTGTCTTAAATAGGGTATCATTTTTTGCGGGACGAGGTGACGGTTTGATTGGTACTATTTTGGGGGTCATACGCCTTTTTGATCGCTTGCTGTTGCACTTTTTGTGATGTAAGGTGACAAATATAGCTTTTTTGGCACAGTTTTTTTAATTTTAATTTTATGGTGTTTATCGGACGGGGTCTATCATGTGATATATTTATAGAGATGGTCGTTACGGACGCGGCGACACCTAATATGTGTATTTTATTTTATTTTTTCATTTTTTTATAGGAAAAGGCAATTTCTTTTTTCTAATTTACATATTTATTTATTTATTTTTACTTTTATTATTTTCACTTTTTTTTTTTAATCAGTTCCCTCTTGGATCTTGAAGATCCAGTGGGGCTGATAGTTGTACTATACTTTGCAATGCTCTTGCATTGCAAAGTATAGTACTTCCAGATTGCCTGTAGGTGGCAGCACTGGACGCCTTTGCCATGGCAACCAGACGCTTTTGCAAAGCGTCCGGTTGCCATGGCAACCATCGGGTGCTGCAATCACAGCGCTGCAGCCCCGATGGTGGAGAGAGGGAGCTCCCTCCCTCTGTTAACCCCATGGATGCCGCAACCGCGGCATCTATAGGGGTTACAGGAGAGTGTCAGCATAGAGCTGACACTCTCTGCTGATGGCGGCGGCTCAGTAATTGAGCCGCCGCCATCGCACACAGCAGGGGGATCGGGGGGGGGGGGCAGCACAGGAAAGAGGGGGGTTCCGGGAGGCTGCCCATAATATCGAGGGAGGCGGGCAGGAGAGCGGCTTGAAAATTAATGCAGGGGGCGGGGAGGCGGCGGACCGCATAAGTGCATGGGCACAGATCAGCGGGGCACAGATGAGGGGCACAGATGAGGGGGCACAGATCTGCACTAAGTGCTTGGAGGGGCACAAATCGGGGAGCATGAGGTACACTATCTGCTTTCAGACTCTGATCTGCAGAGCGCAGATCAGAGCCTGAAACCGGCATTTAACACTGCCGCGATCCGATTGGTTAGTCTGCACAGACTAACCAATCGGATCGATTGCCGGCAAGGGGCCACTCTGATTGGTCCCTTGCCGGCATTACTGCACTGTATGCTGTCCGTGACAGCATACAGGGCAGGGGCAGAAGCTTTAATCCAAGCGCTTTGCAGCGCTTGGATTAAAGAGCTGCCAGAACGTTTATATACGTGGTAGCTGCACGGGGTATGTGCAGCTATCACGTATATATACAGATTGCAGACGTGAAGGGGTTAAGAATGCTATTATTTTCCTTTAAAACCATGTTATAAGGGAAAATAATACAGTCAATTTACTTTTATCAATTTACTAACATCATCTCCTAGCAACCATGCGTGAAAATCGCATTGCATCCGCACTTGCTTGTGGATGCTATGCGATTTTCACGCATCCCCATTCATTTCTATGCGGCCTGCGTTGCGTGAAAAACGCAGAATATGGAACATGCTGCGATTTTCACACAATGTCTCCAGCTTCCTGCTGGGTTTTCTAAGCAAACCCAGCATGCTTTGTCTGTAATGTTGTACAGGGCTTGCTCAGTCTGCCATACTATCCTCTCTGCAGTAGTCATGACCCCTACACCTCCTGTCTCCATGCTAGGTGGAGAAAGCACTGTGAAACATTACAGAGCAAAGCATGCTGGGTGTTTGGTTAGAAATCCCGACAGGAAGCTGATAAAAACAGGTCCTACATGTAAACATCCTGCAAGGATGCAGTGATGCTGAGAACTGGGGAAGGAAAGTTCTGACATGAAAAACAGGTATATGGGTCAAAATATGCAGCACTTAGGGTACTCTGAACAAATAAACACCATTTCTTCTATGGCGTAAATGAAGCTTTAAAGGAATTTACAATATGCATTGAAAAATTAAGAAATGACAATTGAAGAATATAGATAAAAATGCAGTCCTATAGTCTGCAAAAAGGCCTCAGCACATGGTGTGCCACAATGTAATGACTAGGGCTTATAAGTGCTGTAATATAGAGAATCCCCCTCTATTTCCTTCTGAAGGAACTCTAAGGCATATATATGTATAGTAAGGAGAAAGACCTGTGTGTCGAAACGTTGCTGTATTTTTTCGGTGTGATTAAACACTAAGTTTTGATTCAAGACTAAGAGTGCTGTGACTTTCCTGAAGTTTTTTCTAAGTATAGTAGGGCCCACAGGAGTCTATGTGTGCTGTATTATGGCTCTGTAGAGCTTGGGGCTATATGGGGTAGAAATACAATACTATAGTGTGTATGAACCCTGAGGGTATACGATGGTGCTTCCATAGTCTCAAAATCTATATAGAATGTTTACAAAACACCAAATTTCCATGTATCTCTAATCAAAATCCAACTCAGAATATAAAATATGTGTATGCTGAACCATTAGCCTCTTTAAAAGAGATTTTGGCAGACTTTACCTTGCTAATGCCATAAGGTACTAAGGTAAGTTGCTAATTTTGTTTGCCTTATTCTTGTATTTGCATTCATGTCTGTGGTGGAGATATAGCTGCTGATGCTGTTTACAGGCTGTGGTCTGCGTGCAGTGTACTGTTTTTTCAAGAAATTATAGAAGGACATTTGACAAAAAGCAGTCTCATAAGACCGTCAAAGGGATACAGACAAGCTGCACACCATGACGGTTTACATAATGCTGCAATTCAGATCTTAATTGTGCATGGTTGTAAACAATTTTCACTTCATGGCCAACTGAAACGTAACTACGTTCTCGATCTGGCGCTATTATATCTACCCTCTGACATAGTGGGAGTGATGTGTCTTTGACACCAAGGTACTGGCTTATGTAATGCACTGGATTTCTGGAAATTATTATTATTGCACTTGTGGGAATAGTAATGCAAGGTCATTGCTTGTGGTGGCCAAATGCCAGTATAAAGGCTGATAGAACAGATATCAAATAAAACTAATAAATGTTAAATATATCCTCTATTGGCTCGATATTTCTTTCATAAACTGTACAGACATAAAAAATGACAAAGATGTAGGAACATTTTGCCTATTTTCACTTCTAGTAATCCCTGTAAATGATGTCTGTCTATACAGAACCAGATGTTGCACAACATCCATCTAGATCAGTGGTGGCGAACCTATGGCACATGTGCCAATCTGCCAGAGGCAGCACTCACAGCCCTCTCTGTGGGCACCTGCACCCTGAAAAAAGGCTACGGTGTACCAATATGCCTTAGACTTCAACTGCCATTCATCAGTGCAGGGCGCACTATGAACGGCACAGGCAGTGCACTGAATGTAGGCAGGCTGTTATAGCTAAATGATAAAGTACATGGAAGATACACTATACTGAACTGTAGTATCCAGATTAAATTGCTGTGTCGGCACTTTGCGATAAATAAGTGGGTTTTGGGTTGCAGTTTGGGCACTTGGTCGATAAAAGGTTCGCCATCACTGATCTAGACCATTGTCCAGACCAAGAGTGGCCAAACTTTTTTTTGCTTAAAGGGAACCTGTCACTGAGATTTTGTGTACAGAGCTGAGGACATGGGTTGCTAGATTGCCACTAGCACATCCGCAATACCCAGTCCCCATAGCTCTGTGTGCTTTTATTGTGTGAAAAAAAAGGTTTGATACATATGCAAATTACCATGAGATGTGTCCTGTACGTGAGATGAGTCAGGGACAGGACTCATCTCAGGTTAATTTGCATATGTATCAAATCGGTTTTTATACACAATAAAAGCACACAGAGCTATTGGGACTGGGTATTGCGGATGTGCTAGCGACCATCTAGCAACCCATGTCCTCAGCTCTGTACACAAAATCACGGTGACAGGTTCCCTTTAAGATTGGTGTGGAGCCTGAATCAGATGATCTACTTTGAGATACTGTACAGTACATATGGTGTGCAAGGGATGCTGCTACAGGTTAGGTTTTTGCATTTTGCACAAGCCTGGGTGCCCCCATAGTAGAGGAAGCAGCCACATTTAGATATTTACTATGCTTACTAAACATATACACTGTGATATCATTTTATACATGATTGTATAGCTGCTACTCTTGTGATAGGTTGTCAAGGAAGTGTAAGATAATACCAAATAATTACACTGGTGAAGCCCATATATGATTCATGAAAGAGCATTTAAAGGGAACCTGTCACCTAAAAAAGCCTCCTAAACCTCCAGCATTACCTTAAGGTAGCCAGCAGTATGTTCCTAAAGATCCTTTTCTTCCTTCAGCCAGATGCACCAAAATCTTGAAAAACGAACTTTAATACCCTGCACACTCTATCTTATAGCAGAGTTTGAAGTCAAGGGGGCAGCGGCCTCCTCGCTTCGTCAGGATAACCACGCCCCCTTTCCCTGCCCCTTCACCTCTGATTGACAGCCATGTACGTGAACTCGGCCGGCTTTGCTGAACAGCCGAAAGCTATCTGCTGTCAATCAAAAGCAAAGGGGCATGGAAAAGGGGAGTGGTTATCTAGACTTGAAGCGAGGAGGCCACTGCCCCCTTGACTTCAAACTCTGCTGTCACACAGCGCGTGCAGGGAATTAAAGTTCGTTTTTCAAGATTTTGGTGCATCTGGCCGAAGGAAGAAAAGGATCTTTAGGAACATACTGCTGGCTACTTTAAGGTAATGCTGGCGATTTGGGAGGCATTTTTAGGTGACAGGTTCCCTTTAACTAGAAAATATTGGTGACTGACACACAAGTCTATCAAGATATAGTTTCCTCCTTAGGCCTAGTTCACATTTCAGTGATTTGGACAGTCAGTGAGTTCCATCAGTGAATTTGAGGCAAAGCCAGGAGTAGAGCCCACACAGAGATAAGGTATAATAGAAATATTTTCACCTGTTTAGTGTTTTTGACCTGCATCTAGTTTTGGCTAGCAATCACTGATGGAAATCACTGATCAAACACTGACCAAATCACTGAAGTGTAACCTAGTATTAAAATAATTAAGAGAACAGTCTGGTCACCCATTGTCAAGATCTACTGATCACAATTTGAGGTCTACCAGTAGATCACAATTTACTGTTTGGCACTGACTGTGCGTAAAGTTAAAGAGACACTTTACAAGAGTAGTTCAATGCAACGCTAACATATTATATAAGGCCTTCAACAGCCACACATTCAGCCAAAACCTGACCCTAATACTTTCTCTCCTTTTATGATCCACTCCTGATTTTGGCTTTCAAAATGGCATCAGGAAACCTGAATGTCTAGCTGTACACTAAGAACAGTTGGAGAGTGACTCTGACCGGACATTGCATATATGTTAAATGAGAGGAAATCATAAAAGTTGACTCAACAGTTACCTATCCTTCATATTAACCTATTAGTTATGGAAGTTGGCAGCCCCTCATTGCCACACACATTTTAGCCTTCTTAATGTTATCACTTGAACAGCCAATCACATTTTCAGATCACTTACAGACTAACTGCTTTTGTTGTTGCAAAATTCTTGGAAACCAAATAGCTGTGATCTTGCAGAATTAGCTAAACTCCATGTGTTCCAAATAAATTCCTGGCTCTCGGCATGCTTACATTTAGCGCAGAGGTACGCATGAATACTCTGCAGGGGATCTCCTTTTTCTTACATCTATTTCCACATGTGCAATCAATTACGAGCCTGACTCGTGACTCAAGACCATCTATAAATCATAATAACAACCAGACCTCAGCATAGCCCTTATAGGCAGGTTTGGGGCATTGTATAGTTGTATATTATATGACAATGTTGCCAGATTGTTTTCATTTAAGTAGCTGAATTCCTTGAAGAAATTGTTGCTAGAATAAACAATGAAGCTGCACAATTGTAGTTGTGATGTATAATTAGGAAGTTAAGTACATTTAATAGTAATAGAAAAACATGTTTTCCCTGTGGAAGCCCAGGTAGGTAAAGAAAAATATTTGACAAGACCAAAAGTTACTTTGGGCAGCTCAGTGGTTAACATTACACCACAGTCTTGTAGCACTGGGATCCTGGGCTTTAAGATGACCAGGGGCAACATCTGCAGTAGCTTTTTAAGTTCCTCCCATGCTTGCATGGATTTTTTATTCCTCCCTCACTCTGGAAAAAGGTAATTAAATAGGTTTTCTGGGGTTAAAATGTATTTTTATTTATGGCTCGGCTTCCCCGAAACAATGCATATTTCAGCCCTAAATACCCTCTTTCTACTACAGAACTGTCCTTCTGCAGCAATTAATATCACTGCTGCAAGCCAAACGTCTGCTTTCATAAGTTTCTGGCATCATGCATCTCTGTGGCATCTTTTCTTGGGCTTGCTCCCCCTGCTCACTAGTTCAATATAGCAGTTGAATGGAATTGCGCAAGGTCCACAATGAGATGTCAGCGGAAGTGGCCAAAACCTGGCTGAGACAGTCATGTGACCATAGCACAGAGGGAGTGCAGAGGAGGGTTAAATACTGTACAGTGCATCTTCCTTCCACAGACTGAACTAAAGGTGCAATTTCAACATAGGCCTGGAGAACGTCTTTAATTTCCAACATTGACCCCAGTATGCACAATGATGTGAATAATTAGAGTAAAGAAATAAAGAATACACTTGTTCCAATACGTTTGGAATACAGTGTCCAGTATATGCTGGTATATGGTACCTGTGCTAATTATTAAGTGTTCTTACATGGCAAGACCAATTCCTGTTATCTCACATACAGTCATGTGAAAAAATTAGGACACCCTTTGAAAGCATGTGGTTTTTTGTAACATTTTTAATAAAAGGTTATTTCATCTCCGTTTCAACAATACAGAGAGATTAAAGTAATCCAACTAAACAAAGAAAACTGAAGAAAAGTCTTTTCAAGATCTTCTGTAAATGTCATTCTACAAAAATGCCTATTCTAACTGAGGAAAAAGATAGGACACCCTCACATGTATTCCCTCTTAAATTGGCTCAGATCTCACACAGGTATATCACACCAGGTGCACATAATTAGTAGATCGTTACTCTGCATGTTGAATGAGGCTTGCCCTATTTAAACCTCAGACATTTAGTTTGGTGTGCTCCTGACTGTTGAAGTGAGAGTGAGCACCATGGTGAGAGCAAAAGAGCTGTCAGAGGACTTCAGAAAAAAGATTGTAGCAGCCTATGAGTCTGGGAAGGGATTTAAAAAGATCTCAAAAGATTTTGAAATCAGCCATTCCACTGTCCGGAAGATAGTCTACAAGTGGAGGGCTTTCAAAACAACTGCCAACATGCCCAGGACTGGTCGCCCCAGCAAGTTCACCCCAAGAGCAGACCGCAAGATGCTAAAAGAGGTCTCCAAAAACCCTAAAGTGTCATCTCGAGAACTACAGCAGGCTCTGGCTACTGTTGATGTAGAAGTACATGCCTCTACAATCAGAAAGAGACTGTACAAGTTTAACTTGCATGGGAGGTGTGCAAGGAGGAAACCTTTGCTTTCCAAGAGAAACATCGAGGCCAGACTGACATTTGCCAGAGATAAAGTTGACAAAGACCAGGACTTCTGGAATAATGTTCTTTGGACAGATGAGTCCAAAATTGAATTATTTGGACACAACAGCAGAGGACATGTTTGGCGTAAACCAAACACAGCATTCCAAGAAAAGAACCTCATACCAACTGTGAAGCATGGAGGTGGAAGTGTCATGGTTTGGGGCTGCTTTGCTGCAGCAGGACCTGGTCAGCTCACCATCATAGAATCCACGATGAATTCTACTGTGTATCAGAAGGTGCTTGAAGAACATGTGAGACCATCAGTTAGAAAATTAAAGCTGAAGCGGAACTGGACCATGCAACATGACAATGACCCAAAACATACTAGTAAATCAACCAAAGATTGGCTGAAAAAGAAGAAATGGAAAGTCCTGGAATGGCCAAGTCAAAGTCCAGATTTGAATCCCATTGAGATGCTGTGGGGTGACTTGAAAAGGGCTGTACGTGCAAGAAACCCCTCAAACATCTCACAGCTGAAAAAGTTCTGCATTGAGGAGTGGGGTAAAATTTCCTCAGACCGATGTCGAAGACTGGTAGATGGCTACAAGAACCGTCTCACTGCAGTTATTTCAGCCAAAGGAGGTAACACTCGCTATTAGGGGCAAGGGTGTCCTATCTTTTTCCTCAGTTAGAATAGGCATTTTTGTAGAATGACATTTACAGAAGATCTTGAAAAGACTTTTCTTCAGTTTTCTTTGTTTAGTTGGATTACTTTAATCTCTCTGTATTGTTGAAACGGAGATGAAATAACCTTTTATTAAAAATGTTACAAAAAACCACATGCTTTCAAAGGGTGTCCTAATTTTTTCACATGACTGTATATATTCTTATTATTATAGCCAAATTTACCACCCTAACTCCTCCCACAGTTTTAACACTACATAGACAGTAATATAAACGTGCGGATTGTACCTAATTGGTGTGCTATTACTTTGCGGAATGTTTCGCCGAATGGTTCACAAAAAATCGGCATTTTTGTGGCGAAATTGGTCCTATAGGAATGAATGGCAGAATGTTCAAAACTAGATTGGGAGCTGACAAAAGCTAGAGTGTGAGCTGAAAAATCAGGACATGATTTCTAAACTGCCACCACTCCCTCATTTTCAGGCCCACCTACACAAATCTTATATCAAAACGTTCAGCTATCCCTCATGCCACTAAGACATAGTTCTGATAGTTTTCACAATATGACCATTTGTTTGCAACTCACGCCGCCCATTGACATTCATTGAACCGCCACTCTAGCCACCTCAAATTGGAAGGGCAATTTCTAAACTGCAACTATGCCTTCATTTTTAATATTTCAGAGACATACTATGTATCAAAATGTAGGTCTGGGTCTTGTGATTCTCACAATATAATCTTACTCTTCGCTGTAGGATTTATAATTTTTAAACTACAACCATTTGAAGATGGCAACCACCAGTGAAGTGAGCAAGTTGGAGCAGTTTGTTTTTAACCGCTCTTCTCTGCCCTTGCTGTAGAGTGAGTTGCCATAGGAACCCAGATGTGTGAGCAGCCAGCAGAGTGACAAAAGCTAGAGTGTGAGCTGAAAAATTAGCCACCACTCCCTCATTTTCAAGCACACCTACACAAATCAGCTACTAATGTTTTTATAAATGTATGTTTTAATGTAACTGTGAAGCACTTTAGGCAACAACATTGCAATTAAATGTACTATATAAACAAATAAAAGTTGAAATCCATTTCTCACGCTTTCAAACTTGCCACTTGCTTTTTAAATTTGATCAATCAATTGGTTAGTGTAATGTTTACTGTCTTTACTCACTCCAAACACTCCACTCACTCCATAAAGTTACTCTGCCCAGTCTAACCTTTCCACAGTTAATCCAGCCACACAACAGTTAGTCAAGGCACTCCACCCAGTTACTCTGCCCACTCCAGTTGTAGACTATTGGTGGAAGCAAGAACACTTCCCACAATTTTTCCCAGAAATTGTAGCTTTTCTAGTTGTTTTTGCATACAAATACCCCAAAAAAAACTTGCAGTATGATTTGTGAAACAGGCATTACTATGGTTAGGTTCACATCACATTTGGACATTGTGGTCTGCAAGATCTTTTGAAATGTTTCAAACATACGGCCTAGACACATGTACAGTGACTGTATGCTCATTAGGCTGCATAAATTGACGGACCATTTAAAATGGTTCCACTAAAAATATTTCCAAAAATGATCTCAACATAACCATAGTAATAGCATTTGTAGCTGCAGCGGACAGGACATTTCAGAGTGTTTGGTATAAGCACAGTTAGTACTGCTCATGAGAGTTTACATTTTTCATATATTTTTTTATAGCAACTTGATATTTTGAAGCGGACAAAAGCAATATTATCGCAAAAAACTGCTTTTATATTTGTCACAAAAAATGAAGCAGGCTGCTAATAATAAAGTCAATTTACAAGGAGTAATTATTATTTATTTATTTTTTTACTTTTTGGAAAATGAATTTTGCATGTTTAATGGTTTCTATGATCATTTAATCATGCCGTATGTCTTCCTAGTAGTCATACAATTCTAAATGTACTGCATGCATGTGAGTTTAGGAATCTTCATAATTGTGTAAATGTTGGCATGAAATAATTGATCTCTAATTAAATATCTTTTTTAGCCTACCTCTTTATGTGGAAACAGATAGATTACGATTGTTTAAATACATATAAATGAGCTATTACTTTGGCTCTGATCACACTAGAGTCATGGTTTTGGGACTCTTGACAGAAAGTCCAAATGAAAACATGAACATCGTATATACAGCGGTCTGCTTCACCGTCCTGCCCAGATGACATATGCAGGATCCATGGAACCTCCTGGCTATGCTAAAGCTACCCATTAGCTCCTGTGCTTTTTAGACTCATGACATCGTCCAGAGTTCATACATGCTATTGCTAATTACGAACAGTTCATGCTGTCAAAGAGTACTTTGACTGTTTTTGCAGCTGATCAGGGCTCACTGAATTTCCATTTTTGACTCCAATTAACCCTGAAGGAAACAGTGACCAGCTAGGCAAGCAGAGCAATTACTTACTTGTGATTAATAAGTAATCAGTCATAGAATGAACACCGAGAAATTATGTACCTGGTATAATGAATGGATATGGTTTGTAGCATAAACATGAATTAGAATTTTGTCGCTAAAATGAATATTTAAAAAGTCAGCAGAATGTCATGCATTTTGTACTTGTCAAGACAGTGGTATTTACAAATTAATGGTATAAATGGTAATGGTAATAAATAGAGATGAGCAAATCGAAGCTGATGAAGTGGAATTCGTTTAGAATTTAAGGAAAAATTCAATTCGCACGAAAGGCGAATTTCCTTGCGCTTCGTGGTAAAGAAATCGCATTTTTTCCTAAAATGGCTGTTGCATGTGTGAGAACATGGAGAAAGCAACTCTGAGAAGGCGGGATCACCCATAATCCCATGCATTCAGCCAATCAGCAGTCAGCCAGCCCTGTGATGTCACAGCCTTATAATTAGTTGCAACCATCTTAGATTCTGCCATTTACCAGTGTACTTAGTGCAGGGAGAGACGTCTGCAGACACTAGGAACAGTGATAGGAAAGGCTTGATTGTGGTGAAAAAATGATTTTTAAGTGCAGGGAAAGGGTAGGGAGGAATCATTCCACAGCATTTGTGTAGAACAGGGTTCAGTAGGGGAGGTTACAGACTGGGTGATAGAGATGACCCCCATATCTTCCAGCTCTCAGCTAATGCCTTATTCACTCAAGTTCCAAGAGGACCCTCCTCCCTGATGTGTCATATATGACATCTGCTATATTGCAACTAGTGTGAAGCCATTACAATATGGCACTTGCACTTAGATGTTTACATAGTTTGCATATCAAAGTTAGTAAAACAATGCTCAATGCGCAGATGCCAAGTGTTATCTCTTTTCTTATTTTTGTATTCTAGCCAATGGAACAATGCCACGAGCCTCAGGGGGGATGCCCCTTCCTATGTACTTGTAAACTGCTTAACTTCCTGTAATAAAGGAGAACTGCTTTGACCCTTTCCTGGTGTCAGTGTGGGTCCTTCCATGCATGTAAAATCCTAGGATCAGAACAATTTGAAACAGCAGAGCAAACGTAATTAGCCCAGATTGAGGGCATCTTCAACATGGGTAATAGTAACAATCCTATTACACCTTGGTGCACTGACTGGGGATTCAAATTGCCAGCTCTGTAATTCCAGCAAACCATTCTTGTTATTGGGGTGCAAGTGCTGTTTGATACGGCCATTAAAGACTTGATTGTGGTGAAAAAATGATTTACAAGTGCAGGGAAAGGATAGGGAGGAATCATTCCACAGCATTTATGTAGAACAGGGTTCAGTAGGGGAGGTTACAGACTGGTTAATAGGAATAATCATGTTACCCCTTGCTACACTGACTGGGGATCCAAATTGCCATTATACAGCTCTGTCATTCCAGCAAACCGTTCTTGTTATTAGGGTGCAAGTGCTGTTTGATACGGCCATTAACAGGGTTTATTACAAGGAAATATTTCAACAGTATGTCTTATTTGCCCTTGAGCGGTGCAGTGATATATTCTACAGCCCTGTTTGCAGTGTATTAGTGGCGAAATAAAAATATATTCGCCGTTCAGCGTTGCACTTATCTGTTGTAAAGCCTTTTGTGCTGTGTAAAAGTAGAAAAAAATTAGAGCCTAATTGCCGTTCAGCTGTGCAGTGATATATTCTACAGCCCTGTTTGTGTGTATTAGTGGCGATATAAAAATATATTCGCCGCCCAGAGTTGCACTTATATGTTGAAAAGGCTTGTGTAGTGTAAAAGTGGAAAAAAAATAAGAGACTATTTGCAATTCAGCAGTGCAATTATATGTGATAAAGCCCTTTTTGCAGTGAAATTTTTTATGTGACACAGGCTCCTCCTTTTGCGGTATGGACCTAATTACTTAGTGGTGAAATTCTTTATGTGACACATGCTTTTTTTCGGAAAATGTATGGGTGATTGTACCCCTCTTTTTGCGGTATGGACCGAATAACTTAGTGGTGAAATTCTTTATGTGACTGTGGGGATTCGTTCTGGTAGACAGGACAAGCGGACGCAGTATAGAGGCAAAGACCAGTTTGTAACTCAAAAACCTCAGTGTTTTATTCACACTTATGGCAACAAAACAGTGCTACAGTCCATTTGCAGTGGTGTTCATTCATTTGCAGTGGTGTCATTTGCAGTGGTGTCCATTGGTGTTCGTTCACACCTAGACAGTTCATACAGCAAAAAATTCACCTGTTATCCTAGGTGTTAGTTCACACCCGATTGGCATTGCTCAGGACAGAGCAGACCTCCCAAAACCAGGCCTCCAGCCTAGAAGACGGCTCAGATCCCAATCAAGCAATTGCCAGAGCTCCTCTGTCAGAGAGAAAGGTAATTGCCACCAGCTGACACTGCTGGCTGGGTTTTTATATGGGCCAGTCGAGACCCGGCCTGGAACGTGGGGAGAAGTCACCTACCCAGCACTTTGACTACTCCCAGTAAAAGCCATCCCGGATCAGCTATTACAGCTATACTAAATAGCAAGGTGTCAAACAGCAACTGCTGCTGACACATGAAAACTGTCTCTTACTCCACAGACACCAGGAACCTCAGTGACACATAGCGTCAGTCAATGAGGGTCCCTTGCACCTTCCTACAGTGACACAGGCTTTTTTTCGGAAAACGTATGGGTGATTATACACCTCCTTTTGTGGTATAAACCGAATTACTTAGTGGGGAAATTCTTTTTGTGACACAGGCTTTTTTTCGGAAAATGTATGGGTTACTGTGCACCTCCTTTTGCGGTATGGACCGAATTACTTAGTGGTGAAATTCTTTATGTGACACTGGCTTTTTTTCGGAATATGTATAGGTGATTTTACACCTCCTTTTGCTATATGGGCCGAATTACGCAGTGGTGAAATTTTTTAATTCAAAGCAAACTCTGCTTCTCTGTATCTCTTGTGAAGTCAATGTCTCCAACTATGCCCCTCGTGCGATTTACACCAAATACATTATTTTCATGTAGTGATCCAAGAATTAAGTTGGAGGCATGTAGTGTATGCAAGCCATGTGCGACCCCTCTCATCAATAGCACGCTGTTCTGAACCTGGTTTGCCTCGGAGAACTGAGTCACACAGGGGAGGAACTGCTCCATGTCCTTCAGCAAAAAATCGAATCCTGGCTTTCTCTGCGACAAATCCTGGCTTTCTCTGCGACAACTAAAAATCGGGACCATGGTGACTGACAACGGGCAGAACATGGTGTCGGCGCTGCATCAAGGAGGGCTGAGCCATGCGCCCTGCTTGGCACACTTGTTCAATCTGGTTGTCAAGCGGTTTCTGAAGTCTTCCACCCATTTGCACGGCATCCTAAAAATGGGCAGGAAACTTTGCATGCACTTCAGCCACTCGTACACCGCAAAGCACATAGGCTGATATGCGACGTTTCCACCCGTTGGAATTCCACCCTCCATATGTTGGACCGACTATACGAACAGAGAAAGGCCATCAACGATTTCTTGATGATCCAAGCGGACAGGAGTGGTCCTCTGTGTAACTTCGATGTCAGCCAGTGGCAGCTCATGCGTGACACCTGCCATTTGCTCGGGCCCTTTGAGGAGGCCACGTTATTTGTCAGTCGTCAGCACTACGGGATGAACAATGTCATTCCACTGCTTCATGTTCTGGAACAGATGCTGGAAAATCAGGCTGGTCAGAGGACTGGAGACGTGGCGCCTAGAAAAATGGCGGCAGAGTTTGATACATTTGTCTCTCAAGATCTCTGTTTACAGTCATAATTTATAGCAAGGATATGCAAACACCAACCGATGGGGTGGTAACCCCCAGAAGTAGGTCATCGGCACAAAGGAGTAGTAATTTTCACAGCCTGAGGTATCCTCCACGAAGCTTGACCTCTGCAGGTCGACAGTCTGCATTGCGAAGCTTGTCTAAAAGAAAACTCCCACAGTGCACCCCCTTGGAGGAAACTCTTGATCCGACACAGGCTGCTTTGTTCCTTTAAAAACAATGGACTCCGTACAGCGTGACACCTATGTATAATTTCTCATACACCAGACTGAAAGAGTATTCCAAGCACCTGTCTGTCTACATAGCTGCCAAGAAGCAGAAGGGTCTTTCCATTGAAGTGGGCTCAGAGCTGAACCTAAAAGCCAAATTTTCCTGTTTACCTGGACTCAAAGGAAAGGACAGAGATCCACTGGCTCTGCTCATACAGATTTCATCCAAGCCTCCACTCACCAAGGCAAGCACAGAGGACCGGATTGTGTGGTTCTGCGGGATGTACAAAGAGGATGATCTATTGGAGATGTTACCAAAGATATTTACTTGCCTCCGCTCTTCCTGTATAACGGCTCTGAGGCGCTGATGGCTATTGTAGAGACGTGGTTCAAAAGAAGCTTTTACTGTTGTTTCGGTAAGCTGATGATTAGTTCTCAGGACCTTACGTGGCTAGCAGCGATGTGGACCGGGTATGACGTGTCTTGATCAGTGTCGGCCTCGTTTTCTCTGTGCCAGTATAACCTTGCATGGACATTTCTTATGCCATCCACGCAGAGGACTTCAAGACTTTATGGAATAATATTCATAAATCAAAGGACAAGGTCATGTTGGAGGAAGTGGACAATTTATTCCAAAGTCTTTACTCGCTGTTCTTCAGACACTTTAGAATTCACTTATCAGCAACCCACTCGTCAAGGTGGCGGCATCTGTGGCATCAGCGCATTGTGAGAGAAAAGTGAAGTTCCTCAATAAGGACTACCTAATCCGAGTGCTGGGATTCATCATGGAGCTGGCCATCAATAACATCCAGTATTGAACACATGGACGACTCTCATTGTGGACCTTGTCCACAATGTTTGGGACCCCCTGGACGTCTTACATGTCTTAGACATGATCCCTGCAGTGCTTACTACATGTTATACTGCTTCTTACCATTCTGTTACAGCGGCTGTGAGACCTGCACATACCAAGGGTTATTTATGAAGATTTTCAGGTGTTGCCTGTACAGATCAGTTACCTTCCAGCTGTGAATGTGTAGCCTGCACTGTAGGAATGAGCTGGAGTCGACATGTTTGCTGGACTGTCCTCCAGTTATCAGCCATAACCCCATAAATTTCATTGTCAATATGCATTACCATCGTGGTCACCCTGACACTGGTCATCATTCCATTCTTGTTGATGAAGCACTTTTTTTTTTTCAGTTTCCCTTTTAAATCTCGTGGTTTTGCCCTTTTATGTGTGTTAATGTCCTGCTTGTTAAGTAAAGTTTTTTTTTCTCCCTGTTCCAAAAAAAAACAAAGAATTGGCTTGTGATTTAGTAGCCAAAAGCAGGAATGGGTACAAAACACAGAAGACATGCAAATATTCTGTTCACATGTTATCTCTGTTGGATCCACTCCTGTTTTTTTTGGGCATTAGCAATACTGATGGATTACTGACTGACCGAGTGAATGCGGATGCTCCACAGAAAGGATCCGTTTTTGTGGGTTATTGTTCTGACGGATTAGAGGAAGGGCAAAATAATCAGTGACGTCAACACAAACTTACTGCTGACACCCACTCCACTCTGTCGGGGGGGCTCTACTTGTATAAGAGTTTAATAGAACAGGTTCTGTAGAAATCCATGTGGAATCAGCTGACGATGGTGTAAAAGGAATGTGCTTCTTCTTGGCGCTAACATCAACCTGTAAGGCTGAGTTATAGTGTTGTCTAAAACATAGGACACACCAGGTCATATAGTCATTAAAGAACCTCAATATTATAGTTAAGGCAATCAAATAAAATGAATGAAGCAAGGAGACTAGTGAACCATACAGCACAACAATATGACATCAACGTTATGTAGCTGTTCGAAAGAAATAAGCATTCTACAATAATTAACACATTGGAATTCGTCACAGTTAACAAGTGTATGCAGCTTACATTTTCTAAAAATACATGGTTTCATCTAGCTGCTGACAATCTATTATTCTTGCATAGCATAATCATCCACTTATATTGGAATGTAATTATTCAAAATGTAGATTGTAATTATGATAAATCTTGTTTTTCTAAGTAACTGAGCTAATGTTTAAACAGACACAAGGGAAAGTTTCCGATGATACTGGAAGCTAGTCTGCTTTGATCCTTTCTTATAATCTACACTACTTGGTTGCCGAGAGAAACGTCAAATAATTCAGCGTCTGTGTATAAGTTATCAGAATACGTGCTATTTGTACAAATATGCAAAATGTGCATCGAAAAGGACTCACTCTTACTTGTGAAATATATCTATATACGTATGATTTGAATAAAACAGTTTTGTGAAATATGATCACATTGTACAAAGAATGTGTCTACAGGAGAATACAGTAGTGCTCAAAAGCACTGTTCCACTGCACACTAGATCTTCATGTCTCTATAATATGGACCTGTAGGGACTGTGTGCACTACTGCATAGTGTGTGCAATTCTGAGCTTCTTGTATAGTCTTGTATCTTGTATAGTCTGTTTTAATAGCTACATGCTTTCCCTATGTAATAACAATTCTGGAGCATCTATTCTTATGCCTGTATGTTGTGCTATTCCTTTATTATTTCTATTCGAAGTTATGAATGAATTGCTAGCAATTGTTCATATTACATACAAGGATAGTACTGTTCTATGAAGGGCCAGCTGCTCCGTTCCGCAAAATACAGAATGCACGCGGATGTCATCCAGATTTTTTGCGGGCCGCAACATACATACGGTCGTACATACATACGGTAGTACAGGGCAAACAACATTTCAGGAAACGTCATAAGGGCAATCCATCCCTTTTGAGGGTACGTGGCATTGATCACGTGGATATGGGGATGCGGGGTGGCAATATAGCCAAAACCCTGGCTCAACGTGAGACCAGGTGGATCTGGACCCTGGACACCATGCAACCCAAGGGCCTCAATGAGGTCCTGGGCTTCGCTCCTTTTCTCTGAGTGCCACACACTCTTGTTTTTAATATATAATTTTTAGGCGTTGGTATCCTTGTTTTTTTGCGTGTCAATTATTCTGTGATTACTCATATATGTGTTTTTTTTATATTCTTTAGTATACCTGGTTCCCTACTCACCTGCATCCCTTACCATATGGAGCTTGTAGGATATATTGAAAATTCCTTTTGGACATCTTGGTCACTCAACTCTGTATTGCATATAGGATATATTGAGATGTTTGTTGATATGGAGAACTTACTGTATATTTTATCACTATATTTTCTTTATGTATTTGTGCACAACGCTACTGTCACATACACTCTACACATGTAATTAGATTTTGTCTGTGTATTATACTTTTTAGTAGTCACATACTTACCCACTTGTTTGTTTTCAGTATTCACTGTGCCTGATCGCGGCTAGCTCCCATCCCATTCGTTTTCTCTTGGGGGGGATGCTGTCCGTTTTTGTTTTACTGGCAATTTGACCCTTAAATGAATGTATTTTTTAACACATTATGTTTGACTCATGTATTGATTGCTTGCTCACTTACTTAATTATGTATAACAGAATATATTATATATTGGTTGTCCACTTATATCTAATCATGCATGACAGAATTTGTTATACATTATATATTATGTATTATGTCACACTTTTATAATTTCTCACTCTGTTAGGATTTTTCTATATATAGTAAATATTTGTCACCCCAGTGTAATAATAATATAGAATTGAATATGCTGAGTACTTTGATTGTGAAGGATTCTCATGTTAATGGATGCATTTGCCTTACCAGCTAAGTGCTATAATTAATTACCTACTTTGTCTGAAGGACCTTCCTGGGGAAGTGGTTTACCACCTGTGACGCGGCGGTGCATGTGACTGGCCATCACGTGCCAAACGCATCACGTGGGCGGAGAGAGGTGTGCGGCCTCGTGACTGGCCATCAGGGCGCCACGCCAACCTGCCACGCCTTCTTGTGGGCGGTTACAGATGCGCGATTGGCCATCGTGGCCCATGGGTGGAGCGAGGGGTGCGCCCACCCTCAACTTTCCCTCCTCCCAATGTCCTGATTACAATGGGGCGTTCCTAGATCAATTCGATATGTGATACAGGTGTATAGGGCTCTTTATAAGAAGCGCATTACAAGGAGAGCCTCACCCCCAGAGGAAGGCATCCGCCGAAACGCGCGTCGAGGTTACGTGGCTCTCCTGAGGTGTATATCTCCATATTTATGGGTATGTAAATATGCTATATTTTTGTGGACTTTGAGGGATGTGCTTATTGGCTCTAGGTGCTCAGCTATACCCACTTGGGTTATCCACAGGTGGATGTTCACTGTGCACCTGAGCCAGATTTGTATGTATTTGGAGGTTTAAGCTGTCACCACAGTTACAATTGTGGCATTTGACCATTAATATGGTGACTTCTTATGCACTTGCACTTTAACTTTGTATGTATTTGGAGGTTTAAGCTGTCACCACATCTACAATTGTGGTTTTTGACCATTGATATGGAGACTTCTTATGCACTTGCACTTTAACCTTCTGCTGGCTGTTATATGGTCCCATATTTTGGAACCATCGGACATCTATATGTTGCGGTGTAATCTGCAACCATTTATTGATATGGTGTTTTGCTACTCAGCATTTGCACTTTAGCATTTTCATATCTGTGGTTGCAGTTATACATACAGAAATTAGTGAGGTACTGTACTCTTTTTTTCTACCTCCTTCTGTATATTGCATACTCCAAACCCCCCCTCCTCATGTCTTATTTGTGTTAACATGCCTCCTCAGATGTAGCCATTTTTTATCTGTTGTCTCGTTTATGTGTCATTTATTCAATAAAGGATTTATTTTTGATGATATACCCGTTTAATCTCAGTTTATTCTTGTTGGTTGGTCTCGCACAAAATAAGCCCTCACGCAGCTCATGCAACAAAAAATAAAAAAAAGTTATTGCTTTTAAAAACCGTGACAGAAAATTCCATGTTAGAAAATCCAGATGCCGCTCCTTCCCTTCTGAGACCTGCCATATCCCCAAATAACAATTTACGACCACAATTGGGGTGTTACTATATTCTGGAGAAAGTGGGTAGCAGGTTTGGGCCTAAAGCACCATTTTCTTGTAAAAAAAAAAAAAATTTTTCATTACATCAGCTGTTGAGTGAAGTGCTCGCTACACCCCTTAAAAATTCTTTGGGTGGTGTAGTTTACAAAATATGGTCACTTTTTGGGGGTTTTCACTGTGGGGTTACCCCAGGGCCTCTTCAAATGCAACATGGTGCCCATAGACCATTCCAGCAAAATCTGCCCTCGAAAAACCATATGGCACTCCTTGACTTCTGTGCCCTGTCGTTTGCCCAAACAGAAGTATATGACCACATATGGGGTGTTTCTGTAAACTGCAGAATCAAGGTAAGAAATATTTAGGTTTGTTTTGTTGTTAACCCTTGATGTGTTACAGGAAAAAATTGATTAAAATGGAATATCTGAAAAAAAAGTGACATTTTGAAATTACATCTCTATATTGCTTTAATTCCTGTGGAATACCTAAAAGGTCTACAACATTTCTAAAACCAGTTTTGAATAGTTTCTAAAATGGTGTGATTTATGGGTTGGTTTTATTATGTAAGCTCCACAAAGTGACTTCAGAATTGAACTGGTCCTTAAAAAGTGGGTTTTTAGAAATTTTCTTAAAAATTTTAAGAATTGCTTCTAAAATTCTAAGCCTTCTAACATCCTAAAAAAATTAAATTTACAAAAGGATGCCAACATAAAGTAGACATATGGAGAATGTTAAGTAATAAATATTTTATGAGGTATCACTTTCTGTTTTAAAAGAAGAGAAATTGAAAGTCGACTCTTACTCCTAGAAGAAGTCTACATTCAACTTCTAGAGTCAAATCTGCAGATTTTATAACATGATAATTCTAATGAATGTTCTTGACCTTTCAAAACTCAACAGCAACATAATAAATTTCAAAGGAGAATTAAAGAATTTCACGTAGAACCTGTCAATGTTTTAACCACTATGGAAAACTCAGACACAGGAAGAATAATAGCAATTTATCAACCCCTGCGCACCAGTAAAGTGACTTCAAAAAGTTGCCAATTTTTGGGCAAGCACCATTTCTGTAAAAAATGTGTCACCTTCTGGGGTTTTACATTATGTTCGCCACTTTTAAAAAAAAGTGAGGCTTAACAGGAGGAATCTTAGGCTTGGTTCACAACTGAGCGTTTAACAGCGCGTTCCTATGCGCTGTAAAATGCTCAACAGGCAAAAACCAATGATTCCCTATGGTCATGGTTCTCACCTGAGCGTTTTTACAGCGCGTACGAACGAATACGAATACGCTCAGGTGTGAACCCAGCCTCACATATCAAAGGACATCTGTCAGCAGATTTGTAACTATGAAACTGGCTGACCTGTTGAATGTGCGCTTGGCAGCTGAAGGCATCTGTGTTGGTCCCATGTTCATATGTGCCCGCATTACTGAGAAAAATTATATTTTTGTAAATGCAAATGATCCTGTAGGAGCAGTGGGAGTGTTGCCATTACGCTTAGAGACTCTGCTCTCTCTGCAACTGCTGCAACCTCTGCACTTTGATTGACAGGGCCAGGCATTATGAAGTTTTTAGTGCCTGGCCCTGTTAATCAAAGTGCAGAGGGCAAGGCAGTTGCAGAGAGAGCAGAGCCTCTAGGAGTAAGGGCAACGCCCCCGTTGCTGCTAGAGGCTCATTTGCATATATTAAAACTTAATTTTTCTCAGCTCTTAGCTGGTATAGATTCGACTTTCTGGTGAATGAAGAGCTAGAGAGGCACCTAATTTATTAAGATGCCAGCACAGAATCAGATCATACTGGGTAATGGAATACCAGTACTGTATCGATAAATTCCCTCCAATATGTCTTACAAGTCATTATCAGGTAGTGAATGTCTGGTATTGTATACAGTAGGTTTAATTCACAACCTTTTATATAATGTTCCACATGCTGCACTTTTCTCCTTTTCACTATGGACATACATGTAGTAATGAATGAACATCGGCCGGGAATATTCGCGAACGCGCGTTCGCAATCAAATGTTTGCGATCCGCGCGTTCGCGCCGGGCCACATTCACTTTAATGGCAGGCTAACCTGAAAAACCTTCAGGTCATATTTACAGCCAGCAAACACTTACTAGAAGTACACAAATAGTCCCACAAAAAGGACAGTGATATACCAGAGGGGGATCATTGGCAAAAATTCCCACAAAAAATATGTATTTTAATCAGGGGCCATTTTTTTGCATCTTAAAGGGAAACTCTCAAAAATGTGCCCTGAAAATTTGTATTTCCTATTGGTTTGATGTATACAAATGTGCAGCACTCCACGTTTTTGTATCCTGCAGAATCAGTTTGAGGCATCTGTTAACGTATACATTTTTGGTATGCATTAATGGATGGCAAAAATAGGATGCGAACCCAACCCTAGTGTCAGAATAAGCACCAGTACACAGCGGAGCAGCATGGCAGAGAGGGGAGGTCGCCATGTACTGACAGAGCAATACCTGGTCCTGTTGGTCAGGGATGAGGACTGTGTTTCCCAAGGATCATTTTCTACTGGGAAATACAGGGCACAGTATAATACACTAGAATCTATATCAAATAAAGATATTAGCCCTACCCCCGAATAATAATACAATTAGGTGGTCATTTATTATATAGAAATCCATCTATGTTAGGCGTATTTCTGACACAGATTATGGCGCAAAGGTCCTTAGCACCGCAATCTGCATATTTTTCCCGCTCATACAAGTTCTAAAAAAGGATGGAATGGGCAGGAAAAGG
The DNA here is from genome assembly GCF_014858855.1 of Bufo gargarizans. Taxonomy (NCBI): domain Eukaryota; kingdom Metazoa; phylum Chordata; class Amphibia; order Anura; family Bufonidae; genus Bufo; species Bufo gargarizans. The sequence goes on from NC_058083.1 coordinate 154,370,674, forward strand.
GATACTGTTACGGCCATCCAGTTATTGGATACCAACGCCATACATTGACCGGATAACACCTCTGTACAGTGCCCGGATAACACCTCCATACCGTGACTGGATAAAAGGGTATAAGAGGGCACTGTACAGGGAATGACTTGGGACACTGCACAGGGTGTGGTAAGGAGGCACAGTACGGGCTGGGGGGCACAGTCACATGACCCTGTGGCATTAGAAGGTCCTTATGGTAAATGCTGTTCATACACCACAATAATGAGAGGCAGAGGAGTGAGACAAGGGTGTGATTATGTGGCTAAAGCTAAAAAATTTAACTGTCGGCCAGTACAGGCCCCAAAAATTAGCCAATAGGCATTCACCTGACAGCAAAGAACTTTGGATTCTGTGGCTGGAGGTACATTATTAGGCGGTCACAGGATAAATATGTAACTGTCGGCCAGTATAAGCCCCAAAAATTAGGCAATAGGCATTCACCTGACAGCACAGAACTTTGGATTCTGTGGCTGGAGGTACATTAGGCAGTCACAGGGTAAATATGTAACTGTTGGCCAGTACAGGCCCCAAAAAATAGGCAATAGGTATTCACCTGACAGCAAAGAACTTTGGATTCTGTGGCTGGAGGTACATTAGGTGGTCACAGGATGAATATGTAACTGTCAGCCAGTACAGGCCCCCAAAATTAGGCATTCACCTGACATAAAAGGCCTTTCATGCCTATGTATATACATAAGGCAAGGACCATACTTTGTTCTGTGTGGTGGCAGATATGTGTGGGCTGGCATGAGGAAATTCAATTAAACGTGGTCCTCACAGGTGTTGAATTCCTTCGAGATCTATGCCTCATAAATTTTTAAAAATGTGAGGTAGTCCATACTGTCGTGAGCTAGGCGAGTGCGCTAATCGGTCACGATCGTCCCTGCTGCGCTGAACGTCCTTTCGGACAGGACACTCGACGAGAGGCAAGCCAAGGCGTTCCATGGCAAATTGTGCCAGCTCTGGCCACAGGTCAAGCCTGCACACCCAGTAGTCAAGGGCTTCCTCGCTTCTCAGAGCGTCCACATCGGCCGTTAACCCGATGTAGTCGAGCACCTGTCGGTCGAGGCAGCCTGCCGCAAGATGTCCTGGACCCCGGGGTATTTGGCAACTAATAGCTGCACGACTAAGTTCAGGATGTGTGCCATGCATGGCACTTGTGTCATTTTCCCCTGTTTCAGCGCGCTCAGCAGATTGGCATCGTTGTCGCACACCACTTTACTAGCTGTAAAATTGAGCAGGGTTAGCCACTAATCAACCTGTGACTGCAGAGCTGAAAGCAGTGCAGGACCAGTGAGGCTCTTGGCTTCCAGGCACAACAGCCGCAGCACAGCATGGCAAAGTCTCACCTGACATGTCAAATAGGTTCTGTGGAGCTTGGGGGGTGCAGCGGAAGAGGCGGTAGCAGTAGAAAAGGAGGAGTCAGCCAATGAGGAGATGGAGGATGGAGTAGGAGGGTGACCCCTATTTAAGCCCTGAAACTCTCCCTGTCTTCTCAGCCCATGCAAAGATCTCTATGATAGAAAATTGCATGACCTCGTGCCTCGACTGTATGACACCTGAACACCCTATAATAGTGAGGGGACACGACCACCAGCTCCCTACACTTAATACGGAGGGAGTCAGGGTCACCTAGGATCAAGAAAACAGGAAAACACAAATAGATGAACAGACTTATCTGTAGAAGCATCAGTTGTAGCATACAGCATGTACACACTCCAGGAAGTTGTATAAACCGCAAAGTGATGCAGTATGGGAGGGGATTTAAAGGGATGCAATCAGTGCAACTAGATGACAGCTGAGAGAGGGAAACGAGATGGCAAAACGAAAGCAAAACAAAAGAACCTCAAGCAGGAGGTTCTGAAGAACGTCTGTCAGAGCTTCTCAGATGTCTGGCGGTGACACTATCTTAACCAGGAAGCAAGTGGATCTTCTCCATTGATCCCCTGTTCATCTTTGAAACACTGAAAGAAAGGTTAATTTGTGCACCCGTACTTATTCAGCCTGATGTCACCCAAACCATTCATTGTCAAGGTGGGTGCAGTACTGTCTCAGGGGTCATCTTTCTTAACTAATCTTCAGGCATGTGCATTTTTCGTGAGAAAATTTTACTCCTCTGAAAGGAATTAGGATATTGGCCATCGAGAACTGCTGGCTATCAAATGGGCCTTTGAGGAATGGCAACATTTCTTAGAAGGGCTCACCACCAGATCATTGTACTTACGGATCACAAGAACCTGACATATCTGGTCACTGCAAAGCGCTTGAATCCTAGACAAGCACGCTGGGCCTTATTCTTAACCCGGTTTAAATTTATTGTTACTTATCATCCTGGATCAGGTAATGTGAAAGTGGATGCTTTATCACGTAGTTTGGTACTTGCGATTTTATCAATACTGAGCCTGGTAACATTCTTCCTCCAGGTATTGTCATTGAAGTGGTTAATCCTGACCTTGCCTTTGAAATATAATGTTGCCAGGATTTGGCTCCCAGTAATCTTCTTTCTGGTAAATTGTTTGTTCCTCCAAATCTTCGTCTTACAGTTTTGGAGGAACCGCATTGCTCTGTTCTTGCAGGTCATCCGGGAATTGCTGGGACTAAATATCTCATCTGCAGAGTCTACTGGTGGCCTACTTGGTCACAAGATGTGGTTGCCTTTGTCTCGTCATGCAATGTTTATGCAAGGGCCATGGTACGCAGTAGACATCCTGCGGGTCTACTTTGCCCCTTGTCCATTCTGCAAAGACTTTGGACCCACATCTCAATGGACTTCATTACTGACCTCCCAAGGGAAGATGGTCGTCTAGGTGGTCATTGATAGGTTCTCTATAATGCGTCAACCTAATTCCGTTAAAGAATCTTCCTGGCTACTGTGTTTGGCGACAATATTATCAAATTACATGGGAAACCCAAGTCCATTGTCTTAGATGCAGGAATTCAGATTGTCTTGAGACTCTGGAGAGAATTTAGTAAGAGACTGGGGATCAAACTGTACGTCTCATCTGCATTCCATCGGTAGACAAATGGACAAACTGAAAGGGTCAACTAGGTACTGGAGCAGTTTTTAAGATGCTTTGTTTCTGACTGTTAGAATGAGTGGAAGATGTTTTTGTCCCTAGTAGAGTTTGCTATCAGCAATCATGTCAACTCCTCTAGTGGCATCTCACCTATTTATTGTAATTATGCTTTTATTCCGAATTTTTCAGCAGTCTCTGTCAGTCCTGCGTCTCAGGGTACCGTCTGGTAAACTTGCTCCTAAGTTTATTTGCCCATATAAATCACCTTTATTATAAACCATGTAACCTTCCGTCTTCAATTACCTTCTTCAGTCAGGGTATATAATGTGTTCCACAAATGTTTGCTTACATTCCTCCTATGATTCCTCCAACTAAACCTCCTGATCCAGTTGTAATTCAAGGCAATTTAAAGTACGAGGCAGAAAAAATTCTTGACTCTCAGAAAGGAGAGTGGAATAGATGCGGTGGTGAAGAGCAGACATGGGTTGCTGCTCGAGATGTTCAAACTCCTCCTTTAAAGAGGAAGCTTCATCTTGAGTTTCCATCAAAACCTGCTCGTCGTGTTTAGGGTCCGGTGGCCCCTGCTAAGAAGAGGGGTAATGTAATAAACTTACCTATTTGGGCTCCAGCAGCTCGATCCTCAGCCTCAGCATGGCCGTGCCAGGAGAGACGAGCTATTGAGCCATGCCTTCTGGTGACGCAACCACATCTGTAGTAACAAGATGCAATGCCCTGTCTCTCCCCGCAGCAGGCATGTGCTAGGGGAGATTAGCTGTGGGCTGATTAGCTCAGCTGCTCTATTACTGTGTACTAGTGTTTCTGACTAAAGGAGCACCAAGTCAATGGACCTATCAGGTTCTAATCCAGGGACTCGGTGCTCTATTTAATTTACTTCCTGGGCATACACCATTGCTAGTGATAGTCTTGTTTGGCTCAACAGTAGGGTCTTTGTTCCCTGTTCCTGCATTTGCATACTGATTCCTTTGTGCTTCTGACCTTGGTTTGTCTTCTGACCACCCTCTGTCTCTCGTTTGGTACTGCGGAGCCCGTTTGGTTCTGACCCATTTCAGTACGACCCTGCTTTGGTGTTTATCTGTTGGTGTTTGTCTGTCCTTGCAATTATTTAGTGAAGGGACCATCATCCAGTTGCGGTTCTGCCAAGTAGGGCTCATACTGAAAGTAGCTAGGAAAAGTGGGCTAGGTTCTAGACTAGGTCTCACAGCCAAACAAAACTCAATATTTATGGCGCTGATTCTGTAGTTTACAGAAACACCCCATATGTGGCCTTAAACGGCTGTACTGGCACACGGCAGGGCGCAGAAGGAAAGGAATGCCATACAGTTTTTGGAAGGCAGATTTTGCTAGACTGTTTTTTTTTACACCATGTCCCATTTGAAGCCCCCCTGGTGCCCCCCTGGTGCGCCCCTAGAGTAGAAACTCCAAAAAAGTGACCCCATTTTAGAAATTACGGGATAGGGTGGAAGTTTTGTTGGTACTAGTTTAGGGTACATATGATTTTTAGTTGCTCTATATTACACTTTTTGTGAGGCAAGGTAACAAGAAATAGCTTTTTTGGCACCGTTTTTTTTTGTTATTTACAACATTCATCTGACAGGTTAGATCATGTGGTATTTTTATAGAGCAGGTTGTCACGGACGTGGCAATACCTAATATGTATACAATTTTTATTTATTTATGTAAGTTTTACACAATGATTTCATTTTTTTAAACAAAAAAAAATCATGTTTTAGTGTCGCCATAGTCTGAGAGCAATAGTTTTTTCAGTTTTTGTGCGATTATCTTAGGTAGGGTCTCATTTTTTGAGGGATGAGATGACAGTTTGATTGGCACTATATTGGGGTGCATATGACTTTTTGATCACTTGCTATTACACTTTTTGTGAAGTAAGAGGACGAAAAATTGCTTTTTTTACACAGTTTTTATTTTTATACGGTGTTCCCCTGAAGGGTTAGATCATGTGATATTTCTATAGAGCCGGTCGATACGGACGTGGCAATACCTAATATGTATGCTTTTTTTATTTATGTAAGTTTTACACAATAATATTTTTTAAACAAAAAAAAAAAATGATGTTTTAGGGTCTCCATATTCTGAGCCATAGTTTTTTTTACTTTTTGGGCGATTGTCTCAAGTAGGGGCTCATTTTTTGTGGGACGAGTTGACGGTTAGATTGGTACTATTTTGGTGGGCGTACGCCGTTTTTATCGCTTACTGTTGTACTTTTTGTGATGTAAGGTGACAAAAAAATTGTTTATTTAGCACAGTTTTTATTTTTTACGGTGTTCATCTGAGGGCTTAGGTCATGTAATATATTTATAGAGCTGGTTGATACGGACGCAACAATACCTAATATGTGTATATGTCTTTTCCCTATTTTTTTACTTTATTTTTGGAAAAGGACGCTTTTTTTTTTACTTGAAACTTTTAATTTTTTAATTAATACTTTAATTTTTTTCACTTTTTTTTTCACATTTTTTTTTTGTCCTACTATGGTACAGGGTCCGATCCTTGTTTTAATACAGCACAATACATCTGTATTGTGCTGTATTGCATTGTTAGTGTCTTACACTGTAAGATGCTAACAGTTGCCTAGGAGACCCAGCCTGGGGGCTGGGCCTCTTAGGCTTCCGTACATGACAGGCCCCAAGCCTTGGAATGACTTGTGGTTGCCATGGCAACAATCGAGTCCCCGCCACAGCAGAGCGGGGACCCGATGCATGAGGTGAGGGAGCGCAAATATCCCACGGCATATGAGGGGTTAATCCACCGGCATCGGCGTTATCGCCGATGCTGGTGGATGCAGCAGGGATCTGGCGGTCAGTAACCGACGGATCTCTGCTGCTGACCAGGGGGACCACACGTGGGGGGAGGAACGACTACAGGACGAGAGCGCTCGTCCTCAAGCTCTAAGTGCCGGCGTTTGAGGACGAGCATTCTCGTCCTGGGTCGTTAAAGGGTTAAAGATAGTAAAGCAATACTGAAAGCAAGAATTAGCATAGAACGTAATAAACAACACATTTACAGGTGGCTTTAATTTTTTAAAATAAAAACTATATAAATGAGTCAGCATTTTCATTTAGAAAGAGTTCATTATATGCAGTTAAAAAGAATAATTCACATATTGTCAGCTACAATGAGGTATAGCTGTTTCCCCAATGTAATACATGTACCTCCCAGTTCTTAAATATATTTCCAATGAGTCATGTACATCAGTCAAAGTATACTACAAGATGTTTGCTGAAAGAATTTCCAAGAAATTGCACCAGAATAAAAGCTTTGAAAGTTTGCCAGACAAAAAAGGAAACGAAATAAACAAAAAGCATGTCGAAATATCCAGAAATCCAACTAGGTTGAGATGGTTGCTGAAAATGAGTAGATAGGAATGTTTAACAGCTAGCTTTGTCAGAGACAGTGCTGGACAGATTTAGAGAGATAATAGAATCAAAAATGGCTTTCCCTTTGGCAATAGTTAGAACATAACATACAAGCCTGACAACTGTTGTATTATATGTGGGCCGTAGGTATTGCCATAATTTTAAGGAAAGCTTAATGGTCTGACCAGTTTTATGCTCTGGGATTGCAGAAGCTGAGCTGACTTAAAGGGAACCTGTTACCGGGATTTTGTGCATAGAGCTGAGGACATGGGTTGTTAGATGGCCGCTAGCACATCCGCAATACCCAGTCCCCATAGCTCTGTGTGCTATTATTGTGTAAAAAAACGATTTGATTAATATGCAAATTAACCTGAGATGAGTCCTGTTCCTTGACTCATCTCACTACAGGACTCCTCTCAGGTTAATTTGCATATGTATCAAATCGTTTTTTTTACACAATAAAAGCACAGAGAGCTACGGGGACTGGGTATTGCAGATGTGCTAGCGGCCATCTAGCAGTCCATGTCCTCAGCTATATACACAAAATCCCAGTGACAGGTTCCCTTTAAGTACAGTACCTTTAGCAGCAGAATGCATTCAGTCAATATAATTTTTTTCTGCCAACTAAAGGGGTTTTCCAGGAGAACCCCTTTAATGAGATGGCTACTGAAAAGTGATCCTAATAGAACAGGAATCGGTGCCTATTATTAGACTTAATGGCCAGTGCCAGTTAAATACAGATAGTAGAGGAAGAGTAGTTGTGATGGCACACTCTCATCTGGTATAGATTGACATAGGTTGTTGTATTTAAAAACATATTTATTTATACTTTTATAATAAAAACACTTTAATAGACTGCCTTGGTATGTATTCCAAGGGCTACGGTACTGTATACAGGCTGAATACACAACAGTGCTTTGTGGACTGATGTGCAAATGTTCTGAATGTGGGCTGGATACAAAAAGTGCTGTGTGTCAGCTATAATATAAAGTGCTGTGTGCAAGCTGAATACACTAAAGTGCTAGTGTAAGTTGGATGCACTAAAGTGCTAGTGCAAGCTGAATACACTAAAGTGCTAGTGCAAGCTGAATACACTAAAGTGCTAGTGCAAGCTGAATATACTTAGGTGTTGATGTAAGCTAAACACTAAGGTGCTAGTGTGAGCTGAATACACTAAAGTGCTAGTGCAAACTGGGTATACTTGAGTGCTAATGCGGGCTGGATACACTAAGGTGCTAGTGCAAGCTGAGTACACTAAAGTGCTAGTGTTTGTCTGGATATATTAAAGTGCTATTGCATAATATGTATTGAATTGCTACCGTAAGCTAAAATATACTTAAGTGCTGTGCAAATATAGATGTGATGCTTGCTGGGTATAGCTACAGATGAGCTGAATATACTCAGTACTGTGGGCACATGAAGTATGGTGTTCAGTATGCTTCGAGTATAAGCAGTATACTGTAGCTGGATATGCAGATAAACAATAATATCTATAAATGCACAGTTAAGGATTAATCATTGTACATTGCATGCTTAAAATCAAGAAAATCACTAGGTATGCTATGCATACAATTTAGTGCACTGAAACTTTGTTCAGGACAAAAGAGAAAAGAAATGTCATTAGGACATAGTGAATCTGGAATGTCACTTACGGTAAATAGATCGTTTGGTGTTGAGATCGACTGAATAGTGACTTGGTGTTAAATAAAATTTCAATCACAAATGTTCCCACTTTGTGGGGGAAATGTCAACTGGATTGCGGGTATATGCAGTAGTAATGAGAAATTTGATAGTTTAAATTCAGCTGCTGTGAGCTGGTTGGGTACATTACCACTCCTTGCCTATTTTAGTTGCTTTGTCCTGCAAGGACCTTACGCGGCGTCCCACGTGGTCTCTTGCTTTATCTTGTGGCGTCCCACGTGATCCTGGCGGGGTAGTATGTCACTCAGTCCGCGATTCCTGATTGGTTGCTTTCTTCTTTACGAAGATTCGCAAGACACTGCGATTGAACGTATTCGGCTTTGTGTCGTTCCTTTTAGTGCGTGGATACGATCTTAAATAATTGTCCTAGTATTGATGTTCCTCACTGTTTCTCTGTACCAAACGCGTTTCGGGATGAATTCTTGTCCCTTCCTCAGTGGTTAATAGCTGTATACTGGGAACAAGTGAGGGTTTATTTATGGTATCTCCTTCAGAGGGGTGTGTCCCAAATCAGATCGAGATGTTTATAAATCCTGGACCAGATCATTCAATTTGAATATTGTTGTTTGGATATACGTATAAACTTTCATATAATGTCTATTATAAAACAATCTATAAAATGTACATCAATATATAAAATATAAGGGATCAAATATAAAAACCAAGTAAAAAGTGGAGTGTGTATACAGTTCAAATATCTAGAGATAGATATATAAAAAAAGTTATAAAAAGTTTAATATATGCATTGTGTGGGGGTTCTTCCTGATTTTTACAGTTTTTAATAGCACCTAGAATATTTGGACTGTATGTTCATGTGAGGAGTTCCAATCTTGTTGTGATTTATTATTTTATTGGTGGTTTTATTTTTTATTTTTTTTTGGGGGGGGGGGGGGGGGGTTGAGTGTGTTACTTTGTATTCCTTGTGGTGTTTTTAATGTTCTTGGGTATGAAGAAATATTGTCTAAATTTTAACTTATTGTTCTTTTGTCTTGAAAGGATATTGTATTATTCAGATTGGTTTTCTTGATGCTATATTAGACTGTGTTTTTAGTTTGGCTGGGTGTCTAACATGTATTAATGGATCAGTTTTTCAATGTTATTGTATTCTTGAAATTCCTTGAATAGTAGAGTTTTCGTTATTATAGGCCTAAATATTGAACTTAAAAAAAAATGTCTTATGTGTTGCAGGGAAGGGGACTGGGTATTGCGGATGTGCTAGCAGCCATCTAGCAGTCCATGTCCTCAGCTCTATACACAAAATCCCGTTGACAGGTTCGTTTTAAGTACAGTACCTTTGGCAGCAGAATGCATTCAGTCAATATAATTTTTTTCTGCCAACTAAAGGTGTTTTCCAGGAGAACCCCTTTAATGAGATGGCTACTGAAAAGTGATTCTAATAGAACAGGAATCGGTGCCTTTATTAGACTTGATGACTTGATGGCCAGTGCCAGTTAAATATAGATAGTAACATGGAACACAATAAAAAAATAATATATATTTTATAGTTTTCTATTCTCTGAAAGGGTATGCACCAAAATAGTCATTGCAAACCTTCATACTTGTAAGTAAACATGCTGCTAGGAGTAGTATACACTACCGGGTCAGGACCAGGAGAGACAGATTGTAGTCCAAACAGGAAATGAGGGGTTAATCCAAAAAGTAGCCAGGGTAAAAAGACCAGGACAATCAGTAGAAGCCAATACAGCAGAGGAGGAGTTAATTCAGAAACCAGCCTCGCTTGGTGCACAGAAGAAATGAGCAGATTAAGAGTTCAGTTACAAGAGGCAGAAACTGAGATAGTATGCTCATGCAATCACCAATGATTGCAATACCTGAATGGCAAACTTAAATACCCCACCTAGGACTGGACACTGAGCCAGGGACCTGACTGGCTTGGCTTCCAACTTCACTGATAGGTCAACCAGCTGAGGCTTGACTGGTTGGCATGGCAACCCTTCCAGCACATCTATACACATGACTTTGAGTGAGATAATTGCTGTCAAGGGCACAATTTTCTATCACTGTTCAGTATTGTGTTACAATCTCTTTTTATAGAAATAAGTCTAAACTATACAAGGCTATTCTAATGGCCCCTTTACACTGCTCAAGTGAGCAGATGATTGTTGGGAAAGAAGAGTCCCTTCCTGGCAATCACCTGCTCGTCAGTGAAGGAGACCTCTGCATTTACATGCAACAATCTAATCCACAGTATGGGGATAAGCGATCTCTACTGCCATCACTAGTCCTCATACAGAATCATTTTTCCGGCAGCAGTGCTGTTTGAACATGAACCATCTTATTACAAACGATTGTTAGCGATGATCTGCCCGATGCTCTGGCAGTGTAAAGGGGCCATCATCTATTATTCCTCACCTCCAAACTATAAACTTGGTCTAAAAGTAGATTGAATTTGATTCATAATTGTAATGAATGTATGCCAGTGCTTTTGAGCTTGGAACAAAGATCTGTCAGTTCACCCATGGAAATCCAATTTGGAACTCAATAACAGGTTTTGCAGCTGAGGACAGATGATTCCTCAAAGCACCTCAACATCTCACAGTTCCATCCTGTCAACCTGTGTGACCTACTGCTTCAAAGGTGACGTTAGACCACAGCCCTTGTTAACTTGTTCGGGCACTTCTTAGCTGCTCCTAGATGTCAGACGTACAGTGAACTAGGCACGCTGTTTTCTACCATTCCATCAGGGTTACAGTTATTATGACAAGGATAGTGTCATTTGCAGCAAATCACAGGAACCACAACAAATACCTGACACCATATGCGGATTGGCCATAGACCTTACAGGGAAATTTCCTGGTGGGTTGATGCCCAGGGGGCCGTCTGGGGCCTCCTCACGGCCGTCCAGTGGGAGTTTTTAGGGATTTATTTGGTGCTGCTGGCAGTATTTTGTGATGGAATGTGGTATTTGGCTCTGTTGGGGTGGTATAATGTACCACAATATGGTATTGCTGGTCCTGCCTTCCATCAATTTGGACCCAACTACAAAACAGGGCCACTTTTAATATTTTTTCCAGGGCCTTAAGTTAAAGGGATTCATTAGGATTCAGTTGTATATGTTTTCATCTATCATACTGGTTATAGCTAAATTAAAGGGATTGTCCATCTACATAATTTAAAGAAACAGTCAGAATGGTGTAAATTAAAGGAGTTGCCTCACTTCAACAAATACCATTTATTATGTAGAGAAAGTCAATACAAAGCTCTTACTAATGTATTGTTTTTATCTATATTGTTTCCTTCACTAACTGGACTCATTTTTTCATCGCATTATACATTGCTCATATCCATGGTTTGGTTACAGGCATCCTGCAATACAGCAATGGTGGTCGTGCTTGCACACTATAGGAAAAAGCTCCAGACTATGTGCACTTCCGCGGTCCCGGTCACCAGAGAGGCCGGCGCGTGTGCAAGCATGACCACCATTGATGGATTGAAAGATGGTCGTAACCATGGAAATGAAGTGTATAATGTGATAGAAAAATGAATCAACCCAGCAAAGGAGGCAATAGGGACAATCACAATACATTAGTAAGTGGCTTGTATTAACTTTCTCTACATGATAAATGCCATTTGCTTAAGTGAGACAACCTTGTAGCTGACCAGCTAAAACCTGTCCTAGGTTGCTAATATAGCTTTTGTGCTTATACAGCTAGACCTGCCAATATCCTTAATACAGTTCCTATGTTTGTGTGTTGAAGACAAAAGCAGAGTTATTTACAGTGATTTCATGTTTGGATGTCATATAAATGTTATATATTGTGTTCACAGAAGCAGAAAAGATAATATGCCTTTAAGATTCATTATATGGATGTGAGGCAAGCCCAATGACACCACAGAAACAACAGAAAGGATAGAGTTAAACTGTTGTTGCTGGGCAGGAGTCTTGACCAATCACAGCCAGCCTCCCACACAGCAGGAGTTTTGACCAATCACAGCCAGCCTCACACACAGTCTGTGTGGGAAATCCCCCTAGCAGGAGCTGCTAGAATCATTACACTAGAGGAGAGAAGCTGAACAGACATTCACTTCACTAAGAGCTGTGTTTTATGGAAGCAGAGAGGCCAAAATAGGTATTTAAAGCAGTTATATAATGTTCCTACTGTTAATATAGTGATTAGAACTGTATACTGAACTAGTTATATGTGTGAACTACAACTACAAAGTTCCCAATCCAAATTCAAATTCCATATTGCAATCCAAATTGCATTCAACCATACCAGATTTTAGAAAAAAAGCTTGTAAAGTTCAGCTCAAGTGTTCAAGACATGATGAAGGACCTACATTGACAATGGTCTGAAATGCGTAACAAGTTATGTGTACCGCAAGTTTTTAAAGCTGCTGGAATAAAGTTTACTCCTTGAACACTTGAGCTGGACTTTACAAGCTTTTTTCTGAGGTTTTACAATAGTGCAAACCCGGCGCTATGTCCGCGCTCGTGGGAAGAAGACACAGGTGAGAACCGCCTTTTCCTGTTTTTGTAACCATACCAGATCATACTCAACCAATCTGCAAATAGTTACTGCTAACTGCATATTGCAAATTGTGACCAAATTCAGCAAGTGAACTATTAGTTAGACCTCAGATATACCTCTCAGAGAGATCATAAAGTGCTTAAATAACTTAAAGTGAGAGTACAGATACTGAAGAGAGAAATATATCCACCATTTTATGTTAAATGACAAGATTGAACAGTTGAACCACCATCTTATGCATACTGCCATCTTGTGATATCTTTTCAACACATGTTATGTACATGGACCATCTGCTGCGGAGGCGGCAGTGTTATATATGAAGAAAATTTGAAGATAATAAAGAAGTTATTTCAAGCATTTGGTGTGCTATTTAAACCTACTGTTTCCATAGAACGGCGCAAGAGGAATTACAGAGTAATAGACAGTCTGGTTAGACTAAAAAGTCAGAGATATCAGAATTCGTCTAATGCCACAGCGCAAAAGGCACTTCATAGTGCTGCGCCTGCCACAAACCTCTTTAATAAAAGAACTGTAGTAATACGATCCCATGTGGCTCCTGCACTGCCTCAGGTATCCTGGGTCCTCCGCCAGTTTTTGTACTTCCTGGTCCGTCTGGACGTGGAAATGTGATCACTGCAGCCAATAGGTGGCTGTTTCAGGTCACCGCTGCAGCCAGTGATTGGCTGTAGCATCACACATCCATGTCAACAAGGACCAGGAAGTACAGAGACTGGTGGGGACCACTGGAAAAAAACTGCCAAGGAATCGGTGAAGTATTACTACTTTTATTATTTTACATAATCCTGAGTAGTTTTTAAAAACCTTTTAAATTAAGTGGCTGGGAAACATCTTTAAAAAGGACCTTTCACCACTCCTGACATGCCTGTTTTAATAGTTTCATGCATCATTGTATAATAACAATCCTGAAACATCTATTCTTATGGCTCTATTTTGTGCCATTCCTTTATTATTTCTACCAGAAGTTAAAACTGAATTGCTATTAGCTTTCAGTAAGGGTACAAAGGGTGGTAACCAGTTGGGGGTGTACAGGTACACCCCACCTACTTGTTGGCTCCCCTCTGTACCCTTACTGAAGGTTAATAGCAATTCAATTATAACTTCTAGTAGAAATAATAAAGGAATGGCACAACATACAGAAATGCGAATAGATGTTCCAGAAATTTTATTACATAGGGAATGCATAAAGCTATTAAACCAGACATGTCAGGAGTGATGAAAGGTCCTCTTTAAGTAATTTCTAATGTAATTAGCTTTTTCTAATGAATGATATGGGTTCTTACCTTCAATGACACACTGATCAGGCACAGGGATTTTCTTACCCATTTCCGTCACATAAGTTTTTAATTTACTTATGTTCTCCTTCAGATGCAAAAAAAGTTTATTATGTTCATTTTGATGTTCTTTAATTATCTGCAAAGTACTTTGGTTTTCTTGATTTGGCTCTGTCACACCTTTTGTCTCCGTACAATTCCTCAATAGGTCTGAAGTTGAAGTTCTTTCCACCTGGGAGTTTAGAATGTCTAAGCCAGATGTTAATCTTTCATCATCTTGGTTCAGAAACATATGTGAAAAAGACATTAGACCAAGAACTTTATTATACTCCATGTCTTGTCCACTATCCAAATTCAAACATTTTCTGCTTGTTGAATTCAATGCCAAATGTTTTGACCTGTAAAAAATAAAAAACATTCTAAAGGATATATAAGGTGAAGTACATATCAGAGCAATATACGCCATACGTCTATGGAGTATTAGCAATGTACTTGGCAATATTATTTCCTATAATATGTGTATTAACAAATATTCCTGCATGCCATTTATGTCCATATACTGTATAGTGTATGTTCTGTTGCACATTATAGATTTTACATGAACAAAACTGAAGAAAAAACATTGGCCGAGGAGGTGCCATGCAACTGTATCCAGGGCCTTTTCCATGTCAGTGTTACCCAGTGTTTTACCATTTAGTATGTACAGGTGATTTGCATTATTCCTACCCATGTGCGTAACCTTACATTTGTCAGTGTTAAACCTCATCTGCCATTTATCTGACCAAGTCTCCAATCTATCCAGATCCATCTGTAGCAGTATACTGTTGTCACCACCAGACATCTGAGAAGCTCTAAAAGACGTTCTACAGAACCTCCTGCTTGAGGTTCCTTTTGTTTTGCTTTCGTTTTCTCATCTCGTTAGCCTCTCTCAGCTGTCATGTAGTTGCACTGATTGCATCCCTTTAAATCCCTTCCCATACTGCATCACTTTGCGGTTTATACAACTTCCTGGAGTGTGTGCATGCTGGATGCTACTACTGAGTCTTCTACAGATAAGTTTGTTCATTCATTTGTGTTTTCCTGTTTGCTGGATCCTAGGTGACCCTGACTCCCTCCGTATTAAGTGTAGGGAGCCGGTGGTCGTGTCCCCTCACTATTATAGGGTGTTCAGGTGTCATACAGTTGAGGAACAAGGATATGCAATCATCTACCATAGAGATTTTTGCATAGGCTAAGCAGTAAGGGAGAGAGCCAGGTCTGAAACAGGGCTTACCCTCTGGTTCCTTAGTTTTGGATCCAGTCAGTCGGATCTTCATTTTGTGTCTTCTAGTTTCTGTACACCTTCCGTGACATTATAAACCGCCAAAACCGTCTCAAGCATGGATCCGGTTTCACTTTTGACTGAACACATGCAGGGTCTTTCATTGGAGGTAGCAGATCTCCGTAAAACAGTTTCTCAGTTTAAGGTGACTGGTTCAGCTTGCGTTCATGGAGTTTGTTCTGAGTCTAAGATCTCGCTCCCGGATACGTTCTCCGGGGGTAGTGAGAATTTTGTTTGTTTTAGAGAGGCTTGCAAACTCCATTTTTGCCTACTTCCCCATTCCTCTGGTGATGAGGAGCAGAGGGTGGGGATCATCATCTCGCTGCTCAGGGATAACGCTCAGTCCTGGGCCTTTTCGCTGCCAGTGGGGGCAAGGCCCCTCTGTTCAGTGGATGATTTTTTTTTAGCCCTGGGTCAGATATATGATGATCCGGATCGTATTGCTCTGGCTGAGTCTAGACTACGTCTTTTATGCCAAGGTAAACAGTCCGCAGAGATATACTGTTCAGAATTTCGGAGATGGGCAGCTGATACTGGTTGGAATGATGCTGCACTCCGAAGTCAATTTTGCCATGGTCTTTCAGAGGGATTGAAAGATGCATTTGCCTTTCATGAGAGACCTACCTCCTTGGACTCTGACATGTCTCGGGCCGTTCGTATTGACAGGCGTCTTAGAGAGAGAGGAGAGATCACTCCTTCCTGTCATACTCAGTCCAAGGACAGTGTGGTGGTCTCATTCAGTGCACAGGGGTCTCAATCGCTCTCAATCCGTTCTGAGCAGGAGCCCATGCAGCTGGGTTTGCTTGCCTCTGATAATAGAAGATTCAGCTCTCATAGGAAGGTTTGTTTCTGTTGTGGAGGTATAAATAATTTGGCAAATGTTTGTCCCTCTAGGAGATTCAGGCAGTTTTTTGAGAGTAATAAAGAAACAAAAAGAAAAAAATCCTCTAAAAACTTTCCATCTGTTACTATTGGCAAGGTTGATGCGGAAATTAAAGGTTTTCCGTTTGCTTGTAGTTCCCGTTTTGTTCTACCTGCCAGGGTGGCGCTAGAGAGCAAGAACATTTTTTGTGAGATTTTTGTAGATAGTGGAGCAGCTGTCAATCTCATTGATAATCAATTTGCTATAACTCATGGTTTCCAGGTATGCACTTTGGGAAAGGATATACCTGTTTTTGCTATTGATTCCGTTCCACTTTCTCAGAAATCGTTAAAGGGCATAGTTCACAATATCTGTTTGATTGTGAGTGATACTCATGTTGAGGATGTGTCATGTTTCGTCCTAAGCGGGTTGCCTACTCCTCTAGTGTTGGGGCTACCCTGGCTCACTAAACATAACCCCACCATTGATTGGCAAGCGAGGCAAAAAAAAGGTTGGAGTGACATTTGCAGAGAGAATTGCCTCACGACATCTGTTTCTGAGGTTTCTACTAAGACTGTACCATCTTTTCTCTCTGAATTTTTGGATGTGTTTTCTGAGAGTGGTGTTCAGGACTTGCCCCCTCACAGGGACTACGATTGCCCTATTAATCTCACCCCAGGCACCAAGCTGCCTTAATCTCGTTTATACAATCTCTCCCAACCTGAAAGGGTCGCTATGCGTGCTTATATCTCTGAGAGTCTGAGAAAGGGACACATACGACCCTCGAAGTCACCGGTTGCCGCTGGTTTTTTCTTTGTTAAGAAAAAAGATGGTTCTTTAAGACCATGTCTGGATTTCAGGGAGCTAAACAGTATCACAATTCGTGACCCTTATCCGCTTCCTCTGATCCCGGACCTGTTTAACCAGATTGTTGGAGCTAAAGTTTTTTCCAAGTTAGATCTAAGAGGGGCATACAACCTGGTCAGGGTCAGAGAAGGAGACGAATGGAAGACGGCCTTCAATACCCCTGAGTGCCATTTTGAGAATTTGGTTATGCCTTTTGGTTTAATGAATGCTCCAGCCGTCTTTCAGCATTTTGTGAACAGCATTTTTTATCATTTAATGGGGAAATTTGTATTAGTGTATCTAGATGACATTTAGATTTTTTCTCCTGATTTCAAAACTCATAAGGATAACGGGTGGCATCGTCCACGACCGTTAAGATGTAGCGCTTGCCAGAACTGCTAGGAATGGGAAGGGGACAAATTATATCCACTGCCACTCTCTGGAAGGGCTCTGTGATCACGGGCAGTGGCTGCAAAGGAGCTTTGCGGGGTCCTCCAGGCTTCTTAACCCTCTGGCAAGTGGTACACGATCGGCAGTACTTAGCTATGTCCGTTCCCATCGTGGGCCAGTAAAAATGGTTCTGAACACGTTTGTGGGTCTTTCTGATACCCAAATGTCCTGCAAGTGGAATGTCGTGGGCTGCTTTGAGCACCTGTGCCCGAAATTCCCTAGGGACTACCAGCTGTCTAGTGTTCTCACCTGCGCCACCTTTTGTAGGCTGTACAGCTTCACAGTACAGTCGGTTGTTCTCCCAATAGATTTTATATGGAGTGCCCTCACCTGGAGGCTGGCCAGCTCGGGCCCTAAGTGCCTCCAGACTAGGGTCACTCTTTGCAGCGCCACCGGTCTCCTCCAGCTGACCAGTGACGTATGAAGTCAGCTGTGGAGAGTTACCGTCAATGCTGGGGTCAGAGGTGGGTGGAGGGACGGCTGGTTCTGTCCCCGCAGCCCCATCTGAGCCCAGGTTACTGGAAGCGTCTACCAGCGCAGTGACACAATCATCATCATCACATGAAAAGGTCTTTCTCGCATTGTCATCCCCCTGAGGGTCAGAATCGCCCGAGGGGGTCCCTTCGGTCGTTTATGAGTTCAGGCGGCTGGCCATGGAACGTGTAATGGCCAGAACAGGTACAGCATCATGTATATCACCATTGCTAACACTAACACACGCATTCGGATCAACAATGACAGGTGCAGAAGTAGGCAAATGACATTCGGTTGCTTGTACATTTAAATCTGATACCTCCCTAGGTGCATTAGGGACAGTAGAAATAGCAGGCAAAGTGTCCCCGTCTCCCTGTTTCCCCAAAGGGCTGTACAGTACCTGGTTTTGGTCAGGGAGTCCTGCTTGGGCCTTCTGCGCGCTTGCAGGGTATTCGTAATGGGAAACAAGGGTGCCCAAATCAGTGCCAAGCACTGTGGCAACGGGAATATCATCCAGGACCCCAACAACCCGCTTTTGCCGTCCCATTCCCCAATCAATGGTGACTTGGGCTTGGGCCACATGAGTGCGAGTGCCCCCAACTCCGGTCAGAGCGAGGTACTTTCCTGGAAGGATATCCTTCTCCGTAACAAGATGTGAACGGACCAAGGTAACATCTGCACCGGTATCACGGAATCCGATGACAGTCTGGCCATTCACAGTGACAGGCTGGTGATTCTGGGATCCGCTGTGCACCTCGGGTCCTCCGACCAGCAATACAACAGACGAGGTAGGTGTGGAAGCGTTGGCCCCCTTAGGGCTTGGCGTCGTCGCGGTGCTAGGAGGTTGGGCCGGCTTCCCTGCGTAACAGGTTTGCTTGGTGTGACCGGGCCTGCGACACAGCTCACACCAGGGCCTGGTTGTCTCCCGGTTCACAGGGCCAGTGGGCCTGCCTTCTCTCCAGTTCTGGGACATGGCTCTGTCCTGGTTGGGTACTGGAGTTTTGCGACTGTCAGGTACAAGGGGTTTGCAGATGTCTGATACCACCGGCCTGCGGATGTCCGGTACCCGGGTTGCAACAAACATGTCTGCCAGCTCAGCAGCTTCTTTCACAGACTGGGGCTTGCGCTCCAGCACAAACTGTCTCACATCTGTAGGGCATATTGCAAGGAGTTGGTCATGGATCATCAAATCCTCAAGGGTAGCATAAGTCTTTTCTTTAAGAATTCTAGTCCATTGGCGGAATGTGGTGCATAAGCGGCTAGCCACATCCGCGTAAGAGTCTGTGGATCCTTTCTGGATGGCACGGAACTTTCTCCGGTAAACCTCAGGGGTTAACTGGAACTTAGCAATTATGGCATCCTTGATAGTCTGATAATCGCAATCTTGGTCTGTGGGTAGTTCCGCAAAAGCATCCAGCGCTTTACCAGTCAGCTGAGGCATCAGGTGTAGAGCCCACTGATCCTCAGGGATGCAGAACTGGCGGCACGCTCTCTCAAACGAGCGTAACTATAAATCAATGTCCCCGTTTTTCTCCATAACTGGAAACCTTGCTTTGGGGACCACGGGTAGAGGAATGCCTCCTGCAGCAGGAGTGTTAGGAGAGGAAGGCCGCTCGGCCTGTCTCACTTGGGCCAGTTCTAGTGCACGCTGGTGCTGCAGCGCTTCTCTCTGAAGCTGGAACTGCTGCTGTCGCTCCTCTATTTGCTGCTGTCGCTCCTCTCTTTCGAGCTGCATCTCCAGGTATAAACGCAAATCCACGCCAGTCAGGCCCGGTAACAACTGCTGGCTCATAGGGCCCCTGCTGCTGTCGCTCCTCTCTTTGCTGCTGTCGCTCCTCTCTTTCGAGCTGCATCTCCAGGTATAAACGCAAATCCGCGCCAGTCAGGCCCGGTAACAACTGCTGGCTCATAGGGCCCAAGGCAGTGAAGTTTAGTCCAGAGCTGCTTGTTCCTTGCTGAGGGTTAGCAGGAGCTGTGGACATGCTATTATCCAGGGTATCCACATCACCCGGAGCTGAAGTAGCAATATCAGCACTCCCATAGCTGGCGGTGCTGGGTGACGTTGAACGAAGGGGCAGCGAAGCCTCCCGCACGGGATTGGAATCCTCCATCGCTTGGCCGTCTCTCTCCGTCAAAGCTTTGTTCAGCTGTGATCGATTTTTGTTCAGAATGGCAATGCCTTGCGACTGACACACGGCTTGTAAGTCGGCGACAGACAAACTTTGGTAATTTGGAACTGAATCAGACATTCAGAAAAGAAGAGAAAAAGAATAGGATATAGCAAAGAAAAGGTGGGGAAAATGTAAACCAATCTATTCCTATCAATGTGTACCGTTTTGCGCCCGGAACACAAGTTCCGCAGGACAGGATACTAAGTAACCGCTGTCCTATTGTTATGATTGCGCAAAAAGCTGCACTTGTCAGTTCTTTGTGCTCTGATCTCCCAAAAGCTGACTTCTGCCTGGTTTTGGGTTCTGCTATCCCACTAGCTGCCACCAATGTGACAACCACCCGCCAATCCCGTCGTACTAAGCCACAGTTGCTATACAGGTCTCCACTAGAGACTTCTGGAGGCGAATCCACTGTGAGCACAGAAGAAGTTTAAGATTGGTTGGTGGGCCCAGACAGGATGCAATCACGATTGTATGTACAATCGGTAAAAATAAAATTACTGATTTCCCGCTGGAAATCAAATTAATTTTCTGCCACCACTCGGCTAGCTAATCCTAAAGGGACAAAACGGTTATTTGCAACCTAGCTAGTACATTAACAATTTATAAAAATAACACAATTTGGTAGTATGTCTTCTGAGGACAGAGTTCTTAGCATAGATCAGGTCATCAAGTAACAAGGGCAAAACTGAAACGATGAAATTGTTAGTTTTTATTCTAAAACTATACACAAAAATATATATATTAAAGCTGACAGATAAATATACCTGCCAGTTGAACAGATTGGTTTGGATAGAAATAGGTAAGAGGTGGAAGGGAATAGAATGTCTGTAAGTTCAGAATTACCGTGGGAGGGTCCAGTAATAGGCAAAGTCTTTGAAAGGAATAATCCAAGATGGTGGGGTGTGCCCGTGTCCCGCGGGCGGTCGTGATGTTAGTCGACGTCAGAAGGTAGAATAAGGACCCAGGACCTGAGTGTGTCACTGTTTTTACCTACTCTGAAGCGGGGAGTGGTTATGACACGTTCAGGTCCAGCCTTGTGTAATTGGAACAGGGGCAGTCCTTTGCCCCATAGGGAGAAAATCTGGCAGAATCTTTGCTTTGCCTATTTCTCCATATCCCGTAAGTCCAATCAAGAAATATAGTTGATATTGATAATCAGTACAATTTTACGCATCATCTAATAACAAATACGACTAAAAGATAATACAGGGTGCCTGAGAACCTTTATATCTCAGAGCGGGAATCTCTGATTTGTCCGTGGGTTTCCTAGAAGGTGGGTTAGAAGAACCAAACCCATCTCTGAAAAGATGGTTCCTTTCACATTTCCAGAACCCATGAAATATTAGGAAAATATGGGAAAAATATGAAGCCTATGGATTGAAGGGGACTTTCAGGTCATCTTCCTTCCTGTACCAACCAGCTGTGTGATAAGGATCTGTCCTTTTCTTTTGAAGCTCGCTGCCCAGGCTAAAGGTGTGAGACCCCTGCTGGTATTGGAGACACTATGGCTGCAGAAAGACCAGGTTTAGTAGGTTCTGTCATAAGAGAACTAGATTGATGGCTACTCAACTTGGCATAGGGCAGGAAAGGTTTGTCACAAGGTGGTGATAATGGCACCTCTGCTCTGTGAATTACTCCTTTAGAGAAAAGAGAAGATTCTTAGTGAAGGCTCTTTTGTCTTTGTGATTGCGAAATAAGATAGGGCCAGGGGCTATCCATAGTATTTAGTATATTGGGCAGACTAGATGGGCCAAATGGTTCTTATCTGCAGACACATTCTATGTTTCTATATTTCTATGTTGATATGGCGCATTTGCGATTTCCTAGTATCAATTGCGATCCACAGCGATACTAGGAAATCGCAAATGCGCCATATCAACATAGAAATAAAGAAACATAGAATGTGTCGGCAGATAAGAACCATTTGGCCCATCTAGTCTGCCCAATATACTAAATACTATGGATAGCCCCTGGCCCTATCTTATTTCGCAATCACAAAGACAAAAGAGCCTTCAATAATAGGGATGAGCGAACCCGAACTGTATAGTTCGGTTTCATACCGAATTTTGGGGTGCCCGTGACACGGACCCGAACCCGGAAATTTTCGTAAAAGTCTGGGTTCGGGTTCGGTGTTCGTCGCTTTCTTGGCGCTTTTTGAAAGGCTGCAAAGCAGCCAATCAACAAGCGTCATACTACTTGCCCCAAGAGGCCGTCACAGCCATGCCTACTATTGGCATGGCTGTGATTGGCCAGAGCACCATGTGACCCAGCCTCTATTTAAGCTGGAGTCACATAGCGCCGCCCGTCACTCTGCTCTGATTAGCGTAGGGAGAGGTTGCAGCTGCGACAGTAGGGCGAGATTAGGCTGCCCAGAGCGTTTTTCAGTCACTTTTTTCTAGGGCGATCGGCGGCCATTTTGTGTCTTGTGTTGCGCCATCACAAGCTGCCACCAAGTGCATTTAACCCTCAATGGTGTGGTTGTTTTTTGGCTAAAGCCTACATCAGGGTCAAGCTGTCACACCAAGTGCATTTAACCAGCAATAGTCTGTTTATTTTTTTGGCCATATACTACATCAGGGGCAAGCTGTCACCAAGTGCATTTATACCTCAATGGTGTGGTTGTTTTTTTGGCTAAATCCTACATCAGGGCGAAGCTGTCACACCAAGTGCATTTAACCAGCAATAGTCTGTTTATTTTTTGGCCATATACTACATCAGGGGCAAGCTGCGCCTGTCACCAAGTGCATTTAACCCTCAGTAGTGTGGTTGGTCAAGCTGTCACACCAAGTACATTTAACCAGCAATAGTCTGTTTATTTTTTGTCCATATACTACATCAGGGGCAAGCTGCGCCTGTCACCAAGTGCATTTAACCCTCAGTAGTGTGGTTGGTCAAGCTGTCACACCAAGTGCATTTAACCAGCAATAGTCTGTTTATTTTTTGGCCATATACTACATCAGGGGCAAGCTGCGCCTGTCACCAAGTGCATTTAACCCTCAGTAGTGTGGTTGGTCAAGCTGTCACACCAAGTGCATATAACCATCAATAGTGTGGCTATTTTTTGGCCATATCCCAGTCTAATTCTGTCAGTAAACGTATACCTGTCACCCAGCGCCTAAATACTAGGCCTCAAGTTTATATCCAGCTAAATCTGTCGTTACTGGTGTGGCTGGTCAAGTTATTTAGTGTCCGTCAAAGCACAGTTTTTGTTCTGGGTTGAAATACAATTCCCAATTTAGCAATTTCCTAATTTAGTGGTTTCTGTTGTATCAGAGCTATTTTAAATCTATCCCTAAAAGGGTATATAATATTCAAGGTGCACATAGGGTCATTCTGAATAACTTCACACACACGCTACTGTGCATTTCCAAGTCTAATTCTGTCAGTAAATCTATATCTGTCACCCAGCGCCTAAATACTAAGCCTCAAATTTATATTCAGCTAAATCTGTCGTTACTGCTGTACTGTTGTGGCTGGGCAAGTTATTTAGTGTCCGTCAAAGCACATTTTTTGTTCTGGGTTGAAATACAATTCCAAATTTAGCAATTTCCTAATTTAGTGGTTTCTGCTGTATCAGGCCTACTTTAAATTTATCCCTAAAAGGGTATATCAGATTCAAGGTGCACATAGGGTCATTCAGAATAACTTCACACACACGCTACTGTGCATTTCCAAGTCTAATTCTGTCAGTAAATCTATACCGGTCACCCAGCGCCTAAATACTAGGCCTCAAATTTATATCCAGCTAAATCTGTCGTTACTGCTGTACTGTTGTGGCTGGTCAAGTTATTTAGTGTCCGTCAAAGCACATTTTTTGTTCTGGGTTGAAATACAATTCCCAATTTGGCAATTTCCTAATTTAGTGGTTTCTGCTGTATCAGAGCTATTTTAAATCTATCCCTAAAAGGGTATATCAGATTCAAGGTGCACATATGGTCATTCTAAATAACTTCACACACACGCTACTGTGCATTTCCAAGTCTAATTCTGTCAGTAAATCTATATCTGTCACACAGCGCCTAAATACTAGGCATCAAATTTATATCCAGCTAAATCTGTCATTACTGCTGTACTGTTGTGGCTGGGCAAGTTATTTAGTGTCCGTCAAAGCACATTTTTTGTTCTGGGTTGAAATACAATTCCCAATTTAGCAATTTCCTAATTTAGTGGTTTCTGCTGTATCAGGCCTACTTTAAATACATCCCTAAAAGGGTATATCAGAATCAAGGTGCTGATAGGGTCATTCTCAATAACTTCACACACACGCTACTGTGCATATCCCAGTCTAATTCTGTCCGTAAAACGTATACCTGTCACCCAGCGCCTAAATACTAGGCCTCAAGTTTATATCCAGCTAAATCTGTCGTTACTGGTGTGGCTGGTCAAGTTATTTAGTGTCCGTCAAAGCACAGTTTTTGTTCTGGGTTGAAATACAATTCCCAATTTAGCAAATTCCTAATTTAGTGGTTTCTGCTGTATCAGAGCTATTTTAAATCTATCCCTAAAAGGGTATATAATATTCAAGGTGCACATAGGGTCATTCTGAATAACTTCACACACACTCTACTGTGCATTTCCAAGTCTAATTCTGTCAGTAAATCTATATCTGTCACCCAGCGCCTAAATACTAGGCATCAAATTTATATCCAGCTAAATCTGTCGTTACTGCTGTACTGTTGTGGCTGGGCAAGTTATTTAGTGTCCGTCAAAGCACATTTTTTGTTCTGGGTTGAAATACAATTCCCAATTTAGCAATTTCCTAATTTAGTGGTTTCTGCTGTATCAGGCCTACTTTAAATACATACCTAAAAGGGTATATCAGAATCAAGGTGCTGATAGGGTCATTCTCAATAACTTCACACACACGCTACTGTGCATATCCCAGTCTAATTCTGTCCGTAAAACGTATACCTGTCACCCAGCGCCTAAATACTAGGCCTCAAGTTTATATCCAGCTAAATCTGTCGTTACTGGTGTGGCTGGTCAAGTTATTTAGTGTCCGTCAAAGCACAGTTTTTGTTCTGGGTTGAAATACAATTCCCAATTTAGCATTTTCCTAATTTAGTGGTTTCTGCTGTATCAGAGCTATTTGAAATCTATCCCTAAAAGGGTATATCAGATTCAAGGTGCACATAGGGTCATTCTGGATAACTTCACACACACGCTACTGTGCATTTCCAAGTCTAATTCTGTCAGTAAACCTATACCTGTCACCCAGCGCTTAAATACTAGGCCTCAAATTTATATCCAGCTAAATCTGTCGTTACTGCTGTACTGTTGTGGCTGGGCAAGTTATTTAGTGTCCGTCAAAGCACATTTTTTGTTCTGGGTTGAAATACAATTCCCAATTTAGCAATTTCCTAATTTAGTGGTTTCTGCTGTATCAGAGCTATTTGAAATCTATCCCTAAAAGGGTATATCAGATTCAAGGTGCACATAGGGTCATTCTGAATAACTTCACAAACACGCTACTGTGCATTTCCAAGTCTAATTCTGTCAGTAAACCTATACCTGTCACCCAGCGCCTAAATACTAAGCCTCAAATTTATATCCAGCTAAATCTGTCGTTACTGCTGTACTGTTGTGGCTGGGCAAGTTATTTAGTGTCCGTCAAAGCACATTTTTTGTTCTGGGTTGAAATACAATTCCCAATTTAGCAATTTCATAATTTAGTGGTTTCTGCTGTATCAGGCCTACTTTAAATTTATCCCTAAAAGGGTATATCAGATTCAAGGTGCACATAGGGTCATTCAGAATAACTTCACACACACGCTACTGTGCATTTCCAAGTCTAATTCTGTCAGTAAATCTATACCGGTCACCCAGCGCCTAAATACTAGGCCTCAAATTTATATCCAGCTAAATCTGTCGTTACTGCTGTACTGTTGTGGCTGGGCAAGTTATTTAGTGTCCGTCAAAGCACATTTTTTGTTCTGGGTTGAAATACAATTCCCAATTTAGCAATTTCCTAATTTAGTGGTTTCTGCTGTATCAGGCCTACTTTAAATACATCCCTAAATGGGTATATCAGAATCAAGGTGCTGATAGGGTCATACTCAATAACTTCACACACACGCTACTGTGCATATCCCAGTCTAATTCTGTCCGTAAAACGTATACCTGTCACCCAGCGCCTAAATACTAGGCCTCAAGTTTATATCCAGCTAAATCTGTCGTTACTGGTGTGGCTGGTCAAGTTATTTAGTGTCCGTCAAAGCACAATTTTTTTTCTGGGTTGAAATACAATTCCCAATTTAGCAATTTCCTAATTTAGTGGTTTCTGCTGTATCAGAGCTATTTTAAATCTATCCCTAAAAGGGTATATAATATTCAAGGTGCACATAGGGTCATTCTGAATAACTTCACACACACGCTACTGTGCATTTCCAAGTCTAATTCTGTCAGTAAATCTATATCTGTCACCCAGCGCCTAAATACTAGGCCTCAAATTTATATTCAGCTAAATCTGTCGTTACTGCTGTACTGTTGTGGCTGGGCAAGTTATTTAGTGTCCGTCAAAGCACATTTTTTGTTCTGGGTTGAAATACAATTCCCAATTTAGCAATTTCCTAATTTAGTGGTTTCTGCTGTATCAGGCCTACTTTAAATACATCCCTAAAAGGGTATATCAGAATCAAGGTGCTGATAGGGTCATTCTCAATAACTTCACACACACGCTACTGTGCATATCCCAGTCTAATTCTGTCCGTAAAACGTATACCTGTCACCCAGCGCCTAAATACTAGGCCTCAAATTTATATCCTGCTAAATCTGTCGTTACTGCTGTACTGTTGTGGCTGGGCAAGTTATTTAGTGTCCGTCAAAGCACATTTTTTGTTCTGGGTTGAAATACAATTCCCAATTTAGCAATTTCCTAATTTAGTGGTTTCTGCTGTATCAGGCCTACTTTAAATACATCCCTAAAAGGGTATATCAGAATCAAGGTGCTGATAGGGTCATTCTCAATAACTTCACACACACGCTACTGTGCATATCCCAGTCTAATTCTGTCCGTAAAACGTATACCTGTCACCCAGCGCCTAAATACTAGGCCTCAAGTTTATATCCAGCTAAATCTGTCGTTACTGGTGTGGCTGGTCAAGTTATTTAGTGTCCGTCAAAGCACAGTTTTTGTTCTGGGTTGAAATACAATTCCCAATTTAGCAATTTCCTAATTTAGTGGTTTGTGCTGTATCAGAGCTATTTTAAATCTATCCCTAAAAGGGTATATAATATTCAAGGTGCACATAGGGTCATTCTGAATAACTTCACACACACTCTACTGTGCATTTCCAAGTCTAATTCTGTCAGTAAATCTATATCTGTCACCCAGCGCCTAAATACTAGGCATCAAATTTATATCCAGCTAAATCTGTCGTTACTGCTGTACTGTTGTGGCTGGGCAAGTTATTTAGTGTCCGTCAAAGCACATTTTTTGTTCTGGGTTGAAATACAATTCCCAATTTAGCAATTTCCTAATTTAGTGGTTTCTGCTGTATCAGAGCTATTTGAAATCTATCCCTAAAAGGGTATATCAGATTCAAGGTGCACATAGGGTCATTCTGAATAACTTCACAAACACGCTACTGTGCATTTCCAAGTCTAATTCTGTCAGTAAACCTATACCTGTCACCCAGCGCCTAAATACTAGGCCTCAAATTTATATCCAGCTAAATCTGTCGTTACTGCTGTACTGTTGTGGCTGGGCAAGTTATTTAGTGTCCGTCAAAGCACATTTTTTGTTCCGGGTTGAAATACAATTCCCAATTTAGCAATTTCCTAATTTAGTGGTTTCTGCTGTATCAGGCCTACTTTAAATTTATCCCTAAAAGGGTATATCAGATTCAAGGTGCACATAGGGTCATTCAGAATAACTTCACACACACGCTACTGTGCATTTCCAAGTCTAATTCTGTCAGTAAACCTATACCTGTCACCCAGCGCCTAAATACTAGGCCTCAAATTTATATCCAGCTAAATCTGTCGTTACTGCTGTACTGTTGTGGCTGGGCAAGTTATTTAGTGTCCGTCAAAGCACATTTTTTGTTCTGGGTTGAAATACAATTCCCAATTTAGCAATTTCCTAATTTAGTGGTTTCTGCTGTATCAGGCCTACTTTAAATACATCCCTAAAAGGGTATATCAGAATCAAGGTGCTGATAGGGTCATTCTCGATAACTTCACACACACACTACTGTGCATATCCCAGTCTAATTCTGTCCGTAAAACGTATACCTGTCACCCAGCGCCTAAATACTAGGCCTCAAATTTATATCCTGCTAAATCTGTCGTTACTGCTGTACTGTTGTGGTTGGGCAAGTTATTTAGTGTCCGTCAAAGCACATTTTTTGTTCTGGGTTGAAATACAATTCCCAATTTAGCAATTTCCTAATTTAGTGGTTTCTGCTGTATCAGAGCTATTTGAAATCTATCTCTAAAAGGGTATATCAGATTCAAGGTGCACATAGGGTCATTCTGAATAACTTCACACACACGCTACTGTGCCTTTCCAAGTCTAATTCTGTCAGTAAACCTATACCTGTCACCCAGCGCCTAAATACTAAGCCTCAAATTTATATCCAGCTAAATCTGTCGTTACTGCTGTACTGTTGTGGCTGGGCAAGTTATTTAGTGTCCGTCAAAGCACATTTTTTGTTCTGGGTTGAAATACAATTCCCAATTTGGCAATTTCCTAATTTAGTGGTTTCTGCTGTATCAGAGCTATTTTAAATCTTTCGCTAAAAGGGTATATCAGATTCAAGGTGCACATATGGTCATTCTAAATAACTTCACACACACGCTAGTGTGCATTTCCAAGTCTAATTCTGTCAGTAAATCTATATCTGTCACACAGCGCCTAAATACTAGGCATCAAATTTATATCCAGCTAAATCTGTCGTTACTGCTGTACTGTTGTGGCTGGGCAAGTTATTTAGTGTCCGTCAAAGCACATTTTTTGTTCTGGGTTGAAATACAATTCCCAATTTAGCAATTTCCTAATTTAGTGGTTTCTGCTGTATCAGGCCTACTTTAAATACATCCCTAAAAGGGTATATTAGAATCAAGGTGCTGATAGGGTCATTCTCAATAACTTCACACACACGCTACTGTGCATATCCCAGTCTAATTCTGTCCGTAAAACGTATACCTGTCACCCAGCGCCTAAATACTAGGCCTCAAGTTTATATCCAGCTAAATCTGTCGTTACTGGTGTGGCTGGTCAAGTTATTTAGTGTCCGTCAAAGCACAGTTTTTGTTCTGGGTTGAAATACGATTCCCAATTTAGCAAATTCCTAATTTAGTGGTTTCTGCTGTATCAGAGCTATTTTAAATCTATCCCTAAAAGGGTATATAATATTCAAGGTGCACATAGGGTCATTCTGAATAACTTCACACACACGCTACTGTGCATTTCCAAGTCTAATTCTGTCAGTAAATCTATATCTGTCACCCAGCGCCTAAATACTAGGCCTCAAAATTATATTCAGCTAAATCTGTCGTTACTGCTGTACTGTTGTGGCTGGGCAAGTTATTTAGTGTCCGTCAAAGCACATTTTTTGTTCTGGGTTGAAATACAATTCCCAATTTAGCAATTTCCTAATTTAGTGGTTTCTGCTGTATCAGAGCTATTTGAAATCTATCCCTAAAAGGGTATATCAGATTCAAGGTGCACATAGGGTCATTCTGAATAACTTCACACACACGCTACTGTGCATTTTCAAGTCTAATTCTGTCAGTAAACCTATACCTGTCACCCAGCGCCTAAATACTAGGCCTCAAATTTATATTCAGCTAAATCTGTCGTTACTGCTGTACTGTTGTGGCTGGGCAAGTTATTTAGTGTCCGTCAAAGCACATTTTTTGTTCTGGGTTGAAATACAATTCCCAATTTAGCAATTTCCTAATTTAGTGGTTTCTGCTGTATCAGGCCTACTTTAAATTTATCCCTAAAAGGGTATATCAGATTCAAGGTGCACATAGGGTCATTCAGAATAACTTCACACACACGCTACTGTGCATTTCCAAGTCTAATTCTGTCAGTAAACCTATACCTGTCACCCAGCGCCTAAATACTAGGCCTCAAATTTATATCCAGCTAAATCTGTCGTTACTGCTGTACTGTTGTGGCTGGGCAAGTTATTTAGTGTCCGTCAAAGCACATTTTTTGTTCTGTGTTGAACTACAATTCCCAATTTAGCAATTTCCTAATTTAGTGGTTTCTGCTGTATCAGGCCTACTTTAAATACATCCCTAAAAGGGTATATCAGAATCAAGGTGCTGATAGGGTCATTCTCAATAACTTCACACACACACTACTGTGCATATCCCAGTCTAATTCTGTCCGTAAAATGTATACCTGTCACCCAGCGCCTAAATACTAGGCCTCAAATTTATATCCAGCTAAATCTGTCGTTACTGCTGTACTGTTGTGGCTGGGCAAGTTATTTAGTGTCCGTCAAAGCACATTTTTTGTTCTGGGTTGAAATACAATTCCCAATTTAGCAATTTCCTAATTTAGTGGTTTCTGCTGTATCAGAGCTATTTGAAATCTATCCCTAAAAGGGTATATCAGATTCAAGGTGCACATAGGGTCATTCTGAATAACTTCACACACACGCTACTGTGCATTTCCAAGTCTAATTCTGTCAGTAAACCTATACCTGTCACCCAGCGCCTAAATACTAAGCCTCAAATTTATATCCAGCTAAATCTGTCGTTACTGCTGTACTGTTGTGGCTGGGCAAGTTATTTAGTGTCCGGCAAAGCACATTTTTTGTTCTGGGTTGAAATACAATTCCCAATTTAGCAATTTCATAATTTAGTGGTTTCTGCTGTATCAGGCCTACTTTAAATGTATCCCTAAAAGGGTATATCAGATACAAGGTGCACATAGGGTCATTCAGAATAACTTCACACACACGCTACTGTGCATTTCCAAGTCTAATTCTGTCAGTAAATCTATACCGGTCACCCAGCGCCTAAATACTAGGCCTCAAATTTATATCCAGCTAAATCTGTCGTTACTGCTGTACTGTTGTGGCTGGGCAAGTTATTTAGTGTCCGTCAAAGCACATTTTTTGTTCTGGGTTGAAATACAATTCCCAATTTAGCAATTTCCTAATTTAGTGGTTTCTGCTGTATCAGGCCTACTTTAAATACATCCCTAAATGGGTATATCAGAATCAAGGTGCTGATAGGGTCATTCTCAATAACTTCACACACACGCTACTGTGCATATCCCAGTCTAATTCTGTCCGTAAAACGTATACCTGTCACCCAGCGCCTAAATACTAGGCCTCAAGTTTATATCCAGCTAAATCTGTCGTTACTGGTGTGGCTGGTCAAGTTATTTAGTGTCCGTCAAAGCACAGTTTTTGTTCTGGGTTGAAATACAATTCCCAATTTAGCAATTTCCTAATTTAGTGGTTTCTGCTGTATCAGAGCTATTTTAAATCTATCCCTAAAAGGGTATATAATATTCAAGGTGCACATAGGGTCATTCTGAATAACTTCACACACACGCTACTGTGCATTTCCAAGTCTAATTCTGTCAGTAAATCTATATCTGTCACCCAGCGCCTAAATACTAGGCCTCAAATTTATATTCAGCTAAATCTGTCGTTACTGCTGTACTGTTGTGGCTGGGCAAGTTATTTAGTGTCCGTCAAAGCACATTTTTTGTTCTGGGTTGAAATACAATTCCCAATTTAGCAATTTCCTAATTTAGTGGTTTCTGCTGTATCAGGCATACTTTAAATACATCCCTAAAAGGGTATATCAGAATCAAGGTGCTGATAGGGTCATTCTCAATAACTTCACACACACGCTACTGTGCATATCCCAGTCTAATTCTGTCCGTAAAACGTATACCTGTCACCCAGCGCCTAAATACTAGGCCTCAAATTTATATCCTGCTAAATCTGTCGTTACTGCTGTACTGTTGTGGCTGGGCAAGTTATTTAGTGTCCGTCAAAGCACATTTTTTGTTCTGGGTTGAAATACAATTCCCAATTTAGCAATTTCCTAATTTAGTGGTTTCTGCTGTATCAGAGCTATTTGAAATCTATCCCTAAAAGGGTATATCAGATTCAAGGTGCACATAGGGTCATTCTGAATAACTTCACACACACGCTACTGTGCATTTCCAAGTCTAATTCTGTCAGTAAACCTATACCTGTCACCCAGCGCCTAAATACTAGGCCTCAAATTTATATCCTGCTAAATCTGTCGTTACTGCTGTACTGTTGTGGCTGGGCAAGTTATTTAGTGTCCGTCAAAGCACATTTTTTGTTCTGGGTTGAAATACAATTCCCAATTTAGCAATTTCCTAATTTATTGGTTTCTGCTGTATCAGAGCTATTTGAAATCTATCCCTAAAAGGGTATATCAGATTCAAGGTGCACATAGGGTCATTCTGAATAACTTCACACACACGCTACTGTGCATTTCCAAGTCTAATTCTGTCAGTAAACCTATACCCAGTAAACCTATACCTGTCACCCAGCGCCTAAATACTAGGCCTCAAATTTATATCCAGCTAAATCTGTCGTTACTGCTGTACTGTTGTGGCTGGGCAAGTTATTTAGTGTCCGTCAAAGCACATTTTTTGTTCTGGGTTGAAATACAATTCCCAATTTAGCAATTTCCTAATTTAGTAGTTTCTGCTGTATCAGGCCTACTTTAAATACATCCAGAAAAGGGTATATAAGAATCAAGGTGCTGATAGGGTCATTCTCAATAACTTCACACACACGCTACTGTGCATATCCCAGTCTAATTCTGTCCGTAAAACGTATACCTGTCACCCAGCGCCTAAATGCTAGGCCTCAAATTCATAGTCAGCTAAATCTGTGGTTACTGCTGTGTCTGTATTAGTGTAATAGGGTACCTAAATAGATAGCCAGATAGTGTTAGGTGTCTGTAAAAAAAAGGCCTGAATTTGAATTCAATACATTGGGCCAAATAATATTTTTGTTGTTGTGGTGAACGATAACAATGAGGAAAACATCTAGTAAGGGACGCGGACGTGGAAATGGTCGTGGTGGTGTTAGTGGACCCTCTGGTGCTGGGAGAGGACGTGGCCGTTCTGCCACATCCACACGTCCTAGTGTACCAACTACCTCAGGTCCCAGTAGCCGCCAGAATTTACAGCAATATATGGTGGGGCCCAATGCCGTTCTAAGGATGGTAAGGCCTGAGCAGGTACAGGCATTAGTCAATTGGGTGGCCGACAGTGGATCCAGCACGTTCACATTATCTCCCACCCAGTCTTCTGCAGAAAGCGCACAGATGGCGCCTGAAAACCAACCCCATCAGTCTGTCACATCACCCCCATGCATATCAGGGAAACTGTCTGAGCCTCAAGTTATGCAGCAGTCTCTTATGCTGTTTGAAGACTCTGCTGGCAGGGTTTCCCAAGGGCATCCACCTAGCCCTTCCCCAGCGGTGGAAGACATAGAATGCACTGACGCACAACCACTTATGTTTCCTGATGATGAGGACATGGGAATACCACATCAGCAAGTCTCTGATGATGACAAAACACAGGTGCCAACTGCTGCATCTTTCTGCAGTGTGCAGACTGAACAGGAGGTCAGGGATCAAGACTGGGTGGAAGACGATGCAGGGGACGATGAGATCCTAGACCCCACATGGAATGAAGGTCGTGCCATTGACTTTCACAGTTCGGAGGAAGAGGCAGTGGTGAGACCGAGCCAACAGCGTAGCAAAAGAGGGAGCAGTGGGCAAAAGCAGAACACTCGCCGCCAAGAGACTCCGCCTGCTACTGACCGCCGCCATCTTGGACCGAGCACCCCAAAGGCAGCTTCAAGGAGTTCCCTGGCATGGCACTTCTTCAAACAATGTGCTGACGACAAGACCCGAGTGGTTTGCACGCTGTGCCATCAGAGCCTGAAGCGAGGCATTAACGTTCTGAACCTTAGCACAACCTGCATGACCAGGCACCTGCATGCAAAGCATGAACTGCAGTGGAGTTAACACCTTAAAAACAAGGAAGTCACTCAGGCTGCCCCTGCTACCTCTTCTGCTGCTGCCGCCTCGGCCTCTTCTGCTGCTGCCGCCTCGGCCTCTTCTGCTGCTGCCGCCTCGGCCTCTTCTGCTGCTGCTGCCTCGGCCTCTTACTCCGCCTCTGGAGGAACGTTGGCACCTGCCGCCCAGCAAACAGGGGATGTACCACCAACACCACCACCACCTCCTTCACCAAGCATCTCAACCATGTCACACGGCAGCGTTCAGCTCTCCATCTGACAAACATTTGAGAGAAAGCGTAAATTCTTACCTAGCCACCCTCGATCCCTGGCCCTGAATGCCAGCATTTCTAAACTACTGTCATATGAAATGCTGTCATTCAGGCTGGTGGACACAGACAGCTTCAAACAGCTCATGTCGCTTGCTGTCCCACAGTATGTTGTTCCTAGCCGGCACTACTTCTCCAAGAGGGCCGTGCCTTCCCTGCACAACCAAGTATCCGATAAAATCAAGTGTGCACTGCGCAACGCCATCTGTGGCAAGGTCCACCTAACCACAGATACGTGGACCAGTAAGCACGGCCAGGGACGCTATATCTCCCTAACTGCACACAGGGTAAATGTAGTGGCAGCAGGGCCCCTGGCGGAGAGCTGTTTGGCGCACGTCCTTCCGCCGCCAAGGATCGCAGGGCAACATTCTTTGCCTCCTGTTGCCACCTCCTCCTACTCAGCTTCCTCCTCCTCTTCTTCCACCTGCTCATCCAGTCAGCCACACACCTTCACCACCAACTTCAGCACAGCCCGGGGTAAACGTCAGCAGGCCATTCTGAAACTCATATGTTTGGGGGACAGGCCTCACACCGCACAGGAGTTGTGGCGGGGTATAGAACAACAGACCGACGAGTGGTTGCTGCCGGTGAGCCTCAAGCCCGGCCTGGTGGTGTGCGATAATGGGCGAAATCTCGTTGCCACTCTGGGACTAGCCGGTTTGACGCACATCCCTTGCCTGGCGCATGTGCTGAATTTGGTGGTGCAGAAGTTCATTCACAACTACCCCGACATGTCAGAGCTGCTGCATAAAGTGCGGGCCGTCCTGTTCGCGCTTCCGGCGTTCACATCCTGCCGCTGCTCGCCTGTCTGCGCTACAGCGTGACTTCGGCCTTCCCGCTCACCGCCTCATATGCGACGTGCCCACCAGGTGGAACTCCACCTTGCACATGCTGGACAGACTGTGCGAGCAGCAGCAGGCCATAGTGGAGTTTCAGCTGCAGCACGCACGGGTCAGTCGCACTGCAGAACAGCACCACTTCACCACCAATGACTGGGCCTCCATGCGAGACCTGTGTGCCCTGTTGCGCTGTTTCGAGTACTCCACCAACATGGCCAGGGGCGATGATGCCGTTATCAGCGTTACAATACCACTTCTATGTCTCCTTGAGAAAATACTTAGGGCGATGATGGAAGAGGAGGTGGCCCAGGAGGAGGAGGAGGAGGAGGAGGAAGAGGGGTCATTTGTAGCACTTTCAGGCCAGTCTCTTCGAAGTGACTCAGAGGGAGGTTTTTTGCAACAGCAGAGGCCAGGTACAAATGTGGCCAGCCAGGGCCCACTACTGGAGGACGAGGAGGACGAGGATGAGGAGGAGGTGGAGGAGGATGAGGATGAAGCATGGTCACAGCGGGGTGGCACCCAACGCAGCTCGGGCCCATCACTGGTGCGTGGCTGGGGGGAAAGGCAGGACGATGACGATACGCCTCCCAAAGAGGACAGCTTGTCCTTACCCCTGGGCAGCCTGGCACACATGAGCGACTACATGCTGCAGTGCCTGCGCAACGACAGCAGAGTTGCCCACATTTTAATGCACTGGTGTCTGGGTGCCGGGGCCTAAATATATGCCAATGGACTGTTCCAATGTTGGGTGACGTGAAGCCTGATTCTCTGCTACGACATGCAGACTAATTCTCTGCTGACATGAAGCCAGATTCTCTGTTACGGGACCTTTCTCCTCTGCCTGGGTGCTGGGCCTAAATATCTGACAATGGACTGTTGCAGTGGTGGCTGACGTGAAGCCTGATTCTCTGCTATGACATGCAGACTAATTCTCTGCTGACATGAAGACAGATTCTCTGTTACGGGACCTCTCTCCTCTGCCTGGGTGCTGGGCCTAAATATATGCCAATGGACTGTTGCACTGGTGGCTGACGTGAAGCCTGATTCTCTGCTATGACATGCAGACTGATTCTCTGCTGACATGAAGACAGATTCTCTGTTACGGGACCTCTCTCCTCTGCCTGGGTGCTGGGCCTAAATATATGCCAATGGACTGTTGCAGTGGTGGCTGACGTGAAGCCTGATTCTCTGCTATGACATGCAGACTGATTCTTTGCTGACATGAAGCCAGATCCTCTGTTACGGGACCTCTCTCCTCTGCCTGGGTGCCTGGGCCTAAATATATGCCAATGGACTGTTCCAATGTTGGGTGACGTGAAGCCTGATTCTCTGCTATGACATGAAGACTGATTCTCTGCTGACATGAAGACAGATTCTCTGTTACGGGACCTCTCTCCTCTGCCTGGGTGCTGGGCCTAAATATCTGACAATGGACTGTTGCAGTGGTGGCTGACGTGAAGCCTGATTCTCTGCTATGACATGCAGACTAATTCTCTGCTGACATGAAGACAGATTCTCTGTTACGGGACCTCTCTCCTCTGCCTGTGTGCTGGGCCTAAATATATGACAATGGACTGTTGCAGTGGTGGCTGACGTGAAGCCTGATTCTCTGCTATGACATGCAGACTGATTTTCTGCTGACATGAAGCCAGATCCTCTTTTACGGGACCTCTCTCCTCTGCCTGGGTGCTGGGCCTAAATATATGACAATGGACTGTTCCAATGTTGGGTGACGTGAAGCCTGATTCTCTGCTATGACATGCAGACTGATTCTCTGCTGACATGAAGCCAGATCCTCTGTTACGGGACCTCTCTCCTCTGCCTGGGTGCTGGGCCTAAATATATGCCAATGGACTGTTGCAGTGGTGGCTGACATGAAGCCTGATTCTCTGCTATGACATGCAGACTGATTCTCTGCTGACATGAAGCCAGATCCTCTGTTACGGGACCTCTCTCCTCTGCTTGGGTGCTGGGCCTAAATATATGCCAATGGACTGTTGCAGTGGTGGCTGACGTGAAGCCTGATTCTCTGCTATGACATGAAGACTGATTCTCTGCTGACATGAAGCCAGATCTTCTGTTACGGGACCTCTCTCCTATGCCTGGGTGCTGGGCCTAAATATATGACAATGGACTGTTGCACTGGTGGCTGACGTGAAGCCTGATTCTCTGCTATGACATGCAGACTGATTCTCTGCTGACATGAAGACAGATTCTCTGTTACGGGACCTCTCTCCTCTGCCCGTGTGCTGGGCCTAAATATATGCCAATGGACTGTTGCAGTGGTGGCTGACGTGAAGCCTGATTCTCTGCTATGACATGCAGACTGATTCTCTGCCGACATGAAGCCAGAGTCTCTGTTACGGGACCTCTCTCCTCTGCCTGGGTGCTGGGCCTAAATATATGACAATGGACTGTTGCACTGGTGGCTGACGTGAAGCCTGATTCTCTGCTATGACATGAAGACAAATTCTCTGTTACGGGACCTCTCTCCTCTGCCTGGGTGCTGGGCCTAAATATCTGACAATGGACTGTTGCAGTGGTGGCTGACGTGAAGCCTGATTCTCTGCTATGACATGCAGACTAATTCTCTGCTGATATGAAGACAGATTCTCTGTTACGGGACCTCTCTCCTCTGCCTGTGTGCTGGGCCTAAATATATGACAATGGACTGTTGCAGTGGTGGCTGACGTGAAGCCTGATTCTCTGCTATGACATGCAGACTGATTCTCTGCTGACATGAAGACAGATTCTCTGTTACGGGACCTCTCTCCTCTGCCTGGGTGCTGGGCCTAAATATATGACAATGGACTGTTGCAGTGGTGGCTGACGTGAAGCCTGATTCTCTGCTATGACATGCAGACTGATTCTCTGCTGACATGAAGACAGATTCTCTGTTACGGGACCTCTCTCCTCTGCCTGGGTGCTGGGCCTAAATATATGACAATGGACTGTTGCAGTGGTGGCTGACGTGAAGCCTGATTCTCTGCTATGACATGCAGACTGATTCTCTGCTGACATGAAGCCAGATCCTCTGTTACGGGACCTCTCTCCTCTGCCTGGGTGCTGGGCCTAAATATATGCCAATGGACTGTTGCAGTGGTGGCTGACATGAAGCCTGATTCTCTGCTATGACATGCAGACTGATTCTCTGCTGACATGAAGCCAGATCCTCTGTTACGGGACCTCTCTCCTCTGCTTGGGTGCTGGGCCTAAATATATGCCAATGGACTGTTGCAGTGGTGGCTGACGTGAAGCCTGATTCTCTGCTATGACATGAAGACTGATTCTCTGCTGACATGAAGCCAGATCTTCTGTTACGGGACCTCTCTCCTCTGCCTGGGTGCTGGGCCTAAATATATGACAATGGACTGTTGCACTGGTGGCTGACGTGAAGCCTGATTCTCTGCTATGACATGCAGACTGATTCTCTGCTGACATGAAGACAGATTCTCTGTTACGGGACCTCTCTCCTCTGCCCGTGTGCTGGGCCTAAATATATGCCAATGGACTGTTGCAGTGGTGGCTGACGTGAAGCCTGATTCTCTGCTATGACATGCAGACTGATTCTCTGCCGACATGAAGCCAGAGTCTCTGTTACGGGACCTCTCTCCTCTGCCTGGGTGCTGGGCCTAAATATATGACAATGGACTGTTGCACTGGTGGCTGACGTGAAGCCTGATTCTCTGCTATGACATGAAGACAAATTCTCTGTTACGGGACCTCTCTCCTCTGCCTGGGTGCTGGGCCTAAATATCTGACAATGGACTGTTGCAGTGGTGGCTGACGTGAAGCCTGATTCTCTGCTATGACATGCAGACTAATTCTCTGCTGATATGAAGACAGATTCTCTGTTACGGGACCTCTCTCCTCTGCCTGTGTGCTGGGCCTAAATATATGATAATGGACTGTTGCAGTGGTGGCTGACGTGAAGCCTGATTCTCTGCTATGACATGCAGACTGATTCTCTGCTGACATGAAGACAGATTCTCTGTTACGGGACCTCTCTCCTCTGCCTGGGTGCTGGGCCTAAATATATGACAATGGACTGTTGCAGTGGTGGCTGACGTGAAGCCTGATTCTCTGCTATGACATGCAGACTGATTCTCTGCTGACATGAAGACAGATTCTCTGTTACGGGACCTCTCTCCTCTGCCTGGGTGCTGGGCCTAAATATATGACAATGGACTGTTGCAGTGGTGGGTGACGTGAAGCCAGATTCTTTGCTATGGGACCTCTCTCCAATTGATATTGGTTCATTTTTATTTATTTTATTTTTATTTTAATTCATTTCCCTATCCACATTTGTTTGCATGGGATTTACCTACATGTTGCTGCCTTTTGCAGCCCTCTAGCCCTTTCCTGGGCTGTTTTACAGCCTTTTTAGTGCCGAAAGTTCGCGTCCCCATTGACTTCAATGGGGTTTGGGTTCCGGGAAGTTCGGCCGAACTTCTCGAACCCGAACATCCAGGTGTCCGCTCAACTCTATTCACTAAGAATCTTCTCTTTTCTCTAAAGGAGTAAGTCACAGAGCAGAGGTGCCATTATCACCACCTTGTGACAAACCTTTCCTGCCCCATGCCAAGTTGAGTAGCCATCAATCTATTTCTCTTATGACAGAACCTACTAAACCTGGTCTTTCTGCAGCCATAGTGTCTCCAATACCAGCAGGGGTCTCACACCTTTAGCCTGGGCAGCGAGCTTCAAAAGAAAAGGACAGATCCTTATCACACAGCTGGTTGGTACAGGAAGGAAGATGACCTGAAAGTCCCCTTCAATCCATAGGCTTCATATTTTTCCCATATTTTCCTAATATTTCATGTGTTCTGGAAATGTGAAAGGAACCATCTTTTCAGAGATGGGTTTGGTTCTTCTAACCCACCTTCTAGGAAACCCACGGACAAATCAGAGATTTCCGCTCTGAGATATAAAGGTTCTCAGGCACCCTGTATTATCTTTTAGTCGTATTTGTTATTAGATGATGCGTAAAATTGTACTGATTATCAATATCAACTATATTTCTTGATTGGACTTACGGGATATGGAGAAATAGACAAAGCAAAGATTCTGCCAGATTTTCTCCCTGTGGGGCAAAGGACTGTCCCTGTTCCAATTACACAAGGCTGGACCTGAACGTGTCATAACCACTCCCCGCTTCAGAGTAGGTAAAAACAGTGACACACTCAGGTCCTGGGTCCTTATTCCACCTTCTGACGTCGACTAACATCACGACCGCCCGCGGGACACGGGCACACCCCACCATCTTGGATTATTCCTTTCAAAGACTTTGCCTATTACTGGACCCTACCACGGTAAATCTGAACTTACAGACATTCTATTCCCTTCCACCTCTTACCTATTTCTATCCAAACCAATCTGTTCAACTGGCAGGTATATTTATCTGTCAGCTTTAATATATATATTTTTGTGTATAGTTTTAGAATAAAAACTAACGATTTCATCGTTCCAGTTTTGCCCTTGTTACTTGATGACCTGATCTATGCTAAGAACTCTGTCCTCAGAAGACATACTACCAAATTGTGTTATTTTTATAAATTGTTAATGTACTAGCTAGGTTGCAAATAACCGTTTTGTCCCTTTAGGATTAGCTAGCCGGGGTCTCTTCGCCCTGATTCAATACGAACAGTGGTGGCAGCAAATTAAATTGATTTCCAGCGTGAAATCAGTAATTCTATTTTTACCGATTGTACATACAATCGTGATTGCATCATGTCTGGGCCCACCAACCAATCTTAAACGTCTTCTGTGCTCACAGTGGATTCGCCTCCAGAAGTCTCTAGTGGAGACCTGTATGGCAACTGTGGCTTAGTACGACGGGATTGGCGGGTGGTTGTCACAGAGGCGCGTAAGGCCTTTTCTAGTATCAAGGAGAGTTTTGCTTCCGCTCCCATCTTGGTACAACCTGATATTTCTCTGCCCTTCATAGTTGAGGTGGACGCTTCTGAGGTGGGTGTGGGTGCGGTCTTGTCTCAGGGTCCCTCTCCTGCCAAATGGCGACCGTGTGCCTTTTTCTCGAAGAAACTCTCCTCCGCAGAGAGAAATTACGATGTGGGAGATAGGGAGTTGTTGGCCATCAAGTTAGCTTTTGAGGAATGGCGCCATTGGCTAGAGGGAGCCAGACACCCTATTACCGTGTTTACTGACCATAAGAATCTGGCCTACTTGGAGTCAGCCAAGCGTCTGAACCCGAGACAGGCCACATGGTCTTTGTTCTTTTCAAGGTTTAATTTTGTTGTCACGTTCCGCCCCTTGGGTTAAGAATGTGAAGGCGGATGCCCTGTCACGTTGTTTTCCGGGAGGTGGGAATTTTGAAGACCCGGGTCCCATTTTGGCTGAAGGTGTGGTGGTCTCTGCTCTTTATCCTGAATTGGAGGCAGCGGTTCAGGTAGCCCAGTCAGAGGCTCCTGATCTTTGTCCTCCTGGGAGGTTCTTTGTGCCTCTCGCTTTAAGACACAAGATTTTTAAGGCGCACCACGATACTGTCCTTGCTGGGTACGCGGGGGCAAGAGCCACAGTGTATCTCATCGCTCGGAGATTCTGGTGGCCGGCGCTTCGTAAGTCGGTTGAGGGTTTTGTGGCAGCCTGCGAGACCTGCGCTCGTGCCAAAGTCCCTCATTCACGGCCATCAGTTCCTCTCCTTCCGTTACCCATTCCTTCCCGTCCTTGGACACATCTATCCATGGACTTCATTACGGACCTGCCTCGTTCCTCGGGGAAGACCGTGATTCTGGTGGTAGTGGAGTGGCGTTTTAGCAAAATGGCACATTTCATTCCCTTTCCTGGGTTACCCAATGCTAAGACGCTGGCGCAAGCGTTTGTTGATCATATTAAATTGCATGGCATCCCTTCAGACATCGTTTCTGATAGGGGCACGCAATTTGTTTCCAGATTCTGGAAGGCCTTCTGTTCTCGCTTGGGGGTTCGGTTGTCATTCTCTTCTGCTTTCCACCCGCAGTCGAATGGCCAGACAGAGCGCGTCAATCAGAATCTGGAGACATATCTGCGCTATTTTGTGGTGGAGAATCAGGAGGATTGGTGTTCTTTTTTGTTCCTTGCTGAGTTTGCTTTAAATAACCGTCGTCAGGAGTCCTCTGATAAGTCACCATTTTTTGGTGCATATGGGTTTCATCCGCAGTTTGGGACATTCTCTGGAGAGGGGTCTTCTGGTTTACCTGATAAGGACAGATTCTCCTCGTCTTTGTCATCTATTTGGCAAAAGATTCAGGATAATCTAAAGAGCATGAGTGAGAGATATAAGCGTGTGGCGGATAAGAGACGTGTGCCTGGTCCGGACCTGAATGTTGGTGATCTGGTGTGAATATCAAATTGAAGGTTCTCTCCTGGAAGTTGGGTCCTAAGTTTATTGGGCCTTACAAAATCTTGTTCGTCATCAATCCAGGAATTGGTTGTTGGAAATCCTGGCTGATCCACACCTGATTCATCTTGACAAAGGTCAGTCTCTCCATATGTTGGGTGGATGTCACGACTATGCTCGTGACTCCTGTAACCGCAAGCAGTTGCCTGCGGTCTTGGTTGTGTTGTCAATCACAGGTGAGGGCTGAAGTATGTTGCCTCACCTGTGGTTGCTGCTGGCAAAATTTTTATGCGGCAGCTTGCTGTTTGTGTATGCGGTTGCACCTGGCTACCTGTCTTTGTAGGTATGCCTTTTATGTGTTTGGTGTGCACAAGGTTTAGGTGTGTGCACTGTGACACTTCCCTTCACTGGTGGCTGCCCGTGGCAACGTGTTCTGTATTGTACATGTGGTGGCAGTGTCTCAGCCTTTTGGCTGACTCCCAGGACATGGTTACCACGCATGTTGTTGCCGTCGGTAACAACTCCAGTGTGTTTGTTTATGTTTCCCCTTTATTGTAGCCTGGCCTGTGAGACTCCTGTTCCTCCGTGCCTAGGAGGAACAGGTCCTCTTACCCTGCTCCTAGGTGAGGGAAACCCTGAGGGCTAGTAGGGACTTCAAGGTTCCAGAGTATGAGCCCTCCTACCATCAGGGTCGGCTCATACAGCTAGGAGTCAGGGTCAGAGTTAGGGATATGATAGGAGGTGACCTGCTCCCTGATCTCTGTCCTAGCCTTGCAGCGACTCCATCTTCTGGCATCGCACGGCTGAGGGTTTTCCCTATCCTCAGCTGTGACAGTATGACCACAAGGGTGGCCCCCACTGGCACATGGTGAATTACCAGGAGGATGTCTCCAGCAAAACCTGGCTGAAGAACCCCCCAGCTTCAGGTCTCCAAAGAGGCTTTATAGCCCAAAGTGGCCACACCCACACAGACACACACAGGAAAGGGAATTTACCCTGACCTTCGAAAGAGGGTGCAGCATGCATCGCTATATCCTTTGCGGTGCATGTTCGTTCTCCGGAGGGAGAGCGTTTTGGGGATCACCGTTACCGGCGCGGTTGGTGGCTTATTCCCCGCCACCTTACCGGCCGTGTCCGTGTTGGTGATCCCTCGTCCCTCTCTATGTTCCTATCTCCGGTCGTCTGCTGGCAGCATTCCGTTAGTGTTCCGGCTGTGTGCTGGGTAGGAATGTCTGTTGGCAGCGACTGGAGTGGGAACGTTAGTAGAGAGTGGACGCAGTGTCAGTGCGAACTCCCCGGGCTGTTTCTTTGCTGGTCTCCGGTTCCTGTGTGTTGCTCCGGAGCCTGGCAGTCGGCTCCCGGTTCCTGTGTGTTGCTCCAGGGGCCGGCAGCAGTCCTGGGGAGACTCGCATGTACTGAGGCTGTTTCCCCTATTTTCCCTTTCTCCTATCCCCTTGTTGAGTCCCGCACCAGTTTCCTTTTTTTTGGTGGGGGGGCTTTGAGGGGTGGGAGTGTCACGACCAAGGTTATGCTCGTGACTCCTGTAACCGCAGGCAGTTGCCTGCGGTCTTGGTTGTGCTGTCAATCACAGGTTGCCGCTGGCAACATTTTTATGTGGCAGCTTGCTGTTTGTGTATGCGGTTGCACCTGGCTACCTGTCTTTGTAGGTGTGCCTTTTATGTGTTTGGTGTGCACGAGGTTTAGGTGTGTGCACTGTGACACTTCCCTTCACTGGTGGCTGCCCGTGGCAACGTGTTCTATATTGTACATTTGGCCTTTTGGCTGACTCCCAGGACACGGTTGCCACGCATGTCGTTGCCAGCAGTAACAGCTCCAGTGTGTTTGTTTATGCTTCCCCTTTATTGTAGCCTTGCCTGTGAGACTCCTGTTCCTCCATGCCTAGGAGGAACAGGTCCTCTTACCCTGCTCCTAGGTGAGGGCAACCCCGAGGGCTAGTAGGGACTTCAAGGTTCCGGAGTATGAGCCCTCCTACCATCAGGGTCGGCTCATACAGCTAGGAGTCAGGATCAGAGTTAGGGATATGATAGGAGGTGACCTGTTCCCTGATCTCTGTCCTGGCCTTGCAGGGACTCCATCTTCTGGCATCGCACAGCTGAGGGTTTTCCCCATC
Organism: Bufo gargarizans; assembly: GCF_014858855.1. Lineage (NCBI taxonomy): Eukaryota > Metazoa > Chordata > Amphibia > Anura > Bufonidae > Bufo > Bufo gargarizans. Next base: position 154,415,352 of record NC_058083.1, read on the forward strand.
CTCAGCCGTGACAGTGGACAGGCGAGTTCTCCTTGGGGTAACTATGGCCCCTGCCACACTAAACACCCGCTCTGATGCCACACTACTGGCCGGGCAGGACAGCTTTCCCAGGGCAAACTCTGCAACTTGCGGCCACAAATCCAGTTTCACTACCCAGTAGTCCAGCAGATCTTCAATGTGGGGTGGCAGGATGCTGTCAAAGTATGCCATCACCTGCTGGTTCAGGTTCTGTTCTATGTCTAGCTGCTGCTGGTAAGTAGTTTCTTTACTTTGCGGGTGAAGAAAGATACTCATCAACGACTGTAAACTCAGACTGCTGCTGATGGAGCCGGTACTGCTCCTGCCCCCCACCCATCCCCAGCAGCCATGGCAGTGGAACGTGAGTGCAGAGGGCCCCCCGGTCAGACCTGCGAGAGGATTGACGATGGCGCTGATAGGCAGCAGCCAACTGACTACATAGGATGTCTCTGTAGTAGTTCAGTTTGTCCTCCCTCTCGGTGGGTGTAAAAAAGGCCCCCATTCTGGATCAGTAGCCAGGGTCCAGCAAGGTGGAGAGCCAGAAGTCATCCCTCTGCCGAATGGTGAGGGATGACTTCAAGCAAGTGAGCATGCATGGTGCCATTTGTGCAAGTGACTCGGAGGGACTCCCTGCCTCCATCTCCACTCAGGGCTGTCTTTAACGCAGGGCACAATGGGCAGCTGCCCCGGGCCCAGTTGCTCCTGGGGGCCTAAGGCAGCTGTCTCTTGAGCCCCGATGGCAACTGCCCACAATCGCCCGCTCCGTGTCCCGATCCTATCCTTCGCTATGCGAGTGAAGAACTTACCCCGAGGACCGGGAAGCAGTGAATGTTTTATACTCACCTCTTCCTGGTCCTCGGCTCTCCGCTGTGAAGGCTGCGCAGATGTGCTGTGCGCGCCAATTCACAGCACAGCAGACTGAAGAGGAAGAAGACCAAGCATGGGCGGTGAGGAGCAGCGGCGTCCTGAGCTGGAAAGGTAGGTGTTTTTTATTTATTTTACTTTATATGAAGGAGGCACTGGGAGCTGAAGAGAGGCATAAGGGGGCAGAAGAGAGGCATATAAGGGGCTTATGTGAGGCATATCGGGGCTGATATGGCGGCTGATATGAGCCATATGGGGGCTGAAGTGACGCATATGGGGGCTGATATGGTGGCTGATATGAGGCATATGGGGGCTGATATGAGGCATATGGGGGCTGATATGAGGCATATGGGGGCTGATATTAGGCATATGGGGCTGATATGAGGCATATGGGGGCTGATATGAGGCATGGGGCTCTTATCTGAGGTCTGATTGGGGGTCATTCACATTGGGGTCTGAGCTGAGGTCTGATTGGGGGTCTGAGCTGAGGTCTGATTGGGGTCTTATTAACATTGGGGGTCTGATTGGTGGACTAAACTGAGGTGTCATGAAAAATATTTTTTTCTAATTGTCCCTCTCTAAAACATAGCTGCGTCTTATGGGCCGGTGCGTCTTATAGGGTGAAAAATATGGTACTTGCTTGCTCCTCCTCCCGACCTCCCCTGCCCTTTGCGTACGCCGCGCGCTGTGCCTGCAAAGTTTCCTGGCCATTTTTAGGATGTCTTGGAGATGGGTGGAAGACATCAGGAACCGCTTGACAACCAGATTGAACACGTGTGCCATGTAGGGTGCATGACTCAGCCTTCCTTGACGCAGCGCCGACACCATGTTCTTCCCGTTGTTGGTCAGCATGGTTCTGATTTTCAGTTGTCACGGATAAAGCCAGGATTCGATTTCTTGATGCATTACACTGAGCATTTCCTCCCCTGTGTGACTCAGTTTTCCAAGGTAAACCAGGTGCAGAACAGCGTGACACTGACGAGCCAGGTTAGGACAGGTGAGGCAGAGGCAGGTTGAGGACAGGTGAGAGCACAGGGCCTGCTCCCGGGCCATGCTAACTAAGGGTTGTGTCTGACAAACCCACCAACTGTTGGCTGGGGGTGTCTGATGTCACTTGGGATGACGTGGATGACTGAGTTAACCAATCAAGAACCGCTGGGTTGCTGGTAAAGACACGACTACTAAATGACACCGGGAGCTCAGGCCTCTCGCTGCGACTTCTGCTGCCACGCCCCCTTACTCTGCTGCGACCTCTTCTTGTGCCAGAAACATTCAGGCCCCTGCCACTCCTCTATGCATGGCCTGGCACTTCTCTGTCTGACATACTTGCAGCTGAACTAAACAAATTAAATGGAAATTAAAATACCCCTAAAAGCAACTTATAAATAGTTTTTTCTGTCTTTTTTTTTTTTTCCACAATCATTTTTCCACTTGCTGTCCCTAGCGCCTTCACACGTCTGTCCCTGCACTCTGAATGCTGGAAAATGGCAGAATATAAAATCGCTGCCGTATTTATAGGGCTGTGACATCACAGGGCTGGCTGCTGATTGACTGCATGCAGGCATGTCAATCTGTGTTCCTTGCTAGAGTTCCTTGCCCCATGTCCTCAGTCCTCACACGTGTAGCCGCCATTTTAGGAAAATTGTGATTCGTTACCACTAAGCGTGAGGAAATTTGCATTCGTTGCAAATTTTTCCTGAAATTCTAAAAAAATTCCACTTAATCAGCTTTGATTCACTCATCTCTACTAATGATGTCAAGTCAACCTATTTGGAATAATGCCTAAAAATCACTTTATATTATATTTATATTTTCTATAAAGATACTACCCAGAACAACCAAGAGTCAAAATAGTAATGTTAATTCCTAAGAGACACTTACCTACTAACTGCACTGTCCTGTCCATCCTCAGAGGATATTTTGCAGTCCTCCTTATACACAATGGGTGAGATGGAGGATGGGTCTTTCTGGTTACCCACATTTTGAACATTTATTTCCATTTTTTCCTCTACCATACCAACATTATAAGAGTTCTGATGTGTATCAGGGACATTAAAAGTGGGCCCGTTTGGAATGTTATTCTCTTTCCTGCATAAAAATAATAAAAATTGTTTGTCATAGCACATAGCTGTGCAATAATGTTGTAAATCTGCATACTGTGTATACCCATTTTCTTTATAAATAATTAACATCAGTACAACAATAATAGTGCCTAATGTGATTTCTAGTTTCTAGCCCCTTAGTGGCACAATAAAAAGGTGTATTGGTGGTCACTAAGGGTTTAAAGGGCTTCTGTCACCCCACAACAGTCATATTTTTTTTTTGGGCTAGTTACATTCATTATAGCGTGATATATGAGAATATAATGTTGTCACTTACTTTCATGCGGCCGTTTCTTGAGAAAACGAAGTTTTATCATATGCAAATCCGGTCTCTACCAGCAAGTAGGGCGTCTAGTTGCTGGTTGCTGCCGCAGAAAACCGCCCCCTCGTTGTGTTGATTGACAGGGCCAGCCGTGATCTCCTCCTCCGGCCGGCCCTGTCAGTATTTCAAAAATCGCGCGCCTCTGTTCATTCGGCACAGGTGCTCTGAGATGAGGAGGCTCGTCTCCTCAGAACTCCCTCAGTGCGCCTGCGCCAATGACATCACCGAAAGAGAAGACGTCATCGGCGCAGGCGCACTGAGGGAGTTCTGAGGAGACGAGCCTCCTCATCTCAGAGCGCCTGCGCCGAAAGAACAGAGGCGCGCGATTTTTGAAATACTGACAGGGCCGGCCGGAGGAGGAGATCACGGCTGGCCCTGTCAATCAACACGACGAGGGGGCGGTTTTCTGCGGCGGCTACCAGCAAGTAGACGCCCTACTTGCTGGTAGAGACCGGATTTGCATATAATAAAACTTTGTTTTCTCGAGAAACGGCCGCATGAAAGTAAGTGACAACATTATATTCTCATATATCGCGCTATAATGAATGTAACTAGCCCAAAAAAAAAATGACTGTTGTGGGGTGACAGAAGCCCTTTAAAAGGGTTTTCCTGAGATATTTTAGCTGATGGCCGAGATCCTCAATCAAGATAGCGGCTGGTGGCCCGTCGTGCGCAAATGGTAAGTATGAATTATTTTTTTTTGCACTATTTTAGGTTAAATCAATTCTCTAACACGAAGCATGAGGAAATTCAGCTTTGAGGCGAATTTAATTTATCCTGAAATTCATATCACATTCCACTTCATGGGATTCGATTCGCTCACCTATATTGATGACCCATCCTGAGGATAGGTCATTAGTTAAAATATCTTGGAAAACCCCTTTAAGTTGTATTCAAGATGGTAGTTTTGAAATTAATGGAACACACAGCAGACATACAATCCAAACAGACAAGTTGGTATAACAACAAGAAACAAACTATGTTCCACCTCTCTTTCTCATTGCTAGAGACCACTATTGGTGGGAGCATGATCCTAGCTTAGAAGGGAATAGTGCAAAGGATATAATTAAGCGCTGCAGGCTCACTGAAACAGTCTGTCCAACGTCATGTTAGATATGGGCATATACAGAATCCATTGTATCCAGGGGCCCTGGTGCAAGAGCTCAGCCTGGGCCCCCCTTCCTTAAGTGCTTAGTGGCAAGGGGCAGGGGAACACCTAGCCTTTCTGCTGCCTGAGGCAAAAATGTAAGTGGCACCCCCCCCCCCCCCCCCATCCCATGCAGTAAATGGCACCCTAGTTGTATCTTGAAGATTCTGGGCCCCAGTGCAAAATCTACAACAGAGCCCTCCCAGCATGAACTTTCTACACTGAACAAAAATATAAACACAACACTTTCGGTTTTGCTCCCATTTTGCATGAGCTGAACTCAAAGATGTGAAACATTTTCTACATACCCAAAAGACCCATTACTTTCAAATATTGTTCACAAATCTGTCTAAATCTGTGTTAGTGAGCTCTCCTACTTTTTCGAGATAATCCATCCCACCTCACAGGTGTGGCATATCAAAGTGCTGATTAGACAGCATGAATATTACACAGGTGTGCCTTAGACTGCCCACAATAAAAGACCACTCTGAAATGTGCAGTTTGATCACACAGCACAATGCCACAGATGTCGCAACATTTGAGCGAGCGTGCAATTGGCATGCTGACTGCAGGAATGTCTACCAGAGCTGTTGCCCGTGCAGTGAATATTCATTTCTCTACCATAAGCCGTCTCCAAAAGCGTTTCAGAGAATTTGGCAGTACATCCAACCGGCCTCACCACCGCAGACCACGTGTAACCACACCAGCCCAGGACCTCCACATCCAGCATGTTCACCTCCATGATTGTATGAGACCAGCCACCTGGACAGCTGCAGCAACAATCTGTTTGCATAACCAAAAGAATTTCTCACAAACTGTCAGAAACAGTCTCAGGGAAGCTCATCTGCATGCTCGTTGTTCTCATTGGGGTCTGGACCTGACTGCAGTTCGTCGTCGTAACTGACTTGAGTGGGCAAATGCTCACATTCAATGGCGTCTGGCACATTGGAGAGGCATTCTGTTCACGCATGAGTCCCGGTTTTCACTGTTCAGGGCAGATGGCAGACAGCGTATGTAGCATCGTGTGGGTGAGTGGTTTTATGACGTCAACATTGTGGATCAAGTGGTCCATGGTGGCAGTGGGGTTATGGTATGGGCAGGCGTATGTTATGGACAACGAACACTGGTGCATTTTATTGATGGCATTTTGAATGCACAGAGATACCCTGACCAGATCCTGAGGCCCGTTGTTGTGCCATTCATCCACGACCATCACCTCCCCCCAGTAAGGCAAAACTGTGCACATTTCAGAGTGGCTTTTATTGTAGGCAGTCTAATTCACACCTGTGCAATATTCATGCTGTCTAATCAGCACCTTGATATGCCACACCTGTGAGGTGGGATGGATTATCTCGGCAAAGGAGAAGTGCTCACTAACACAGATTTAGACAGATTTGTGAGCAATATTTGAGAGTAATGGGTCTTTTGTGTATGTAGAAAATGTTTCTGATTTTTTAGTTCATAGTTTAGTTTAGTTTTAGTTCAGCTCATGCAAAATGGGAGCAAAACCGAAAGTGTTGCGTTTATATTTTTGTTCAGTGTATAATACTGGTGTCTTCTTATGAGGCACAAGGATCTTTGGGCCCCTTCAGGCTCATGGGCCCGGTAGCAACTGTTACCTCTGCATCCCTGATAGCTACGCTTCTGATTGTATCCTTGGCATAAGCGAATATCGAAGCACAGTATCATGCTTTCTCATCTATCTCACAGTTTCAATCAATTTAAAGAGTAATGAGGGGGGAGTCGCAGAGAGCGACGAGGAGAAAGCAAAGCTGTTAAATATTTTTTTCTCCAATGTATTCACTGAGGAAAATAAACTGAATGAAATGCTGAATGTAAAAATAAATTCCCCATTAAAAGTGTCCTGTCTGACCCAGGAAGAAGTACAACAGCGACTTAAAAAGATTAAAATAGACAAATCGCCAGGACCGGATGGCATACACCCCCGTATCCTAATGGAATTAAGTAATGTCATAGCCAGACCCTTATTTCTGATATTTGCGGACTCTATACTGACAGGGAATGTCCCACAGGATTGGCGCATAGCAAATGTGGTGCCAATATTCAAAAAGAGAGCCTGGAAACTATAGGCCGGTAAGTTTAACATCTGTTGTAGGTAAACTGTTTGAAGGTTTTCTGAGAGATGCTATGTTAGAGCATCTCAACGGAAATAAGCAAATAACGCCATATCAGCATGGCTTCATGAGGAATCGGTCATGCCAAACTAATTTAATCCGATCTGCCACTATTTGCTAGGATCTTGAAAGTGTGACATGATGTAATGTGCGATGGTTGAAAGAACTGCTACAATTACATTGCATGACAATGTTGCTTGCTATGGCCACCTCCTGTGCAACCTATTTTACACTACATTCCTTTCCCACTGGAATGCTGATGCATTTGCAAAGAAATACAGTCAGGTCCATAAATATTGGGACATCGACACAAATATAAAATTTTGGGCTCTATACACCACCAAAATGAATTTGAAATGAAACAAACAAGATGTGCTTTAACTGCAGACTGTCAGCTTTATTTTGAGGGTATTTACATCCAAATCAGGTGAACGGTGTAGGAATTACAACAGTTTGCATATGTGCCTCCCACTTGTTAAGGGACCAAAAGTAATGGGACAGAATAATAATCATAAATCAAACTTTCACTTTTTAATACTTGGTTGCAAATCCTTTTGCAGTCAATTACAAACTGAAGTCTGGAACGCATAGACTTCACCAGACGCTGGGTTTCATCCTTGGTGATGCTCTGCCAGGCCTCTACTGCAACTGTCTTCAGTTCCTGCTTGTTCTTGGGGCATTTTCCCTTCAGTTTTCTCTTCAGCAAGTGAGATGGATGCTCAATCGGATTCAGGTCAGGTGATTGACTTGGCCATTGCATATCATTCCACTTCTTTCCCATAAAAAACTCTTTGGTTGCTTTTGCAGTATGCTTTGGGTCATTGTCTATCTGCACTGTGAAGCGCCGTCCAATGAGTTCTGAAGCATTTGGCTTAATATGAGCAGATAATATTGCCGAAACACTTCAGAATTCATCCTGCTGCTTTTGTCAGCAGTCACATTATCAATAAATACAAGCAAACCAGTTCCATTGGCCCACGCCATGACACTACCACCACCATGCTTCACTGATGAGGTGGTATGCTTAGGATCATGAGCAGTTCCTTTCCTTCTCCATACTCTTCTCGTCCCATCACTCTGGTACAAGTTGATCTTGGTCTCATCTGTCCATAGGATGTTGTTCCAGAACTGTGAAGGCTTTTTTAGATGTCGTTTGGCAAACTCTAATCTGGCCTTCCTGTTTTTGAGGCTCACTAATGGTTTACATCTTGTGGTGAACCCTCTATATTCACTCTGGTGAAGTCTTCTCTTGATTGTTGACTTTGACACACATACACCTACCCCCTGGAGAGTGTTCTTGATCTGGCCAACTGTTGTGAAGGGTGTTTTCTTCGCCAGGGAAATAATTTTTCAGTCATCCACCATAGTTGTTTTCCGTAGTTTTCCGGCTCTTTTGGTGTTGCTGAACTCACCGGTGCGTTCCTTCTTTTTAAGAATGTTCAAAACAGTTTTTGTAATCTGATGGGTTTGTTTTGTTTTTTCAGCCTAATGATGGCTTGCTTCACTGATAGTGACAGCTCTTTGGATCTCATCTTGAGAGTTGATAGCAACAGATTCCAAATACAAATAGCACACTTGAAATGAACTCTGGACCTTTTATCTGCTCATTGTAATCGGGATAATGACGGAATAACACACATCTGGCCATGGAACAGCTGAGAAGCCAACTGTCTCATTATTTTTTGTTCCTTAACAAGTGGGAGGCACATATGCAAACTGTTGTAAGTCCTACACCGTTCACCTGATTTGGATGTAAATACACTCAAATTAAAGCTGACAGTCTGCAGCTAAAGCACATCTTGTTTGTTTCATTTCAAATCCATTGTGGTGGTGTATACAGCCAAAAATGTTACAATTGTCCCAATATTTATGGACCTGACTGTATATGGTAAATCATTTCTTAGGTGGTAACACGCTTTCCTGTGGGCATTTTTTGGATACCTAAACATACAAATATTACATATGACATCTCTGCATTTCAATCCCCACTAGGTACATGGTTCACATTAATAAAGAATGATTTTAAAACAAAATAGCCCCATCTACATGTTTTAATATGAATTGTATTGCATATGATACTGAAATAAATTCAATAAATCCAATTATTAACCCTTAGTGACCAAGCCTGTTTGGGCCTTTATGACCAAGCGTTTTTCTTCCTTTTTTCATGGTCTCGTTCCAAGAGCTATAACTTTTTTATGTTTTCGTCTATATAGCTTTATGAGGGCTTGCTTTTTATGGGACAAGTTGTAGTTTTTAATGGCACGATTTTGGGGTACACATAACTTTCTGATTAATTTTTATTAACTCTTTCTGGGAGGAAGATGGGGAAAAATAGCAATACTGCCACTGCGTTTTTACATGATAAATTTTACGGCGTTCATTTTTTGGTACAAATAAAATAATATCTTTATTCTCTGGGTCAGTACAATTACAGTGATACTAAATAAAAATGATTTTACATTGCCACTTCACAAGACCCATAACTTTTTTTTTTCTATGGAGTTGTGTGAGGGCTTGATTTTTGAGGGACAACTTGTGTATTTTTCATTGGTATCATTTTGGAATAAATGCCGCTTTTGATCGCTTGTTATTACTTTTTTTGGGTGGAAACTAAGAATAAATTAGAAATTCTGTCTTTTTTTTTTTTTTACGGTGTTCACTATAGGGGATAATTTATGTAATATTTATGTAGTCCGGGTCGTTACGAATGCGGCAATACCAAACATATGGGGGATATTTTCTTTTTGCAATTTTTTTCATTGGAAAGCGTATTTTCAATGGAAAAAAAGCATATTTATTTATTTTATGGAATTTTTTTTATTTAATAAATGTGTATTTTTTTTAAATTTTTTTTACTACTTAAAAATATCACAAGGGGACTATAATATACAGTATTTTGATTGCTTTTAAAATGTAATGCATTATCTCTATAATGCATTACATTTCAATAGCAATGCTATTCAAAGATTGACCAGCAGGCTGCGCCAGAGAGGCACAGCATGCTGGAGATAACTGAAGACAGGCTCGGGGCCCTGATCGGAAGCGAGGTAAGCTTCCCAACACATCAGCACCCCGGGATCGCATTTTCCGGGTGCTGATGGGAGACAGAGGGAGTCCGCTCCCTCTGTCACCACTTTACATGCAGCGGGCGCCATTGCACCCGGCATGTAAAGGGTTAAACAGCCCGGATCGGCACTTCTGCCGGTCCGGGCTGTTAGAGCAGGGCCCCGGCTCTCATGTGAGAGCCGGGTCCGCGCTCCCCGCTGCACGGGGGAGCCGTGCAGTGCTTAGACTGGGCCGCCATAAAAACACTAAGGCCCCTTAGTGACTGCCGTAAAAACACGTATGGGTGGTCACTAAGGGGTTAAAGGGGTTAAAGGGGTTCTAGCTACTGTCAGTCCTCAGTATCCCCATGCTGCAGGAACGCTATGATTGATGGGTTCCAGCATCATGGTGGTGTCCAGGTCCCAATAATGGTACTCAGATCATAGACTGTTAACCCCTTAATATCTGCCTACTAAGGTTTAGGGCCTCAATCTGCACAATGTATTTTGGCGTCAGTGCAGTAGAGGAGGGTTACTGGCTCCCAAAGTGCTTCTACACTAAGAACCAGCTGGTATGAACAGCTCTGGTTCTTGGCGAAGGCTCCTGCTTCACAGCCAGGTTAAATACAGCTTCAGTCATTGTTGTTAACCCATTGATAGCCGTAGTCCATGATTGTGGCATAATCAAAGGGGGCTCACCTTGTGACTGGGTCATGAGGTTTTCCAGGGCTGCCTGTTCAGTTACCCTGCTGTTATAGACAGCAGTGTTGCCCAGCAGCAGCCTGGGTCATAGAGACACAAAGCATATTATATTAGCATTCAGTATGCTAATACAATATAAGGGTTCGTTCACACAAAAGTTTTTTGCATTCCGTATACGGGCCTGTTACAGTTACACTCTGGCTGATACTTTGTTGCAACAATGTATTTCAGTTATTTAAGACATGAAAGCCGGGTCATTTGGTACTTGCCCGATTTGAACAGTGATACCCGCGATTGCTATGCCATGGAGCCCATTTGGATAACGAAAGACTATGTGAAAGTAAAGACTTTGGCTCCATGGCAATTCTACTGTATTCGTGTAGTCTGAGTGCCATTTACCTAATAATATGCACTCAGACCAGAGCTATCTGGGGATGTGTTACATGTCTATGTTTACTGTGATAGTTGTGACATTGTATGTTTGAGTAGTGATTTCTGTCCTGTTGTCCCCACATGTATAGTGGCGATTTCCCTTTGTCCTGAGAGATAATGAAAGGGGCTGTGCCGATATAGGCATTTGCCCCTTATGGTGGCAATTGAGACTTATATATAGTAGGTTGTCTTGTTGGATTTGTCTCTCTCCCCCTATTCCCCTGCTTTCCCTCCTTTCCCGCCATTATTCTCCACAGGTGAATCAAAGGTCAGCCGGCAACCAAAGGTGATTGGTCAGGAATGGTTGCTGATCGGTTGCTGGGCAAAGGGCTAATTTTAGCTGAAGTTATGGATTGGCTGAGTCAAGTTTCAGCGGGAAAAGGAGGTGTATTTATTGAGGACACTCACCTGTGGGAGCTCTGTCAGCGGCTGGGGAAAAGAAGAGGAAGGATCGTGTCATTCTGCAGGACAAGCGGCGTATCGGCGGCAGCTTCAGCAGTGGAGGAAGTGGCAAGAAGAAGCGGAGGAAGAGGAGAAGCTGAAGTAGAAGCCAGGAAGAAGAATTCATCGCCGGTGTAGAAAGAAGAGGAGCGGCGCCTGTGAAAAAAGCAAGCCCAGCGGTGAACGAAGGTTCCGGGAGTCATGGAAGCGCTTCTCAGCCAGCTCCTTGAAAGAGCTAAAACCTGTGGGGGCGAGGAGTGGCTACAGAGATGTCTGGCTGGTGCGGTACCTGCGCTCCCTGATCCTGGTCCTTCGCAAGAGTCTGCTGTGGATGTCGGCGGCAAGAGTCAAGCTGAGGAGCGGCACCGGAGTCAGCGGAGGGCGGAAATTAACAGCGCATGTGCATCCAGCGCGAACCAGGAAGTAGAGCGGCGGCCGGATATACGTCATCAGGCGGCGACGTCCAGGACGGCAAGAAGACAGAAGAGGCCCAGGAATCAGTATTCGCCGGCAAGAAGGCAAAGTGAAAGCGGGTGCCAGCGGTCTCCCCCCAGGCAGGCGGTATCGCAGCCTGAGGGTGCGGAGATAGCTAGGCTGCCTGCTGAATATTCGGAAAGGCAAGAGATAGGTGAGAGCTCTAGTGGGCAGGCAGTGCTGCCTACTAGTAACTTGTTTAATACTAACGAAGGTGTTTCTTTTTTGCAGGGTTTAGCCAAGGTCTTTACTGACTTGGCTAGTAGTGCTACTGAAGGTATTGGTTTGGCTACATTGCCGGCGGTGGTATGGACTGACCGGCCTTCAGCTGCGACAGTTATTGCACCTGCTGGGGGCGGGCCGGTCCTAGCCAGTGCTGAAGGGGTGGCTGAAACCTGCTTTAAAGAAGTGTTAGCTTGTGCAATGTCACCGTTAGGGTTTCATCTGTCCAATTCTGTTAAGGAAAAAATTTGGCGTTTGCCATGGTTTCAATATGACGAAACATTTAGGCAGAAGTTAGCGGTCCATCCTTCGTTAAAATGGGGTATGAAAGATGTAGGTTTGTGGTTAAGTTTAATGCTGCCGCAGAAAACAGGGGGAGGGTTTAGGCAAGTGATGAATCCGCCTCAGAATGTTTTTAAAAAAGGTTTGTGTTTCGCATTCAATGAGTCGGCATGTGAATGGTTAAATACATGTAAATACAAACACGAGTGCTCGGTCTGTTTGGGTCCTCATCCTATGTTTCATTGTTTCAAAAGGATGTCAGGGCCCCAGCAGAGTGTTAGTACCCGTGAATTTCAAAAAAGCGGTGACGCCAGTGATTTTGGAAAACATGGTCCCATGGCTAGACATGTACCCAAATCAGGAGAAGGCGGAGTTAATTCGTAACGTAACGTATGTGGTTTCTTTGTTCCTAAATTTAGAGGTACTGGTTGTATGTGGATAGAAATCTAAGTTCAGTTAATATGAATAAGGAGATAGTGTGGGCTAAGATTGAGAAGGAAGTGGTGGCAGGTAGGGTCGCAGGTCCATTTGTGCAGCCGCCATTTGGAGATTTTCGGATATCTCCTTTAGGTTTGATCCCTAAGAATGCAGCCAGTGAATTCTGTTTAATTCATCATTTATCATTTCCAGAGAAGTATTCCTTGAATGATGAGTTAAACAGGGAATTATGTTCAGTTTCGTATAGTTCATTTGATGAGGCTGTTAGGTTGTTGAATGGATTTGGTAGTAATTGTCTAGTAGCAAAAGCGGATATTAAATCAGCTTTTAGATTGTTACCAGTATGTCCAGAAGGATTTAATTCATTGGGGTTTCAATTTGAAGGGTGTTACTATTTTGATAAGTGTTTACCGATGAGATTTTCGTTAGCTTGTTCATATTTTGAGTCTTTTTCCTTGTTTGTGCATTGGGTTACTATCTTTTCAGTTAGTGGCGCTGGTTTGCTTCATTATTTAGATGATTTTTTTGTTTATAGGTAGTGCCGAATCGGATAATTGTTTGTTATTATTGAATCGTTTTATGGAAGTTTGTAGGTGCTTTGGCATCCCTTTAGCAGAGGAGAAAACAGTTTTTCCTTGTAAAGTAATTGAATTTTTGGGAATTACTATTGATACAGTGACAATGGAATTTAGATTACCGGTAGAGAAAGTCCAAAAAATGTTGGCGCTTATTAAGCGTATGTTAGCAGTCGTGAAAACTACGCTGTGGGAGTTGCAGAGTTTATTAGTATTGTTTGTTTTTGCCTCTAAAGTAATTCCTATTGGTAGGATATTTTCTAGAAGGTTATATATGACTACTAGGGGCGTTAAGTCTCCTTTTGCGCATATAAGGGTGAATTAAGCTTTGAAAGACGATTTAAGGATTTGGGAAGAATTTTTAATACACTTTAATGGTGCCAGTATTTGGCAGAAAGAATTTGAGGAAGCAGAAGCGTTAGGCCTGGTTACAGATGCATCAGGTTCTTGGGGATACTGAGCTTATTTTAACGGTCAATGGTCAGCAGAACCTTGGCATAAGTCTTGGAAGAATAGAGTAGTCATAAAGAATATGGTGTTATTGGAGCTATTTCCGTTAGTGGTGTCCTTGGTAATATGGGGTCATGTTTTAGCAAATAGGAGAGTTTTAGTATATACAGATAATAAAGGGGTATTGTTTGCAATTAACTGTCTGTCCTCAAATAATGAGCAAGTAGTAAAGTTACTCCATTTTATAGTACGTTGTTGTTTGAATAAGAATATATGGTTGAAAGCTAAATATATTCCTGGTAAGTTGAATGTAATAGCGGATGCCCTTTCTCGCGCACAGTGGGAGAAATTTTACGCATTGGTTCCGGAGGCAGAGAAGGAGGGGATTCCGTGTCCGGTTTACCTGTGGAGTCTAATTTGGCATTGATGTTTATGCAGATTCGGAACTCGCTGGCGCCTAACACATGAAAAGGGTATGAACAGGCTTGGAGGAAATGGTCAGTATTTTGTGAAAACAATAATATAAATGTGTTTGAGAGTAAGGTAGGTGTATTTTTGGAGTTTATTGGAAGTCTGGTTAAGTTAGGACTAGGAGCTGCAGCAGTAAAGAAGACGGTCGCGGGCGTATCTTTCTTTTTTAAATTAGCAGGTTTAGAGCCGATGAATAGCTCATTTGCAGTAAGGCAAGGTCTGAAGGGGCTAGCGAGACAGAATTTGAGTTTGGATCACCGTAGACCTGTCACAGTGGAGTTATTAATAAAGTTGGTTTCAGTATTAGAACAGTGTTGTTTTTCTTTATATGAGTTTAAATTGTTTAGGGCTGCGTTCGTGATAGCGTTTTTTGGAGCTATGAGAATTAGTGAGTTTGCGTCAAAAAACGTTCATTCTTGTTCTACGTTGTTATGTTCTGATGTTCAATTATTGTCTGATTGTGTTATGGTGTCTATTAGAAAGTCGAAAACGGACCAGTTAGGAAAAGGGATAGTAGTGTGTTTGAATAAGTTTGTTGACTCCCCAATTTGTCCAATGTTAGACAAGCCCTGCCCGATCAGCATCATGTACTAGTACGTAAAATTGCGGGAAGTCACTTTCCGCTATGATGTAATAGTATGTAATATTTCAGGAAGGGGTTAACACATAATGTCATATATGTACAGGGGATGTATGGAACGAGCTTACAAGTGGAGCTTGCTCCATACATGTTGGGTGCAGGTTGTATAATACAGCAGACACTCGTCGGCAGTGACAGCGATTTAACCCTCAGCTGAACAGACTCCCTCTGTCTTCCAATTGGAGCTCCCATGGTAGGGGCCATTCATTTTGAAGTCCTGACATATCAGTTTCCATCTGATAGAACAAGGGTGACATAGATCTGACCTTTGCTGTCTAGAGACGTTCTGGCCTTATCACTCCAGCAGATTGCTACATATTTAGGATAATCTATCAGCACTGTTAAATATTGGCTGTCCTGGTGGTTGGGAGAACAACAATGAACTGGAATAACCGTAATAGAAGCAAACCGCTGCACCGACAAATCTTTTGATTAAGGCCTCATGCACGACGGTTGTTTTAGTCCGCATCCAAGCCGCAGTTTTTGTGGCTTGGATGCGGACCCATTAACTTCAATGGGGCCGCAAAAGATGCGGACAGCACTCCGTGTGCTGTCCACATCCGTTGCTCCGTTCCGAGGCCCCGCAAAAAAAAAATACAACCTGTCCTATTCTTGTCCGCGCTTTGCGGACAAGAATAGGCAGTTATATTAAAGGCCGTCAGTGCCGTTCCGCAAATTGCTGTTTGCGGACCGCAAAAAACTGAACGGTCATGTGCATGTAGCCTAAAAGAATGGTGTGTAGTAATCCATTCTGTATTGTAAGTGAATTTGGACATCACATCCCAAGCCTAAAGCAGGAAACAGTGTATACACAAACTCTCAGAAGGGTTGCATGACAATGTGCTATGAGCCAAAAGTCCACCTCCAGGTATTCCGCTGCCCTCATGGTACCGTTCACAAAGGCTATCATGGTGTACAGCAAGATGGCAATGGAGGCTTGAATGGAGGTCTATCCTCTTTAGCGATGAGTCCCGCTTTTGCCTCAGATGCTTGATGGACAAAGATTGCTCTGGAGACTGCATGGGCAATGCCATAAAGAGGCCTTCAAAAGGGAACGTCACACCAGTCCCACACCCAGGATTATGGTGTAGGATGGCATAATGTAAGGTAGCATGACCCCTTTAGTCTTCATTTCAGGTACACTAACAGCTCAACATTACATTGATTTGGGGGTGGAACCAGTGGTATGGCCATTTCTCCAAAGTGTCCCAGGAGCCGTTTTTCAACATGGGAATGTTTCTTATGCTAAGCCTGTGTAGCCTAAACCATACCATGGCCTGTAGCGCCTCTGGACTTCTCTCCCATCAAGCATACCTGGTATGTCATTGGTCAGTAATTGCAAAGGGAGCCCAAGAACGTTTCCTTCTTGGTCTTGCAATTTTAATGTTGAGGAGTATATATCCATATATCAGATGGACTCTACGAATCTACTTTACTCAAAAGAGATTTAAAATCTTTAAGACCTAATGTGAATATTAAATGTCACAGTAATGTATACCTGTTTTTGTCAATAAGTCAATAAGTAATCTTCAGAATACAAGTTCCTATAGACAGTGTAGCTGCTGTAACGCTGGGTTCAGACCTGAGCGTACTTGAACGTACGCTCTGTATGCGCGATTGTACGGGCGTTTGCAATCGCGCATACAGAGACAAGCGAACGCCCATTGTTGCGCGTTCCCACTGAAGTCTATGTACGGGAACGTGCGACAAGACGCCCCAAAGAAGCTCCTGTACTTCTTGGGGCGTCGGGCGTTTTACAGCGCGATCGTACGCGCTGTAAAACGCTCAGGTGAGAACCATTCCCATAGGGAATCATTGATTCTTGCCTGTTGAGCATTTTACAGTGCGTAGGAATGCGCTGTAAAACGCTCAGGTCTGAACCCAGCGTCAAGCAAATGTCACGGCTTATCAAAGTTAGTGTGGACCTGCTCTATTGCAACAGGTTTGACTTGGGAGTAAACCTGGGAATAGTCTCTGTTAGCAACTGCAGATTTGACATTAACAAACAGAAGACACCAAGATGTGGTGCAAAGACAGAAGGCAAAAGTCATAGTTAGGTAGGCAGAGATCAGGCCTGGCAGCAGACAGGTAGAAAAAGTTAATATGCTGGGCCAGTAATGGAGTAGTCAAAAAAGCAGAACACATTAGCAGTAACCTGGAACCTTAGGACCCTATTGCACTTATCATTGGGAGAAGGATCCTAAGGCCTCTTTCACACGGGCGTCACGTGTGCGGGCCGGACAAGATGCGGGTGCGTTGCGGAAAAATGCACGATTTTTCCGCACGAGTGCAAAGCGTTTTAATGCGTCTTGCACGCACGTGAGAAAAATTGGCATGTTTGGTACCCAGACCTGAACCCATACTTCTTCACAGTAGTACAGGTTTGGGCTCGGTGTTGTGTAGATTTTATTATTTTCCCTTATAACATGATTATAGGGGGAAAATAATAGCATTCTTAATACAGAATGCTTAGTAAAATGTCCATTTAGGGGGTTAAAAATAATAAACAAATTTAACTCACCCCATCCACTTGATCGCGTAGCGGATCTCCTCTTCTTTCTACTTTCTTCAGGACCTGGCTAAAGGACCTTTGATGATGTCATTGCGCTCATCACATGGTCCATCACCATGTGATGAGTACAGTGATGTCACCACAGGTCCTTTTCATCACAAAAGAAAGAAGACATGCCAGGTTGAGCGTTCAAGTGGATTAAGGTGTTTATTAATTGTTTATTATTTTTTAACCCCTCCATCCCTATTTTACTAAGCATTCTGTATTAAGAATGCTATTATTTTCCCTTATAACCATGTTATAAGGGAAAATAATAAAGATCGGGTCCCCATCCCCATCCTAGCAACCATGTGTGAAAATCGCACCGCATCCGCACTTGCTTGCGGATGCTTGCGATTTTCATGCAGCCCCATTTACTTCTATGTGCCTGCGTTGTGTGAAAAACGCACAATATAGAGCTTGCTGCGATTTTCACGCAACGCACCAGTGATGCATGAAAATCACCGCTCATGTACACAGCCCCATTGAAGTGAATGGGTCCGGATTCAGTGCGGGTGCAATGCATTCACCTAACGCATCGCACCCGCACGGAATTGTCACCCGTGTGAAAGGGGCCTAAGGAGAAAAAGAATCATTCGTAGAATAAAAGGATCATGTTATTCACCTCACATAGAAATTTAAAATATTTACACAATTGCTGTTATTGACCACCTCACCTCCTAAAAAGGAATAAAAAGTGATTGAAAAGACTTACGGTATGTATTTTAAAATGGTAACAATTAAAAGTCCTCATACAGCTGCCTTAAATAAAAACAATTAAAAGTCCTATGTACCCCAACAAGGTACCAATAAAAACTACAGCCTGTCCCTAAAAAATCAACAGAAAAAAAAGTTGTCTTGCTTACAATATGGTTACCAAAGTAAATATAATGTTTTTAAAGTAATTTTATAATGCAAAAGTTATGAAACATCCATCCGCAACACCACTGTGCATCTAACCATAGTGCCAGATAGACAGAGCTCATCTGATTTCAACTGTGCCGTTCTTAGGCCTCTTTCACACGAGCGTGATGGATTGGCTCAGGATGCGTTCAGGGTGCGTTTAGTGAAACTCGCACTATTTTGCAAGCAAGTTCAGTCAGTTTTGTCTGCAATTACGTTCAGTTGTTCAATTTTTTCAGCGCAAGCGCAATGTGTTTTGATACATTTTTCATGCGTGTGATAAAAAACTGAAGGTTCTCCGAGCAACCATCAGTGAAAAACGCATTGCATCCGCACTAGCTTCCGGATGCAATGCGTTTTTCACTGAAGCCCCATTCACTTCTATGGGGCCAGGGCTGTGCGACAATGTAGAACATATGGCATTTTTCATGCAATGCAGAACTAATGCGTGAAAAAAATGAATGGGTCAGTTTTCAGTGCGGGTGCTATGCGTTCACGTCACGCATTGCACCCGGGTGGAAAACTCGCTCGTGTGAAAGGGGCCTTATAATCATCTGTGGATCCCTTGCAGATAAAATGAAGTTTTTTAAAATATGCAAATAATGTCTCTAGTATAATGAGGGTGCTGCTGTTGCTCCATTCACTCTCCCGCCCCTCTCTTAGGCCGAATGCACACGGCCGTTGTTCACGGCCATGAGCGGTCCGTGGAACCGCGGCCTGGATTCCTGCTGAGAGCAGGAGCGCACGGCGTCATTGGTTGCTATGACGCCATGCGCTCCCTGCTGCCGCCGCAATACAGTAACACACTGGTATGATCTAAAGGGAGTGCAGAATTATTAGGCAAATGAGTATTTTGACCACATCATCCTCTTTATTCATGTTGTCTTACTCCAAGCTGTATAGGCTCGAAAGCCTACTACCAATTAAGCATATTAGGTGATGTGCATCTCTGTAATGAGAAGGGGTGTGGTCTAATGACATCAACACCCTATATCAGGTGTGCATAATTATTAGGCAACTTCCTTTCCTTTGGCAAAATGGGTCAAAAGAAGGACTTGACAGGCTCAGAAAAGTCAAAAATAGTGAGATATCTTGCAGAGGGATGCAGCACTCTTAAAGGGAACCTGTCACCGGGATTTTGTGTATAGAGCTGAGGACATGGGTTGGTAGATGGCCGCTAGCACATCCGCAACACCCAGTCCCCATAGCTCTGTGTGCTTTTATTGTGGAAAAAACCCGATTTGATACATATGCAAATTAACCTGAGAAGAGTCCTGTCCCTGACTCATCTCACATACAGGACTCATCTCAGGTTAATTTGCATATGTATCAAATCGTTTTTTCTACACAATAAAAGCACACAGAGCTATGGGGACTGGATATTGCGGATGTGCTAGCGGCCATCTACCAACCCATGTCCTCAGCTCTATACACAAAATCCCGGTGACAGGTTCCCTTTAAAATTGCAAAGCTTCTGAAGCGTGATCATCGAACAATCAAGCGTTTCATTCAAAATAGTCAACAGGGTCGCAAGAAGCGTGTGGAAAAACCAAGGCGCAAAATAACTGCCCATGAACTTAGAAAAGTCAAGCGTGCAGCTGCCAAGATGCCACTTGCCACCAGTTTGGCCATATTTCAGAGCTGCAACATCACTGGAGTGCCCAAAAGCACAAGGTGTGCAATACTCAGAGACATGGCCAAGGTAAGAAAGGCTGAAACGTCAAGACTGGGCCAAAAAATATCTCAAGACTGATTTTTCTAAGGTTTTATGGACTGATGAAATGAGAGTGAGTCTTGATGGGCCAGATGGATGGGCCCGTGGCTGGATTGGTAAAGGGCAGAGAGCTCCAGTCCGACTCAGACGCCAGCAAGGTGGAGGTGGAGTACTGGTTTGGGCTGGTCTCATCAAAGATGAGCTTGTGGGGCCTTTTCGGGTTGAGGATGGAGTCAAGCTCAACTCCCAGTCCTACTGCCAGTTTCTGGAAGACACCTTCTTCAAGCAGTGGTACAGGAAGAAGTCTGCATCCTTCAAGAAAAACATGATTTTCATGCAGGACAATGCTCCATCACACGCGTCCAAGTACTCCACAGCGTGGCTGGCAAGAAAGGGTATAAAAGAAGAAAAACGAATGACATGGCCTCCTTGTTCACCTGATCTGAACCCCATTGAGAACCTGTGGTCCATCATCAAATGTGAGATTTACAAGGAGGGAAAACAGTACACCTCTCTGAACAGTGTCTGGGAGGCTGTGGTTGCTGCTGCACGCAATGTTGATGGTGAACAGATCAAAACACTGACAGAATCCATGGATGGCAGGCTTTTGAGTGTCCTTGCAAAGAAAGGTGGCTATATTGGTCACTGATTTGTTTTTGTTTTGTTTTTGAATGTCAGAAATGTATATTTGTGAATGTTGAGATGTTATATTGGTTTCACTGGTAAAAATAAATAATTGAAATGGGTATATATTAGTTTTTTGTTAAGTTGCCTAATAATTATGCACAGTAATAGTCACCTGCACACACAGATATCCCCCTAAAATAGCTAAAACTAAAAACAAACTAAAAACTACTTCCAAAAATATTCAGCTTTGATATTAATGAGTTTTTTGGGTGCATTGAGAACATGGTTGTTGTTCAATAATAAAATTAATCCTCAAAAATACAACTTGCCTAATAATTCTGCACTCCCTGTATACCAGTGTATCACTGTACTGCGGCGGCAGCAGGGAGCGCACGGCGTCATAGCAACCAATGACGCCGTGCGCTCCTGCTCTCAGCAGGAATCCAGGCCGCGGTTCCACGGACCGCTCACGGCTGTGAACAACGGCCGTGTGCATTCGGCCTTAAGCTGTTGATTGACATGTCTAGGCAGTAGGTATGTAATCTCGCCTGTCCCTGCCAATCACTGGTCTGTAGGAGGGGCTGGACAGTGAATGAGGCTGAGCTTCTGCATTTGTGCACTTGTGCCAGCACATGACATTTACATATGCAATTGACTGAAACAGGCATTTTTAATTCATAGTACAAGGCCTTACGTATTCAATATCACTATAAGAGTTTGCGTCTTGTTATGGCATGATAAGACTATCCACAGAGGACATCATTTGCAATAACAAAAATCTGTTATAGATTTACTACAAAACTTGTGGTGAAATCTGCAACAAAATTTGCCTATGCATTGCAAAGGGTAAAATCCACAGTGAAAATCCACAACATAAATTGACACACTGTTGATTTAAAATCCATACTACATATCAATTTCTATGTTGATTCAATTTTTTTCTGCAGCATGTGGTTGCGATTTGTTGATCCACTTTATTGATGCTGTAATCCACTGTGAATCTTCTGCTAAACTGCAGAATGCAGAAGGAAAATCTGCAGCATATCCAACCTATGTGAACATGCCCTTAGGGCTGTTTCACATGAGCGAGTCCATTGCGGGAATCACACTCCATGAGTGTGTGTGAGTGTGATCCTCCTCTCTGGACTTGCAGGAGCGCACGGCATTATCATGATTTATAATGCTATGTGTCTCTGCATGGCCTTTTTTCCACAGAATCATACTGACATAAAGCTGTCAGTATGATTCTGTAGAAATAAGGTCAAGCAGAGGCACACAGCATTATAAATCATGATAATGCCCTGCGCTCCTGCAAGTCCAGAGAGGAGGATCACACTCACACACAGAGCGTGATTCCCGCAATGGACTCGCTCCTGTGAAACAGCCCTTACTGTATAAGGCTACTTTCACACACTCGTTTGGTGCGGATCCGTCATGGATCTGCACAGACGGATCCGCACCGATAATACAACCGCATGCATCCGTTCAGAACGGATCCGTTTGTATTATCATTAACATTGCCAAAACGGATCCGTCTTGAACACCATTGAAAGTCATTAGGCGGCGGATCCGTTTTCTATTGCGTCAGTCCCCATTGACTTACACTGTGTGTCAGGATCGGTTTGCCTCCGCGGACACCAAAATGCTGCAAGCAGAGCGGAATGGAGACTGATCGGAGCCAAACTGATGCATTCTGAACGGATCCTTATCCATTCAGAATGCATTAGGGCAAAACTGGGCCGCTTGTGAGAGCCCTGAACTGATCTCACAAACGGAAACCAAAACGCCAGTGTGAAAGTAGCCTAAGTTTTATTTTTTTAATTTTAATATACATGGGATCATGCAAAATGCTGAAGATGAAGCATACAGATACAATCAAGAAACAAACAAAACAATGCATGAAATATAAAAAAGGAGCTTGGAGAAATGTACGTCCTGTGTTGTAATACCATAATCCTGTTTTTCCACTGTGGTTACTATTTTTCTGGCTTTCATACAGATTTCATAGAGGGGGTAATGCTAATGGTGAACACATGGGCTGACTTGGCTGAATGTAGACATTCTCTATAGCTTTGCAATAATGTGACGTATTATGTCCAGAAAAAAAAAAAAAAAAATATATATATATATATATATATACAAAAAGAAACGTTTGGCAGCACCAATTCACACCATAAGAGCGGGTGCTATGTCCAAGGAATGTCACTGCTTACCCTTGTAAATAGTCGGAAAAGGACAGCAACTCCAATAATACAAAAAGATTATTTATTGGGCCACAGTGGCACAGTGAGGCGACGTTTCGGCTCAAAATCCAGAGCCTTTCTCAAGCAACAAAACACAAGTGAACGTGCACATTATAAATAGGTGTACATGATTATAAAATGACAATGATCAATAATCACAATTAGTGTATAAATCAATAAATAAATACATACATGATAGTTTCAAAAGTGGCAATGTGTAAAGACAGATCCAGTGATATATTGTTATATTCACAATCTACAACAAAGTAATATAAACTTATTTAATGCAAAATATAAATATAAGTGGCACCAATATACATCAGCTGCTTCAGATATCTTTAATCTTGACGCCTGCGCATTCCATCAGGTTAGACGCCAACTGTGGCCATTGCGGACATGTGGATACACGCTGACCCTGTGGTAGGTCACCATTGATCCTTCTTACTCCTCCTTGTTTTTAAGTTAATGGGATTAAAGATATCTGAAGCAGCTGATGTATATTGGTGCCACTTATATTTATATTTTGAAATAAATAAGTTTATATTACTTTGTTGTAGATTGTGAATATAACAATATATCACTGGATCTGTCTTTACACATTGCCACTTTTGAAACCATCATGTATGTATTTATTTATTGATTTATACACTAATCTTTTTGTATTATTGGAGTTGCTGTCCTTTTCCGACTATATATATATAGATATATATATATATATATATATATATACCATATTTCTCACTTTATAATACACACTCTTCCCCCCCAAAGTAGGGGGGAAATGGTTGTGCGTCTTATAAGGAGAATACTACATTATGGAAGCACTCACTAGTATGCATTAGGTTCGGGGAGCAGGGAAGAAGTGCTGCAAGCGCTTCCAATACTCACCCTCTCTGGTTTTCTTGCTAGGGCCCGCTTCACTGTCCTGACCCCGTACAGCATCGGGACGTTGTGCCCACACTATGACCTGAGACTGCATGCAGTCAGGTGACACCGCAGCACAGGCCGGAGATAACAGGGGAGCACGACACCGGACCTGTAGTGGAGCCGTGGCTCAGGAGAGGTAAGGACGTTTTTTATTTTAGTATGATGAGGTCTGAAAGAAAATGGCTGATCTGAGGTCTGATGGGGGTCCAAAAGAAAAGGGCTGATCTGAGGTCTGATGGGGGTCTGACATGGAGAGCTGATGGGGTTCTGACATGGAGGGCTGAATTGGGGGTCTAAAGTGATGTCCTGATAATTATGGGGGTCTGATCTGAGGAGCTGATATGTGGTCTAATGAAACATTTTTTTTTCTTATTTCATCCTCTAAAATCTGTGGTGTGTCTTATCGGGTGCATCTTATAAAGCGAAAAATATTGTATATAAATATATATATAGACTGTGTATATATATACAGTCATGTGAAAAAATTAGGACACCCTTTGAAAGCATGTGGTTTTTTGTAACATTTTTAATAAAAGGTTATTTCATCTCCGTTTCAACAATACAGAGAGATTAAAGTAATCCAACTAAACAAAGAAAACTGAAGAAAAGTCTTTTCAAGATCTTCTGTAAATGTCATTCTACAAAAATGCCTATTCTAACTGAGGAAAAAGATAGGACACCCTTGCCCCTAATAGCGAGTGTTACCTCCTTTGGCTGAAATAACTGCAGTGAGACGGTTCTTGTAGCCATCTACCAGTCTTCGACATCGGTCTGAGGAAATTTTACCCCACTCCTCAATGCAGAACTTTTTCAGCTGTGAGATGTTTGAGGGGTTTCTTGCACGTACAGCCCTTTTCAAGTCACCCCACAGCATCTCAATGGGATTCAAATCTGGACTTTGACTTGGCCATTCCAGGACTCTCCATTTCTTCTTTTTCAGCCAATCTTTGGTTGATTTACTAGTATGTTTTGGGTCATTGTCATGTTGCATGGTCCAGTTCCGCTTCAGCTTTAATTTTCTAACTGATGGTCTCACATGTTCTTCAAGCACCTTCTGATACACAGTAGAATTCATCGTGGATTCTATGATGGTGAGCTGACCAGGTCCTGCTGCAGCAAAGCAGCCCCAAACCATGACACTTCCACCTCCATGCTTCACAGTTGGTATGAGGTTCTTTTCTTGGAATGCTGTGTTTGGTTTACGCCAAACATGTCCTCTGCTGTTGTGTCCAAATAATTCAATTTTGGACTCATCTGTCCAAAGAACATTATTCCAGAAGTCCTGGTCTTTGTCAACTTTATCTCTGGCAAATGTCAGTCTGGCCTCGATGTTTCTCTTGGAAAGCAAAGGTTTCCTCCTTGCACACCTCCCATGCAAGTTAAACTTGTACAGTCTCTTTCTGATTGTAGAGGCATGTACTTCTACATCAACAGTAGCCAGAGCCTGCTGTAGTTCTCGAGATGACACTTTAGGGTTTTTGGAGACCTCTTTTAGCATCTTGCGGTCTGCTCTTGGGGTGAACTTGCTGGGGCGACCAGTCCTGGGCATGTTGGCAGTTGTTTTGAAAGCCCTCCACTTGTAGACTATCTTCCGGACAGTGGAATGGCTGATTTCAAAATCTTTTGAGATCTTTTTAAATCCCTTCCCAGACTCATAGGCTGCTACAATCTTTTTTCTGAAGTCCTCTGACAGCACTTTTGCTCTCACCATGGTGCTCACTCTCACTTCAACAGTCAGGAGCACACCAAACTAAATGTCTGAGGTTTAAATAGGGCAAGCCTCATTCAACATGCAGAGTAACGATCTACTAATTATGTGCACCTGGTGTGATATACCTGTGTGAGATCTGAGCCAATTTAAGAGGGAATACATGTGAGGGTGTCCTATCTTTTTCCTCAGTTAGAATAGGCATTTTTGTAGAATGACATTTACAGAAGATCTTGAAAAGACTTTTCTTCAGTTTTCTTTGTTTAGTTGGATTACTTTAATCTCTCTGTATTGTTGAAACGGAGATGAAATAACCTTTTATTAAAAATGTTACAAAAAACCACATGCTTTCAAAGGGTGTCCTAATTTTTTCACATGACTGTATATATATATATATATATATATATATATATACAAAAGTTGCAAGAAAAAGTATGTGAACCCTTTGGAATGATATGTATTTCTGCACAAATTGGTCATAAAATGTGATCTGATCTTCATCTAAGTCCCAACAATAAACAATCGCAGTCTGCTTAAAATAATAACACACAAATAATTAAATGTTACCATGTTTTTATTCAACACACCATGTAAACATTCACATTGCAGGTGGAAAAAGTATGCTAAGCCCTAGACTAATGACATCTCCAAGAGCTAATTGGAGTGAGGTTTCAGCCAACTGGAGTCCAATCAATGAGATAAAATTGGAGGTGTTGGTTACAGCTGCCCTGCCCTGTAAAAAACACACACCAGTTCTGGGTTTGCTTTTCACAAGAAGCATTGCCTTATGTGAATGATGCCTCACACAAAAGAGGTCTCAGAAGACCTACGATTAAGAATTGTTGACTTGCATAAAGCTGGAAGGGTTATCGATCAAGTCGGACAACAAGGGTCATCATCTCCTTTAAGGTCTCTGGAAGTTGATAACTGACCAGAAGATCCTTTAAATTATAAGACAGACCTGACCTGAACTGACTCTTCAGGGCTGGTTTGTTCCATCCTGAGGGGACACACCACCTTCTGAATTGGGTGCAATAATCCTCTGCAGGTAGATTGCCCTGAACCAGTGCCTTTAGAGTCGTCTCGGCTACTAGAGCTCTGTCTGTTTCATCATAGAGGGTACCCAGGGCCTGAAAGAACCCCTCCAAAGAAGTTAAACAACTGGCGCCAGCAGGTAAAGAGAACGCCCAGTCCTGGGGATCACCCTGTAGTCCGGAAATGATAATGCCCACGCATTGACTCTCGGGGCCAGAGGACACGGGGCGCAAACGGAAGTCAAGTCTGCAACTCTCCTTAAAAGAGAGAAACTTCTTCCGGCCTCCAGAAAAGGGTTCTGGGAACTTAATCTGGGGCTCAAAATGCGGACTGGAGGCCTGATGAGTGGAAGAACCTCGCCCTAACTCAAAAGAACTGAGTTTTTCCCCTAGCTCCTGCACCATCTGCGTCAAATTAGAGACATGGTCAGTCAGGGTCACCAGAGGATTCATTATACAGTGATAGTGAACGGACCGGGTCAAAACCAAGAGGACAACGCAGTACAGAGGGATAAGCAAAGAAAGGTCAGGAGAAGCCGGGGTCATAAATACTAGGAGTCTCGAGAAGTACCAAAGGAGTCCGCAAAGAATAGTCAGGTGGAAGCCGAGGTCAATATACCAGGAAGGATGCGCAGTACAGGAGGAGCAGGCAAAGGATCGTCAGGGAACAGGATCAGGTAAGTACACAGGTATCCAACAACTGCTAGGAACCTAAATTAACAGGCAACCGGTGGCCAGCAGGCTGCCTGTATTTGTAGTGGGGAGTGAGGGTCATGTGACGTGGCCAGCGTCACATGACCAACAGACCGACCAGTCAAGCACCGAGTGATCAGCTCGGCGCTCAAGGCAGACCTAGGAGCAGGGAGCCTCCCAGCTAGCAAAGCCGCCCTGGGAACGAGGTCAAACACAGATCCTCACTCCCGAAGCTAAGCAGCAGGTCTGCGGCTGATGGGAGACCGAGTGCGCCTTCGGAACCCCGTTACATTAACCCTCACTATGCCGCGGTCAGTGCTGACCGCTGCTTGTGCGGGGTGTGTGGGAACCCGATGGCTCGAACAGCAGCCCAATGCCTTCCTTACTCATCGTGGCTGCCTACCCTGTTAGCCTGTGAGATCTACTTCCCTGGATCTCACAGGCTGGAAGCTGTAAGTGTATTACACTGGTAATACACTTACAGCCAATGCATTACAATACAGATGTATTGTAAAGGGGATCAGACCCCCAAAAGTTGTGGAAATATATATATTTTTTAAAAAGTTCAAATAAAGTTTTGCATAATAAAAAAATTTAAGTTTCAAGTAAAAAAAAGGTGTTCTTTTCCCATAATTAAGTATAAAAAATGCATGTGTGGGGTGCGTGGGGGGAGGGAGCTCCTTAAAGGTTCCCGGTACTACTGTGATGGGAACCCGATGGCTCGGACAGCAGCCCAATGCCTTCCTTAAGCATGGTGGTTGCCTACCCTGTTAGCCTGTGAGATCCACTTCCCTGGATCTCACAGGCAGGAAGCTGTAAGTGTATTATACTAGTACAGATGTATTGTAATGCATTGTAAAGGGGATTAGACCCCCAAAAGTTGTGGATTTTTATTTTATTTTTAAGTTCAAATAAAGTTTTGCATAATAAAAAAATGTAAGTTTCAAGTTAAAAAAGCTTTCTTTTCCCATAATTAAGTAATAAAATCATTGTTAAAAATAGAAAAGTATACATATTAGGTATTGCTGCGTCCATATCGACCGGCTCTATAAAAATATCACATGATCCACCCTGTCAGGTGAATGCAGTAGAAAAAAAACAGTGCCAAAAATGCAATTTTTTGTCACCTTGCCTCACAAAAAGTGTAACACCAAGATTTAATTCAGTTAAAAAATGCATTTACTGTGTAAAACGTAACAAAAATAAACATAATAGACATATTGGGTATTGCCGCGTCCATAACAACCTGCTCTATAAAAATATCACATTATATGCCCTCTCAAGTGAATACTGAAAAAAAAAAAATACCCCAAAACAGCATTTTTTGCCTTGCCTCACAAAAAGTGTAATACCAAGTGATCAAAAAGTCTTATGTACCCTAAAATTGTACCAATGAAAAGGTCACATCATCCTGCAAAAATGAGCCCCCACATAAAACAATCACTCAAAAAATAAAAACCAATGGCGCCCATAAACCAATCCATCAAAATCTGCGCTGCAAAAGCCATTGTCACGGCCTCGGTGTTGTACGCTGCGACACATTTGCCGTACATGCCGGATGCCAGGGGCAACGCGTTGTTGTCTGCATGTGTGTTTTTTGCTCACCTTTTCCTGGTTCCTCCTCTGTCTGTTGCTGTAAGTATTAACTCGCTGGCTGGGTGTGGTCACTGTGGTTGTATTACCTGTGGCTCCCTGTGGCTCAGTTGTACTCCAGCCGTCGTTGGTACTGGAGCTCTGCTCCAGTCCAGGGTGTTCTGTCTGCCCAGTCCTTGAGGGCCACCTAGTGGGACATCAATGTCTCCTGTGATGTCTCTCCGTTGTTATCCCTCTGTCCTCTCTTCACTAACCTTGCATATGTTTGGTGACGTTTATGTATGGGTGGTTGTTGTCTTGTCTAGTGGTTGTTACATGTCTGGTCCCTTGGTGTTTGTAGTCCAGCATGTTTGCTAGACTTGATCCTGTGTTGGGTACCTCCGGAAGAGGGCTAGTTTCCCAGAGGGGTGAACCATAAGCCTGTATGCAGTGCTGCCTGGGACTGCCATGCACCTTGTGGCATAAGGTCCAGGCACTATCTGGTGTGCTGGATACCTGTGTGTGGGTGTCTTTGGTATGGTATCCTGTTTTGTGTGAGCTCCTGTACTTATGCATGGGTTCCAGTAATGGGGATTATCAGGGCAACTCAGGGCCAAAGGTATCCTGGGTATCAGGTGTCATATCATCCAGGTCCGCTCATACGGTGAGGAGTTAGGGTGAGGATTAGGGTTGCTTTAGGAGGTGACCTGCTCCCTTATCCCGGCATCCTGGCCTAGCTGCTTCCCCTTTATACCTGACATTGTACAGTGGGGGGTTTTCCCCACTCCCTACCATGACAGCCAAATGGCACTCATTCCATTTTGAATCCTGTCATGTGACCCCCTAGAAGTTTACTACCACATTTGGGGTGTTGCCGTATTCAGGAGAAAGTGGGTAACACATTTTGGGTGCTTTTTCTCCTGTTACTCCTTGTAAAAAATGAAAAATTTGGGGCTAAAGCAACATTTTATTGGAAGAAATGAAAGTTTTCATTTTCACAGCTAAGTGTTTTCAAATTCTGTAAAACGCTTAGAGGGTCAAAGTGCTCAGTACCCACCTTAATATCTTTTATGAAGGGTGTAGTTTCCAAAATGGAGTCACTTTTTGAGGGTTTCTACTGTAGGGGTACGTCAGAGTCTCTTCAAATACAAAATGGTGACCAAAAACCATTCTAGCAAAATCTGTCTCTAAAAACCATGTGGTGCTCCTTTCCTTTTGACCGCTGCCACATGCCCGGACAGCAGTTTACTACCACATATGGGGTATTTCTGTAAACTGCAGAATCAGATTAATATATATTGAGGTTTACTTTGCTGTTGACCCTTGCTGTGTTGCAAGAAAAAATGTATTAACATGAATTATTGTGGAACACCTAAAGGGGTACCAAAGCTTGTAACATCAGTTTTTGATAGTTTGAGGGATGTAGTTTCTAAAATGGGGTCATTTATGGACGGTTTCGATTATGTAAGCCACTCAAAGTCACTTTATATCTGAATTGGTGCTTAAAAAAAACTTCTAAGCCTTCTGAGGTCCTAAATAAATACAATTACATTTACAAAATGATGCCAACATAAAGCAGACATATTGTGAATTTTTCAAAATTTTGGGTAAATTTGGGAATTTTTTTTATAAATAAAGGAAAAATATATTGACTCAAATTTACCACTGTCGAGAAGTACAATTTGTCATGAGAAAAGGTCTCAGAATGGCCTGGATAAGTAAAAGTATTCCAAAGTTATTACCACATAAAGTGACACATGTCAGATTTGCAAAAAATGGCCTGGGCAGGAAGGTGAAAACTGGCCCGGGGTCGAAAAGGTTAAAGCAAATCTGAAATGTCACAGTGACATGATTATTTACAGGGGACATGTCACTTCTTCTGCCATGTCTTTTTTAGCTAATTACTTACTTTCCCCATGTAGCAACAACTCTGGGGCATCTGTTCTTATAAAGGTCCATTCAGACGACTTTAAGTGTTTTGCGCTCTGCAAATTGCAGAATCCGCAAAACATGGATACCGGCCATTCTGCAAAAATGCCTATTCGCGGACAATAATAGGATATGCTTAATATTTTTTGCAGGCCCGTAGAACAGATGCAGACAGCAAAAATTGCGGAACAGATGCGGACCCAGAAATCCGGTGGTCTGAATGGACCCTAACTTTATGTTGCGCCATTCCTCTATTATTCCTATTAAAGGTTTATGAATAGTTAATATATATTACTAATTAGCAGTGTGTCCCTGCATAGTCTGACCCTGTCCAGTCCGTGGTGTCCATGGCAGACGCATCCAGATGAATCTTTATTGCAGACTGATGGCTATTCCTTCATAAACTTATTTTATTTTTATATTTTTAATTTTTTTGTATATTCTAACAATATAATTTTCAGACTAAGACCTGTCCTAAGTAGCTAATATAGCGCGTGTGTTTATACAGCTAGACCTGCCAATAACCTTAATACAGTTCCTATGTTTATGTGTTAAAGACAAAAGCAGAGTTATTTACAGTGACTTTATGTTTGAATATAATATAACTGTTATATTTTGTGTTCACAGAAGCAAAAAAGATAATATGCCTTTAAGATTCATTATATAATGTAAGGTAAGCTCAATTACACAGCAGAAACAACAGAAAGCATAGAGTTAAACTGTTGCTGGTCAGGAGTCTTGACCAATCACAGCCAGTCTCACACACAGCAAGAGTTTTGACCAATCACAGCCAGCCTCACACACAGCCTGTGTGGGAAATTCCCCTAGCAGGAGCTTCTATAATTATTACACCACAGGAGAGGAGCTGAACAGACATTTACTCCACTTGTGTTTTATGGAAGCTGAGAGGCCAAAATAGGTATTTAAAACAGTTATATAATGTTCCTACTGTTAATATAGTGATTAGAACTGTATACTTAACCAGTTATATGTGTGTTTACTTACAGTTCCACCAATTGCAAATACCATACAAACAAACTACTCAGCCATACAATCCAAACAAATTGCATACAAATGCGAACTGTTCATACCAGATCATAAGCAATTGTATAAAGCAAACTGCAAACCAAGTAGAACAGGTGAATTATTGGTTAACCTCAGATATATCTCTCAGAGAGATCATAGTGCTTAAATAACTTAAAGTCAGAGTAAAGATACTGAAGAGAGAAAATATCCACCATTTTATGTTGAATGACAAGTTTGAACAGTTGAACCACCATCTTATGCATACCGCATACTTTATTCAACATGTGTTTTGTACATGGACTATCTGCTGCGGAGGCGGCAGTGTTATATATGAAGAAAAGTTGAAGTTAACCTCTTCACGACTGCAATCTGTATATATACGTTGTTCTGCTTCGCGTTATTGACTGTTGTATAACACTAGTCAGACAGCTTAACAATAATTCAGAAGTCAAGAAACGTGAGACATCAGATCTGTTTGTATTCTCTTTTCTGAATAACTTTGTAAAACTACAATATAAACATAAACAAAACATATGTATCAGTACATTACACATAATACAGTAGGCTCACTTCATCAGTGAGAGTACTCACAGACAATTCCACCATTAGTCCAGGAATAAATCAAGAGCTCCTCTGCATGCAGCCTGCAAGATCCAGGAGCAGTGATGAAATGGAGGAAATACAGTTCCAGGTTAAAGGTTACTTCCTCTGACTCAGAGAACAATACACTTCCTGTAAAGTTCTGGCGAAGTAGAAACTAACTTTGACCACTAGATGGCAGCAACGTCAAACATAATATTTCAGTACAATCTTTACAGCACATTATAATGCAAAATAGGCGGAACATACGTGATAGCTGCACATGCCCCGTGCAGCTACCACGTATATAAACGTTCTGGCAGCTCTTTAATTCAAGTGCTGCAAAGCGTTTGGATTTAAGCTTCTGCCCCTGCCCTGTATGCTGTCACGGACAGCATACAGTGCAGTAATGCCGGCAAGGGACCAATCAGAGTGGCCCCTTCCCGGAAATCGATCCGATTGGTTAGTCTGTGCAGACTAACCAATCAGATCGTGGCAGTGTTAAAATGCCGGTTTCAGGCTCTGATCTGCGCTCTGCAGATCAGAGCCTGAAATCGGTAATGTGTCCTGAAGCCCCCGATCTGTGCCCCCTTCTTGAAGCCCCCGATCTGTGCCCCCTTCTTGTTCTTGTCCTTCTTATCCTGCCCCGATGCGGTCCGCCCCCTCCTGCCCCGATCTGTGCCCCCTTCTTGTCCTTCTTCTTATTCTGCCCCCGATGCGGTCCGCCCCCTCCTGCAATTTGTAAAATGCTGCCCCCCCTCCCCAGTTTCCAGCGCTGCCCCCTGCCCCCGATGCGGTCCCCCTTCTGTGTGTGATGGCGGCGGCTCAATTCCTGAGCAGCCGCCATCAGCAGTGTGTGTCAGCTCTATGCTGACACTGCTGTAACCCCATAGATGCCGCAGTAGCGGCATCCATGGGGTTAATAGAGTGAGGGGGCTCCCTCTCTCAACCATCAGGGCTACTGCGATCGCAGCGCCCGATGGTTGCCATGGCAACCAGACGCTTTGCAAAGGCGTCCGGTTGCCATGGCATAGGCGTCCGGTGCTGCCACCTACAGGGCATCTGATTGTATTATACTTTGCAATGCAAGAGCATTGCAAAGTATAGTACAACCATCAGCCCCACTGGATCTTCAAGATCCAAGAGGGAACTGATAAAAAAAAGTGAAAATAATAAAAGTAAAAATAAATAAATAAAAAAATAAAAATAAATTCCTTTTCCTATAAAAAAAACAAAAAACAAACAAAAACCACACATATTAGGTGTCACCGCGTCCGTAACGACCATCTCTATAAATATATCACATCATCAACACCGTCCAATAAACACCATAAAAAATAAAATAAAAAAACTGTGTAAAAAAAGAAGCCATTTTTGTCACCTTACATCACAAAAAGTGCAACACCAAGCGATCAAAAAAGGCGTATATACCCCAAAATAGTACCAATCAAACCATTACCTCATCCCGCAAAAAATTAGCCCATATTTAAGACAATCGCCCAAAAAATAAAAAAGCTATGGCTCTCAGACTATGGAGACACTAAAACATCATTATTTTGGTTTCAGAAATGCTATTATTGTGTAAAACTTAAATAAATAAGAAAAAGTATACATATTGGGTATTGCCACGTCCGTAACGATCTGCTCTATAAAAAAAAAACTGTTCCAAAACAGCCAATTTTTTGGCCACCTTGCCCATAAAGTGTAATAATGAATGATCAGAAAATACTATGTACCCAAAAATGGTACCAATAAAAACCTCAACTCTTTCTGCAAAAAACGAGCCCCTGCACAAGACGATCGGTAGAAAAATAAAAAACATATGGCGTTCAGAAAACCAATCCAGCAAAATCTGCCTTCCAAAAACCATACAGTGTTCCTTTCCTTCTGCGCCCTGCCGTGCGCCCTTACATCAGAACCGCAGAATCAGAGTAATAAATATTAAGTTTTTTTTGGCTGTTAACCCTTAATGTGTTAAAGAAAAAAAAGTAATAAAATAGTGAAATTTAGAAATTTCATCTCCATTATCCTTTAATTCTTGTGGAACACCTAAAGGGTTAATAACATTTGTAAAATTGGTTTTAAGTAACTTGAGGGGTGTAGTTTCTAGAATGGGGTCATTTATGGGGGGTTTCCACTATGTAGGCCCCACAAAGTGACTTCAGACCTGAACTAGTCCTTAAATAGTGGGTTTTGGAAATTTTCTTAAAAATTGTAAGAATTGCTTCTAAACTTCTAAGCCTTGTAACGTCCTAAAAAAATAAAATAACATTTCCAAAATGATGCCAACATAAAGTAGACATATAGGGAATGTTATGTAATAAATATTTTTTTTGAGGTATCACTTTCTGTTTTAGAAGCAGAGAAATTGAAATTTAGAAAATTGCAAATTTTTAAAATTTTTACAATTTTTAGGTAAATTTGGGATTTTTTCCTAAATAAAGGTGATATACAGTCATGTGAAAAAATTAGGACACCCTTTGAAAGCATGTGGTTTTTTGTAACATTTTTAATAAAAGGTTATTTCATCTCCGTTTCAACAATACAGAGAGATTAAAGTAATCCAACTAAACAAAGAAAACTGAAGAAAAGTCTTTTCAAGATCTTCTGTAAATGTCATTCTACAAAAATGCCTATTCTAACTGAGGAAAAAGATAGGACACCCTCACATGTATTCCCTCTTAAATTGGCTCAGATCTCACACAGGTATATCACACCAGGTGCACATAATTAGTAGATCGTTACTCTGCATGTTGAATAAGGCTTGCCCTATTTAAACCTCAGACAATTAGTTTGGTGTGCTCCTGACTGTTGAAGTGAGAGTGAGCACCATGGTGAGAGCAAAAGAGCTGTCAGAGGACTTCAGAAAAAAGATTGTAGCAGCCTATGAGTCTGGGAAGGGATTTAAAAAGATCTCAAAAGATTTTGAAATCAGCCATTCCACTGTCCGGAAGATAGTCTACAAGTGGAGGGCTTTCAAAACAACTGCCAACATGCCCAGGACTGGTCGCCCCAGCAAGTTCACCCCAAGAGCAGACCGCAAGATGCTAAAAGAGGTCTCCAAAAACCCTAAAGTGTCATCTCGAGAACTACAGCAGGCTCTGGCTACTGTTGATGTAGAAGTACATGCCTCTACAATCAGAAAGAGACTGTACAAGTTTAACTTGCATGGGAGGTGTGCAAGGAGGAAACCTTTGCTTTCCAAGAGAAACATCGAGGCCAGACTGACATTTGCCAGAGATAAAGTTGACAAAGACCAGGACTTCTGGAATAATGTTCTTTGGACAGATGAGTCCAAAATTGAATTATTTGGACACAACAGCAGAGGACATGTTTGGCGTAAACCAAACACAGCATTCCAAGAAAAGAACCTCATACCAACTGTGAAGCATGGAGGTGGAAGTGTCATGGTTTGAGGCTGCTTTGCTGCAGCAGGACCTGGTCAGCTCACCATCATAGAATCCACGATGAATTCTACTGTGTATCAGAAGGTGCTTGAAGAACATGTGAGACCATCAGTTAGAAAATTAAAGCTGAAGCGGAACTGGACCATGCAACATGACAATGACCCAAAACATACTAGTAAATCAACCAAAGATTGGCTGAAAAAGAAGAAATGGAGAGTCCTGGAATGGCCAAGTCAAAGTCCAGATTTGAATCCCATTGAGATGCTGTGGGGTGACTTGAAAAGGGCTGTACGTGCAAGAAACCCCTCAAACATCTCACAGCTGAAAAAGTTCTGCATTGAGGAGTGGGGTAAAATTTCCTCAGACCGATGTCGAAGACTGGTAGATGGCTACAAGAACCGTCTCACTGCAGTTATTTCAGCCAAAGGAGGTAACACTCGCTATTAGGGGCAAGGGTGTCCTATCTTTTTCCTCAGTTAGAATAGGCATTTTTGTAGAATGACATTTACAGAAGATCTTGAAAAGACTTTTCTTCAGTTTTCTTTGTTTAGTTGGATTACTTTAATCTCTCTGTATTGTTGAAACGGAGATGAAATAACCTTTTATTAAAAATGTTAAAAAAACCACATGCTTTCAAAGGGTGTCCTAATTTTTTCACATGACTGTATATTGACTCAAATTTATGACTGGAAGAAACCTATATATAGCCCAAACAAAATTCAGGGCTCACCCCTAATTTTTACAATTTTTAGGTAAATTTGGGATTTTTTCCTAAATAAAGGTGATATATATTGACTCAAATTTATGACTGGAAGAAACCTATATATGGCCCAAACAAAATTCAGGGCTCACCCCTACTTAAAATATATATAACCAACCGAAAGGAGTGAGACAGGTATAATGCAAATAAATCTAATGATACTAAAGTAGTCCAAAAGTCACATAATTTATTTGAAAATCACAAAAGGACACATGATCAGCACTGGTCACAAAAAGACAATAGACACAGGTTACAATACACATAAAAAACCAAGAGGACCGATGGTGAACTACCGATACATATAAATATAAAGTGCATGTGCATGAATATTACCAATTGGTCATCAGTTAAAGGATATATAATATCCACAAGTTATGGCTCATAAACAAGGGGTACAGAAAAAGCTGTACGCGAAACGTGCGTTGGGGAGTGGACCGGTGGTGTTGCTGCCCGGTATATTTAAACCAAGTGGCCAGTATCTTTTTTATTATGTGCTGAGTATAACTCCAATTATCCTACTGCTTCAGCTTTGACAAATGCGGTGTGCATTATCACGCTCACTTTGTGACAAATTCTGATGTACAATGCATGTAGGTATTTCTTTGGTAGTTTATGAGCCATAACTTGTGGATATTATATATCCTTTAACTGATGACCAATTGGTAATATTCATGCACATGCACTTTATATTTATATACAGGTCCTTCTCGAAAAATTAGCATATTGTGATAAAGTTCATAATTTTCTGTAATGTACTGATAAACATTAGACTTTCATATATTTTAGATTCATTACACACCAACTGAAGTAGTTCAAGCCTTTTATTGTTTTAATATTGATGATTTTGGCATACAGCTCATGAAAACCCAAATTTCCTATCTCAAAAAATTAGCATATTTCATCCGACCAATAAAAGAAAAGTGTTTTTAATACAAAAAAAGTCAACCTTCAAATAATTACCGTATTTTTCGCCGTATAAGACGCACTTTTTCTTCCCCCAAAATGGGGGGAAAATGCCCCTGCGTCTTATACGGCGAATGCAGTCAGTTTTACATCGCTGGCAGCGATGTAAAGCGAGCGGGGACTCGGGGAGGGACTGGGAGGAGGAGCTGGGGCCGGCAATAGCGGCGGGGCGGTGCAGTCACTGTACTAAAGGCCCGCCTCACCGCTCTGGTGTACTAATAAAATATGTAATATTCAATTAATGGTTATTAAATATGCCCCTTTATGCCTAATAGTACCTTAAATCCTAAGCGCATCCGCACAATGCAGGCCGGGCGGCCGGCAGCGTAACTCCCTGATGTCACGTGCCTGCGCCGCCTACTTTATGAATGAAGCAGGCGGCGCAGGCAAGTGACGTCAGTGAGTGACGCGCCGCGCCGGCTGCCCGGCCTGCCGGCATTGTACTGAAGCGCTTAGGATTTAAGGTACTATTAGGAATAAAGAGGCATATTTAATAACTATTAATTGAATAAGACATATTATATTAGTATACTGGAGCGGCGGGGGATCTGTGGATGGCACAGTTATGGGCTGGGAGGGTCTGTGGATGACACATGTATAACAGTGCCATCCACAGATCCCCCCCCTGTAACAGTGCCAGCCACAGATCCCCCTGTAACAGTGCAAGCCACAGATCCCCCCATAACAGTGTCTGTCATCCACAGTTCCCCCATAACAGTGTCCGTCATCCACAGTTCCCCCATAACAGTGTCCGTCATCCACAGATCCCCCCATAACAGTGTCCGTCATCCACAGATCCCCCCATAACAGTGTCAGTCATCCACAGATCCCCCCATAACAGTGTCAGTCATCCACAGATCCCCCCATAACAGTGTCCGTCATCCACAGATCCCCCCATAACAGTGTCTGTCATCCACAGATCCCCAGTAATAGTGCCATCCACAGACCACCTAGTTCCAAACCCACCAAACCCACAGCACACCTTTTGGTTAAAAAATTTTTTTTCTTATTTTCCTCCCCAAAAACCTAGGTGCGTCTTATACGCCGGTGCGTCTTATACGGCGAAAAATACGGTATGTTCAGTTATGCACTCAATACTTGGTCGGGAATCCTTTTGCAGAAATGACTGCTTCAATGCGGCGTGGCATGGAGGCAATCAGCCTGTGGCACTGCTGAGGTGTTATGGAGGCCCAGGATGCTTCGATAGCGGCCTTAAGCTCATCCAGAGTGTTGGGTCTTGCGTCTCTCAACTTTCTCTTCCCAATATCCCACAGATTCTCTATGGGGTTCAGGTCAGGAGAGTTGGCAGGCCAATTGAGCACAGTAATACCATGGTCAGTAAACCATTTACCAGTGATTTTGGCACTGTGAGCAGGTGCCAGGACGTGCTGAAAAATGAAATCTTCATCTCCATAAAGCTTTTCAGCAGATGGAAGCATGAAGTGCTCCAAAATCTCCTGATAGCTAGCTGCATTGACCCTGCCCTTGATAAAACACAGTGGACCAACACCAGCAGCTGTCATGGCACCCCAGACCATCACTGACTGTGGGTACTTGACACTGGACTTCAGGAATTTTGGCATTTCTCTCTCCCCAGTCTTCCTCCAGACTCTGGCACCTTGATTTCCGAATGACATGCAACAGTCCAGTGCTGCTTCTCTGTAGCCCAGGTCAGGCGCTTCTGCCGCTGTTTCTGGTTCAAAAGTGGCTTGACCTGGGGAATGCGGCACCTGTAGCCCATTTCCTGCACACGCCTGTACACGGTGGCTCTGGATGTTTCTACTCCAGACTCAGTCCACTGCTTCCGCAGGTCCCCCAAGGTCTGGAATCGGTCCTTCTTCACAATCTTCCTCAGGGTCCGGTCACCTCTTCTCGTTGTGCAGCGTTTTCTGCCACACTTTTTCCTTCCCACAGACTTCCCACTGAGGTGCCTTGATACAGCACTCTGGGAACAGCCTATTCGTTCAGAAATTTCTTTCTGTGTCTTACCCTCTTGCTTGAGGGTGTCAATGATGGCCTTCTGGACAGCAGTCAGGTCGGCAGTCTTACCCATGATTGCGGTTTTGAGTAATGAACCAGGCTGGGAGTTTTTAAAAGTCTCAGGAATCTTTTGCAGGTGTTTAGAGTTAATTAGTTGATTCAGATGATTAGGTTAATAGCTTGTTTAGAGAACATTTTCATGATATGCTAATTTTTTTAGATAGGAATTTGGGGTTTTCATGAGCTGTATGCCAAAATCATCAATATTAAAACAATAAAAGGCTTGAACTACTTCAGTTGGTGTGTAATGAATCTAAAATATATGAAAGTCTAATGTTTATCAGTACATTACAGAAAATAATGAACTTTATCACAATATGCTAATTTTTTTAGAAGGACCTGTATATGTATTGGTAGTTCACCATCGGTCCTCTTGGTTTTTAATGTGTATTGTAACCTGTGTCTATTGTCTTTTTGTGACCAGTGCTGATCATCTGTGCTTTTGTGATTTTCAAATAAATGATGTGACTTTTGGACTAATTTAGTATCACTAGATTTATTTGCATTATACCTGTCTCACTCCTTTCGGTTGGTTATATTCAAATTTATGACTGTCATGAAGTACAATGTGTCACGAGAAAACAATCTCAGAATGGCTTGTATAAGTAAAAGTGTTCCAAAGCTATTACCACTTAAAGTGACGCATGTCAGATTTGTACATTTTGACCTGGACACTGGGGCATCAATGACCTTTGGTCATGAAAGGGTTAATAAAGAAGTTATTTCAAGCATTTGATGTGCTCTTTAAACCTACTGCTTCCATAGAACAGCGCTAGAGGAATTACAGAGTAATAGACAGTCTGGTTAGACTAAAAAGTCAGAGATATCAAAATCCTTCTAATGCCACAGCGCAGAAGGTACTTCATAGTACTGCGCCTGCCACAACGCTCCTGTCCTGAGGTACTCACACCTGTGCCCTCATTCACTAGCATTCTCATTCCTCCATTCACTCCGCCTACTCAAAAGGAAATAGCTCAAATGAATGCCATAGCTGATGCAACAGGATCCATTTTTGACAGGATCTTTTATTTTTTCTGTTCTTCTGACGGATCAAATGAACGGAAAATAAAACAGAGATGTTAACTCTACCTCTATTTACTGTATGGGTGCACTCCAGGAACTGAATACCTCTCATGCACATGACCGTTACCTGTCTTGCAGTCTGCAAATTGCGGATCCGCAAAACATGGATGCCGGCCATGTGCATTCCGCATTTTATGGAATGGAACATCCGGGCCATAATAGAACAGTCCTATCCTTGTCCGTATGCCACGGAACGTGTTGATGCCATGGAAAGGACATACGTATGCTGGTCGCATCTTGTGCTTCATTGAAGTGAATTGAATCTGCTTCCAATCCACAAAAAAATGCGAACGAAAAATATGTTCGTGTGCATGAGCCCTCAGGGTGAACTCACACAGGTATTTTGT
Organism: Bufo gargarizans; assembly: GCF_014858855.1. NCBI lineage: Eukaryota > Metazoa > Chordata > Amphibia > Anura > Bufonidae > Bufo > Bufo gargarizans. The sequence continues at coordinate 154,456,220 of NC_058083.1, forward strand.
GGCTTTTTCAAAGGCATTTTTTACACCTATGTTTTTGCTGAAAAACTTTTAGCTCCAGATGTTCGCTAAAAGTCTATGGGAAATATAAAATTCAGGGCACACCAGTGTTTTTTGCCCAGTGGCATTGTTTTCTAATTTGTCATTTTTTTGCCTGTTTTCTTACCCTCCACCCTCTGTATAATCTTGCGGTTTGTGGTGTATTGCTGTTTAGTCCATAGTGTACATTTTTGTATTTCACAGGTTTTTCTGGGAAAATAAAGACCTTCACTCATGGAAATTTAAGTTTATTTGGCACTTCTGAATAGACACACGAAGGACAAACTGAGATGTCTTGATCTACAGAAGAGTATTAGTACTGTAAAACTACAGTATACGTGCACTTTCTGGGGGTGGGGATGGGGACCTATAGTATACAGTTATGTGGGACTCCCTTCTGTTGTTGTTGGTGCAGAAAACAAAAAAAAAAATTGAAATAATTAAAGGGAATCTGTTATCACATACGTGTAACTAAAGCCATCTGCCTCAATAGACCTGATTTCTTGTCACCAGTTTCAATGTTATGTAATGTATGTAATTATGTTATGTAAATTAGCCTCTAGAAACATGGGGCACAGCCAGCAGAGGGGGCTGACAAAAACTGAGCAGAGTCTCTAGATCAGGGATCAGCAACTTCCTGCACTCCAGCTGATCAGGAACTACAACTCCCAGAATGCTTCATTCACTTCTCTGGGAGCTAGAAGAACAGCAGAGTATGCTTGCATTATCAGAGTTGTAGTTGCACAGCAGCTGGAGTGCTGCTCCAGTCATGTACTGAGTTTGCTGCAAGCACACTCCAGAGGCACAGCCAGCAGAGGAAACTGAGTGTAGCTTCTAGGTGCAATGAGGTGCAATGAAAACACCCTCATTGCACCAATATGCTAATTTACATAACCTAAAACATTTATTTCTCTGAATTGGGGACATATTTTGAAAAGCAACAAGTAGCATTAAAAAGGTGATAAGCACAGATCTAGTGAGGCAGATGGCTTTAGTTACACATATGTGATGACAGATTCCCTTTAAACATTATCTCTGTTAGGGCTCATGCACACGACTGTATGTATTTGCAGTCCGCAAAACACGGATCCGCAAAAAATACGGATGACGTTCGTGTGCATTCTGTATTTTGTGGAACGGAACAGCTGGCCCCTAATAGAACAGTCCTATCCTTGTCTGTTATGCGGACAATAATAGGATATGTTCTATTTTTTTTACGGAACAGACATGGAGACATATGGACACGGAATGCACACGGAGTAACTTGCGTTTTCTATTGCGTACCCACTAAAATGAATGGTTCTGCATACAGTCAGCAAAAAAAATTGAACGGATACGGAAAGTAAATGCGTTCATGATTGACAGCTGTATGCCACTTATTGAAACCAGCAATCCAAAATGGAAACTTGTCTGTGGCTGATGGATCATGAACGCTACATAGAGCTTTTATAGAGGTATCTGAACCCTCGACTATGCTTCTCTATGTCTCCAATTTCTTAGGCATAAAGATGTTTCATTCTGTAGGAGTCAATAAAATACCTTAAAGGGGTTGTCCTGCCGTATATATTGATGACCTGTCCTCAGGATAAGTCAGCCATGTCTGATCTGCGGGGTTCTGACACCTGGCACCCCCGCCGTTCAGATGTTTGAAGAAGAGACGCCAACCATGTGAGCGCTGCTTCCTCTTTATTGCACTGCACGTCATCTCGGAAGTGCAGCGTAATTACAAGTACTTGGTGTTGGACCCAGGGCGATCAGATATTGATGAGCTATCCTGACGATAGGTCATTAATATATATGGCAGGACAACCGCCTTAATAAACTAAAAAATGGCAAGCTCCATACAACTCCTTATCTATGGAGAGATTCTCCTCTGGAAGCACTGAGTCTAACAAAGCCTGTATAGTAAGTGCCTGGAGGTTTTCAGCTCTGTACTGAATGATCTATCCAGGTTATGCCAGTGTGCATGAGACCCGACTGTGCCACCATTCTCTGAGAGCTGCATAAAGTAGCCAGACACGTTCATAATTCTGTTACTTACCTGTACTGTAGAGTGTGGGTCAGAGCTGCCAGCAAGGAGTCACATACAGTATATTGTATGCAGATGCCCCCTGCCATCCAGCAGCTGATTGACAGCTGTTCAATCAGCAGCATCAGTGCAGGGGAGCGTGCATGTCATGTATACATCAGACTCTTGGCTCAGCCTTTCCATAGCATGGTGAGTTCCTAGAATATTTTATTTTTTGTCACAAGTTAGCGGAAAATTATGATTTTTTTTTTCCTTACAAAGTCTGATATTCCACTAACTTGCGACAAAAAATAAAAAATTCTAGGAACTCGCCATGCCCCTCACGGAATACCCTGGGGTGTCTTCTTCCCAAAATGGGGTCACTTGTGGGGTAGTTATACTGCCCTGGCATTTTAGGGGCCCATATGCGTGAGAAGTAGTTTGCAATCAAAATCTGTAAAAAATGACCGGTGAAATCCGAAATGTGCTCTTTGGAATGTGGGCCCCTTTGCCCACCTAGGCTGCAATAAAGTGTCACACATCTGGTATCGCCGTACTCAGGAGAAGTTGGGGAATGTGTTTTGGGGTGTCATTTTACATATACCCATGCTGGGTGAGAGAAATATCTTGGCTAAAGACAACTTTTACCATTTTTTTATACAAAGTTGGCATTTGACCAAGATATTTATCTCACCCAGCATGGGTATATGTAAAATGACACCCCAAAACACATTCCCCAACTTCTCCTGAGTACGGCGATACCACATGTGTGACACTTTTTTGCAGCCTAGATGCGCAAAGCAGCCCAAATTCCTTTTCGGAGGGCATTTTTAGACATTTGGATCCCAGACTTCTTCTCACTCTTTAGGGCCCCTAAAAAGCCAGGACAGTATAAATACCCCACATGTGACCCCACTTTGGAAAGAAGACACCCCAAGGTATTCAATGAGGGGCCTGGCGAGTTCATAGAATTTATTTTTTTTGCCATAAGTTAGCGGAAATTGATTTTTTATTTTTTTATTTTCTCACAAAGTCTCACTTTCCGCTAACTTGGGACACAAATTTCAATCTTTCATGGACTCAATATGCCCCTCAGCGAATACCTTGGGGTGTCTTCTTTCCAAAATGGGGTCATTTGTGGGGTGTTTGTACTGCCCTGGCATTTGAGGGTCTCTGCAATCATTACATGTATGGCCAGCATTAGGAGTTTCTGCTATTCTCCTTATATTCAGCATACAGGTAATGAGATTTTTTTTCCGTTCAGCCTCTGGGCTGAAAGAAAAAAATTGAACGGCACAGATTTCTTCATTCGCATCGATCAATGTGGATGAAAAAATCTCTGCCCAAAAAAAAAGAAGGAGGGGAAAGGCGTCTGCCAGGACATAGGAGCTCTGCCCAACATCCATACCCACTTAGCTCTTATACCCTGGCAAACCAGATTTCTTCGTTCACATCAATCGATGTGGATGAATAAATCATTGCCGGGATTTTTTATTTTTTTTATATACAAAGTGTTTGCCAAAGAATAGGAACACCGCCACCTCCTCAGCTCATATGCCTCGGCAAACGTATCTTTTACTGCAGAGGAGAAATCTCGTCTTGTAGCGCCGCATACACCGACTTGTGTGTAATCTGACAGCAGCGCAATGCTTCTGTCAGAATGCACATCAGTGCTGCAGCTAGTCGAAAATCGCCCAAAGATGTGGCGAAGTACATTATGCACTTTATCCCAGGTGAAAGCAGAGGTTTGCAGCAGCTGTATGTGAATGGGCCCTAATAGCCCTGTGTGCCTGTCCTGGTGAGATGTGATCCCTATGCTAGGTGTATCTGTGTGTGGTACTTCCGGAAACACTCCCCTAAGCATAGGGCAGGGTGGTCAGGACAGTCAGGACAGAAATAGCGGGTGTCACGCCTTATTCCACTCCTGCTACAGACACATCTTTTTCGTGGTGACGGTTGGGTTGAGGTACCGGCAACGACATTGGGGAAATGTCGCTCGTGTAGACGGCTAACTACACTGGTGGATGGGGCCACGGAACCTCCTGGGTACAGGAGGTTCTCGATGATCTCTTCCTGAAATTTGAGGAAGGATCGTGTTCTCCCAGCCTTACTGTAGAGAACAAAACTATTATACAGAGCCAATTGAAGGCAAGGCAGCCCTCTTCCCCCTTGCAAGACGGGTGGTAACGAGCAGTTGGGGGAAGCCCGCGCGACTAGCCAATCTGTTCTAGAAACAAATGCCTGAAGAGGGCCACACTTGTGTAGAAATTGTCTACATAAAGATGGTACCCCTTGCCGAATAAGGGTGACACCAAGTCCCAGACTGTCTTCCCACTGCTCCCCAGGTAGTCAGGGCAACCGACCGGCTCCAGGGTCTGATCTTTTCCCTCATAGACACGAAATTTGTGGGTATAGCCTGTGGCCCTTTCACAGAGCTTATACAATTTGACCCCATACCGGGCACGCTTGCTTGGGATGTATTGTTTGAAGCCAAGGCGCCCGGTAAAATGTATTAGGGACTCGTCTATGCAGATGTTTTGAGATGCTCTGGGGTATACAAATCTGCAAATTTCTGGTTGAAATGGTCTATGAGGGGCCGAATTTTGTGGAGCCGGTCAAAAGCTGGGTGGCCTCTGGGACGGGAGGTGGTGTTGTCGCTAAAGTGCAGGAAACGCAGGATGGTCTCAAATCGTGTCCTTGACATAGCAGCAGAGAACATGGGCATGTGATGAATTGGGTTCGTGGACCAATATGACCGCAATTCATGCTTTTTAGTTAGACCCATGTTGAGGAGAAGGCCCAGAAAAAATTTAATTTAGAAAACCTGGACTGGTTTCCACCGGAAAGGCTGGGCATAAAAGCTTCCCGGGTTGGTGGTTATAAATTGTGTGGCATACCGATTTGTTTCTGCCACAACTAAGTCTAAGAGCTCCGCAGTCAAGAACAGCTCAAAAAATCCCAGGGCCGAACCGATCTGAGCTGTCTCAACCCGAACTCCAGACTGGGCGGTGAAAGGGGGAACTACAGGTGCGGCTGAAGTTGGGGACTGCCAATCAGGGTTTTCCAGCACCTCAGGGATTCTAGGGGCTCTACGGGCCCGTCTGTGGTGGCTGCGACGGGGTAACTACTGCACGTGCCACCGTACCAGCTTCAACTGCCCTTCTGGTGCTCGCCACTTCACCATGTTGTACAGCAGTGCTGGTACTAGGTCCAGGATGGGCTGCGCTGCTGGTGTATGCCTCACCACGTAATCCGACAGCGCCAGCCCCACTCTGCTGCCCTTGAAGCGGATCCTGCGCAACCTGTGGTCTAGCGACACAGGGCCGGGTACGCCTGGTGCTATCAGGGACCTCAGCCTCCTCGTCCGAACTTTGGGTCAGAGTGCCACTGCTTTCTACAGGTTCATATTCTGACCCGCTAGATTCATCAGATGAGGGTTCCCATTCCTCATCCGACTGGGTCAGAAGCCTGTAGGCCTCTTCAGAAGAATACCCCCTGTTTGACATTTGGGCAACTGAATTTAGGGGTATTACCTGAGACTACCCAAGAAAAAAAGCAAGCCTGTCTTACAAATGGGAGGCTAGCGAAGTACCGGAGGCCGCTGCGGTTGATAAAAAATATCAAAACTGATTTTTTTATTGCCGCAGCGCGTGTAAAGTGAATGTGCAGTGATCAAAAAAAAAAAATTTTTTTGTCACTGCGGTGGGGCGGGCGTGGGCGAACGCACGTGTGGGCGACCGATCAGGCCTGATCGGGCAAACACTGCGTTTTGGGTGGAGGGCGAACTAAGGTGACACTAATACTATTATAGATCTGACTGTGATCAGTTTTGATCACTTGCAGATACTATAAAAGTACAAATGCTGATTAGCGATACGCTAATCAGCGAATCAGTGACTGCGGTGCGGTGGGCTGGGCGCTAAACAATCGCTAAACTACCTAACCAAGGGGCCTAAACTATCCTAAACCTAACAGTCAATACCAGTGGAAAAAAAATGTGACAGTTTACACTGATCACTTTTTTCCCTTTCACTAGGTGATTGACAGGGGGCGATCAAGGGGTTAATTGGGGTGATGGGGGTGATGGAGGGTGATCTGGGGGCTAAGTGAAGTGTTGGTGGGTACTCACAGTGATGCCTGCTCCTCTGCTGAGACCAACCGACGAAAAGGACCAGCAGAGGAGCAGGAAAGCCATTTAACACATCATATTTACTAATATGATGTGTAAGCTGGCTTCTGATTCGATTTTTTAAAAATCAGCAACCTGCCAGCGACGATCATTGGCTGGCAGGTTGCTGACGAAATACTCCTTTAACTTTTGCCGGCCCGCGATGCGCATGCGCGGGCCGGCTCTGACCGAAATCTCGCGAGATGACGCACGGATGCGTCCAGGAGGAATGAATCAACCACCTTCCGGACGCATCCGTGCGTTAGGCGGCCCGGAGGTGGTTAATAACCACCCTCTGTTTTCTATTACTGAGCCAGTTACTTACCCACATACAGACATTTTCTCCCAGTCTGAGCATTGTCATAATATATAACCATAGTTCCGATTTTGAGTTGTCGCGGAGAAAGCCAGGATTCAATTTCTTGCTGAAGGACACAGAGCAGTTCCTCCCCTGTGTGACTCCGTTCGCTCAGGCAAACGAGGTGTAAAACAGCCTGACACCGCCGTGCCCTGCACATGTGGTAAACTGGAGGATCACTGTAAATTGTTCCTGCAGTGGAGGCTGAGGACACGGTGGAGGATGAGGAGGCAGAGTCAGACATTGTCGCAGGACCAACGGCGTGAGAACATGGAGGCGGAAGCAGCATCATCTGGCAAAGTTGCTGGTGTGGCTGGGCAGGAACCACATTTACCAAGTACATATATTGTCCTTGACCGTAGTTACAGCTACCAACCAATTTTCCCAAAAAAGGCTATTTCACAAAAAAAAAAACCCCAACGAATGGCTAATCGATGTAATTCGGTCCATACAGCAAAAGGAGGTCTACAATCACCCATCAATTTTCCCAAAAAAGGCTGTTTCACAAAAAAAAATCCCAACTAATGGCTAATCAATGTAATTCGGTCCATACAGCAAAAGGAAGTATACAATTACCCATCAATATTCCTAAAAAAAGGCTGTTTCACAAAAAAAATTCACAACGAATGGCTAATCAACGTAATTCGGTCCATACAGCAAAAGTAGTTCTACAATCACCCATTAATTTTCACAAAAAAGGCTGTTTCACAAAAAATTCCCCAACGAATGGCTAATCGACGTAATTCAGTTCATACAGCAAAAGGAGTTCTACAATCACTCATCAATTTTGCCCAAAAAGGCTGTTTCACAAAAAAATTCCCAACGAATAGCTAATCGAAGTAAATCGGTCCATACAGCAAAAGGAGGTCTACAACCACCCATCAATTTTCCCCAAAAAAGGCTGTTTCACAAAAAAAATTCCCCAACGAATGGCTAATCAACGTAAAATGGTCCATACAGCATTTTGCCACTATTACAAGCCACAAAAGGCTTTAGAACATATAACTGCACCACTGACCGGCAAATATATTTTTTCTTTTTCCACTAATACATGCTACAAAAGGCCTTAAAACATATAACTGCACTGCTGTGCGGCAAATATATTTTTTCTTTTTCCACTACTATACGCCACAAAAGGCTTTAGAACAGATAACTGCATTGCTGATCGGCAAATATATTTTTTCTTTTTCCACTAATGCACATCCACAAAATGCTTTAGAAAATAGAACTGCACCGCTGAACGGCAAATATATTTTTTTCTTTTTCCACTGTTACACGCCACAAAAGGCTCTAGAACAGAGAACTGCACCGCTGAGCGGCAAATCAATTTTTTCTTTTTCCACTAATACACGTCACAAAAGGCTTTACAACAGATAACTGCATCGCTGATCGGCAAATATATTTTTTCTTTTTCCACTAATGCACATCCACAAAATGCTTTAGAAAATAGAACTGCACCGCTGAACGGCAAATATATTTTTTTCTTTTTCCACTGTTACACGCCACAAAAGGCTCTAGAACAGAGAACTGCACCGCTGAGCGGCAAATCAATTTTTTCTTTTTCCACTAATACACGTCACAAAAGGCTTTACAACAGATAACTGCATCGCTGATCGGCAAATATATTTTTTCTTTTTCCACTTATACATGCCACAAAAGGCTTTGGAACATATAACTGCACCGCTGAGAGGCAAATATATTTTACTTTTGCCACTAATACACAACAAAAAGGGCTCTAATTTTTGGCACTTCACCACACAACGGCTAATAAGCCTTTTTTTCCCACAAATACAAGCAAAAAATGCTTTAGAACATATAACTGCACCACACAGGGGCAAATAAGACGTAGAAATATTTCCATGTAATAAACCCTGTTAATGGCTGTATCAAACAGCACTAGCACCCCAATAACAAGAATTTGCAGCAAGGTCTAATAGGATTTTTCCTATTACCCAGGCTGTAACCTCCCCTACTGAATCCTGTTCAACATAAATGCTGTGGAATGATTCCTCCCTATTCTTTCCCTACACCTTGAATAAGCTTTCCCTGCACTTGTAAATCGTTTTTTGTAGCACAATTAAGTTTTTTCTAACACTGTCCCAAGCGCCTGCTGACGTCTCTTTCTGCACTAAGTTCCATGGTAAATGGCAGAATCTAAGATGGCTGAGGCTATTTATAGGGCTGTGACATCACAGGGCTGGCTGCTGATTGGCTGCATGCATGGCATCATGGGTGATCCCGCCTTTCCAGAGTTCCTTTCTCCATGTCCTCACATGTGCAGCAACCATTTTAGGAAAAAATGTAATTCGTTACCGCGAAGCATGAGGAAATTCAGCTTCAGTGCGAATCAAATTTTTCCTGAAATTCGTATCGAATTCCACTTTGTCAGCTTCGATTCGCTCATCTCTAGTGATAACTATGATCACAGTTATTGTTTAGCTACATTGTGCACAAGCAGTCAGAGGTAGTCTGAATCACACCTCCTGTTTCATCTCTGGTCCAGGCTGCTGCTCGCTCCTTCCCCTTTGCATCTTTGCCTCATAAGACTGGATGCTGTGTATAAACACATTTATAACAGGCATACCAGGACGTCAGCACGGCAATGACAGAATGATAATAAAGTACAAAATACTAAGCCACCAGTGAAAAAAATACATACAGGTCCTTCTAAAAAAAATTGCATATTGTGATAAAGTTCATTATTTTCTGTAATGTACTGATAAACATTAGACTTTCATATATTTTAGATTCATTACACACAACTGAAATAGTTCAAGCCTTTTATTGTTTTAATATTGATGATTTTGGCATACAGCTCATGAAAACCCAAAATTCCTATCTTAAAAAATTAGCATATCATGAAAAGGTTCTCTAAACGAACTATTAACCTAATCATCTGAATCAACTAATTAACTCTAAACACCTGCAAAAGATTCCTGAGGCTTTTAAAAACTACCAGCCTGGTTCATTACTCAAAACCGCAATCATGGGTAAGACTGCCGACCTGACTGCTGTCCAGAAGGCCATCATTGACACCCTCAAGCAAGAGGGTAAGACACAGAAAGAAATTTCTGAACGAATAGGCTGTTCCCAGAGTGATGTATCAAGGCACCTCAGTGGGAAGTCTGTGGGAAGGAAAAAGTGTGGCAGAAAACGCTGCACAAAGAGAAGAGGTGACCGGACCCTGAGGAAGATTATGGAGAAGGACTGATTCCAGACCTTGGGGGACCTGCGGAAGCAGTGGACTGAGTCTGGAGTAGAAACATCCAGAGCCACCGTGTACAGGCGTGTGCAGGAAATGGGCTACAGGTGCCGCATTCCCCAGGTCAAGCCACTTTTGAACCAGAAACGGAGGCAGACGCGCCTGACCTGGGCTACAGAGAAGCAGCACTGGACTGTTGCTCAGTGGTCCAAAGTACTTTTTTCGGATGAAAGCAAATTTTGCATGTCATTCAGAAATCAAGGTGCCAGAGTCTGGAGGAAGACTGGGGAGAGGGAAATGCCAAAATGCCTGAAGTCCAGTGTCAAGTACCCACAGTCAGTGATGGTCTGGGGTGCCATGTCAGCTGCTGGTGTTGGTCCACTGTGTTTTATCAAGGGCAGGGTCAATGCAGCTAGCTAGCAGGAGATTTTGGAGCAATTCATGCTTCCATCTGCTGAAAAGCTTTATGGAGATGAAGATTTCATTTTTCAGCACGACCTGGCACCTGCTCACAGTGCCAAAACCACTGGTAAATGGTTTACTGACCATGGTATTACTGTGCTCAATTGGCCTGCCAACTCTCCTGACCTGAACCCCATAGAGAATCTGTGGGATATTGGGAAGAGAAAGTTGAGAGCCGCAAGACCCAACACTCTGGATGAGCTTAAGGCCGCTATCGAAGCATGCTGGGCCTCCATAACACCTCAGCAGTGCCACAGGCTGATTGCCTCCATGCCACGCCGCATTGAAGCAGTCATTTCTGCAAAAGGATTCCCGACCAAGTATTGAGTGCATAACTGAACATAATTATTTGAAGGTTGACTTTTTTTGTATTAAAAACACTTTTCTTTTATTGGTCGGATGAAATATGCTAATTTTTTTAGATAGGAAATTTGGGTTTTCATGAGCTGTATGCCAAAATCATCAATATTAAAACAATAAAAGGCTTGAACTACTTCAGTTGTGTGTAATGAATCTAAAATATATGAAAGTCTAATGTTTATCAGTACATTACAGAAAATAATGAACTTTATCACAATATGCTAATTTTTTTAGAAGGACCTGTACACTGAGGGAAATGCACCTAATAACCTAAAAAATAATTAAAATAATTAAAAATAAAATAAGAAGAAATAACTAGGGATGAGCGAACCCGAACTGAATTTTGGGGTGTCCGTGACACGGACCCGAACATTTTCATAAAAGTCCGGGTTCGGTGTTCGTCGCTTTCTTGGTGCTTTTTGAAAGCCAATCAACAAGCGTCATACTACTTGCCCCAAGAGGCCGTCACAGCCATGCCTACTATTGGCATAGCTGTGATTGGCCAGTGCAGCATGTGACCCAGCCTCTATTTAAGCTGGAGTAAGGTAGCGCCGCACGTCACTCTGCTCTGATCAGTGTAGGGAGAAGTTGCAGCTGCGACGTTAGGGCAAGATTAGGCAGTGATTAACTCCTCCAAAAGACTTCATTCAGTGATCGATCTGCAGCTGTGGGTCATTGAACTGCTGCTATTCAAATGCTCACTGTTTTTAGGCTGCCCAGAGCGTTTTTCAGTCACTTTTTTCTGGGGTGATCGGCGGCCATTTTGTGTCTTGTGGTGCGCCAGCACAAGCTGCCACCAAGTACATTTAACCCTCAATGGTGTGGTTATTTTTTGGCTATATCCTACATCAGGGTCAAGCTGTCACACCAAGTGCATTTAACCATCAATAGTGTGGTTATTTTTTGGCCATATACTACATCAGGGGCAAGCTGAGCCTGTCACCAAGTGCATTTAACCCTCAATAGTGTGGTTGTTTTTTGGCTATATCCTACATCAAGGTCAAGCTGTCACACCAAGTGCATTTAACCATCAATAGTGTGGTTGTTTTTTGGCCATATACTACATCAGGGGCAAGCTGAGCCTGTCACCAAGTGCATTTAACCCTCAATAGTGTGGTTGTTTTTTGGCTATATCCTACATCAGGGTCAAGCTGTCACACCAAGTGCATTTAACCATCAATAGTGTGGTTATTTTTTGGCTATATCCTACATCAGGGGCTTGGCTGTGCTTGGTATTTTATTGAGGGGTGAAATACAATTGCCAAAATAGCAGTACCCTAAATCTGGTGTTTCAGCTGTGGCCAGCCAATTGTAATACTGTCTGCTGTCTGGCAAAGGATATATTTTTGTTCAGGGGTGAAATACAATTCCCAACTTAGCAATTTCCTAAATTAGTGGTTTCTGCTGTATCAGGGCTACTTTAAATCTCTTCATTAAAAGGGTATATAAGATTCAAGGTGCAGATAGGGTCATTCTCAATAACTTCACACACACGCTACTGTGCATTTCCAAGTCTAATTCTGTCTGTAAACGTATACCTTTCACCCAGCGCCTAAATACTAGGCCTCAAATTTACGTCCATCTAAATCTGTGGTTATTGCTGTGGCTGGTCAAGTTATTTAGTGTCCGTCAAAGCACAGTTTTTGTTCTGGGTTGAAATACAATTCCCAATTTAGCAATTTCCTAATTTAGTGGTTTCTGCTGTATCAGGCCTACTTTAAATCTATCCCTAAAAGGGTATAGAAGATTCAAGGTGCAGATAGGGTTATTCTCAATAACTTCACACACACGCTACTGTGCAATTCCAAGTCTAATTCTGTGTGTAAACGTATACCTGTCACCCAGCGCCTAAAAAATAGGCCTTAAATTTATATTCATCCAAATCTGTCATTATTGCTGTAGCTGGTCAAATTATTTAGTGTCCGTCAAAGCACAGTTTTTGTTCTGGGTTGAAATACAATTCCCAATTTAGCAATTTCCTAATTTAGTGGTTTCTGCTGTATCAGGCCTACTTTAAATCTATCCCTAAAAGGGTATAGAAGATTCAAGGTGCAGATAGGGTTATTCTCAATAACTTCACACACACGCTACTGTGCAATTCCAAGTCTAATTCTGTGTGTAAACGTATACCTGTCACCCAGCGCCTAAAAAATAGGCCTTAAATTTATATTCATCCAAATCTGTCATTATTGCTGTAGCTGGTCAAATTATTTAGTGTCCGTCAAAGCACAGTTTTTGTTCTGGGTTGAAATACAATTCCCAATTTAGCAATTTCCTAATTTAGTGGTTTCTGCTGTATCAGATCTACTTTAAATCTATCCCTAAAAGGGTATATTAGATTCAAGGTGCTGATAGGGTCATTCTGAATAACTTCACACACACGCTACTGTGCATTTCCAAGTCTAATTCTGTCTGTAAACGTATACCTGTCATCCAGCGCCTAAATACTAGACCTCAAATTTACATTCAGCTAAATCTGTCGTTACTGCTGTGCCGTTATTAGTGTAATACGGTACCTAAATAGATAGCCAGATAGTGTTAGGTTTCTGTAAAAAAAAGGCCTGAATTTGAATTCAATACATTGGGCCAAATAATATTTTTCTTATTGTGGTGAACGGTAACAATGAGGAAAACATCTAGTAAGGGACGCGGATGCGGACATGGTCGTGGTGGTGTTAGTGGACCCTGTGGTGCTGGGAGAGGACGTGGCCGTTCTGCCACAGCCACACGTCCTAGTGTACCAACTACCTCAGGTCCTAGTAGCCGCCATAATTTACAGCGATATTTGGTGGGGCCCAATGCCGTTCTAAGGATGTTAAGGCCTGACCAGGTACAGGCATTAGTCAATTGGGTGGCCGACAGTGGATCCAGCACGTTCACATTATCTCCCACCCAGTCTTCTGCAGAAAGCGCACAGATGGCGCCTGAAAACCAAGCCCATCAGTCTGTCACATCACCCCCATGCATACCAGAGAAACTGCCTGAGCCTCAAGTTATGCAGCAGTCTCTTATGCTGTTTGAAGACTCCGCTGGCAGGGTTTCCCAAGGGCATCCACCTAGCCCTTCCCCAGCGGTGGCAGACATAGAATGCACTGACGCACAACCACTTATGTTTCCTGATGATGAGGACATGGGAATACAACCTCAGCACGTCTCTGATGATGACGAAACACAGGTGCCAACTGCTGCGTCTTTCTGCAGTGTGCAGACTGAACAGGAGGTCAGGGATCAAGACTGGGTGGAAGACGATGCAGGGGACGATGAGGTCTTAGACCCCACATGGAATGAAGGTCGTGCCACTGACTTTCACAGTTCGGAGGAAGAGGCAGTGGTGAGACCGAGCCAACAGCGTAACAAAAGAGGGAGCAGTGGGCAAAAGCAGAACACCCACCGCCAAGAGACTCCGCCTGCTACTGACCGCCGCCATCTGGGACCGAGCACCCCAAAGGCAGCTTCAAGGAGTTCCCTGGCATGGCACTTCTTCAAACAATGTACTGACGACAAGACCCGAGTAGTTTGCACGCTGTGCCATCAGAGCCTGAAGCGAGGCATTAATGTTCTGAACCTTAGCACAACCTGCATGACCAGGCACCTGCATGCAAAGCATGAACTGCAGTGGAGTAAACACCTTAAAAACAAGGAAGTCACTCAGGCTCCCCCTGCTACCTCTTCTGCTGCTGCCGCCTCGGCCTCTTCCTCCGCCTCTGGAGGATCGTTGGCACCTGACGCCCAGCAAACAGGGGATGTACCACCAACACCACCACCTCCGTCACCAAGCATCTCAACCATGTCACACGGCAGCGTTCAGTTCTCCATCTCACAAACATTTGAGAGAAAGCGTAAATTCCCACCTAGCCACCCTCGATCCCTGGCCCTGAATGCCAGAATTTCTAAACTACTGGCCTATGAAATGCTGTCATTTAGGCTGGTGGACACAGACAGCTTCAAACAGCTCATGTCGCTTGCTGTCCCACAGTATGTTGTTCCCAGCCGGCACTACTTATCCAAGAGAGCCGTGCCCTCCCTGCACAACCAAGTATCCGATAAAATCAAGTGTGCACTGCGCAACGCCATCTGTGGCAAGGTCCACCTGACCACCGATACGTGGACCAGTAAGCACGGCAGGGACGCTATATCTCCCTAACTGCACACTGGGTAAATGTAGTGGCGGCTGGGCCCCAGGCGGAGAGCTGTTTGGCGCACGTCCTTCCGCCGCCAAGGATCGCAGGGCAACATTCTTTGCCTCCTGTTGCCACCTCCTCCTACTCAGCTTCCTCCTCCTCTTCTTCCACCTGCTTATCCAGTGAGCCACACACCTTCACCACCAACTTCAGCACAGCCCGGGGTAAACGTCAGCAGGCCATTCTGAAACTCATATGTTTGGGGGACAGGCCCCACACCACACAGGAGTTGTGGCGGGGTATAGAACAACAGACCGACGAGTGGTTGATGCCGGTGAGCCTCAAGCCCGGCCTGGTTGTGTGCGATAATGGGCGAAATCTCGTTGCAGCTCTGGGACTAGCCGGTTTGACGCACATCCCTTGCCTGGCGCATGTGCTGAATTTGGTGGTGCAGAAGTTCATTCACAACTACCCCGACATGTCAAAGCTGCTGCATAAAGTGCGGGCCGTCTGTTCGCGCTTCCGGCGTTCACATCCTGCCGCTGCTCACCTGTCTGCGCTACAGCGTACTCATATGCGACATGCCCACCAGGTAGAACTCTACCTTGCACATGCTGGACAGACTGTGCGAGCAGCAGCAGGACATAGTGGAGTTTCAGCTGCAGCACGCACGGGTCAGTCACACTGCGGAACGGCACCACTTCACCACCAATGACTGGGCCTCCATGCGAGACCTGTGAGCCCTGTTGCGCTGTTTCGAGTACTCCACCAACATGGCCAGTGGCAATGACGCCGTTATCAGCGTTACAATACCACTTCTATGTCTCTTTGAGAAAACACTTAGGGCGATGATGGAAGAAGAGGTGGCCCAGGAGGAGGAGGAGGAGGAAGAGGGGTCATTTTTAGCACTTTCATGCCAGTCTCTTAGAAGTGACTCAGAGGGAGGTTTTATGCAACAGCAGAGGCCAGGTACAAATGTGGCCAGCCAGGGCCCACTACTGGAGGACGAGGAGGACGAGGAGGAGGTGGAGGAGGATGAGGATGAAGCATGGTCACAGCGGGGTGGCACCCAACGCAGCTCGGGCCCATCACTGGTGCGTGGCTGGGGAGAAACGCAGGACGATGACAATATGCGTCCCACAGAGGACAGCTTGTCCTTACCTCTGGGCAGCCTGGCACACATGAGCGACTACATGCTGCAGTGCCTGCGCAACGACAGCAGAGTTGCCCACATTTTAACGTGTGCGGACTACTGGGTTGCCACCCTGCTGGATCCACGGTACAAAGACAATGTGCCCACCTTACTTCCTGCACTGGAGCGTGATAGGAAGATGCGCGACTACAAGCGCACGTTGGTAGACGCGCTACTGAGAGCATTCCCAAATGTCACAGGGGAACAAGTGGAAGGTCAAGGCAGAGGAGGAGCAAGAGGTCGCCAAGGCAGCTGTGTCACGGCCAGCTCCTCTGAGGGCAGGGTTAGCATGGCAGAGATGTGGAAAAGTTTTGTCAACACGCCACAGCTAACTGCACCACCACCTGATACGGAAAGTGTTAGCAGGAGGCAACATTTCACTAACATGGTGGAACAGTACGTGTGCACACCCCTCCACGTACTGACTGATGGTTCGGCCCCATTCAACTTCTGGGTCTCTAAATTGTCCACGTGGCCAAAGCTAGCCTTTTATGCCTTGGAGGTGCTGGCCTGCCCGGCGGCCAGCGTTTTGTCTGAACGTGTATTCAGCACGGCAGGGGGCGTCATTACAGACAAACGCAGCCGCCAGTCTACAGCCAATGTGGACAAGCTGACGTTCATAAAAATAAACCAGGCATGGATCACACAGGGCCTGTCCATCCCTTGTGCAGATTAGACATTAACTACCTCCCCTTAACCATATATTATTGTACTCCAGGGCACTTCCTCATTCAATCCTATTTCTATTTTCATTTTACCATTATATTGTGGGGCAACCCAAAGTTGAATGAACCTCTCCTCTGTCTGGGTGCCAGGGCCTAAATATATGACAATGGACTGTTCCAGTGTTGGGTGACGTGAAGCATGATTCTCTGCTATGATATGAAGACTGATTCTCTGCTGACATGAAGCCAGATTCTCTGTTACGGGACCTCTCTCCTCTGCCTGGGTGCCTGGGCCTAAATATCTGACAATGGACTGTTCCAGTGTTGGGTGACGTGAAGCCTGATTCTCTGCTATGACATGAAGACTGATTCTCTGCTGACATGAAGCCAGATTCTCTGTTACGGGACCTCTCTCCTCTGCCTGGGTGCCAGGGCCTAAATATATGACAATGGACTGTTCCAGTGTTGGGTGACGTGAAGCATGATACTCTGCTATGATATGAAGACTGATTCTCTGCTGACATGAATCCAGATTCTCTGTTACGGGACCTCTCTCCTCTGCCTGGGTGCCGGGGCCTAAATTTATGACAATGGACTGTTACAGTGGTGGGTGACGTGAAGCCTGATTCTCTGCTATGACATGAAGACTGATTCTCTGCTGAGTCGCTGACATGAAGCCAGATTCTCTGTTACGGGACCTCTCTCCTCTGCCTGGGTGCCACTGCCTGGGCCTAAATATCTGACAATGGACTGTTCCAGTGTTGGGTGACGTGAAGCATGATTCTCT
The DNA here is from genome assembly GCF_014858855.1 of Bufo gargarizans. Classification (NCBI taxonomy): domain Eukaryota; kingdom Metazoa; phylum Chordata; class Amphibia; order Anura; family Bufonidae; genus Bufo; species Bufo gargarizans. Next base: position 154,473,579 of record NC_058083.1, read on the forward strand.
GCTATGATATGAAGACTGATTCTCTGCTGACATGAAGCCAGATTCTCTGTTACGGGACCTCTCTCCTCTGCCTGGGTGCCTGGGCCTAAATATCTGACAATGGACTGTTCCAGTGTTGGGTGAGGTGAAGCCTGATTCTCTGCTATGACATGAAGACTGATTCTCTGCTGACATGAAGCCAGATTCTCTGTTACGGGACCTCTCCCCTCTGCCTGGGTGCCTGTGCCTAAATATCTGACAATGGACTGTTCCAGTGTTGGGTGACGTGAAGCATGATTCTCTGCTATGATATGAAGACTGATTCTCTGCTGACATGAATCCAGATTCTCTGTTACGGGACCTCTCCTCTGCCTGGGTGCCTGGGTGTAAATATCTGACAATGGACTGTTCCAGTGCTGGGTGACGTGAAGCATGATTCTCTCCTATGATATGAAGACTGATTCTCTGCTGACATGAAGCCAGATTCTCTGTTACGGGACCTCTCTCCTCTGCCTGGGTGCCACTGCCTGGGCCTAAAAATCTGACAATGGACTGTTCCAGTGGTGGGTGACGTGAAGCATGATTCTCTGCTATGACATGAAGTCTGATTCTCTGCTGACATGAAGCCAGATTCTCTGTTACGGGACCTCTCTCCTCTGCCTGGGTGCCTGGGCCTAAATATATGACAATGGACTGTTACAGTGGTGGGTGACGTGAAGCATGATTCGCTGCTATGGGACCTCTCTCCAATTGATATTTGTTAATTCTTATTTATTTTATTTTTATTTTAATTCATTTCCCTATCCACATTTGTTTGCAGGGGATTTACCTACATGTTGCTTCCCTCTAGCCCTTTCCTGGGCTGTTTTACAGCCTTTTTAGTGCCGAAAAGTTCGGGTGTCCATTGACTTCAATGGGGTTCAGGTTCGGGACGAAGTTCGGGTCGGGTTCGGATCCCGAACTCGAACATTTCCGGGAAGTTCCGCCGAACTTCTCGAACCCGAACATCCAGGTGTTCGCTCAACTCTAGAAATAACCTAAAAAAGGGAGCCTGGAAAGTTGCTTAAGGCTAGGTCTACAGGACGACATGTGTTGAGCGACAATAAGTCGCGCGACACATAGGGCACAACTACACTGCAACATGTGTCGCGCGACATTTTGTCACACCAATGTCGAGCAACAATTTATATAATGATAGTCTATGGTGTCACACTGCGACATGCGTCGACTGCGACGCAACATTAGCTGAAAAATCTTGTCGCATGTCGCAGTCTTGTCGCATGTCGCAGTGCGACATCATAGACTACCATTATGAAAATTGTTGTGCGACATTGGTGCAACAAAATGTCGCGCCACAATGTCGTTGTGTAGACCTAGCCTTAAGCTTTTTTCATTTTACATATTACACTTTTCTATTTTCATTAGCTTGACTTTAAGTCCAAACAAACTGAGAAAACCACAGATATGTTCAGACTTCTAACCACAAATCTTGTGAGCAAGCAGCACAAAAATCTTGACATAGTTGCAAATTTAACAGGCCAGAACAGATTTGGCAGATTTTCTGCTTGGCTTTGAATTTTTGTATTGCATATAACCGTCAGTAAATACGGTATTTTCATTTAGGTTAAACCTCATATTAACAATCATATCTGAATTAAAAAAATAAACATATCTACCATGGAACAGTTTGTCACCTCTCATGATATCATAAAAGTATGATTTCAGCAAATTGCTGTCTAGCTTTTTCAGTTTTTTAGCTACAGTACTGATTTAACAAACACTGACAAAAGCATACCCCCTTGAAATGAAAAGAAAGGATAAGGAATGTGCAGCAAATCCCCACATTCTTCATGTTACTTTCTTAAAGGGAATGTGTCATCGGAAAATGATCTATTGTTTAAACGCTTTTTTTTTAGAATGTCTGATGATTTTTTGTTAATTTTCAATGTCACTATCTATAGTTAATTATTATAATTTTTTTAAATCATGTCATTTCTGTACAGACCACTAGGTCTAAATATGTCAAGACTTCCTGAGAGCAGCCACATGGACAGGAGGGGATTTCATTGAGTATAGATGTCACGGATGGTGTAACAGAAAACAAGAAGTTACAAATAAGGATACGACTGGCTTGATCCAAAACTAAGGAACAAAAGGGTGACCCCTATTTAAGCCCTGAAACTCTCCCTGTCTTCTCAGCCCATGCAAAGTTCTATATGATAGAAAATTGCATGCCCTCGTTTCTCGACTGTATGACACCTGAACACCCTATAATAGTGAGGGGACACGACCACCGGCTCCCTACACTTAATACGGAGGGAGTCAGGGTCATCTAGGATCAAGCAAACAGGAAAACACAAATAAATGAACAGACTTATCTGTAGAAGGATCAGTTGTAGCATCCAGCATGTACACACTCCAGGAAGTTGTATAAACCGCAAAGTGATGCAGTATGGGAAGGGATTTAAAGGGATGCAATCAGTGCAACTACATGACAGCTGAGAGAGGCTAACGAGATGACAAAACGAAAGCAAAACAAAAGAATCCTTAAGCAGGAGGTTCTGAAGAATGTCTGTCAGAGCTTCTCAGATGTCTGGTGGCGACAATAGAAGAGTTTTCTAGGAATATTCTGTGACCTGTGCAGAGATCAGGAGGGAATCGATAAGCTGTGATATTGTCACCGCCAGTCCTGTGAGAAGGTCTGGCAGACATTCTTCTCTCCCTTTTGTATGATGTTCTTTGTTTTGGTTTCACTTTCTCATCTCCTTTCCTTCTGCCAGGTGCCAGTTATTCAGACTAATCCTTTTCCTTTATATTCCCTCCTATACTGCCTCACTTTGCGGTTTATATTACTTCCTGGATGAAGTGGTCATTGCTGGAGGCCGTGTCTACTGTTTGTTCAGATAAGTCCTTTACTTTATTGTGTTTCCTTGCTGGCTTGATTTTAGGTGACCCTGACTCCATCTGTATTAAGTGCAGGGAGCGGGTGGTCGTGTCCCCTCACTATTATAGGGTTTTCAGGTGTCACACAGACTTAGGTACGTGGGCACGCAATCGTCTACCATAAAGACCTTTGCATGGGCATAGCAGTCAGGGAGAACTGTTAGGGTTTTATAGGGCTCACCTATATGCTCCTTAGTTTGGGATCAAGCCAGTCGCTCGTTTATTTATAAGTTCCAGCTTTCTGCTAACTTCATCCGTGACATTATAAACCGCCATAACCGTCTTAAGCATGGATCCGGTTTCAGCCTTGATTGACCACATGCAAGGTCTTTCGCTGGAGATAACAGATCTCCGCAAAACTGTGTCTCAGTTTCAGGTGACCGGTTCTGCTTGCGTTCATGGAGTTTGATCCGAGCCTAAGATCCTGCTTCCAGATACGTTCTCTGGGGGTAGTGAGGATTTTGTTCGCTTTAGAGAGGCTTGCAAACTCCATTTTCGCCTACTTTCCCATTCCTCTGGTGATGAGGAGCAGAGGGTGGGGATCATTATCTCACTGCTCAGGGATAACGCTCAGTTTTGGGCCTTTTTCGCAGTCGGTGGGGGCACGGCCCCTCCGATCGGTGGATTAATTTTTTGCAGCCCTGGAGCAGATATATGATGACCCGGATCCTATTGCTCTGGCTGAATCTAAACTGTGTTTTTTATGCCGGGGTAAACAGTCCTCAGAGATATATTGTTCTGAATTTCGGAGATGGGCAGCTGATACTGGTTGGAATGATGCTGCACTCCGAAGTCAATTTTGCCATGGTCTTTCGGAAAGATTGAAAGATGCATTTGCTTTTCATGAGAGACCAGCGTCGTTAGAGTCAGCCATGTCTCTAGCTGTTCGTATTGACAGGCGTCTTAGAGAGAGAGATGAGACTACTCTTTCCTGTCATATTCAGCTCAAGGACAGTGGGGCTGTCTCACTCAGTGCGAAGGGGTCTCAGTCTGTCTCAATCCCCTCTGAGGAGGAGGCCATGCAGCTGGGTTTGCTTGCCTCTGATAGTAGAGGATTCAGCTCTCAGAGGAGGGTTTGTTTCTGTTGTGGGGGAATAAATCATTTAGCTAATGTTTGCCCCTCTAGGAGATTCATGAAGTTTTCTGAGGGTAATAAAAACTAAACAAAACAAGAAAAACACTAAAAAAAACTTTCAATTTGCTACTATTGGCAAGGTTGATGCGGAAATTGAAGCTTTGCCGTTTGCTTGTAGTTCCAGTTTTCTCCTACCTGCCAGGATGGCGCTAGACAGCAAGAATATTGTTTGTGAGATTTTTGTAGATAGTGGAGCAGCTGTCAATCTCATTGATAATCAATTTGCAACAATGCATGGTTTTCAGGTATGCACTTTGGAAAAGGATATACCTGTTTTTGCTATCAATTCCGCTCCACTTTCTCAAAGATCGCTAAAGGGCATAGTTCACAATATCTGTTTGACAGTGGGTGACGCTCATGTTGAGGATATATCATGTTTTGTCTTCAGCGGATTACCTACTCCTCTAGTGTTGGGGCTACCCTGGCTCACTAAACATAACCCCACCATTGATTAGCAAGCAAGGCAAATAAATGGTTGGAGTGAGTTTTGCAGAGAGAATTGCCTCACGGCGTCTCTTTCAGAGGTTTCTACCAAGACTGTACCATCTTTTCTCTCTGAATTTTCGGATGTGTTTTCCGAGAGTGGTGTCCAGAAGTTGCCCCCTTACCGGGAGTACGACTGCCCTATTAATCTCATCCCAGGCGCCAAGCTGCCAAAATCACAACTATACAATCTCTCCCAACCTGAAAGGGTCGCTATGCGTACTTATATCTCTGAAAGCCTGAGAAAGGGACACATCCGACCCTCGAAGTCGCCTGTTGCCGATGCTTCTTTAAGACCTTGTCTGGATTTCAGGGAGCTGAACCGTATCACGATTCATGAACCATATCCGCTTCCTCTGATCCCGTACCTGTTTAGCCAGATAGTTGGGGCTAAAGTTTTTTCTAAGTTGGATTTAAGAGAAGCATACAACCTAGTCAGGGTCAGGGAAGGGGACGAATGGAAGATGGCCTTCAATACCCCTGAGGGTCATTTCAAGAATTTGGTTATGCCCTTTGGTTTGATGAAAGCTCCGGCCGTCTTCCAACATTTTGTGAACAACATTTTTTATCATTTAATAGGGAAATCTGTACTGGTGTATCTAGATGACATTTTGATTTTTGCTCCTGATTTCAAGACTCATCGGGACCACCTATGTCAGGTTTTGCTGATTCTGCTGGAGAATAAATTGTACGCTAAACTGGAGAAATGTGTTTGCGGTTCCGGAGATTCAATTTCTTGGTTTTCTTCTCTCCGCTTCTGGTTTTTGGATGGACCCTGAGAAGGTCCACGCTGTGCTTGATTGGGAGCTTCCTGAGAATCAGAAGGCACTGATGCGGTTTTTGGGTTTTGCCAATTATTACAGAAAGTTCATTTTGAATTATTCCTCTGTTGTTAGGCCACTCACTGATTTGACAAAAAAGGGGGTGGATTTTTCCTCCTGGTCGGTAGATGCGCTTAAAGCCTTTTCTAGTATTAAAGAGAATTTTGCTTCCGCTCCCATTTTGGTACAACCTGATGTCTCTCTACCTTTTATTGTTGAGGTGGACGCTTCTGAGGTGGGTGTGGGTGCGGTATTATCTCAGGGTCCCTCTCCTGCCAGATGGCGACCGTGTGCCTTTTTCTCAAGGAAACTATCCTCTGCAGAGAGAAATTACGATGTGGGAGATAGGGAGTTGTTGGCCATCAAATTAGCTTTTACCGAACATAAGAATCTGGCCTACTTGGAATCGGCCAAGCGTCTGAACCCGAGACAGGCCAGATGGTCTTTGTTCTTTTCTAGGTTTAATTTTGTTTTTACGTTCCGCCCTGGGGTTAAAAATGTGAAGGTGGATGCCCTGTCACGTTGTTTTCCGGGGGGGGGGGACTTTAAAGACCCGGGTCCCATTTTGGCTGAAGGGGTGGTCGTCCTGGGAGGTTGTTTGTGCCTCTCGCTTTACGATACAAGGTTATTAAGGAGCACCGCGATACTGTCCTTGATGGGCACCCGGGGAGTAGAGCCACAGTGGATGGATCTCATTGCTCGGAGATTATGGTGGCCGGCTCTTCGTAAGACTAGTGAGGGTTTTGTGGCAGCCTGCGAGACCTGCGCTCGTGCCAAGGTCCCTAATTCACGGCCATCGGGTTCTCTCCATCCGTTACCCATTCCATCCCGTCCTTTGACGCATCTGTCCATGGACTTCATTACGGACCTGCCTCGTTCCTCGGGGAAGACCGTGATTCTGGTGGTAGTGGAGTGGCGTTTTAGCAAAATGGCACATTTCATTCCCTTTCCTGGGCTACCCAATGCTAAGACGCTGGCGCAAGCGTTTGTTGATCATATTAAATTGCATGGCATCCCTTCAGACATCGTTTCTGATAGGGGCACGCAATTTGTTTCCAGATTCTGGAAGGCCTTCTGTTCTCGCTTGGGTGTTCGGTTGTCATTCTCTTCTGCTTTTCATCCGCAGTCGAATGGTCAGACCGAACGCGTCAATCAGAATCTGGAGACATACCTGCAATGTTTTGTGGTGGAGAATCAGAAAGATTGGTATTCTTTTTTGTCCCTTGCTGAGTTTGCTTTAAATAACCATTGCCAGGAGTCCTCTGATAAGTCACCATTTTTTGGTGCATATGGGTTTCATCCGCAGTTTGGGACATTTTCTGGAGAGGGTCTTCTTGTGTGGCGGATAAGAGACGTGTGCCTGGTCCGGACCTGAATGTGGGTGATCTGGTGTGGTTTTCCACAAAGAATATCAAACTGAAGATTCCCTCCTGGAAGTTGGGTCCTAAGTTTATTGGCCCTTACAAGATCTTGTCCGTCATCAATCCCGTTGCCTTCCGTCTTGATCTTCCTCAGACTTGGAAGATCCATAATATTTTTCACAAGTTCCTATTAAAACCTTATGTCCAACCCACTGTACCCTCCTTTTTGCCTCCTCCTCCAATTATTGTTGATGGTAATCTTGAATTTCAGGTCTCTAGGATTGTGGATTCTCGCTTAATTGGCGGTTCTCTTCAATTGCTCGTTCATTGGGAGGGTTATGGTCCTGAGGAGAGGATGTGGGTCCCAGTGGCGGACATTAAGGCCACTCGTCTCATCAAGGCTTTCTATAGGTCTCATCCTGAGAAGGTGGGCTCTGAGTGTCCGGAGTCACCGCCAGTCCTGTGAGAAGGTCTGGCAGACGTTCTTCTCTACCTCTTGTATGATGTTCTTTGTTTTGGTTTCACTTTCTCATCGCCTTTACTTCTGCCAGGTGCCACTTACTCAGACTAATCATTTTCTTTGCGGTTTATATTACTTCCTGGATGAAGTGGTCATTGCTGGAGGCTGTGTCTGCTGTTTGTTCAGTTAAGTCCTTTACTTTATTGTGTTTCCTTGCTAGCTTGATTCTAGGGGACCCTGACTCCGTCCGTATTAAGTGCAGGGAGCCGGTGGTCGTGTCCCCTCACTATTATAGTGTTTTCAGGTGTCACACAGACTTAGGTATGTTGGCATGCAATCGTCTACCATAAAGACCTTTGCATGGGCATAGCAGTCAGGGAGAGCTCTTAGGGTTTTATATGGCTCACCTATATGCTCCTTGGTTTGGGATCAAGCCAGTCGCTCATTTATTTATAAGTTCCAGCTTTCTGCTAACTTCATCCGTGATGGATATCACCTATTATGTATGGTGGATCCTGTGTTATCTATACCAGTGTTTCCCAACCAGTGTGCCTCCAGCTGTTGCAAAACTACAACTCCCAGCATGCCCACACAGCCAAAGGCTGTCCGGGCATGCTGGGAGTTGTAGTTTTGCAACAGCTGGAGGCACACTGGTTGGGAAACACTGATCTATACAATGGGATGCGAAAGTTTGGGCAACCTTGTTAATCGTCATGATTTTCCTGTATAAATCGTTGGTTGTTATGATAAAAAATGTCAGTTAAATATATCATATAGGAGACACACACAGTGATATTTGAAAAGTGAAATGAAGTTTATTGGATTTACAGAAAGTGTGCTATAATTGTTTAAACAAAATTAGGCAGGTGCATAAATTTGGGCACAGTTGTCATTTTATTGATTCCAAAACCTTTAAAACAAATTATTGGAACTCAAATTGGCTTGGTAAGCTCAGTGACCCCTAACCTACATACACAGATGAATCCAATTATGAGAAAGAGCATTCAAGGGGGTCAATTATAAGTTTCCCTCCTCTTAATTTTCTCTGAAGAGTAGAAACATGGGGGTCTCAAAACCACTCTCAAATGACCTGAAGACAAAGATTGTTCACCATCATGGTTTAGGGAAAGGATACAGAAAGCTATCTAAGAGATTTTAGCTGTCTGTTTCCACAGTTAGGAACATATTGAGGAAATGGAAGACCACAGGCTCAGTTTAAGTTAAGGCTCGAAGTGGCAGACTAAGAAAAATCTCGGATAGACAGAAGCGACGAATGGTGAGAACAGTCAGAGTCAACCCACAGACCAGCACCAAAGACCTACAACATCATCTTGCTGCAGATGGAGTCACTGTGCATCGTTCAACCATTCGGCGCACTTTACACAAGCAGATGCTGTATGCGAGAGTGATTGGCCAACAAAATCAGGAATCACAGGCTCAAAATGCTCTGGTACACCAGACAAGTTCACCGGTGGGAGGCTCAGGTGGACTTATCTAGTGGGCCGGAAAACTAGTATGAGCCCCAGAGCTGCTCTTACTAGTGTGGGCCACAGGGTCCCTGGCATGGTGGTCCTTTTGCTCTGCCTGGCGGCGTCTCCGCCGCCTTGAGGTCTCATCATCATCGCTAGATGATTAGAAAGACGCGGATGACAAGAGAAAAGTGGGGTCATCCTCGTCCTCACTGGGACTCTCAGATTCAGAGGCAAGCTGGGTGTATGCCTCCTCGGCTGAGAACACCTGGCGGGCCATAGGGAAGTGTGTGTGTGTGTGCGTGTGTCTGCGTAGAAAACTTTATTTGGTGTGCGTGTGTGTGGGATGGGTGTTCACGGACTTTGCTCTGCACCTAACTGAAAAAATAAATAAAATTAGAAAATCCCCAAAAGTGTAAAAAAAAAAATTATTCAAACGCGCTGATCAGCGGTACGAAGCTGATCAGCGCTGTGGTGAGCGATGCGCTAAGAATGCCGGCCATAGTCAGCGCATGTAAAAAAAAAACAAAAAAAACACTTGTACCCAAAAAAAAATTGTGTGTGGGGGCAAGCTGCAGCACCCCTGGGGGGTCTAGGGTCACACAGCTGAGTGCTGTGGACCACAGACACCCGATCCGAGTGCTAAACTGCATAAAAAAACATATTTTGTTCCCTAACTCTCCCTCACTATCCCTGCCTAATCTACCTCTCCCTACCTCTCCAAAATACTCTGATGTATACTCCGAAACTAGCAATCCAGCCGAACTCCTCTCTCTCCCGCTCCATGGACGTGTATGAGCGGGGAGAGGAGCTCCGGAAATTCAAAACTGCCGCTCCGCCCGCCCACCTGCCCAGCCGACCAATCAGAAGCGATCCTGAGAGGTGGCGTGACCCGAAAAAAACTGAAAACGGAGCAAACCGCAGGTCTAAATTGACCTGCGGTTTGCTGTGATCACTGACATGGGGGGGTCACAGGACCCCCCTGGGCATTGTACCAAGGTGCCTGCTCAATGATTTAAGCAGGCACATTGTTCCGATCACTGCCCGATTTGGGACAAAGCGATACCTGTGACTTTTTTTTATTTATTTTTATTTTAATTATGGGGAAAGGTGGTAATTTACCGTTTAATACTTTTTATTAATTTTAAGAAAAGACATACATTGTTGTCCTTAAGAAGAAAACACAAATGGCTACATAGTTAGCACCATACATAATCACGTTAGCAACACCGGTAGCCAATATACATACCACATTGAAGTACAAAACAACAGAGATAACTAACAATACATCATAAAGAAAACATAAAACATAAAAAACAAAAAAAACAAAGGTGGTAATTTGACTTTTTTTTTACTTTTTCTATTTATTTTTTCTTTACTTTTTTATGTCATCCTAGATGACTACAAGAAGCAGTCTTTACAATGCATTGAATGCATTAAATTGCCCTTGCATTTTTTTTACACCTGCAAGGCCCCATAAGAACTACAGACCTTGATTTCTATAGACCGATGAGGACTTTCCAAGCTAACAAATGGCTCCCTATATCGTAACGTGGGGGAGCCATTCAAGCCCTGAGAGACCAGAGCTCCCAGGTTTTTCACACCTCAAATGTCATGTTTACAGTTGATCACGACACCTTAAGAGTTAAATGTCTTAGTTCGGTGTTATCTCCCATTAAATACATTAACCCGAGTGTCTACTGTTTGAAACAGCAGGAACCTAACGGCTATGGTGCTTGCTGCACTCATGAGCGGGCATGATTTTTAAAGACCTGACTTCTGCTGTACATTTACAACAGAGATCGAACGATTGAAATTCATTTATACATAGAAATCATTGTTTTTGTTTGTGACAAATTTAAATATAAAAGTTCATTGTCCAAATTTGCTTTTAAAAATGGCGATTTATGTATCTAATTTTTTTGAACCACTGATTTTTATTGATTTGATAAATTGTGACAGGTAAATACAGCTTTTATGTCATACAATTAGTACAGCTCATAGCAAGAATTATCAGTGATCGTCTTTGTAACCTCTTCGTTACCTTTTGCTCCTTTTTTTTCCACTGAGTGAAATTGACAAAATACACTGCTGCAACTAATCTTAAAACAGGATTCCGGAATGGTCTGCCACTGTGCTATATACGCATTTTGGAGAATCAGACTAAAAGTGAAGACTGAAGATTACGAGCTGACATTTTAGGTTTGGGTGATATATTAGGCATTAGAACATTTACTATGTATTACTTCTCAAACGTATGTATATGTTGAGTATTTCCCGAAAGGCTTTTTATGCAAAATAAATTCTTAAAATTCCTAAACTGCCCATTCCATCATAATAAAAAGAGAGACCACTTGTGCAGTGAATGAAAAACACATGAGTTGTAACTTCTACCATATGTCAAAAAAGACCTCTTGAGTGCAGGAAAAATTAGATAATTTCATTCAGGCGTTAATAAATATGATCCAAATGGTACAGTTTGGCATACGTGTTTACACTCTTGTTCCCTTGGAAGATTATAATGATCAGTAGAAACTCCATCTGGGTTAACAATTTTTGGAGAGAACAATTGGGCAATTTATCAAGTGTTACAAAACTGACCATTGAACATGTTACATTATTTGTGATACTTTTTCTTTTTTTGTCTCCTATGACATTAGTATTTATAGATCTTTATCTGTTCTTTTTTAATTCACTTATTCACGGTGTTAAACACGATACAGACAGAAATATGAATATTTTACATTTGGCTCTCCTCAAAAGAAGTTACCACCTAAAGTATAGAGAGTCAACCGGTTAGTCAATAGTTGACCCACTAAGGAGTCTTGAAACATGAGTTATCAGTCAAACCAAAGACACAGAGACACCCAATGTGCACAGAGACAACTGTCTGTAGGACTCTTACATCAAATAGATGTTCACAAGGAGAACTACTGTAGATCCCGGAACTTCCTACTTCCAAAATTTACTATGTAAGACTTGGAGAATAGGAGAGATTACTGCTGGTTTGGGCGAGAGGGGATGTGGCGTATTCTGGGGCCATAAGGGTGAAGAACTGTTGCATTTTGGGGGGCATAATAGGGGTTGGATAACTCTTTTAACCATTAAGATACCGGAGTTTTTTTCATTTTTGCATTTACATTTTTCTTCCCTATATTCCTTGAGCCATATCTCTTTTATTTTCCGTTCACGTATCCATATTAAGGCTTATTTCTTCCAGTACAAGTTGTACTATAATATGGCCTACAATGTAGTGGGAAGCAGGAAAAAAAATCCAAATGGGGTGGAATTGAAAAAAAAAAAAAACTTTTCCTCTACCTTTTTACGAGTTTTGTTCCTACGGTGTTCCCTTTGCGGCAAAACTGACCTGTGCCCTTTATTCTCTGGGTCAGTAGGAATGCAAATGGAGTGTGGCAGGGGAGGAGCCAGTACAGGTGGTGGGATGGGCCCGGGTAGGTAGTGGTCAGAGTTAGGGGGGCCCAATTCAGATTCATGCTATGGGGCCCAATTATTTCTATGCACGCCCCTGCGTAGAGGTGACAAAGCAATGGACATTACATGAAGATACAAATAGATACAGATACAAGACATTACATGAAATACACCACCACACACAGCTGCCTCCTTTCCTGCCCTCCATGAATACTAAGCCAATGTGGCTAATAATGTGTATGTATACATAATATATACCTCTAGATTCCACCAATCTACCATCTCACATCCAATATCTGACCATTAGTACATGTACATATAGAGACTCATGTATAAATAGCATATACAATCTACACATCCATAAACACACAAAGGCCACAGACCCACGTGTATATGGTATACACCTACAGGCTACAAATATCTATATGTACACATATAAAGTCTACTGGGAATTATATATATTCTATATTATATCTATACACATAGACAAAAAGCACACACAATATAATTTAGCTTGTTCTTAATTTAAGTGGTGTTTGTCCAGGGTTGGCAGGAAAAGAGAGAGCCCCCAAGTTTCACATAACCTATATCTTCCTGTGTCTCCCACAGTCGACTCCAACCTCTGACCACCCAAATGCCTTTCAACCTGTTGGCCAAGAAAATCTTGTCAAACTATTTTTAAAATGCGTCCTTCCTGTCTTTGATATGCTAACAAGGGACACAATGATCAAATGGCTTCTGAGCATACTGATAGCTCAAAGGGTGAATATCACTGAATACTATCAGTATATATTATATACAATTATTAGGCATATTTGTGTGGTCATTGGACTGATGGGATGGGAACAATATTTTCTAAAATGTAATTGTCCCCAAGGCTTGAAACCTGGTACTGCCACGTAAAGCTACTTCAAATGAAGATTGGTCTTTCAAATGACTGTGGAATAGCTGTTGCCCTCTCTTCATTAGTTAACCATACTGGAGAATTTTTTTGTATGAACTGCCCATTTATGACACTGAACTAGCATCTGAACAGGACATGGCTTTGACTATGCTGTTTCATATGACTCTGACTGAGGTAAACCTGCTATATAACTCAATTGCAATTCAAACATTCGACTGATGACTAATATTGTTGGGCGTGAATATTCGAAGTGCAAATTTTAAATGCGAATATCGCCACTTCGAGAATTTGCGAAGATTTTTAATATAGTGCTATATATTCGTATTCGAGAATATGCTAGATTTTTTTTTTCATCTGAACACATGATCCCTCCTTGCTTCTTGCTTGTGGGCCAATGAGAAGGCTGCAATGTCTTTGTCTGAGCTTAGCAACCTCCCTAGCAACCAATAGGAAAGTTGCCTACCCCTTACTATATAAGAACCTCCCCAGCAGCCATTTTCTGCCGTTTTTTTGCAGTTCTGAGAGAGAGCAGTCTCATTGCTGTGCTCTCTGCTTTACTGTGTCATTACATTAGATAGTTAGTTAGCTTATATATATATAATACACATAGTTAGTGGGAGATAGTCAGTGTAGGTTAGATCGTGATATAATGTAGCCGATAGGTTCTGCTGTCCATACATACATGCTACAGACATAGTGCTGTGATGTCACAACAATACTTAGTGCACCAGTCAGTAATATGTAGTCAGACCTGCTAAAATGTGAAGTTGCACGTATTTAGCCAAAATATGCGCATCATTAATTTCCAATTTGCGCAATCGCTAATATATTGGAGCACTTTATCTGCATATAAAACTACTGTAATGTTCTCCCGTGCCAACCAGTTTCTCCAGTTTCAGAAAATTTCTGGCTAAAATTTTGCTAAAGTGACCCACAGCTGTATTGCATGCGCAATACGCACATATTACATTGCCGATTTTCGCAATCAAGAAATTAATGGCGAATTCTCGAATTCACTAATTTATGATGAATATTCCCCCAAATATTCGCAAAATATTGCAAATTCGAATATTTCCCCTGCTGCTCATCACTAATGACTAGAGTTGAGCGGACACCTGGATGTTCGGGTTCGAGAAGTTCGGCACTAAAAAGGCTGTAAAACAGCCCAGGAAAGGGCTAGAGGGCTGCAAAAGGCAGCAACATGTAGGTAAATCCCCTGCAAACAAATGTGGATAGGGAAATGAATTAAAATAAAAATTAAATAAATAAAAATTAACCAAAATCAATTGGAGAGAGGTCCCATAGCAGAGAATCTGGCTTCACGTCACCCACCACTGGAACAGTCCATTCTCAGATATTTAGGCCCCGGCACCCAGGCAGAGGAGAGAGGTCCCGTAACAGAGAATCTGGCTTCATGTCAGCAGAGAATCAGTCTTCATGTCATAGCAGAGAATCAGGCTTCACGTCAGCCACCAATGCAACAGTCCATTGTCAGATATTTCGGCCCAGCACCCAGGCAGAGGAGAGAGGTCCCGTAACAGAGAATCTGGCTTCATGTCAGCAGAGAATCAGTCTTCATGTCATAGCAGAGAATCAGGCTTCACGTCACCCACCACTGCAACAGTCCATTTTCATAAATTTAGGCCCAGCACCCAGGCAGAGGAGAGAGGTCCCGTAACAGACAATCTGGCTTCATGTCAGCAGAGAATCAGTCTTCATATAATAGCAGAGAATCAGGCTTCACGTCAGCCACCAATGCAACAGTCCATTGTCAGATATTTAGGCCCAGCACCCAGGCAGAGAAGAGAGGTCCCATAACAGACAATCTGGCTTCATGTCAGCAGAGAATCAGTCTTCATGTTATAGCAGAGAATCAGGCTTCACGTCACCCACCACTGTAACAGTCCATTTTCATAAATTTAGGCCCAGCACCCAGGCAGAGGAGAGAGGTCCCGTAACAGAGAATCTGGCTTCATGTCAGCAGAGAATCAGTCTTCATGTCATAGCAGAGAATCAGGCTTCACGTCACCCACTACTGTAACAGTCCATTTTCATAAATTTAGGCCCAGCACCCAGGCAGAAGAGAGAGGTCCCGTAACAGACAATCTGGCTTCATGTCAGCAGCGAATCAGTCTTCATGTCATAGCAGAGAATCAGGCTTCACGTCACCCACCACTGCAACAGTCCATTTTCATAAATTTAGACCCAGCACCCAGGCAGAGGAGAGAGGTCCCGTAACAGACAATCTGGCTTCATGTCAGCAGAGAATCAGTCTTCATGTCATAGCAGAGAATCAGGCTTCACGTCACCCACCACTGCAACAGTCCATTTTCATAAATTTAGACCCAGCACCCAGGCAGAGGAGAGAGGTCCAGTAACAGACAATCTGGCTTCATGTCAGCAGAGAATCAGTCTTCATATCATAGCAGAGAATCAGGCTTCACGTCAGCCACCAATGCAACAGTCCATTTTCATAAATTTAGGCCCAGCACCCAGGCAGAGGAGAGATGTCCCGTAACAGAGGATCTGGCTTCATGTCAGCAGAGAATTAGTCTGCATGTCATAGCAGAAAATCAGGCTTCATGTCAGCCACCACTGCAACAGTCCATTGTCAGATATTTAGGCCCAGCACCCAGGCAGAGGAGAGAGGTCCCGTAACAGAGGATCTGGCTTCATGTCAGCAGAGAATTAGTCTGCATGTCATAGCAGAGAATCAGGCTTCACGTCAGCCACCAATGCAACAGTCCATTTTCATAAATTTAGGCCCAGCACCCAGGCAGAGGAGAGAGGTCCCGTAACAGAGGATCTGGCTTCATGTCAGCAGAGAATTAGTCTGCATGTCATAGCAGAAAATCAGGCTTCATGTCAGCCACCACTGCAACAGTCCATTGTCAGATATTTAGGCCCAGCACCCAGGCAGAGGAGAGAGGTCCCGTAACAGAGGATCTGGCTTCATGTCAGCAGAGAATTAGTCTGCATGTCATAGCAGAAAATCAGGCTTCATGTCAGCCACCACTGCAACAGTCCATTGTCAGATATTTAGGCCCAGCACCCAGGCAGAGAAGAGAGGTCCCGTAACAGAGGATCTGGCTTCATGTCAGCAGAGAATTAGTCTGCATGTCATAGCAGAGAATCAGGCTTCACGTCACCCAACATTGGAACAGTCCATTGGCATATATTTAGGCCCCGGCACCCAGACAGAGGAGAGGTTCATTCAACTTTGGGTAGCCTCGCAATATAATGGTAAAATGAAAATAAAAATAGGATTGAATGAGGAAGTGCCCTGGAGTACAATAATATATGGTTAAGGGGAGGTAGTTAATGTCTAATCTGGACAAGGGACAGACAGGTCCTGTGGGATCCATGCCTGGTTCATTTTTATGAACGTCAGCTTGTCCACATTGGCTGTAGACAGGCGGCTGCGTTTGTCTGTAATGACGCCCCCTGCCATGCTGAATACATGTTCAGACAAAACGCTGGCCGCCGGGCAGGCCAGCACCTCCAAGGCATAAAAGGCTAACTCTGGCCACGTGGACAATTTAGAGACCCAGAAGTTGAATGGGGCCGAACCATCAGTCAGTACGTGGAGGGGTGTGCACACGTACTGTTCCACCATGTTAGTGAAATGTTGCCTCCTGCTAACACGTTGCGTATCAGGTGGTGGTGCAGTTAGCTGTGGCGTGTTGACAAAACTTTTCCACATCTCTGCCATGCTAACCCTGCCCTCAGAGGAGCTGGCCGTGACACAGCTGCCTTGGCGACCTCTTGCTCCTCCTCTGCCTTGGCCTTGGGCTTCCACTTGTTCCCCTGTGACATTTGGGAATGCTCTAAGTAGCGCGTCTACCAACGTGCGCTTGTACTCGCGCATCTTCCTATCACGCTCCAGTTCAGGAAGTAAGGTGGGCACATTGTCTTTGTAGCGTGGATCCAGCAGGGTGGCAACCCAGTAGTCCGCACACGTTAAAATGTGGGCAACTCTGCTGTCGTTGCGCAGGCACTGCAGCATGTAGTCGCTCATGTGTGCCAGGCTGCCCAGGGGTAAGGACAAGCTGTCCTCTGTGGGAGGCGTATCGTCATCGTCCTGCCTTTCCCCCCAGCCACGCACCAGTGATGGGCCCGAGCTGCGTTGGGTGCCACCCCGCTGTGACCATGCTTCATCCTCATCCTCCTCCACCTCCTCCTCATCCTCGTCCTCCTCGTCCTCCAGTAGTGGGCCCTGGCTGGCCACATTTGTACCTGGCCTCTGCTGTTGCAAAAAACCTCCCTCTGAGTCACTTCGAAGAGACTGGCCTGAAAGCAGGGCTGTGGAGTCGGTAGATAAATGCTCCGACTCCGACTCCTCAGTTTTTTGTACTTCCGACTCCGACTCCCCGACTCCGACTCCTCTGTATTTAATATGCAAATGTATTTTATTCATTCCTTGAAGGAAAGAAAGAAGTTCTTCTAAGCTCTTCTAGCACAGAGAGGTAGTTGGGCAGAAGCTGCTGCCTTCTCCTTTGTGTGCTGATCTTCTGCTGAAGACAGGGCAGTGGGAGGATCCAAGAAGGGACATTTATTTTAAAACATGTTTTCCCTAGAAGAATCCCATAGTCATGTTTAAAGTTTAAGATAACATTCTGAGTTTACACGTTTTATAGCCTTAGCTGAATGACAGCAGTTTTTCCAATGGTTTACAGCAGGGATGTCAAACTCGTGGCCTTCCAGCTGTTGCAAAACTACAACTCCCATCATGCCTGGGCATACTACAGCTATCAGGGAATGATGGGAGTTGTAGTTTTGCAACATCTGGAGGGCCATGAGTTTGACATCCATGGTTTACAGCTTCAGTCTTGAACTATTGACCCTCCATTTCCTTCACATATACAAGTGTCTCTAGTCCTGCAAAACACATATTTACTTAATCCCTTATCAGTGAGAGGCTAGGTAAACCATGGGCATTGTGTTCCCTGTAACATCAGAACACAACACAATGGAAAGTATATGTATTGCCACTCCTAATTGTGCATTGCGTGCCATATAGTGAAGCATATGAAAAGCATGCTTCTTCACATCACTGAACGCGTTTGTTTTGCGGTTACGTGAGGCACTGCATGCATTGGCCTTTATTCTTACAGTAGAGAAGTCATTAATTATAACTGTTTATGAATTTGGACATTTAAACTTGCTTTTTTATTTTTTTATTCCAATTTAAATTTAGTAGGAGTCGGAGTCGGTTCATTTTTTGCCGACTCCGACTCCAGGTACCCAAAATTGACTCCGACTCCTCGACTCCGACTCCACAGCCCTGCCTGAAAGTGCTAAAAATGACCCCTCTTCCTCCTCCTCCTCCTCCTGGGCCACCTCCTCTTCCATCATCGCCCTAAGTGTTTTCTCAAGGAGACATAGAAGTGGTATTGTAACGCTGATAACGGCGTCATCGCCACTGGCCATGTTGGTGGAGTACTCGAAACAGCGCAACAGGGCACACAGGTCTCGCATGGAGGCCCAGTCATTGGTGGTCAAGTGGTGCTGTTCCGCAGTGCGACTGACCCGTGCGTGCTGCAGCTGAAACTCCACTATGGCCTGCTGCTGCTCGCACAGTCTGTCCAGCATGTGCAAGGTGGAGTTCCACCTGGTGGGCACTTCGCATATGAGGCGGTGAGCGGGAAGGCCGAAGTTACGCAGTAGCGCAGACAGGCGAGCAGCGGCAGGATGTGAACGCCGGAAGCGCGAACAGACGGCCCGCACTTTATGCAGCAGCTCTGACATGTCAGGGTAGTTGTGAATGAACTTCTGCACCACCAAATTCAGCACATGCGCCAGGCAAGGGATGTGCGTCAAACCGGCTAGTCCCAGAGCTGCAACGAGATTTCGCCCATTATCGCACACCACCAGGCCGGGCTTGAGGCTCACCGGCAGCAACCACTCGTCGGTCTGTTGTTCTATACCCCACCACAACTCCTGTGCGGTGTGGGGCCTGTCCCCCAAACATATGAGTTTCAGAATGGCCTGCTGACGTTTACCCCGGGCTGTGCTGAAGTTGGTGGTGAAGGTGTGTGGCTGACTGGATGAGCAGGTGGAAGAAGAAGAGGAGGAAGCTGAGTAGGAGGAGGTGGCAACAGGAGGCAAAGAATGTTGCCCTGCGATCCTTGGCGGCGGAAGGACGTGCGCCAAACAGCTCTCCGCCTGGGGCCCAGCTGCCACTACATTTACCCAGTGTGCAGTTAGGGAGATATAGCGTCCCTGGCCGTGCTTACTGGTCCACGTATCTGTGGTTAGGTGGACCTTGCTACAGATGGCGTTGCGCAGTGCACACTTGATTTTATCGGATACTTGGTTGTGCAGGGAAGGCACGGCTCTCTTGGAGAAGTAGTGGCGGCTGGAAACAACATACTGTGGGACAGCAAGCGACATGAGCTGTTTGAAGCGGTCTGTGTCCACCAGCCTAAATGACAGCATTTCATAGGCCAGTAGTTTAGAAATGCTGGCATTCAGGGCCAGGGATCGAAGGTGGCTAGGTGGGAATTTACGCTTTCTCTCAAATGTTTGTGAGATGGAGAGCTGAACGCTGCCGTGTGACATGGTTGAGACGCTTGGTGACGGAGGTGGTGGTGGTGTTGGTGGCACATCCCCTGTTTGCTGGGCGGCAGTTGCCGACGTTCCTCCAGAGGCGGAGGAAGAGGCCGAGGCGGCAGCAGCAGAAGAGGCCGAGGCGGCAGCAGCAGAAGAGGTAGCAGGGGGAGCCTGAGCGACTTCCTTGTTTTTAAGGTGTTTACTCCACTGCAGTTCATGCTTTGCATGCAGGTGCCTGGTCATGCAGGTTGTGCTAAGGTTCAGAACGTTAATGCCTCGCTTCAGGCTCTGATGGCACAGCGTGCAAACCACTCGGGTCTTGTCGTCAGCACATTGTTTGAAGAAGTGCCATGCCAGGGAACTCCTTGAAGCTGCCTTTGGGGTGCTCGGTCCAAGATGGCGGCGGTCAGTAGCAGGCGGAGTCTCTTGGCGGCGGGTGTTCTGCTTTTGCCCACTGCACCCTCTTTTGCTACGCTGTTGGCTCGGTCTCACCACTGCCTCTTCCTCCGAACTGTGAAAGTCAGTGGCACGACCTTCATTCCATGTGGGGTCTAGGACCTCATCGTCCCCTGCATCGTCTTCCACCCAGTCTTGATCCCTGACCTCCTGTTCAGTCTGCACACTGCAGAAAGACGCAGCAGTTGGCACCTGTGTTTCTTCATCATCAGAGACATGCTGAGGTGGTATTCCCATGTCCTCATCATCAGGAAACATAAGTGGTTGTGCGTCAGTGCAGTCTATGTCTTCCACCGCTGGGGAAGGGCTAGGTGGATGCCCTTGGGAAGCCCTGCCAGCAGAGTCTTCAAACAGCATAAGAGACTGCTGCATAACTTGAGGCTCAGACAGTTTCCCTGATATGCATGGGGGTGATGTGACAGACTGATGGGGTTGGTTTTCAGGCGCCATCTGTGCGCTTTCTGCAGAAGACTGGGTGGGAGATAATGTGAACGTGCTGGATCCACTGTCGGCCACCCAATTGACTAATGCCTGTACCTGCTCAGGCCTTACCATCCTTAGAACGGCATTGGGCCCCACCATATATCGCAGTAAATTCTGGTGGCTACTGGGACCTGAGGTAGTTGGTACACTAGGACGTGTGGATGTGGCAGAACGGCCACGTCCTCTCCCAGCACCAGAGGGTCCACTAACACCACCACGACCATGTCCACGTCCGCGTCCCTTACTAGATGTTTTCCTCATTGTTATCGTTCACCACAACAACAAAAATATTATTTGGCCCAATGTATTGTATTCAAATTCAGCTGAATATAAATTTGATGCCTAGTATTTAGGCGCTGGGTGACAGGTATAGATTTACTGACGGAATTAGACTTGGAAATGCACAGTAGCGTGTGTGTGAAGTTATTCTGAATGACCCTATGTGCACCTTGAATATTATATACCCTTTTAGGGATAGATTTCAAATAGCTCTGATACAGCAGAAACCACTAAATTAGGAAATTGCTAAATTGGGAATTGTATTTCAACCCAGAACAAAAAATGTGCTTTGACGGACACTAAATAACTTGCCCAGCCACAACAGTACAGCAGTAACGACAGATTTAGCGGGATATAAATTTGAGGCCTAGTATTTAGGCGCTGGGTGACAGGTATAGATTTACTGACGGAATTAGACTTGGAAATGCACAGTAGCGTGTGTGTGAAGTTATTCTGAATGACCCTATGTGCACCTTGAATATTATATACCCTTTTAGGGATAGATTTAAAATAGCTCTGATACAGCAGAAACCACTAAATTAGGAAATTGCTAAATTGGGAATTGTATTTCAACCCAGAACAAAAAATGTGCTTTGACGGACACTAAATAACTTGCCCAGCCAGAACAGTACAGCGGTAACGACAGATTTAGCGGGATATAAATTTGAGGCCTAGTATTTAGGCGCTGGGTGACAGGTATAGATTTACTGACAGAATTAGACTGGGATATGGCCAAAAAATAACCACACTATTGCTGGTTAAATGCACTTGGTGTGACAGCTTGACCAACCACACTACTGAGGGTTAAATGCACTTGTTGACAGGCGCAGCTTGCCCCTGATGTAGTATATGGCCAAAAAATGAACAGACTATTGCTGGTTAAATGCACTTGGTGTGACAGCTTGACCAACCACACTACTGAGGGTTAAATGCACTTGGTGACGGGCGCAGCTTGCCCCTGATGTAGTATATGGCCAAAAAATAAACAGACTATTGCTGGTTAAATGCACCTGGTGTGACAGCTTCACCCTGATGTAGGCTTTAGCCAAAAAACAACCACACCATTGAGGGTTAAATGCACTTGGTGACAGGCGCAGCTTGCCCCTGATGTAGTATATGGCCAAAAAATAAACAGACTATTGCTGGTTAAATGCACTTGGTGTGACAGCTTCACCCTGATGTAGGCTTTAGCCAAAAAATAAACCACACCATTGAGGGTTAAATGCACTTGGTGACAGGCGCAGCTTGCCCCTGATGTAGTATATGGCCAAAAAATAAACAGACTATTGCTGGTTAAATGCACTTGGTGTGACAGCTTCACCTTGATGTAGGCTTTAGCCAAAAAACAACCACACCATTGAGGGTTAAATGCACTTGGTCGCAGCTTGTGCTGGCGCACCACAAGACACAAAATGGCCGCCGATCACCCCAGAAAAAAGTGACTGACAAACGGTCTGGGCAGCCTAAAAACAGTGAGCAATTGAGTATCAGCAGCTCAATGACCCACAGCTGCAGATCGATCAATAATCAAGTCCTTTGGAGGAGTTAATCTGCCTAATCTCGCCCCACTGTCGCAGCCACAACCTCTCCCTACGCTAATCAGAGCAGAGTGACGGGCGGCGCTATGTGACTCCAGCTTAAATAGAGGCTGGGTCACATGGTGCTCTGGCCAATCACAGCCATGCCAATAGTAGGCATGGCTGTGATAGCCTCTTGGGGCAAGTAGTATGACGCTTGTTGATTGGCTGCTTTGCAGCCTTTCAAAAAGCGCCAAGAAAGCGTCACAAAAGCGCCAAGAAAGCGACGAACCCGGACTTTTACGAAAATGTCCGGGTTCGGGTCCGTGTCATGGACACCCCAAAATTCGGTACGAACCCGAACTATACAGTTCGAGTTCGCTCATCCCTACTAATGACAAATCATTCTTCAAGCAAGACCTGCAGTTAATAAGGTGTTCTTCTGAGTTATTTTGTAACTTCCTGGACTAAATTTTGTTGTGCAACTGAAGGAATTATAGTAAGCCAGTCGTGTCTCATAAGATTCATCATTGATAACTTTCACTGTGGTTTTCTTTTCATAATCGCGCAAATGCAATCAAATCTTTGCGAATCGCAAGTTCGTGGCGGGCCCCATTCACTTTAATAGCAGGCGAACCTGAAAAACCTTCAGGTCATAGTTGCAGCCACCAAATACTCACTAGAAGTGCACAAATAGTCCCACAACATGGACAGTGACATACTAGAGGGGGATCAATGACAAACATTCCCACAAAAAATATGTATTTTAATCATGGGCCATTTTTATACGTCTTAAAGGGAAAGTCTCAAATATTTTTAAATTTTTTTGGGCCAAGGCAGTACGGGCCCTAAAAATTAGGCATTCACCTGACATAAAAAAAATTGTGATTATGTGGCTGGAGGTACATTATGCGGTCACTGAATAACAATTTTACTGTAGCCCACTGGAGTACAGGCCCCAAACATTAGGCATTCACCGTACAGAAAAGCTCAAGTGATTATGTGGCTGCAGGTATATTAGACAGTCATTGGATATCGATTTTACTGCAGGCCAGTGGAGTACAGGCCCCAAACATTAGGCATTCACCGGACAGAAAAGATCAAGTGATTTTGTGGTTGGAGGTATATTAGACGGTCATTGGATATTAATTTTACTGCAAGCCAGTACAAATACATGTCAAATACATATGTTTAAAAGAACTAAAAATATAAAATTGGATTAAAAACATGGCTAACCAAATCCCCCCTCTGGAATAAACCCCAAATGATAATAGATAAAATTCGATAACATGTGGTCGTCACAGGTGTTAAATTCCTCAAAGGTCCCAACAATTAGGCATTCACCGTACAGAAAAGATCAAGTGATTATGTGGCTGGAGGTATATTAGACAGTCAGTGGATAACAATTTTACTGCAGGCCAGTGGAGTACAGGCCTCAAACATTAGGCATTCACCGGACAGAAAAGATCAAGTGATTATGTGGCGGGAGGTATTTTAGACAGTCATTGGATATTGATTTTACTGCAGGCCAGTGGAGTACAGGGGCCAAACATTAGGCATTCACTGCACAGAAAAGAACAAGTAATTTTGTGGCTGGAGGTACATTAGGCGGTCACCGTATAACAATTTTACTGTTGGCAAGTTAGATTACAGGCCCCAAAAATTATGCATTTATCGTATAGAAAAGATCAAGTGATTATGTGGCTGGAGGTATATTAGACAGTTATTGGATAACAATTATATTGCAGGTCAGTACATATACATGCCAAATACATTAAAAGAACTAAAAAATATATAATATAAAATAGGATTAAAAACATGGCTAACGAAATACCCCCTCTTGAATAAGCCCCAAATGATAATAGGTGAAATTCGATAACACGTGATGGTTACGGGTGTTAAATTCCTCTGAGGCCCCAACAATTAGGCATTCACTGTACAGAAAAGATGATTATGTGGCTGGAGGTACATTAGGCGGTCACCGTCTAACAATTTTACTATTGGCCACTTAGATTACAGGCCCCAAAAATTATGCATTCACCGTAAAGAAAAGATCGAGTGATTATGTGGGTGGAGTTATATTACACGGTCATTGGATATCAATTTTACTGCAGGCAAGTGGAGTACAGGCCCCAAACATTTTCACCGGACAGAAAAGATCAAGTATTTATGTGGCTGGAGGTATATTAGACGGTCATTGGATAACAATTATACTGCAGGCCAGTACAAATACATGTCAAATACATTAAAAGAACTAAAAATATATAATTGGATTAAAAATTTGGCGAACGAAATCCCCACTCTTGAATAAACCCCAAATGATAATAGGTGAAATTCGATAACAAGTGATGGTCACGGGTGTTGAATTCCTCTGAGGCCCCAACAATTAGGCATTTACTGTACAGAAAAGATCAAATGATTATGTGGCTGGCGGTATATTAGACGGTCATTGAATATCAATTTTACTGCAGGCCAGTGAAGTACAGGCCCCAAACATTAGGCATTCACTGTACAGAAAAGAACAAGTGATTATGTAGCTGGAGGTACATTAGGTGGTCACCGTATAACAATTTTACTGTTGGCCAGCTAGATTACAGGCCACAAAAATTATGCATTCAGCATACAGAAAAGATAAAGTTAATATGTGGCTGGACATATATTAGCCGGTCATTGAATAACAATTTTACTGCAGGCCAGTAGAGTACAGGCCTCAAACATTAGGCATTCACCGGACAGAAAAGATCAAGTGATTACGTGGTTGGAGGTATTTTAGACAGTCAATGGATATGAATTTTACTGCAGGCCAGTGGAGTACAGGCCCCAAACATTAGGCATTCACCGTACAGAAAAGAACAAGTGATTATGTGGCTGGAGGTACATTAGGCGGTCACCGTACAACAATTTTACTGCAGGCCAGTGGAGTACAGGCCCCAAAAATTATGCATTCACCGTACAGAAAAGATCAAGTGATTATGTGGCTGGAGGTATATTAGACGGTCATTGGATATCAATTTTACTGCAGGCCAGTGAAATACAGGCCCAAAACATAAGGCATTCACCGGACAGAAAACATCAAGTGATTATATGGCTGGAGGTACAGTATATTAGATGGACATTGGATAACAATTTTACTGTAGGCCAGTACAAATACATATGTTTAAAATAACTAAAAATATTAAATTGGATTAAAAACATGGGTAACGGAATCCCCACTCTTGAATAAACCCCAAATGATAATAGGTGAAATTCGGCAACACGTGGCCGTCACAGGTGTTGAATTCCTCTGAGGCCACAACAATTAGGCATTCACTGTACAGAAAAGATCAAGTAATTATGCTGCTGGAGTTATATTAGAGGGTCATTGGATATCAATTTTACTGCAGGCCAGTGAAGTATAAGCCCCAAACATTAGGCATTCACCGGACAGAAAAGGCCTTTTATGCCGCTGTATTTACATAAGACAGGGGCCATTCTTTGTTCTGGGTCGTGGCGGATATATGTGGGCTGGCATGAGGAAATTCAATTAAACGTGGTCGTCACAGGTGTTGAATTCCGAGATCCATGCCTCATTCATTTTTAGAAATGTGAGGTAGTCAACACTGTAGTGAGCTAGGCGAGTGCACTTATCGGTCACGATCCAACTGCTGCGCTGAACGTCCTTTCGGACAGGACACTCGATGAGGGGCAAGCCAAGAGTTCCATGGCTAATTGCGCCAGCTCTGGCCACATGTCAAGCCTGCACACCCAGTAGTCCAGGGGTTCCTTGTTTCTCAGAGCGTCCACATCAGCCATTCAGACACCTGTAGGTCTAGGCATTCCCTGAGACTGGATCCCGAGTGCTGGGTTGGCTGCAAGAATGATCTCATAGCCGAAGTGACCAACATATCTTCAAACCGCCCTCTTCTTGCAGGCGCGTTAGGATTGGTACTTGCAACTGTTTCTCTGTAGGTGGAAATTCCTCTGCCAGTGCCCACAACAGCAGAGTGCAGCATCTCTAGCAGCAAGGCCTGGAAATGCTGCATTCTGACAGCCCTCTGTGATGCTGGTAACATGTCTGCCATTTTGTGTTTGTACCGGGGGTCTAAGTACGTTGCCAACCAGTACTGGTCCTTTCCCTTTATGCTTTTTATACGGGGGTCCCTCTTCAAACACTGGAGCATGAAGGCCCCCATTTGCACTAAATTGGAAGTGGTGGAGTGGCCTGGCTCCTGCTCATCGCCCAGGAGAATATCGTCCTCAGTCTTCTCCCCCCATCCACAGACAACACCAGGGATCCCAGAAAAGTTTAAAGCCTGCTCTTCTTGCTCCTCCTCCTCCTCCCAGACACTATCCTCTTCTGACTCCTCTTCAGACTCCTGCAGACTTGTCTCAGATGGAGTAACCCCCCCTGGGAATTCATACTGCATTGCGACTTCCTCATCTTTCTGCTCCTCGACGGTCTGATGAATGACGCAACGAAATGCACACTCCAGAAAGAATGTGTAAGGTACGATGTCACTGATGGTGCCCTGGCTGCGTCTGACCAGTTTGGTGATCTCATCAAATGGCCGCAGAATTCTGCGTGCATCGCGCATGAGCGGCCACTGACGTGGTGAATAGAAACCAAGCTCCCCAGTACCTGTCCTGCTGCAGAGTTTGTACAGGTAGTCGTTAACTACATGTTGCTGCTGGAGCAGCCTATCAAGCATATAAAAGGTGGAGTTCCAGCGCGTCGGGCTGTTACAAATCAGATGTCTGACGGGCAGGTGGTGTCGCCACTTAACTTCAGCAAGGCAAGCCATGCCCGTGTAAGATCTTCTAAAATGGTCAGAGATCTTCCTAGCCTGCCTCATGACGTCCTGGACCCTGGGGTATTTGACAACGAATCGCTGCACAACTAAGTTCAGGACGTGTGTTACTTTGTCCTGTTTCAGCGCGCTCAGCAGATTGGCACCGTTGTCACACACCACTTTACCAACTGTCAAATTGAGCGGGGTTAGCCACTGATCGGCCTGTGACCGCTGAGCTGAAAGCAGTGCAGAACAGGTGTGGCTCTTGGCTTCCAGGCACAACAGCCGCAGCACAGTATGGCAACGTCTCACCTGGCAGGTCGAATAGGTTCTGGGGAGCTTGGGGGTGCAGCGGAAGAGGCAGTAGCAGTGAAAAAGGAGGAGTCAGCCAAGGAGATGGTGGAGGATGGAGCAGGAGGAGGAGAAAAAGAGGCAGGCCTGCATGCAATCCGTGGCGGGAACACTAAATCCACACAGGTGCCACAGGTTGCATGCTTGACAGCCCTCAAAAGGTTCACCCAGTGGGCAGTAAAAGTTTTTTACCTTCCCTGCCAGTGTTTGCTAGACCACGTGTCTGTGGTCACATGTATCTTGGGACCGACACTGTGTGCCAGAGATACATTCACTTGCCACTGAACGTGGCCATATAGCTCTGGGATGCCCTTCTGGAAGAAATATTTCCTTCCAGGGACCTTCCATTGTGGTGTGCCAATGGGCAAAAATTTTCCAAAGGCCTCCGTGTCCACCAGTTTATATAGCAGTAGTTGTCGGGCCATCAGTTCCGACAAGCCAGCGGTCAGCCATTGGGAAAGACTGTTATCCAGCGTCATCAACTTTTCGAACATTTGGGCCACAGAAGCCTGCCTTTTGCCAGATGAACGCGGCCACCGCACGGTGGAAGGTGGAGTGGAGAACAAATGGGAGGAGAAGGAGAAGAGGCAGGACGTTGAGCACCGGGAGTGTGGCTTTGAGGGGTTTGACAGTGTGGCTCCAACTGGGCTTGGTGATGGGAGGCCAGGTGCCTTCTTAAGGCGATCATCCCTAGGTGAGTGTTGGGCTTACCACGACTTATGCTTTGACAGCACAGGCTGCAGATGGCAACACTATTGTCAGCAGCTGACACATTAAATAAAGCCCACACTGCGGAGCAATGTTCTGGCGTCCTGGAAGCGCCAAATGTGATCGTGCATGGTGGATGGCTTGCTCCAGATACATTTGCAGTCTGCTTTTTGCCTCCTGTGCACTGCAAGTTATGCCTGCTTCTCTTCCTTCTACCCCCTATCTGCTGCTCTGTCTCTCCCTCTGAACTCCCCTCCTCTTCCTCTCTTGTAGGCACGCACATGACATCCATCGACACGTCATCATCACCACTGACATTAGAGATCTCGGGGTAGGCAGCAACAGCGGGGACCTCCGTCCTTGGGCTGATCTGTGTACTGTCGTCAGACTGCTGGGTGGCGGCCATTGCTATCTCCTCTTCCTGATCCGATGCCAAGAATGGCTGCGCATTGGTAAGGTCTGGGAATGAATGGGAAAATAATTCTTCTCGCTCGAGTGGAGGGGCTATCGTGGTGTGGTGGTGTCTTTGGGGGTGCACACAGCAGAGAATGAGGAGGGTGCAGAAATAGAGGATGAGGAGGTTGCAGAAGCGGGAGGCTGAGTGAGCCACTCAAGCAACTCTGGTGCGTCCTTTGACGTAATCGCATGCGCCTTCTCCAACTTCCTACTTAGGCTCCGACCTGGTGCACCTGCCCGACCCCTACCACCCCTGCGGAATTGCCTGCTTCTTCCTTTTCCTGTCATTTTCAAAATGACCCTGTGACAAAGTCCCTATAGAAGAGAAGTATTTGTGGAAGCAGGTATATTGAAGGACTCAATCAATATTTGGTGGAAGCCGGTATATCAATCCCCTCTATCAGTATTTTATGTAAACAGGTATATAGAACCCCTTATTGAGTATTTGCTGGAAGCTGGTATATTAAACCCCTAAATCAATATCTGGTGGAAGCTGGTGTATCGCAGGCCTCAATCAATATTTGGCAGAAGCCTGTATATCAATCCCCTCTATCTGTATTTTGTGTAAACAGGTATATAGAACCCCTTAATGAGTATTTGCTGGAAGCTGGTATATCAAATCCCTTAATCAGTATTTTGTGGCAGCAGGTATATCGCATCCCTTAATCAGTTTTTTGGGGGGCAACAGGTATATCACACCAATTGCAATTAGTTATTCCAATAGGATTTGTCCCTCTATCTAGCTGCAGTATCTCAGCAGAACCGCACACAACTGCTTCCATATACAAATGCACTATAATATACTTTCTATGTTAGAAGGTATATTATAGGTACATCACA
This sequence comes from Bufo gargarizans, assembly GCF_014858855.1. Taxonomy (NCBI): domain Eukaryota; kingdom Metazoa; phylum Chordata; class Amphibia; order Anura; family Bufonidae; genus Bufo; species Bufo gargarizans. The sequence continues at coordinate 154,502,977 of NC_058083.1, forward strand.
CCCCTCAATCAGTTTTATTTTTTTGGAGGGCAACAGTGGCGTTGCAAGGGGGGTGCGGACCGCATCGGGTGACACCAGTAGGGCCGGCAACTTGCACACTTCTCATTTACGAATCCCAGGCATAGTCATCTCAGGAGAGGATGTGTCTGGGATTCGAACCCACGACCTTCTATCTTTGTATTTCAGAAAAGTTTCTGCTGGGATTCGAACCTATGAACCTATGACCTTCTGTATCAGAGGCAAAGCATTTACCCACACAGCCATGAGAGCTGCAATAATTCTGACTGAAAAAATATGAGACTTCTACTGTTATAGCTGGCTAAGTGTACATCATATATAGAGATATAGCAGAGCTGAGCGTGCTGGGACAGCTGTCATGTGTATAGATGTACACTTAGCCAGCTATAACAGTAGAAATCTCATATTTTTACAGTCAGAGGCATTGCACTTCTGATGTCCATGTGGTTAGGTGCTTTGCCTCTGATACAGAAGGTTGTGGGTTCGAAACCCATATATGGACATACAGGGCGGGACACAGGAAGGAGGCTGCATCGCATCGCTTACATGGAGGTAAGTATAAGTGTTTTTTTTATTTTTTTTTAATACCCGACTGTTGCTGCTATGGGGGGAGCGGGAGGCACTTGATACTGGCACATGGGGGAGGAGGGTTGGCACTGATACTGGCACATGGGGGTGGAGGGGTTTGGCACTATGATACTGGCACATGGGGGTGGAGGGGTTGGCACTATAATACTGGCACATGGGGGGGAAGGAGAGAGGCACCTGATACTGGCAAATGGGGGGGTTGGCACCTGATGCTGGCAAATGGGGGGAGGGGGGTTGGCACCTGATACTGGCTACTGGCACTTTTGGGGGGGGGGGGTGGCACTATGATACTGGGACATGGGGGGAGGAGAGAGGCACTTGATACTGGCACATGGGGGGGAGGAGAGAGGCACTTGATACTGGCACTTTTTTTTGGGGGGGGGAGATGGCACTCAATACTGGCACATGGGGGGAGGAGAGAGGCACTTGATACTGGCACTTTTTTTGGGGGGAGGAGAGAGGCACTCAATACTGGCACATAGGGGGGAGATGGAACTATGATACTGGCACATGGGGGGGAGAGGCACTTGATACTGATACATGGGGGGGTTTGGCACTATGATACTGGCACATGGTGGGTGGGAAGGAGAGAGGCACTTGATACTGGCACATTGGGGGGGTGGCACTATGATACTGGGACATGTGGGGGGGGGGGAGAGAGGCACTTGATACTGGCACATGATGGGGGCATCTATGGGGACACTTACTGGCACATTATTGGGGGGCATTATGGGGGACACTAGGCCGGCAGCCTATCAGAGGCTGGACACTGAGGGCATCTACTGGGGCACTATATATGGGGCATTTTATACATGTACATTATGGGGGGCACTAGCAGGAAGGGGGGAGAGGAGCACTATGTGGGAATTTACTGGGGGCACTATATAGGGGTATTTTATACTGGCACATTATGGGGGCACTATGGGGACATTAGCTCAACTGGGGGGCATTACAAGGGGGTATTCTTTGCACTGTCACATTATAAGGAGAATTATTTCTACTAGGGGGGGCATTATGGTGGGCTTTATTACTCCCCCATGGTATGACCCCTAGTAGCAGCACCAGCCTCTCCCTGCTCTGCTATCCCTCTGCCCCTTCTCCAAATCCTTATTATGAAATCTTTCTCATTAGGATAAAACACATCAGCAGCTCCACCGAGTTCCCGGCCAAAGTGTGGAAGTGGCGTCCGAGATCCCCAAGGGCCAAGCCAAGTAATTGTAAGTTTTCATGTGGAGTATGTTTGTTATACACATATAACATACACTGTGCCCCACAATATACAGTATACCGCTACACTGTGCCACACAATATACAGTATACCGCTACACTGTGTAGTCTGTTCTATAAGCACCATTGTTTAGTGCCCCTCCCGAGACCAGGCTCTGACTGCTCGGGGAGGTCTGCTGAGCTAACGGATGCCCCCTATGGCAGTAGCACCACCATAGCCCCATATATGGCAAAAAAATTATTGCTTCAGGGAGGGGGGGGGGGGGGGTGACACAATTTTCTACCGCGTCGGGTGACACCAGACCTAGCAACGCCACTGTATCACATCAGTTTCAATGATCTAGCTGTGGTATCTCAGCATAACCGCACACAACTGCTGCACAATACAAATGCACTATAATATACTTTCCATGTTAGAAGGTATATTATAGGTATATCACACCCCTCAATCCGTTTTTTTGGGGAGGCAGGTATATCACCCCAGTTGCAATTACTTATTCCAATAGCGTTTGTCCCTCTATCTAGCTGCGGTATCTCAGCAGAACTGCACACAACTACTGCACAATACAAATGCACTATAATATACTTTCTATTTTAGAAAGTATAAGTATATTACACCCCTCACTAAGTCACACCTATCGATAGCACACCTATACCAGTCCTTAAAAGGACATTTGCGGCCCTATTAGCTAGCGTTTGGTGTCCCTAACAGTCTGTCCCTGCTCCACACAGCAACCTCTCCCTACACTGGCAAAAGACTGAATGTAAAATGTCTGCCAAATCGGGGCTATTTATAGGGTTGGGGGTATGTCCATGTGCTGAAACGTCTCAATTGTCTGTCCTGTCCCACCTGATGGATGTGTCATCGGTCACAGTTCGACACAATGCAAAAGAATATGGCGCCAGCGGACATCGCAATATGTTCACTTGTTCAACGAGCAAAGCTTGCCCCAAAATGACCGCCGGGTGAACCGCAAGGCCACCTCTAATCCAGACTAGTGTATTTCTTTTTCAGGAATTACTTTTGATTGCCTATACAGACCTTTTAACCTACTGATTAATTGGTCGACTAATAGGACAATTACTTTTCCACTCAGGGTCAGTTACTGTTGGATAACTTTGTTGCTTCAATAAATGATGAAAACAGAGTGCACATATGAGTTTTTAGTCTTTTGTTATGCAAAATATCTTAATTAAAGGGGTTTTATATTCATCTGTAGGAAACTGCTTCCATGGTGGTTAGTGGGCAGGCATCTCCATCTCTAAGTAGTTCCATCCTGTCCTGCATATGTACTGTAGATTAAATGAGCTTGGAGGGATTGCTGTTCAGCACCAAGCAGGAAAAAATAGACAACAGTGCATGCATGTCTATTCGCTGCCTGCAGTAGGAAGTGAACGCAGCTACTGGGACTCAACACAAAATTAGGGGAGCGCTATCACTGCCACCAATGTAAGTTTTATCCGGACATATATATATGGTTATGTATTTATATTGCAAACTGACTCATTAGGACATATTCTTTCCATTTATACATAATGAGGAACATTTATCAAATCTGCTACTGCAGTTTTGTGTTGTAAAAAGGTCACAAGATGTCTCATCTAACTTGCAGGATGACAGGCCGAACTGGATGGACAAATGTCTTTTTTCGGCCTTATGTACTATGTTACTATGAAATTTTACTTTTTAAAATCCAGCCCAAAAACATATCTCTAAATGCTGTTAGCAACAGCTAGGACACTAAGGCCCCATAACCCTGTTCAGGAAGTAAAATAAAAAATCGACAATGAGAAAATTCAGGAAGGACCTAATACTTTTGCACAGAACTGTATTCATTGGCACATCCATCTGTATGTTGCATCAGAACCAAATTACATCTGCAGTCTAGATTTTGGTATGTACGTGCATTCCATGAGCATCTGCATACCATATCTAATCTGGAAGATGATTATCTAAACATACTAAGTGGCAAATAGCATATACAGTACATCTTCATGGAAAAAAGAAAGAGACATCAAGATCAATACATTTTTGTAAAAAATATATAGAAATCTTTGCAAGAGGGAGGCAAAATAAATATAATGAACAGCAGTAGAATAGTACAACGTCAGAAAACAAATCAACAGATCTAATCAAGTTAATGAATACCAGATTGTCTAATGGTAAATATGCGGTCAGAGTCGAGGGCTCGAGTCTGCTCAACACTGTGTATAGGAAGAAGGGTGTCATTTAGTAGCTGGGGGCAGAGAGAGTCAGAGGCTCACGAATATTGGGACTCCCGAGCTCTAGCAGTATATTGAGCACACTACAGCGCTTGGCTCACACTAGAGCTGCTCCTTACTATGACAATACAAGTCAAGTTAGTGACCCAACGTTTCTATCAGGGTCCCTGTCACCGGCTTATACGGACCTAGATAGATAGAGTAGCATAAAATTGTTGAAAGGTTCCCTATAAACACTGAGTCTGCAGTGATAGTCTTTCATCTGATTGCTATCTAATGTGTGCAGCCAGCAATACTCAATTCTCAATACATTCTAATGGTTTGATCCCATTTCCATCATTGGCCTTATTGTGGAGAAATTAGGCTGTTTTTTTTATGCTAATGAGCCTCTGGGTGCAACAAGAGTGGTGCCGTTGCACCTCATGGTACCTTGACCCTTTTCCTTCCCGGCTGTGCCCCCACCACTTTGACCAACAGGACCTGGCCCTTTATTGCTTGTTCGCTTCACTGTTTGGCACAGGTACAGTACAGAAGATCGCCAGCCAATGGACGCTGTACTGTGCCTGTGCAGAACAACAAATCGAACGCGCACTCACAAGGCTTCAGGGCCAGGCATCAGTATGACTTCGGTGCCTGACCCTGTCAGTCAAAGTGGTGGGGGCACGTCCGGGAAGGAAAAGGAATGGAGCCTGTGAGGTGCAACGGCACCGCCCTCGTTGCACCCAAGGGCTAATTAGCATTAAATAAAAAGCCCAATTTCTACACAATCGGGCCACCGATAGGAAAGAGGACAAACATCTTTAGAATGTATGACGTCAGCTCAGCTGAATGCAACAAGACAGATTTGTACATAGGATTACACTCATATCTAATTGGTAATGAAAAACAATTGCTCCACATGTACTATGTATGGCTATTTTGCCTTACTATATGTTATGTTGTAAACAGACATGTTCTACTTGATATTGGAAGTTAATGGATATAAGCACTTTGGCTTCAAAATCTTCGAAATCTAAATGCAATTGTTTCAATAATGTTTGGCTTGTATAAAAAATGATTACAGTATTGAAATAAGAAACCTTAAAGTTAGCTTACAGGAGTATTCCAATTAAAAAGTATATTTTCGAGAGGTGGGGTTCTGACTACTAGAAACTGTCTGAAACGCTCAACTCCTGTTCTTGTAACGTATGGAAGCCCCAGGGTTAGGGTACTTTCACACTAGCGTTTTTCTTTTCCGGCATAGAAGTTCCATCCTAGGGGCTCAATACCGGAAAAGAACTGATCAGTTTTATCCTAATGCATTCTGAATGGAGAGCAATCCGTTAAGGATTGATCAGGATGTCTTCAGTTCAGTCTTTTTGACTGATTAGGACATAGATAAAGCCACAGCATGCTACGGTTTTATCTCCGGCCAAAAAAACTGAACACTTGCCGAATGCTGTATCCGGCATTTTTTCCCATAGGAATGTATTAGTGCCGTATCCGGCATTCAAAATACCAGAATGCACAGACCGGGGAAAAAATTGAAAAAAATAAATGCTGAATCCGTTTTTCTGGATGACACTGGAAGGACGGATCCGGCATTTCAATGCATTTGTAAGACGGATCATACAATACAACAATACAATAGTGTTAGGTTTAGTAACCAGATGATTAATCTGTTGATCCAAATACAGTAATTTCCCCTTGAACTATAACATCTCATAAAAAATGAGGTCTTACCTACAAGCTGGTAGAGTTTCATGATTTAAGTATTCATTCAGAATTTTGGCTATTGCAGTCAGGCTGTTACTCATTCTGTACATGTCTCTGCCTTGAATGCCTAGAATTTCATTAAATATGCTTGTAATGTTCCTAATTTCCATCAGGAGAATGTGATGAAATGAATGCTCCATGTTATTCAATTGATTCACCAAATACGTCAAACATGTTTTTGCCATCATCTGCAAATAAAAAATAATTTATGCAACAAATACACAATAACTGCTTAATATTAGCAAATATAAAGACTTTGAGGCAAAGTTTATATTAGTTTGAAGTCTGTCTAAAAGCAGTAATGGAAACCAGCAAATGTACCCATTATGCAGATTTACAAATCAAGCACACAGCAGTAGTATGGCTTAGTTTTGTCCACCTGATTGGCAGCACAGGTGTCATACAGATTCTGTGCACCGCCATAAAGGCTCCATGCACACATGCTTACATTGTAATGTTGAAAACAGAATTACACTTCAAGGGACCATAGACTGGACTACAACTTGTCCCATACAACTTGTGACCCTATTATTTGTTTTAGATACTGCATGTTTTACCATATTTTACAGTGCTTTAAAGAGGTTGTCCAACAGTTTTTTTAAAAAATCTTCAGGGAAGCAGGCAGGCTAATAAAACAATGGTATGAACTACACGTGACCGCAGTGATTGGCTGAGTGGTCATGTGAACGATGGGTGTGATGTCATCACTTCGGTTTCAATAGACACCAGACCTGCAGCGCTGGAACGGAAGGACCTGGAGAAGGTGATTGATGCTCTTTACTGTGTTTTATAAGACCGTTTATGCTTCTCTGTAGATTTTAAAAACTGTCGCGCAACCCTTTAGTACACTAATTGATTGGTATGTTATTACGAATGATTGCTTTGTTATTTCTTCATTGACTAGTCATCATCTCATGTTATAAGTGAGAAGACCGGCACTTCGCAGAGTTGTAAATGAAAGGTACCGTATGATTTATTGGTCACATATTATAATGGCATAGTGACACGTTTCAGCACTAATGTGCTTTCATCAGACTGCAAATGAACATCTTACTTACCGGCTTTTTATACATAAATTAAATACAAAGGAACTGACATCATCAGAAAAGCTCCTCCCCCTCATTAACAAAAGATCATTGTAACATCGAAATTTTCTAATTTAACGTATTACAGTATTCAGTAAATCAATCCCACTCTATATCTATATACAATGTGTCCTGCTGCATAGGAAGCAGGACACATTGTATTCACGATTGAGACCCCTGGGTTCCATCGTTTGATAACGATGGATCCAGTAAGCCTCTCTTTTCAATAATAATTTATTTCTGTCGCCCCCTCGACGAGGTAGCAATACCCCCTCAATAATCTGATACCTTAACTGCGAGATATTATGTTTTTGTTCATGAAAATGAAAACATAATATCTCGCAGTTAAGGTATCAGATTATTAAGGGGGTATCGCTACCTTGTCGAGGGGGCGACAGAAATAAATTATTATTGAAAAGAGAGGCTTACTGGATCCATCGTTTACAAACGATGGAACCCAGGGGTCTCAATCGTGAATACAATGTGTCCTGCTTCCTACACTGCCTTACAAATTTTTATAAATATATTTTCCTTTTTCCTCAGCGTGATTAATTACCGAAAATTTGGATTATTTTCGATTGAAAATCTTCGAAGATATAGAGTGGGATTGATTTACTGAATATTGTAATACATTCGATTAGAAAATTTCGATGTTACAATGATCTTTTGTTAATGAGGGGGAGGAGCTTTTCTGATTATGTCAGTTCCTTTGTATTTCATTTATGTATAAAAAGCCTGTAAGTAAGATGTTCATTTGCAGTCTGATGAAAGCACATTAGTACTGAAACGCGTCACTATGCCATTATAATATGTGACCAATAAATCATACCTTTGATTTACAACGCTGCGAAGTGCCGGTCTTCTCACTTATAACGTTTGATTGGACGCCATTCCACGGACACGTGCACCGCTAACTCCAGAAGGTAGTGCCGCCCTGCTTTCTACAAGGAAATAATGGAAGCCTACAATGTGAAGGCAGGATTAAACCTCCAAACAAATATTTAAGACCCCTATAAAAAGAACAGCTGGAAGCTTTAGCCAATAAGGCAGAAAGAACAAATATTGCAGTAACTGTGGTGCGTGCATACAGTAGTTTAGATAATGTGACTACTCCATCAGAGGTGAATAAACAGTAAATTAACAGATGATGTGAGAATCCTTTCACATTTCTGAAACAGAGTGGGAAAACACTACTCGTCAAAATTATTTAAAGGGGTTTTCCGGTACCCTTATTGAATGTTGAAAATTGGTAAAACCTACCTAAAGTCCCATGGAGATGTGCACCAAATACTTTTTTTTTATACTTTTTTTTTATACTTTTTTAGCCATCCTCTCACCATTCCAGATGTCATCACCACAAATCCAATTGTTTAAAACCCTAAAAAACTAGGTTCACATGTTTTTGGTGCTGGCAGCCGATTCAACACTGCTTCTCCTGCGAGACTTCCAACCAGCAATGTACATGACATAATATCTCCTGTACATTGCCCAGGCCAGAAGCAAAGCTACAAAACGAGGCCCAAGGCATCAGATGAAGTTAAGAAAACACCATTAGGAGCATCATGTGACTGGCGCAGAGACCATGGAAATGATGGCACTGCTGAACAGTGAGAATATTACTAAAATTGCAAGGTGATTCTTTAAAATTTTCCTAGAGAACCCCTTTAAGATTGTGGAGCTTTACTGGAGATTGATACTGTCCAAATACATGTGGAAATAAGGCATTATAAGACAGTGGTGATCCTCAACCAATGACTTGAGTTGAGAGCCTCTGCTGTGTGTCTTGTCATAGACCATATGCCGTTGTTCTAATATGGAATCCACAACTATAAAAATAGCCTATGGCCAGGATAGAGTCAGTTACAAGGTATAAAAGGTTTGGACCTCTGTACTGAATCATTATGTATTATGTAGCCTGAGAACCTGGACAGGAAATAAAAAAGTAGAGTTCATGTTGGCATGAGGGTCATGGAAATGAGGAAGGAGACAATCACAACCAAGCACCACACCCTTCCATTCTAGGTGAGAACAAAGTTGCAGATATATCAACTAAAATCAGAAAAGAGACCTTTATTTGCACTGCAGCTCTTTAAAAAAATACATATGCAAAGTATAGCAAATCTACCACTATATACAGGGTCCTCGTTTACTAAGCAATATTTATTTAGTTTTTGCAAATCTTCAGGATCCTGGATAACAGCTAAAGTGAACTAACGAAAAGATTATGCAATAGTTGGATGTCTTTGAAAAGAAACATCTTACGGTTTTACATCCTTTATCAGCAGAGAACAAGTCACAGGCTTCAATGAGCTTATTCATTGCTTATCACAGCCGTCTGGTCCTGGCCCAGATACTCTGCAGTAGCATGTAGTCACACACATTGACTCTGCTTTTGGACACTGACCAGTGTTCATGCTTACTATGGCAGTGAATCAATTCACTCTGTGTTCATGGAGTCTAGATAACCAGACCAAATGTAAGTGTATTTTTAGAGGGTGGTGTGGATATATTTACTCTGATTCTTTTCAAAGAGATAATATAATCAAATCAATATTATGCCAAAGTTTTTAGTGCTAAATTCTGATTACAATATTTTAATCTAAGCTGACAAGCTACATGTTTTTTTGTCTGTTTCCACATAAATTCTGATAAATCTGCCGCACAGAGGCCAGTTCTGGTCTTTCTGGTTGTTGGTGACAAAGTGTCTCAGATGGAATATCTTTATTTGATTCCTTGAAAGAAGTAGGTGTATAAGGCTATTTTCACAGCAGCATTAGGAGACATTCAGCAGGCTGTTCTGGCATATATGCCAGGATTAGGTTGGGCAAAAAAACATGGCGTGCAGCAACTTTTGTCTGGCTGAATCCCAGAGTATGTGTAGGGAGTGGCCGAATCTCTGCCTGTTGCCATTATAGTCAATGGGTTCCGGCGGACAGGTGGCACTTTCCGACTATGCTGGATCCGGGGGACTCCAGCAGACTGTTCTGTCCTGGATCTGCCACATGCCTCTAACGCTGGTATGAAACAAGCCTTTGCTTATTTCAGCCTACAGAGTTATACCAAGGCTTTCCTGGGTTTTGTTTTTGTATTTATGCGTGTGGAGCTGTGTGAACATTTTTTGCAGGGCGATCTGTAGTCTTCAGTGATACCATTTTGGGGGGTGTACAGCTTTGAATATTTTTTAGAAAAATAATTTGTGGGAGGAGAAGCGACCGAAAAACGACGAATCAGCCATTTGGACTTTTTTCCGTTTTGCCATTTTCCGTATAGAATTACTTTTTTATATATTTATTTTTGTACTATAATGTTTATAAAATATTTTACAAGTTCAGGAACACAGTACAATACATTTAGATGCAAAGTACAACACAGTGTAACTGTAACCCAGAACCCCCACTAAAACCCTTCCACCCCAACCCTCCCTCCCTTATTCCCCTATCTCCTATGTCTCTCTAATTCTCACTAAGTTCATGTCGTCACATCTTTTAGTCTATCTGAAGTTTACCTAATGAGTTTGCGGTTTTCCTCTTTAAGTACCATTCTGTGGATGTAAACGGCCTCATCAGACTGATTAACTCAGCACCTGAAAAAACTGTTCTAATAAAGGACTCCCATCTCCTAAAAAATATCTCTGTATATTTCCCTTTAAGCTGTTCCGCTTCGATTCTCTCCATATCAAAACAGAACTTCGTGTGTTTGGGGATGGAGCCAGTGCTGAAGGAGACAGCGTTTTGCTGTCAGTACTATAATATGAATCACTGGTGGAAATATCTTTCCATCTGGCACGGAGTGGAAAAGAACTAAGTCAGGAGTCAAAGGCAAAGATAAATTTAAGTATTTTTTTATGTGAGCTCTAACTACTTCCCAGAAAGCTATTGAGGCCGGGCAAGACCACAATCCGTGGCTCAAATTTGATCCTTATAGGTTGCATTTGGGACAGCCACTCAACCTATCTGGGGATTGGGTATTTGCAGAAAATTGGAATCCATAAATGTCTCTATGAATCATTCTAAAATGTGTTTCTCTCCAACCTTGGTTAATAATACCTTTTTTAATGGTATTCCATCCCGTTAGGATCACATGTTCAGTATCCAAGGAAGGAAAATCCTTTCTTTTCCCAGACCCATGTCCCATAACCTGATCAAAGTAGTTGTGACTAAATTCTACATTTAACATCACTACCCTAGATCTGAGAAAACTCATTAACTGAAGGTAAGCTAGCAAATTTTGGTCGCTTAATGTGTGGTACTTTCCTTTAATTTCAAAAAAAGAGAGGCACCTCTTGTCCTGATCATTCCAAAGATCTCGAAGCCATGTTATAGCATCGTAAGTCGGGTAAGGATAGGCCCTTCAATATACTTGGTAGCTGAAGTTTGCATAGCGCTATTCTGGGTCTACGATTCGCCCATATAAAAGAGTGGAACATGGATTCTAGAAGGTTGATATCTGAATGCTTCAATAGAATGGGGATATTTTGTAAAGGGTATAACAGTTTCAGTAGACAAATCATCTTTATAAGTTGTACTCTGCCCCCTAAGGACAAAGGATAATTCATCCAACGTTGTAAATCAGTCAGAATTTTTTTGATTATAGGTGGGAAATTCAGTAAATACAAAGACTCAAGTTTTCTCCCGATGTGGATGCCTAGATATTTTATTGATCTGGTGGCTATTTGAATTGGGACCTCCAATGGGACACTAGATGGCCTAGCGCCGTTATGCCTTAGGAACGAAATCTCTGACTTAGCAGCGTTCACCTTATAATCAGAGATGTTCCCAAAATCTGATAAGAGCTGAAACAGCGCCTTCAGATCTTTATGAGGATGTTCCAGGAAAACTAAAAGATCATCAGCATGTTTAAGTTCTAAATTTACTATTTTAATGCCCGCAATACTCTTGTCCAGAGTAAGTTTACGTGACATGGGTTCTAGTGCCAAGTTAAATATGAGAGGAGAGAGCAGGCAGCCTTGCCTGGTGCCCTTCCTCATGCTAAACGATTCTGATAGAAAACCCAGTGTATGAATTCTCACATGAGGATCGGCATATAGGGTCTGGAGATATTGCCAAAAAGGACCCACAAATCCCATAGAGTCCAGAACCGTATGCATCCATCCCCAGTCCACATTGTCAAAAGCTTTTTCCGCATCTATAGTAACTATGGCTGGGGATGGATGCATTTGTGGACGTAATTTAACCTCATCTAATAGTGTCAGAAATTAACATACATTGGTGACTGCCGACCTCCATTGTATGAAGCCCAGTTGTGCTGGCGAGATTAGTTTTGGCATTATAGCTGCTAATCTATCCGCTAGAATTTACAAAACTATTTTTAAATCTAAATTGATCAGCAAAATCGGCCGGTACGAGGAAGCCAAAGTTGGATCTTTCCCAGGTTTTGGAAGTATTTTGATATGAGCTGTGTTTGATTGGGATGGGATACCTCTTCCTTGCATATAACCTGTGTAAATTTGGGCTAAAGTTGGCACTATTTTAGGGGAGAGGATACGAAAGAACTCGCCAGAATAGCCATCAGGATCAGGAGCCTTGCCTAAGGTCAAGTTTTTAATACTAAATATGACGTCATCTGGGGTAATGGGAGCATTTATGTGATCTTTATCTTTGGCCGATAGCTTTGGCAACGGGACATCTTTTAGCCAGTCCTTACCATCGTATGGGTGTTCCGGGTTCCTTATAAAGGTCATAATGATACTCTCGTAGAACCGTGTTAATCTCTTTCGGGTGAGTTTTTGCAATTCCCCGATCATCTTTAATAAGCGATATATTTGTTGCTAATCTTTGTCCCCGTGCCAATCTTGCTAGTAATTTTCCCAACCTATTTTCATGTCTATATAACTTTGCCTCCAACTTAGATTGAGACATGAATTCCCATTTCTGGAGCCAGGATTTATACTCTCCTTTGGTCGCTCGCCATTGAGTTTGTAATAAAGGAGAGGGGTTATTTTGGAAACTTGTATAAGCTGATCTCAACCTGTCACTCAGTTCAAGTAATTTATTTTTAATGAACTTTTTCCTATTATACATGTACGCCATAATTCTCCCACACAAAACCACTTTCCCCGCATCCCAGAAACTCTGAATGTTCGGAGTGTCACCATTATCTTGTTTATAATCTAGCCACTACCCCCTGAGAAGATCTCTGAAGTTTTCATCTGAGATTAAGTTGGAAGGAAATCTCCATAAGAAGTAATCTCCTGTAGGGATGTTTTCTTGCAGGTGGATAGAAACTGGCACGTGGTCAGATATAACCATTTCCTCAATTTTTGGATCAAGGATCCTGCCCAACTCCCTATTGTTTATCAATATATAATCTAGGCGTGACCAAGAGGCATGAGTGTAAGAGAAGTGGGTATATTCTCTACCTTCAGGATTAATGGCACGTCACGGGTATGTTAACTTAGCATCATATAGCAGGTGGGATAATCTTACATCTTTTGTGCCCAGTTTCTGTATGTCAGTTCTCTCCCGTTTTCTATCTTTCTCCTGGCTTAGAACCGTGTTCATGCCCCCCCTATGATTTTAAGGGTGGCAGAATTATTGTTGATCCTGGACCCCAGAGAGTTAAAGAAGTCTACGTCATTTTCGTTCGGGCCATAGATGTTGTATATGCTGAGATCCCTCCCTGTTGAAGTGAGGTGCAGGTGATATATCCTCCCCAGTGTATAATAGTTGTGCTATAAGGGAGATTGCCCTTCAGCAGAGTAAGGACTCCAGCTTTTTTCCCATTTGCCGCCGATCCAAAGACTTCCCCCACCCACAGATGTTTCATTCTAAAAAAATACACGTCCGATAAATGTGTCTCCTGTAGGAGGGCAATATCGGCCTTCCGACGTTTTAAATGCCTTAAAATCATAATTCGCTTGTTGGGTGATCTTAGGCCCTTCACATTCCAGAAAATAATTTTCAGTGAGCTAGCCATTAAGGAAGATGGTTAATAGATTGAACCTACAGATTGGACTACAAGAACCCTGATGCAGGATAGAGAGAGCTCTGAACATGGCAGCTAACTGAACCTTAGACCTATCCCTCCTCTCCCATCCCATCTTAACTCCCCATAACCTATGTTCTCCATGGCAAGCGTAATGTCTTGCAACCCTATGGAGGATAACCTTAACTCTCAACCTAGATAGTCTGAATTCACTTTTTTCCAGCAAAAGGAACATCGCAAAAGATATAACATCAAACAAATCTTGCTCCAAAAGCTACCACAACTACTTTGAAATGTAACTAACAGCCTCTGGTAGACTGATATGTAATCCGCTCGTCCGGTTCACTCCTCACTGGAGGAAAATTAAGGGGTAACCTTGGTGAAAATGCGCCAACTTGGCAATTAGCCATCAACATAGCATGTTGATACAGTACTCGTTTCACTGTGGATATTGACACAATGTTACCAGCTTCAGCCATCATCTTCACACGGTCTTTTGTTTTGTTCTTTTTCGTTTGATATGCACTTGTCGGACCAAAGCACATTCATCTCTGGGACACAGAACCTGTCTCCTTCCTGAGCAGTTTGATGGCTGGACATTCCTATCTTGTTTGTACTTGCCTATAATTGTTTGTACAGATGAACGAGGCACCTTCAGGTATCTTGAAATTGCACCCAAGGTTGAGCCAGACTTGTGCAAGTCCACAATTCTCTTCCTGATATCTTGGCTGATTTCTTTTGACTTTCCCATGATGCTACACAAAGAAGCAGTGCGGAACGCACATGGGCCTGTGTCCATGTTTTGCAGATCCACAAAACACCACTTTCGTGTGAATGTAGCCTAAATGTGAAATTTCTAAATGTGCAATAAAACAAAAGCACTGCACATAACATTACAACTGGCTGACAGAGTTCTGTTACAGCTGCACTGGAAGGAATTAGGCATGGGCACATTTAAAAAAAATATTGTCTGATTTGATGTACTCCAGTTGCAGTTTCACATTCTGGGACACGGAGGTCTAAGGTAAGAGGAAATCCACAGAAGTCCTTGCATCTATCAAGCTTAATGTCTCCACTGCAGGCTGGTGTAATTGTAGAGGTATGTTTGTATATGTAGTGCCTATGATGTAAATCTCTTCACAGCTGTAGTTTCTCCATCTGTGTTTTGAGCAGGACAATGCCCCATATCACATAACCTTAAATATTTTTTCTTGAAATTCAACCAATAACATGCATCTCTACTGATAATGTCTTCCTCTGTTGTTCCTAAATTAACAGATCCAACCAAGTTCACAATTGTTGTCTAAACTCAAGATCTACTTGGCAGCGGACAAATCATGAAAGTTTTATACTACCTACTTGAACGTTAAAGAATAAAAAATGTATTAAAAATGTATTAACTGTTGTTCTAATGCTGCTTCGGTCACTTCTGTTCTCCACTTTCTGCTCCCAACTGGACACACAATATATGGCTAGAAATGTCTGCTCAGTCAGTGATTGGCAATTCCAGCTTTTTCATGTGCATGGTTTGGGACCAGGAAGTGGAGAACAGTGAGGAATAAAGCAACATCGGAAAGACAGAAGCAGTAGATAAGGTGCTTCAACATTAGGGAACAGTGGATCCTCTTGCAGTCAACATGTTTATGTACAGTGTAGGTTATAACGGCTTATTATAACAGGACATAGCCAGGTTCCTCTGCCAACCTTGATAGCTATACAGTACAGTCTGCTCAAGTATATTTGACATCATCATCAAGCTATACATATATGAAGTCATGCCATGAATAAATACGTTTTCTTATAAAGAACATTGTGCAGAAGAATTAGCATATAAGGTAAATGTCTAGTGATGCAAAGTCAGACATGACTGATTGAATTTAAGTTGCCTAGATACAATGACAATGACATGTCAAAGATAAATGAAACATAAATCAACAGTGTAAAATTAATAACCTGTATAACAGGGCTTGACAAATTTCCTTGGAATCTAGGAGCCAGCTAAAAAAGTTAGGAGCCAGGAGGAGCCGCGTCATAAAGCCCCCAGTAGATTCCCCCATAGTGCCCCCCCACACTTCTCCATAGAGCCCCCCAATAATACTGTATACCATGTTACATATGCAGTGTACATGTGCTGTATAGTATGGTATATGCAGTATACAGGACCATGATATATGTACAGTATATGACTGACATTCAGTGTACGTGCTGTATACTATGTTACATACGCAGTATACAGGACCATGGTATATGTACAGTATATGACTGACATTCAGTGTACGTGCTGTATACTATGTTACATATGCAGTATACAGGACCATGATATATGTACAGTATATAGGACTATGGCATACAGTGTACATGTGCTGACACCTCAGGCTCCTGCCTCACTTGGATGAGAGTAGTAGTAATTTGCACTGGAGGCGTGTAAGTTACCTGCAGGTGAACCTGAGAGCCACGAAGAGGGCGCAGGTCAGCGCTATGGCCCCCGCACAGCAGGTCAGGCCTCCGGCCCATCAGACACAGCAGCTGCTTAACGTGCTGCCAGGCCAGACTCTGCATTCCACTTATAGAGCACATGGGTGGCCCGAGCCCGCTGGGGGCAGGGCGGCGCTTCTCCTCATCACGTCTGTCACAGTGGACTTCCGCGGCGTACGCTCAGCCATGGGCAGGGAGCGTGTCCAAAGAGCAGCCGGGTATAGGGAACCTAAGGCACCGTCACACAGCTCTCCGCTCATCTCCACTCCTGTGCTGCCTCCGGACAGAACGGCGCTCCGCACCCATCGCCCAGGCACCTTTGAAAACGGGCTGACAAATACCCAAGCGCCAGGACTAAATTCCTGGTCGCCATGGCGACCTGGCGCCTGGGATTTGTCGAGCCCTGCTGTATAATATATCAGTAAATATGTGTCATTTTCTTACATTCAAATTAACAGCTGTGTGAAAAAGTGGTCAGTGCCTGTTGAGTCCTAGGTCAGGAAGTTCTTAAATATCAACTCATCACTTGAGAACAGGAGTCTGATATGGACCACATTTAGCACAGGTCAATACTTCCGCTTCTCAGGCTGCCAAGAGCAGCGTGTTTACAGTATTCCACTATTCCTCACTAGTAGAAAGCAGCTGAATAAACAGCAGATACTCTATGTGTCAACTGCATTGTCGATATGCTATTGTGCTGATGGGAATGTCATCACCATATATTAGTGTCTCTCTCAATGTATTCACTAACAACTAGAATATCAACTTGCAGACCTTGATCTTCTAGTTAGCTGTTTCCATTGAGCCGTCAGAGAGTATATTGTTACTCTCTGGATCGAATACAAAGTAATTACTTTGAGACATGACAGAAGTTTTACTTTCCAGTCAATTTAGATTTCAGTGATACTAAAGAAATTGCTCTACTTAAAGGGAATGTGTCATCAGAAATGACCTATTGTTTGAGTCAAGTTTTCATAATAAATTTTCCATGTCACTATCTATATAAAAAAAAATCTAAATATCCTGCAGGCTTAACACGGACCTCTATGCCTAATAGTAGGTGCCACTTTTCATCATTTGATATTACCTATATACAGATAACACAAGATCCACTGTTCACAATAGGCTATATTACAGCTTATCTATTCTTTCCTTATACAGTGACCTCTGCACACAGCATGCCTCAAAAACAAAAAAAATCTACAATCAGAAAATTAAACCATTAGAAAAAACCATATGTGTCACTATCTTGTTTAAACTGGGAGAAAAAATGTAGGTGGCACTTTAAGCTACAGTTATTTAAAGGAATTAGTTTCAAACTGATTTTGTATGTTGAATAGCTGTATTAGGCTCTATTCACACTTCTGTCATAGGCTCATTTGAAAGAAGAATAGCACATTATGCACCACCATTCTTCCAGTCAAAATAAAGAACATTGTTGCATATCACGATGGACTACATTATAAATCAATGGGGTTTGTCAGACACTGTTGGTGTCCATCATATGGTGGATTTACTATTCCTTTATTTTAGTATTTCTGTTCCTGTGATGAAAATTTAAGAAGAGCATAAAAAAGTCTCATGCAATGTCTATTCTAGTGTTGTACAAGTAGTTGTATGTAGTCATATTATATCTCCCTGCTATCTTTCATCGTATGACATATTACAGAGATGGTAGGAAGGAAACATATTGGTTCTGTGCTTATTTTTTGGCAAACAGGAAAAAAAGTTCATCAAGAGAATGCTAAGAGTGTGCAAAGCAGTAATCAAAGCAAAAAGTGGCTACTTTGAAGAACCTAGAATATGACACATTTTCAGTTGTTTCACACTTTTTTGTTATGTATATAATTCCACATGTGTTAATTCATAGTTTTGATGCCTTCAGTGTGAATCTACAATTTTCATAGTCATGAAAAAAAAAGAAAACTCTTTGAATGAGAAGGTGTGTCCAAACTTTTGGTCTGTACTGTATATATGTATATACATACATATATATTTTTATATATATATATATATATATTTTTTTTTTTTTTTTTTTTTTTTTTCCTGTTTGCCAAAAAATAAGCACAGAACTAATATGTTTCCTTCCTACCATCTCTGTAATATGTCATACGATGAAAGATAGCAGGGAGATATAATATGACTTTTTATATCCACTGTGTAAGAAGGTGTGCTACTCGCTACATTGTAACTCGCTACATTGTATCCTTCCAGGATTGAGCACGCCTGATTCCACGCCTGGTCCTGTTAACTTTTTACACTTACAGGTGATGATGATTCACAGTTTATTGTCACTTATGTATTTTGATTGTAATAACTATGAATATGTATATCTGGGTGTTTTGTATATACCGATTACGGCTTCACTTTTTGTTACCCTCCAGACAAGTCACATTTTTTTCTGATGATATGTACTGTATATTTTGTTTTTTGAATGTTCTAATAATTGTCACTTATGCAAGACAATTAGCCACGACTGCATAAATATCCACAGTCTTCACAATGTTGTATTGCTTGAAAATGGTCCCAGCAAGCGGACCGAAACGTCGCATAGGTGAATAAAGGGTCCCACTTTTTTCACTAAACGGAGTGCTGCGGTGTCATTCTTCTTTTTATATATATATATATATATATATATATACACACACACTCACCTAAAGAATTATTAGGAACACCATACTAATACGGTGTTGGACCCCCTTTTGCCTTCAGAACTGCCTTAATTCTACGTGGCATTGATTCAACAAGGTGCTGATAGCATTCTTTAGAAATGTTGGCTCATATTGATAGGATTGCATCTTGCAGTTGATGGAGATTTGAGGGATGCACATCCAGGGCGCAAAGCTCCCGTTCCACCACATCCCAAAGATGCTCTATTGGGTTGAGATCTGGTCCCTGTGGGGGCCATTTTAGTACAGTGAACTCATTGTCATGTTCAAGAAACCATTTTTCCAGTCTTCAACAGTCCAATTTTGGTGAGCTTGTGCAAATTGTAGCCTCTTTTTCCTATTTGTAGTGGAGATGAGTGGTACCCGGTGGGGTCTTCTGCTGTTGTAGCCCATCCGCCTCAAGGTTGTGCGTGTTGTGGCATCACAAATGCTTTGCTGCATACCTCGGTTGTAACGAGTGGTTATTTCAGTCAACGTTGCTCTTCTATCAGCTTGAATCAGTCAGCCCATTGTCCTCTGACCTCTAGCATCAACAAGGCATTTTCGCCCACAGGACTGCCGCATACTGGATGTTTTTCCCTTTTCACACCATTCTTTTAAACCCTAGAAATGGTTGTGCGTGAAAATGATGATTACACTTACCGGTAATCGGATTTTCCTGACCCCACGACAGCACCACTGAGAGATGGCTCCGCCTCCATGGACAGGAAACCTGTAGCATAAAAAAGGTGGAGCCACTCTCCCACCTCAGTGGGTTTACAGAGCATGAGAGGGACTCCCCTTTAGGTTAACACAATATATATATCCTTTTTTTTTTTTTTTTTTGCATCACACCACGTGAATTTTTTCACCAACCACCACCTTAGGGAGGGAATTAGACGGGTGCTGTCGTGGGGTCAGGAAAATCCGATTACCGGTAAGTGTAATCATCATTTTTCCCCTCCCCCACGACAGCACCACTGAGAGAGATTACGTAGAATTCAAGGGAGGGTGACCACTTCTAACACCTTAGTACCAAAGAGAAGGTCAGAAACAGAGTCGAGCTCAAGCCTATAGTGCTTATAGAAGGTAGAAGGAGAAGCCCATGTGGCCGCCCTGCAGATCTGGTCAATAGAGACGTTAGACCTCTCTGCCCAGGAGGTAGACATTGCCCTGGTAGAGTGAGCCTTCAGGGACAGTGGAGGAGAAAGACCAGAACAAGAGTAGGCTAGGGAAATAAGTTCTCGTATCCACCTAGCAATGGTACTTTTGGAGGCCGTATTACCTTTTCGAGCCCCAGTGTATAACACTAACAAGGAAGAGGATTTTCTCCAATCCTTTGATCTCTCCAGGTATTGGATCAGGCACCTTCTTACATCCAATAAGTGCCATCTATCTTCTTCCTCAGTTTTAGGGTCTGGAAAAAAGACTGGCAAGAAAATTTCCTGCAACCTGCTAGTCTTAGAAGGTACCTTGGGGATGAACTTTGGATCTGGTCTAAGAATTACTCTATCCTCACGTATGGACATAAACGGGGAGTTGATAGACAGTGCCTGAAGCTCGCTAACTCTACGAGCTGAAGTTAATGCTATTAACATAACTAATTTCAATGTAAGATTCTTAATAGAACATTCCACAATGGGCTCAAAGGGGGAACTGGTCAAAGCTTTTAAGACTAGGTTCAAATCCCAGGGGGGAAACCTGGGGCCCCTAACCGGTGCGACCCTATCAACTGCCTTAAAAAACCTGACTATCCAGGGATCCATGGCCAGACTTCTACCACTTAAGCCTGAGAGGGCCGAAACCTGAACTTTCAGAGTGCTCTTGACCAAACCTAAGGACAGACCCCTTTGCAAGAATTCTAAGACCTGCCTGGTGGAAATCCTCTCAGGCCAAACATCGGTGTCCAGACCTGAAAAGGAAAGGAATCTCTTCCATATTCTTGCATAAATAGTATTAGTTACCCTCTTCCTGCTACTAAGAATGGTGGAGGTCAAGGCTTCCGAGAAGCCTTTCCTAAACAGGTGCACCCTCTCAATCTCCATGCCGTAAGGTGTAAGGATCCTATCTCTGGATGCATTACTGGGCCCTGCCTCAGGAGGTCCGGAATGTCGGGAAGAACCCATGGTTCCGCTATCGACATGGATCTGAGTAGAGAGAACCAGGCTCTCCTTGGCCAAAAGGGGGCGATGACTATCATGTCTGACCTCTCTTCCCTTATCTTCCTGAGAACTCTGGGTAGGAGCTGTAGGGGGGGGAAGGCATATCCCAGACGGAATCTCCATTCCAGGAGGAAGGCATCCACCCCATATGGGGATTCGCAGGGACTGAGGGAGCAAAATCTTTCTACCTGCCTGTTCTCCCTGGTGGCAAATAGATCTATCTCTGGTACATCCCATAGATCCACAATTTTTGCAAATATGGACGGGTTCAGGGACCACTCCCCCTGCTTTAACCGATGACGGCTCAGGAAGTCGGCCTGGACATTTTCTTTCCCTCTTATATGTAGGGCGGATATGTGGGTTAATTTCTCCTTGAATTCCGAGAATATTATCTCTGCCTCCCTCATTAAAGATGGGGATCTGGTACCTCCCTGGCGGTTCAGATACGATACTACTGTTCTGTTGTCCGACATGACTCTGACATGCTGGTGCTGGAGTTCTGGAAGGGCTGACCGTAAAGCTAACAACACTGCCCTCAATTCTTTCCTGTTGGACGAGAACTGTCTCTGCAACGGGGACCAGATTCCCTGCCTCAACTGACCTTGGAAATGTGCACCCCATCCCCAAGGGCTGGCGTCTGTAGTGATTACTACTGGATTGGGGTAATTCCACGGAATGCCCTGGTCTAAGTTTTCTACCTCCAACCACCAACTGAGGGAGATCAGAGTCCTTTGGCTGAGACATATCTGAGAGTCTAACGTTATCTCTTTTTGTTTTGTCCAATTCAAAATTTCCCACTGTAATATCCTTGAATGAAATTTAGCCCAACGGACTGCTGGAATACAGGCCGTCATTAACCCTAACAATGACATTGCTTTTCGGACTGACATCTCTGGGTTCTGCTGGGCCCTCCGGGCTTCGTTCTGGATTTTTCCTATCTTCTCTGCTGGAAGAAAAGTCCTTTGTCGTACAGAGTCCAACCGAAGTCCCAAAAATATCTGACTTGTGCTGGGTTCCAATCTGTATTTTTTGGAATTGATCATCCAACCCAGCTGCTCCAGGATCCAAATCACTGTTTGGACCGATTTCTGACATGTTTCCTGTGATCTTGCAATAATCAAGACGTCGTCCAGATAAGTTAGGAACAAGATATTCTCCTTTCGAATGAAGGACGCTACCTCCGCCATCACCTTGGTAAAGGTTCTCGGAGCTGTAGATAGGCCGAAGGGCATAGCCTGAAACTGAAGGTGTCTGATACTGATGCCCTCTGTAACCACTACCCTTAGAAATTTCTGAAAAAGGGGATGCATCGGGATATGTAGATATGCATCCTTTAGATCCACCACTGCCATGAAGCAACCCTGGAAAACTAAATGAGTCGCAGATTTTATGGTCTCCATTTTGAACTTTTTTATCACTAGGTATTTGTTCAAATGCTTCAAATTTATAATTGTTCGGTAGGATCCGTCCGGTTTCTTGACCAAGAACAGGGTGGAGTAAAAACCCACTCCCTGCTCTGCCCTTGGTACCGGAACTAACATACTTTTCTCTAGTAGTAGATCTACCTCTTTTGACAATTTTTTGGATTCTTTTGTCACTACGAAGCTCTGAGGACAATGACCCCGAAACTGCAGCCTTAAGCCCTCTGTTACAATGTTGCTCACCCACTCTCCTGCGACCTCTCTCCAGGCGGAGGGAAAGAACTTTAGTCTCCCCCCTACCTGTAGTCTGGCATCATTTTTTTGAAGATTTGTCCTTCTGAGAGGAGGAGGAACCTCCAAACATGAAACCTCTACCACCTGCGCCCCTGGGCCTGGGAAACTGATCTCTATCTCCTGGCTGTCTTCTTCCCTGAGATCTGGGGACATTCTGAAAGGGACGTCTGTAAGGCCTAAACTGTGAAAAAGAAGATTCCTGAGGCATTCTCTTTTTCCTATCAGCTGCCTTCTCTAACAGGGCATCTAATTCTGGTCCGAATAAAAACTGTCCCTGACAGGGGATGCTACATAACCGTTGTTTAGAGGCTATGTCGCCCCCCTTCCAGTTCTTAAGCCAAAGGGCCCTACAGGCGGAATTGGAGGTGAAAGCAGACCTGGCTGCTAGTTGAACTGCCTCCACAGAGGCATCTGACAGGAAATCCACGGCTTTCTGTAAGGTCGGCAGAGAACTTAAGATCTGATCTCTCTGGCATTTATCCCTTAACTGACCTTCCAACCTTTCTAGCCATAGGGCTAAGGATCTAGCTGTAACGGTTGCTGCTATATTGGGCCTAAAGGAGGCAGTGGATGCTTCCAAAGTATTCCTGAGGCAAGAGTCTATCTTTTTGTCCAGCGGGTCCTTCAAAAATCCCATATCGTCGAACGGCAATGAAGATTTTCTAGACACCTTAGAAATGGCCACGTCCAACTTTGGCGCCTTATCCCATGAAGTAGAAGCCTCTTCCTCGAAGGGGTATTTCCTTTTAAAATTTTTACTAACGAAAGCCTTCTTGTCAGGCTTCTTCCACTCTCTTTCTATCAGGGCCGATACGCTCTTATGCAAAGGAAAAAATCTTCTCTTTTTTTCTCGTAATCCCTCAAAGACTACATCCGCTACGGACCTATCTTCCCTGACTTCCTCCAGCTCTAATGTAGCTCTAATTGTTTTTAACAATTTTTCCGTATCGGACACTGGAAACAGGAATTTCTTCTCTTGTTCTTCCTCTGCGAATGATGAATCCTCAGACCTGTCATCCCTATCATCCTCGCTAATAGACTCTGGCTCTGAATCCGTTCTACCACTCTCTTTGATTTTTTTGATGTTTTAAGGGACTCCTTCACCTCTGCCTTGATGAGACTTTTAATGTCCCTCATAAAATTGGGGGATTCCTCCGCCAGGGTTTTCTCAATACAGTCCTGGCATAACTTCTTACTATAGGAGGTGGACAAGGGGCATCTACACAATGCGCATTCCTTGTTCTTTTTCTTGGATGTGGCTTTCTTAGCTGCCATCTACAAACCAATAATGGAAACAAGGGGACACATCAGTGATTTCTTAAAAACTCAGTGTCTTACCCCATCAGAAGCATGTCTTATACCGGCTGCTTTTCTGATTCCGTCTCCTCTGGTCTCTTTTCCTCCTCCATAATATCCCTGGAGGTATAGAGGATACAATAAATCAATATGCCACAGGGAACAGCACCTCTCCTCTGAGAGTTCCGCATGTTCCCTGGGAGCGCCCTTTAGATGCAGCAATCCTTCTCACCGTACTCTGCTAAGAAAAAAAAAAAGTGTGGCAAAATCTGGCCGTCCTCAGTCAGAATGAGAGCACAGCTACCGCCGTTCTGCGTCCTCTGCTGTGTTCCAGTTTGCTGGAACGCATAAGGTATCTTATATTTCCGGCCCTGAACCAGAAGTCGTCAGTGGAACGCACGTCTTAACTGACGTCATTCCTGCGACTTCCGGTTTGGTGCTCCGACACGCTCCACTGCCCGGCATCCGCCCGCAGTCCTCGCTGGGTGCGCGTCAGGGATGTCCGCCCTTTGGCATGTTTCCCCTCGCCGCCCTGCATCGCGGCAACATCCGGGCCTCTCCTTTGAGGGACAGGTGTCTTCAGCCTTAGGAGCAGCAGCTGGCCCTGACCAACTCCCGTCCCTCAGATGGTACACCCGGTAAGGCTGGCGTGACCCATGGCTCTCTAGGCTTTCCTAGGATTTCCAAGCCATGGGTCCCTGTAAGAAAAAAATGCTACAAGTCTCCTGCTCCAGGGACAGGAAACCTCACTGAGGTGGGAGAGTGGCTCCACCTTTTTTATGCTACAGGTTTCCTGTCCATGGAGGCGGAGCCATCTCTCAGTGGTGCTGTCGTGGGGGAGGGGAAAAATCCCAGTAACTGAGCAGATTGTGAAATACTCAGACCGGCCCGTCTGGCACCAACAACCATGCCACGCTGAAAATTGTTTCAATCACCTTTCTTTCCCATTCTGACATTCATTTTGGAGTTCAGGAGATTGTCTTGACCATGACCACAACCCTACATGCATTGAAGCAACTGCCATGTGATTGGTTGACTAGATAATCGCATTAATGAGAAATAGAACAGGTGTTCCTAATAATTCTTTAGGTGAGTGTACATACAGTGGATATAAAAAGTGTACACGCCCCGTTAAAATGTCAAGTTTCTGTGATGTAAAATAATGTGGTTGCATAAGTGTGCACACCCTCTTATAACTGGGGATGTAGCTGTGTTCAGAATTAAGCAATCACATTCACAATCACAATCATGTTAAATAGGAGTCAGCATACACCTGCCATCATTTAAAGTGCCTCTGATTAACCCCCAAAAAAGTTCAGCTGATCTAGTTGGCCTTTCCTGAAATTTTCTTAGTCGCATCCCACAGCAAAAGCCATGGTCCACAGAGAGCTTCCAAAGCATCAGAAGGATTTCATTGTTAAAAGGTATCAGTCAGGAGATGGGTACAAAAGAATTTCCAAGGCATTAGGTATACCATGGAACACAGTCATCAAGTGGAAAAAATATGGCACAACAGTGACATTACCAAGAACTGGACGTCCCTCCAAAATTAATGAAAATGCAAGAAGAAAACTGGTCTGGGAGGCTACCAAGAGGCCTACAGCAACATTAAAGGAGCTGTAGGAATATCTGGCAAGTACTGGCTGTGGGGTACATGTGACAACAATCTCCTGTATTCTTCATATGTATGGGCTATGGGGTAGAGTGGCAAGATGAAATCCTTTTCTTACGAAGAAAACATCCAAGCCAGGCTACATTTTGCAAAAACACATCTGAAGTCTCCCAAAAGCATGTGGGGAAAAGGTGTTATGGCCTGATGAAACCAAGGTTGAACTTTTTGGCCATAATTCCAAAAGATAGGTTTGGTGCAAAAACAACACTGCACATCACCAAAAGAACACTATACCCACAGTGAAGCATGTTGGTGGCAGCATCATGCTTTGGAGCTGTTTTTCTTCAGCTGGAACTGGGGCCTTAGTTAAGCTAGAGGGAATTATAAACAGTTTCAAATACCAGTCAATATTGGCACAAAACCTTCAGGCTTCTGCTAGAAAGCTGAACATGAAGAGGAACTTCATCTTTCAGCATGACAACGACCCAAAGCATACATCCAAATCAACAAAGGAATGGCTTCACCAGAAGAAGATTAAAGTTTTGGAAAGGCCCAGCCAGAGCCCAGACCTAAATCCGATTGAAAATCTGTGGGGTGATATGAAGAGGGCTGTGCACAGATGCCCTCACGGTCTGACAGATTTGGAGTGTTTTGCAAAGAGTGGGCATATCTTGCCAAGTCAAAATGTGCCATGCTGATAGACTCATACCTAAAAAGACTAAGTGCTGTAATAAATTCAAAAGGTGCTTCAACAAAGTATTAGTTTAAGGGTGTGTACACTTATGCAACCATATTATTATTTTGTATTTATTTATTTTTCTCTACCTAAAAGATTTCAGTTTGTTTTTCAATTGAGTTGTACAGTTTATAGGTCACATTAAAGGTGGAAAAAGTTCTGAAATGATTTATCTTTGTCTAATTTTTTTACATCACTGAAACCTAATATTTTAACAGGGGTGTGTAGACTTTTTATATCCACTGTATATACATACACACACATACAATGAGTCAAAGCACTCAAGAGGTTTCAATAAAAAAAAAATATATGGTTTATTCACCCATGTACAGATGTACATATAGTTATCTGGACATGGTTGAATAAACCACCTTTTTGAAACCTCCTGGAGAGCTGAAACTCCTTAGATTGTACGAATTAGGAATCTGAATCTTGGCACTGGTTGCTGCCACCTTCCTCTATTCTTTGATGAGCTATTTTTAGATAGCTAGATAGACAGACAGACTGCTCAAAGAAATGAAAGAGAAACTATTCGCAGAGATTCAAACATGAAAAAAAGAACAACCAACAAAACATAACAAACATCAATATCCTTATATGTCTTTGCTATTTGCAGTGTTGTTTTTTGCTCCTGTTTCGTTAGATTACACAAATGCAGACCACGAGAAACACAATAGAAAATCAATGCTTTGTTCTATCACACTACAGCCATGTCATCTCCCCCTGCCTCTCCACCCTCTCATGTTAGTGCACGTGAACCAGAAAATATAGGAGGTGGGGACTGGGTTTAGGTCTGGATAGTCTGGGTTACTCTGAATAACTTCAGTCTACACAGCAAGAGTGGCCATTTTGTTGGAACGAATCTCCTATTTAGCAATAATACAAAATTGTTTAGTTGCAACCATGTGGAGATGTAGCAGACTACAGAATACACAATCTATCAAGAAAATTCCCACTCCCCATTCCTAAATAGTGCCATAGCTAAGTAGATTTGCCTTTCAGTTTCCTGGGAAAAATGGGTTACTACCATATGGATCTGTAATGGAGTGTGCCTACTACTAAATTTACCAAGAGAATTCTCCTCCTCACTCATAACTAGTGTCATAGCTAGGCAAATTTCCCTTTCAGGTTTCTGCGAAAGCTAGTTTACTACCATGTGGATCTGTAATAGAGTACAGAATACTAAATTTACC
This sequence comes from Bufo gargarizans, assembly GCF_014858855.1. Classification (NCBI taxonomy): domain Eukaryota; kingdom Metazoa; phylum Chordata; class Amphibia; order Anura; family Bufonidae; genus Bufo; species Bufo gargarizans. The sequence continues at coordinate 154,530,655 of NC_058083.1, forward strand.
AAGAAAAATCCACCTCTTGACTCCTAAATAGTGCCATAGCTAGGCAGATTTGCATTTCAGGACCCTGGGAAATCTGGGTTACAGCCATGTGGAACTGTAATAGACTGCAGAATGCTAACTCTACCAAGATAAATCCCACTCCCTATACAAATATATACAAATATAACCCAGACAATGGATTGTAGCAACAGTTATTATGGGGCATCACTGGACATTACATTAAGAGATGTATAAAAGGAGAGAACTGCAACTCCCAATGTGTTCAGACTGGTATAATGGGGCATCAGTGGAAATAAAAGGAAGAAGAGTATAAGGAGAGAACTTTAACTCCCAGGATGTCCAAACAGTTATGGGGCTTCAGTGGCCATTATATAGAGAGGAATAAGAAGAGAGAACTGCAACTCCCAGCATGTCCACTCTGTTATTATAGAACATAGGTGGACATTACATGAAAGGGTAAAAGAGGAGAGAACTACAACTCCCAGCATATCCTGACTGCTATTATTAAACATAAGTGGACATTATAAGGCGAGGGGGACAAAGGAAGAGAACTACAACTCCCAGCATGTTTAGACTGTTATTATGGAGCATTGAACATTACTAAGATAGGGGTTTAAGAGGCAAGAACTAAAACTCACAGCATGTACATACATTTAATATGGGATATCAGTGGCCATTACATTGAGAGAGATATGAGGAAATAACTACAACTCCCAGCATGCTTAGACTGCTATTATGGGTCATCCGTGAACATTACATGGCAAGGGGTATATGAGGAAAGAACTACAACTCCTCGTCTTATCAGACTGTTATTATTGGACATCAGTGGGCATTACATTGAGAGGGATATGAGGATAGAACTACAACTCCCAGCTTTTTTAGGAGTTTATTATAGGCTATCAGAGGAGCAATTGTTGGGATTTATTTGTAAGTTTTATGTTTTCTACAACCTCAGTTCCAAAAAAGGTAAAAATTTGGGATGCTGTATAAAATGTAAATAAATGTAAATAAAAACAGAAGACAATGATTTGAAAATCTCAGACCCATATTTTATTTACAGTATATGACAAAACAAATATCAAGTTGAAAGTGAGGCATTTCATGAAAAAATGGAATTCATTTAGATCTTGATGGTGGCAATGCATCTAAAAAATGTGGGTAAAAAGCCATGACTGCTATTGTGTAGCATCCCCTCTTCTTTTAATAACAGTCTATAAATGTCTGGGAAGGGAGGCCTACTGCTGGAGTTTTGGGAGAAGAATACTGTACCATTCTTGTATGATGTAGAATTCTAACTGCTCAACAATCATGGGTCTTTTTTTTTTACCAGTTCAGCACCCTGACTCTTCTTCTGCGAAGCAATGCTGTTATGGTAGATGCAGTATGTGGTTTAGCATTGTGTGGCTGAAATATGCAAGGTGTTTCATGAAAAAGACATTTTCTAGATGGCAGTATATGTTGTCCATTGCATAGGCACTAATGCAACCCTATACTATCAAAGATGTAGGCTTTTGAACTGTGCACTGATGAAAAGCTGTTTGGTCCCTCTCCTCTTGAGTCTACAGGACATGGCATGGTTTCCAAAAATAATTTCAACTTTTGATTCAGCTGACCACAGAACAGTTTTCCATTTTGCCTAATTTCAATTTAAATGAGCTTTGGCCCAGAGAAGACTGCAGCTTTTCTGAATCATGTTGACATATGGTTTCTTCTTTGCATGATAAGGCTTTAACTTGCATTTGTGGATTGCATGGTGATCTTCACAGACAATGATTTATAGAAGTGATCCTGAGCCCATGCAGTGATAGAATTCCATTATAGAATCATATTTTTAATGCACTGAGGCCTGTAGATCACAAGCATCCAATATTGATCATCAGCCTTGTCCCTTGCACACATGGATTTCTCCGCATTCTCTGAAGCCCTTGTTGAGATTATGTATTGTGGATGGTGGCATATTCAAAGTCTTTACAATTTTACACTGAGGAACATTTTTTGAAATTGATCCATAATTTTTAGAGGCAGTTTTTTGGAGATTGCTCTATTTATACCCAACCATGTGACTTAGTTGCAGATTGCTCCTCCAGCTGTTATTAGTGCCTCTTACTTTTATAGCTAGTTTTGGCCATACAGAGTTAAATATAAAATCATGAATGGATTTCTGATTAACAGCAAGTCAATAATAAAACACAGTAATTTGACATTTCAACAGCAAGTCTTGTAAAACAAAAAGAGTTCTTGTTTGTTATTTTCTCTTGATGGGAAAGAGATTGCTGAAAAGACAGACTTTTTATTTTCCCTTCCAAACATAATAAACTATAATCAAATTGCAACATAAAAAATATTCAAGTACTTAGAAAATGTTGTAGCCAATGTAATCAAATTAAGAAACAATTTGCAGTAATTGCATTTGGTTCTCAAGTTTACAGTATGATCACGTTTATCTTCCCACAATGTAATTGGGATCCAATAAAAGAGTAAATCGGATGCATTTTTTGTTTCATATTTTTTCAAATAAAGTATTTTAATAATTCTGAGACTGCTATCGAGGGTGTATTAGATATATATTGGGCTGGATGATTGTGGATGTTCATTGTTTTAATTTTTTTTGTGTAATCCTTTATTTATTAAATTAAACAATGGACAATGGCAATAAGCAAAGTCTCTTTGCAATATGAGTACATCATTCCCGCAAGAAACAGTTATATTGTTTGAATAGGATGTTCAAATAAGTAATATATCATAAGATCATCAAAATATAAGTACGTAATTAGGGTAAGGGGGACAGGGAGGGAGAAATTAGGAGGTGGAGGGTGTAGGGTATAGTAAGATGGACAGCTAAACGGGTGTCTGATCTTTTCAGTGGTAGGCATTATGAATGGCTCGGGATGGGGGGGGGGGGGGGGCATGAAGTGTCCTAAAAGCTTTGTGGCTGGAACTTTCGCTAGGGGGACCATACTATCAGATAGCCATCTCTGGTCCTATTAGCTAGGCTGGTGAATTTCTCAAATTGCCAAATTTGGTTCACCTTTGATACCCACTCCTGAAAGGATGGTGGGGATTTACTGAGCCAATGTAGAGGGATTAGGGCCTTTGCTGCTGCCAGTAGATGTATAATTAGGTTTTTCTTAGACGGTGTGTAGGCCAAGCATGCCCTTGCTAAAATGATTTGGTCAACCCCAAGGGTAAAAGAGGTAGAACAGATTCTCTGAATGGTCTCCTCGACCTGCTTCCAGTAAGTAGTAATAAGGGGGCATTCATACCAGATGTGGGAAAGGGAGCCAACATGTGTCCCACTTCTCTAATAGTTTTTAAATTGAGAGAGTTTGTGGGTGTTTTATACCAGCTAGTTAGTAGGTTATGATGAGTCTTCTGCAATCTTACACATGAGGAAAAACCATGGGATGTGCGCAGGATTGTGTGAACTTCTTCATCCGTAAGGGATATGTTCAGCTCCCTTTACCAATAGGAAATGAAAGTGGGTCTAGAGGGGGTCTGGGGAGTAAGGAGTAGAGAATAGAGTCTTACCACCTTCCTGGGTAATGGTAAGACAGTAGACAGAGCAACTTCAAATGGGTTTAGTTGTCTTTTAAAGGGAAAGGCCTGTATGAATCTCTCCGCCACTCTCTGAAAGTGTGCCAGGTGGAGTGGTTTAATTTGTGTAGGCCAAAGTATATCTTGTAGTGCTTCTCATGATGGTATCTTGTCTAAATGGAAGTGGTTAGCAATAGAGGTGGAATTGAACTTCTCCCAGTAGTCTGAGTAGGGAGAGTCAATTTTAGTAAGGGCTATCGGTAGTAAGCTTGAGGGGAGTAGTGGAGATGGAAAGGATGCTAGGGTGTCTTTCAAGGAGAGCCATACTGTGCATGTGCCTTTCAGTAGTGGGTCAAAGTCAAGATGTCTAAGGACCCCTGCGTCCGGCAACCAAAGGGTTTCAGGTAACGAGGAGTCCAAAGATTGTTGTGCCAGAACATTCAGGTCTAGCTGTTCGCTGGGTTTGAGTAGTTCTAGACATCTGTTGAGGTGTATGGCTTTGTAGTATGACATAATATCTGGTAAACTCATTCCGCCATTCTCTCGACTTTTCATAAACAAGGTGTAAGGTAGTCTGGGTCTACGCTCCCTTTCCAGAGGAATTTTGAGAATAGGGATATAATGGAGCTAAAGAAATTGGCTGGCAAATAAACAGGAAAAATTGAGAGTGTATACAGTACTTTTGGGACAATATATGTCTTGAGTAGACTCCTGCGAGCCATTCACGAGATAAAAGGAAAGTCATAGTCTTGTAAAAGGGGGAAAAAATTAAGTCTATATACAGTGGGGCAAAAAAGTATTTAGTCAGCCACCAATTGTGTAAATTCTCCCACTTCAAAAGATGAGAGAGGCCTCTAATTTTCATCATAGATATACCTCAACTAGGAGAAACATAATGAGAAAAAAAAAAAAAAAAAACATTGTCAGATTTTTTTTTAATTTATTTGCAAATTATGGTGAAAAATAAGTATTTGGTCAATAACAAAAGTTCATCTCAATACTTTGTTATATACCCTTTGTTGGCAATGACAGAGGTCAAACGTTTTCTGTAAGTCTTCACAAGATTTTCACACACTGTTGCTGGTATTTTGGCCCATTCCTTCATGCAGATCTCCTCTAGAGCAGTGATGTTTTGGGGCTGTCGCTGGGCAACAAGGACTTTCAACTCCCTCCAAAGGTTTTCTATGGGGTTGAGATCTGGAGACTGGCTAGACCACTCCAGGACCTTGAAATGCTTCTTACGAAGCCACTCCTTCGTTGCCTGGGCGGTGTGTTTGGGATCATTGTCATGCTGAAAGACCCAGCCACGTTTCATCTTCAAAGCCCTTGCTAATGGAAGGAGGTTTTCACTCAAAATCTCACGCTACATGGCCCCATTCATTCTTTCCTTTACACGGATCAGTCGTCCTGGTCCTTTTGCAGAAAAACAGCCCCAAAGCATTTGTTTCCACCGCCATGCTTCACAGTAGGTATGGTGTTCTTTGGATGCAACTGAGCATTCTTTCTCCTCCAAACACGACGAGTTGAGTTTTTACCAAAAATTTCTACTTTGGTTTCATCTGACCATATGACATTCTCCCAATCCTCTTCTATCATCCAAATGCTATCAAGCAAACGTTAGACGGGCCCGGACATGTACTGGCTTAAGCAGGGGGACACGTCTGGTACTGCAGGATTTGAGTCCCTGGCAGCGTAGTGTGTTACTGATGGTACCCTTTGTTACTTTGGTCCCAGCTCTCGGCAGGTCATTCACTAGGTCCCCCCATGTGGTTCTGGGATTTTTGCTCACTGTTGTTAAGATAATTTTGACCCCATGGGGTGAGATCTTGCGTGGAGCCCCAGATCGAAGGAGATTATCAATGGTCTTGTATGTCTTCTATTTTCTAATAATTGCTCCCACAGTTGATTTCTTCACACCAAGCTGCTTGCCTATTGCAGATTCAGTCTTCCCAGCCTGGTGCAGGTCTACAATTTTGTTTCTTGTGTCCTTCGACAGCTCTTTAGTCTTGGCCATAGTGGAGTTTGGAGTGTGACTGTTTGAGGTTGTGGACAGTTGTCTTTTATACTGATAACAAGTTCAAACAGGTGCCATTAAAATAGGGAATGAGTGGAGGACAGAGTAGCCTCTTAAAGAAGAAATTACAGGTCTGTGAGAGACAGAAATCTTGTTTGTTTGTAGGTGACCAAATACTTATTTTACCGAGGAATTTACCAATTAATTCATTTAAAATCCTACAATGTGATTTCCTGTATTCTTTCCACCCATTCTGTCTCTCATAGTTGAAGTGTACCGATGATAAAAATTGCAGGCCTTTCTCATCTTTTTAAGTGGGAGAACTTGCACAATTGGTGACTGACTAAAAACTTTTTTGCCCCACTGCAGTTCTGAATGCTGGCACGGGAGTTGGATACCTAAATATTTTAAGGAGGTGGAGACCCATGGATAGGGGGAGTGTTGTTTGGCTATAGAGACCTCTTGTGTAGGAGAGGTGATGTTAAGCACTTCTGATTTTTACACATTTACCTTAAAGTTAGATAGAAGGACAAAGTCTTCCAGGATTTTCGTGAAGAGTGGGAGATTAGAGACAGGGTCTGAGAGCAGAAGGAACAGATCGTCTGCGAAGGCGACACATTTAAGCTGCAAAGGGACAGTTCTGAAGCCTACAATGGAGGGGTACTGTTGGATGCTCTGAAGGAGAGTTTCTACTACTAAAATAAAGAGGGAAGGGGAAAGGGGGCAGCCCTGTCTCATCCCATTTGTGGTTCTAAAGGAGGGAGAAAGGGTGCCATCTATTTTGATACGGGAGGAGGGTTGTGCGTAAAGAGTAAATATGGCAGCAACTAATTCGGGGGGGGGGGGGGGGGAATTAAACTTACGCAGGGTGGCCTCCATGAAATTCCAACTGATCTGATCAAATGTTTTCTCAGCATCTATTCCTAATAGTGCAGGGGGTAGTTTACGTTTATGTGCTAGATGTATAATGTGGAGCAGTTTATCTCTGCCTTCCCTACCCTTAACAAAGCCTTCCTGTTCCTTTCCAATGAGACGGGGAAGCAAGGAGTAAATAGCTATAAGTTTAGCCCACACTTTTAGATCAAGGTTTAGTACCGAGATTGGGCAGTAATTCCCACATAATTGGGGGTCTTTCCCAGTCTTTTGGATCAATGTGATATGTGTCTCCTGTAATTGTGGGTAGAGAGTGCCACCTTCGAGCAAATGGTTACAAAGGGTGACTAAATGGGGTAATAATATGTCCTCAAACTTCTTGTAGTAGAGAAGGGAAAGGCCATCTGGGCCAGGTCTTTTCCCAGGGGGGAAATTACGTAGTATAGACCTTAGTTCATCTCCTGTGACTGAAGTCAAGAAGTTGGAGGCTTCAGCTGGGGAAATAGTGGGAAGATGTAGGTTGTCTATAAAAGACTGGATGTGTAGTGTGAGAAAGGGCTCCGAGTTGGTTTGTAAGTTGTACAGCCCCGAGTAGTAGGAATAGAAAGCCTTAGCTATGTCACAGTGACGTCACCAAAGGTCCTTTTCCTCCCAGGTCATCAAAGAAGAAGGAAGAAGAGAAGCCGGGCTGCGCGAACAAGTGGATGAGGTGAGTTTAACTTTTTTATTTATTTTTAACCCCATCATCCCTAATTTACTTAGCATTCTGTAATGTAAGAATGCTATTATTTTCTACACAACACCTAACCCAAACCCGAACTTCTGTGAAGAAGTCCGGGTTCGGGTCTGGGTACCAAACATGCCGATTTTTCTCACGCGCATGCAAAACGCATTAAAACGCATTTTCCCGCAACGCACCCGCATCTTTTCCCGCACGTCACCCGCAACGCCCGTGTGAAAGAGGCCTAAGTGTTGTTTGGCATGTCGGAGGTCAAGGATGTGTTTAAGCTGTTGCCGAAGGTCTACAAGTTCTTCTTGCCTCGTTTGTGAATATGAGGTCTTATTAAGTTGCTCAGCTGTAGCTATTTGGTCCCGGAGCAAGTCTATCTTCTGTTGCCTCTCCCTCTTAACCCTTGTTCCCACTGTGACCAACACTCCCCATACATATGCCTTATGAGACTCTCAAAGTAATATGAGTGAGATCATTGGAGATGATTTATTGTTAAAAAATGAGTGAAGATGTTGTCTGATATATGTCTGGTTGGGCTCATCTATGGGGGGCACTAAGAAGAGGTATTTTACACTTACAAATTATGGAGGGACACTGAGGTCATCTACTGGGGCACTATATATGGGGCATTTTATACTGGTACATTATGGAGGGTACTAGGAAGAAGGGGGGGAGAGGAGCACTATGGGGGCATTTACTGGGGGCACTATAAAGGGGTACTCCTCTCTCCCCTTCCCCATAGTACCCACCATAATGTGCCAAAGTATAAAATGCCCCTATACAGAGACCCCCATATAAAATATCCCTTCTTTGTGGCCTCAGTAGAAGCCCCCATAGTGTTCCTCTCCCCCTTACCCATATAAAATACCCCTTCTTTGTGGCCTCAGTAGATACCCCATAGTGCCCCGAATAATGTGGCAGTAAGAAGTGCCCCCATAGATGCCCCTAGCGCCACCTAATAATGTGCCAGTAAAAAGTGCCACCAATAATGTGCCAGTAAGAAATGCCCCCATAGATGCCCCCCAATAATGTGCCAATAAGATGTGCTCCATAGATGCCCCCCAATCATGTGCCAATAACAAGTACCCCATAGATGCACCCAATCATGTGCCAGTAACAAGTGCCCCTATATATGCCCCCAATCAAGTGCCAGTAACAAGTGCCCCAATAGATGCCCCCAATAATGTGCCAGTAACAAGTACCCCCATAGATGCCCCCCCAATCATGTGTCAGTAACAAGTACCACCATAGATGACCCCCAATCATGTGCCAGTAACAAGTACCCCCATAGATACCCCAAATCATGTGCCAATAACAAGTGCCCCATATATGCCCCAATCATGTGCCAGTAACAAGTGCCCCCATAGATGCCCCCCAATCATGTGCCACTAACAAGTGCCCCCAATCATGTGCCAGTAACAAGTGCCCCCATAGATGCCCCCCAATCATGTGCCACTAACAAGTGCCCCATAGATGCCCCCAATCGTATGCCAGTAACAAGTGCCCCCATAGATGCCCCCCAATCATGTGCTAGTAACAAGTGCCCCCATAGGTGCCCCCCAATCATGTGCCAGTAAGTAGTACCATATAAAAAAATAAACACTTATACTTACCTCCATCAGACTGGCAGGGAAGCGATGCAGGCCTCTTCCGGCCTGTGTCTCGCGCTGTACGGCTCAGGTGGCATGATGACGTCATCGTGCCACCTGCATCGCCCTCTGATAGGCTGCAGGCCTGATGCCTGCAGCCTATCAGAGGAACGGAGAAGGGAGACGCCTCTCCCTCCCCTGCCCCGCCGTAGCAAATCTATGACTATGGAGATGAGCGCTTTCACCAGGGCCGCGCCGCCTGGTGCCATCGCCTCACTTTGCCTAATTGGCGGTGCGGCATTGCTAGCGCCCCCTGGGATTTTGTGCCCCCCTATGCTATGCCACTGGCCAGCGGTGCTCAAGAGGCAGCTGCCTTGGACCCCCCAGGAGCAACTGGGCCAGAGGTTGGAAAAGGTGATCTTTAGGCTGCTTGTAGGGACTGTTGTGGAGGAGCTCGTCTCTCACATGACTTCCTCCATTAGCGGTCAGGCTCCACCCCGTGGATGTTTATTATTATACAGAGTGGCCACGAAAAGTAGCCCGCCTCTAATATCTCCAAATCAAACTGCCTAATAGTAAATCTGTCTTAGTTGTCCAAGCAACCAATCAGAGCTCAGCTTTCATTTTTTCAGAGTCCTGTAGGAACTGTAAGCTGATCTCTGATTGGTTGCCATGGACAATTAAGACTGATTTATTATTCAGTTTAATATAAGTGGCGTATTGTGTTAGAAAGATGGGGCAACATGCCACTCCTCACAGCACTCACTGGCACGGGTTCGTGCACTGTTTACAGAGGAGTGAACTGTGAGCAACGGGTTATGGCCACCACGTTCCCCAGGCTTGTCCACATGAGATTCAATCCACATCCCCTGGATGAACTGAAGAAAAACATCACAAACACTATTCACATGATCACTACTGAAGAGCTGCAAGCAGTATCAGCCAACATTATCCGACGTGCCTAAAGATGCATAGACATGAACGGGGACCACTTTCAGAATCCTTTGTGACTTGTGGGTAATTAAAAAAACAACCCACTTGCTCGTTCATCTTGTCATACTATCACTGGAGGCGGGCTCATTTTTCATGGGCCACCCTGTAATATACATCTGAGAGAACATTTAAAGGAGTATGCCACTCCCTGACCTCAGCGCTCTAATGTTGAGGAGAGTGATTGGCTGCAGTGAATGTCAGCACTTCTATACAGGTAAGAGACAAAAGGACGGCACTCACTGCTCTGCGCTGTAACAATTTATTTTATTCTTGGTAGGAAGCGGACAACATATATGAGTGCACCAGTTGAATTAGACGACGAGCACTCATATATGTTGTCCGCTTCCTACCAAGAATAAAATAAATTGTTACAGCGCAGAGCGGTGAGTGCCGTCCTTTTGTCTCTTTTTTTTATTTTTTATTTAAATATTTTATTTGTAATACAAAAATACATATCCATATAACATTTATGCTATTATAAGATCCTGAAGTCCGTAAGTTTCTGATTTATAAACATAGTTAATAATAATTTCATTCAATTACCCATACTTATGGGGATAATACAGGTCAAATGGAGATCTCACTTGCTAAGAGGAGAGCAGGGCTCCCCCGACATCGGCAGCCCAATCGGGCAAACACATACAGCATCTAACTTAGCATGTTAGTGTCTATAAAGGGCAGAGATCGGGCGCCCACGGCCCGGGCGGCCACCAGGGAACGAGCGCACACCCCACGCGTCCTCTCCCAAATATGGGTGAAGAAGGACAGGATTAACAATCTTAGATCCATTCACCTGGTGCTCACATTAACCATGCATAGCGGGCTTACAACGATCTTTGATCGAAAACATTTCTTGAGGCAACCTAGGGGGTCCAGCAGTCTTCTACCGCAGTGGAGAAAGAAAAAAAAAACCACGTGCATATTTTGGTGCCTCATCCCCAGATAGTTAAGATTGAAAATTAATGCCCAGCTTAACCGTACCTCGCATACAATCACACCAGTATCTCAGGTGCAAGGGGACTCAGGTCGAGTATCACTCGGCAATCACCGGCATTTTAAAAGGAATGTGGACAGAAACACCACCAGAGACCGGCCCTGTCCCCTAATAGCACCCATACAACATGTATCGTATCACTGCCTACAGTCAGGCCGCATATCAACAGAGAGAACCGCATTTCGGGTCGCACCCCGCTCCCGGGCCGCCCAGGGTCCCGAGCCCCGGGTCCCCGCCAACAGAGCGCACAGTGCCCTGATTTAACAAAAAAACTTTGGCCATTGTTCAGTGCCGGCGAGTCCCGCTATCCTCCAGCGTTCCTGGAGTAACTTCACATCCTTCGCCAATTACAATGCATACAGAAATACCGGACTAATAAGATCATCCCCAATTTCTGAGGGTAGTGATTGGTTGTAGGGGTCACGTGACGTATACAGTCATGTCACTGCTGCTGTAAAACAAAGAGAGATAGAAGAACAAGACCAGTGGCGAGGAGAAAAGTGCCGGAGAAAGGGGTGAGTATAACATGTTTTCATTTAAGGACATTTAGGGACTATTAATTATCTGAGACAAACCTTTTAATACTTTATAATGGTACTTAATCTCCATAAACATTTTTTTGAGTTCTAGAGCTACTCAATGTCATCACAAGGGAGAAATTATATACATCTGTCAGCAGATTTGAACCCATGAAACTGGCTGCCCTGCTGTCAGTGGCGTCTCTAGCTTTCAAATTTTGGGGGGGCACACTGGGGGCCAGGACAAAAGTAGGGGGGGCAGCTATAACAACGATACATTTACACAAGTGCGCTTAGAAATGCTGCGATACTTTAACCAATACCTAAAACCGCAATAGGGAAGAAAAACCCCAATCATTCAGATTTCAACATGTCCTAGCTGCCTGGGCATGCTGAAATTACTTAAATTCCAGCATCTACTGGCTGTGTCAGAGGCAAGTCCCCTTCTCTTTGATTTGTGGATGACACTGCTATTGGGGGGATCTGTGGATGACACTGCTATTGGGGGGATCTGTGGATGACACTGCTATGGGGGGGGGATCTGTGGATTACACTGTTATGGAGGGGGGATCTGTGGATGACACTGTTATGGAGGGGGGATCTGTGGATGACACATACCGTTTATAGCATCTTATGCTATATGTGTCATCCACAGATCCACCCCATAACAGTGTCATCCTGGGATCCACCTCCCTATAAGGCCCCATTCACACGTCCGCAATTTTGTTCCGCATTTTGCGTAACGGAATTGCAGACCCATTCATTTCTATGGGGCAGCATGATGTGCTGCCCGGATACGGAAATGCGGACCCGCACTTCCGGGTCCGCAATTTCGTTTCCGAAAAAAATAGAACATATAGGCATATTCTATTAGTGCCGGCAATGTGCGGTCCGCAAAATGCAGAACGCACATTGCCGCTGTCCGTGTTTTGCGGATCCGCAAAACACGTTACGGACGTCTGATTAGAGGCTAACCCCCATAACAGTGTCATCTACAGATCCCCCCCATAACAGTGTCATCTACAGATCCCCTCCATAACAGTGTCATCTACAGATCCCCCCCCCCATAACAGTGTCATCTACAGATCCTCCCCCCCCCCATAACAGTGTCATCAACAGATCCTCCCCCCCCCCCCCATAACAGTGTAATGACATCCACAGACAACAGATCTAAACAGTAAACACTCTAATCATCCAGGCTGCAGACGGTAACTTTAACTTTTAAATCAGGAGGATTCAGCGAATCAGCGGCCGCTCTCCTCTCAGAGTCAGATCTCTCTAGTTAGATAGACTTAGTCACTTAGTACCTTATTAACCTACTCCACTATAGGTCAGGCTTCAGGCTGCTATCTTCGGTACTCGGTAGGGTTAGGGTAGGGCCACGGTGATGCCACACTGTCACTGGGCTTGGCTTTAGGGCTTAGGCTACAACTACTTGAACTACAGGCAGTGCGCGGGCTGCGGTGAGCGCTCACAGTGACGTCACGCGCCTGGCCCTGCGCAGCCTAGGAGGAGGAGCAGGCAAGTCGCCCGCACTGTTACCATACTACCGCGAGCGGCGTGCTGATTTCTCCACAGCAGTACAGCACTGGTTAGGTCCTGGGGACGTGGGGAGAGGTCCGGTCGGATAGAATCGTAGTTTTGAAGTACACTCTGACGAGCGGTCCTCCGGCCCTGCCTGCAGCACAGTGCACACCAAAATGAATCAGGGCACATGGGGGGGCACAGCTTGATGCAGGGGGGGCCGTGGCCCCCTCTGGCCCCCCCCTGGCGACGCCACTGCCTGTTGCATGTGCACCTGTGTTGGTCACATGTTTACGGTATATGTGCAAGCATTACTAAAGAAAAATTAAGTTTTATTATATGCAATTAAGCCTCTAGGATAAACAGGGGCGTTGTCATTACACCTAGAGGCTCTGCTTTCTCTGCAACAGCCGCTCCCTCTCCAGTTTGATTGACAAGGCCAGCTGTGATGATGTTTTCACTGCCTGGTTCTGTCAATCAAAGTGGAGAGGACACGGCAGTTGCAGAGTTAGTGGGGTCTGTAGGTGTAACTGCCATGCCCCCATTGCTCCTAGGGGCTCATTTGCATATATTAAAACATCATTTTTTCAGTAATGTAGGCACATATGAACATGGGACCAACACAGGTGTCTTCAGCTGCCAAGTGCACATGTAACAGGTCAGCCAATTGTCATAGGTACAAATCTGCTGATAGATGCCCTTTAAAATCATTGTTCTCACGTACAGTGGTTTTGTTAAAGGGGTTTCTGACTTTTTTATACTGATGACCTGTCCTCAGGAAAGGTCATCAGTATCGGATTGGCCGGGTTGTGGCATCTGAGACCCTCATTGATCAGCTGTTTGAGGAGACAGTGGTGCTCCAGTGAGCACTGCTGGCTCCTCACAGCTCACCAAGCACAGCGCAGTACATTGTATAGCGGCTGTGTTTGGCATCGCAGCTCATCCAAATCAACGGGGGGTTCTGGGTGTCTGACTTCCACGATCAGATACCTAAGACCTAACCAAAGATAAGTCATCAGTATCAAAAAAGTCAGAAAACCCTTTAAGTATCTTAATAACAGCATAATATTGCATTTTGAGAAAAAAGGATACGTATAGAGATAGGGGGCACTCGACTATCTGGAACCAGATGGATGATCAATGCGGTATTGTATTTGTATTAAAATTATATTTAATCAATCAGCATAATAGATGCAATCTCAAACACCTTAAATCACATAAAAAAAGGCCCCATGTAAAAATGGTATAAAATCATACACATTATAAGACACTAAATAAAATCATGCACATTACAAAATACTGATAGTTGCAGACGTGAATCAGCTACCCGGCAAACTCTAGGTGATTGATATCACCTCAATATAGTATGGCATAATAGGGGTCACTGAAACTCGCCACTGAAACATAATATAACAATAAAATAGATAAGTGGATATCAGTCCGCAATATCACAATAGATGAGTGGATAACAGTCCGCAATATTGGTCGACAAAGTCCAAAAAAGAAAAAGGCCAACAACCACTATGTGGCTACAGGATATTGTTAATTCACCACAAGTGTGTGGCTGTAGCCTGCCGCCCAATGCCGCTGCAGCGTACTATCCAATGTATCTAAACTCCGTATTGATACTGACAATCTAAGTGTCTGGTTAGGGCATAAATAGATAAGTATGCATGGATGTTCAGTACATTACCCCTCCAGACGGCGTATGTTGTAGTTCCATCCCTTTAGGACAGATCAAGTCTCCATGCCGTCAAGATGCCAGGATGGATGTATAGGACCTTCCTGCTTGTTCACGTGATCCCCAGTCACGTGATCTAAGTTTATCCACGTGATCCGGTAGGAGGCGGTGTCGGAGGCTGTATCAGCTTGTAGCTTTTATAATAGAAGTAAGGCGCATGCCTGCTTCGTTGTAACTTCGCTGAAATCAATTGGTTCTTTGAAGTCTTTTAGAACTCCATGCGATCTATGGGCTCCTTTGAGTCCTGTAGCTGCTATAACCAGACGCATTTCAGGGTCTGAACTTGCCCCTTCCTCAGTTGTCAGCAGCATAATGAGAATCCTGTCCTTATATAGGGGGTTTTGTTTGAATGGGGAGGTGTCTCATTTATTTGGAGATCCTTGAATGTCCGAACTGGAATAAGTCCATTCAAGGACCAGTATCTCCGGCCATTAGGACTCTTTTTGTATTTCTATATTAATACACATCCATAACATATTGTATATTATACTAGAATGACCGATAAACAATAATAGATAATAATGGGATAGCACACAAATATCACATCAATATAAACTATCCTACTGCGATTTTTCTCACGATTTTCTCACAATTTCTCATTCTGTTATTTCATTTGCGATTTTCTCTAGCGATTTTTTTCTATAGCAATTTTTTCTTTTTGCGATTTTTCTGTGATTTTTTTCTGCGTCTTTATAAATGAATATAGATATAAATGGATCATTGAAGTAAAACACATTAGGTTTACGTTTAAAACAATGAGCCCTAAAATAGAATAAAATGGTGAATCCTAAAACGAGAAAATGGTGTGGACGTAAAATTGCTTACATATAATAAAAAAAAGCGAGGACTATGTAAACGAAAGTTCCATCCCTATAGGATATGTTGTATGTTACAGATACAATGACATATATTCACATGTGTCACTTGTCACTTAGGGCATCACTTAGTTGCCCCATCACACCATCAGATGCCCTAAGTGACAAGTGACACATGTGAATATATGTCATTGTATCTGTAACATACAACATATCCTATAGGGATGGAACTTTCGTAGTTTGCCGGGTAGCTGATTCCCGTCTGCAACTATCAGTATTTTGTAATGTGCATGATTTTATTTAGTGTCTTATAATGTGTATGATTTTATACCATTTTTACATGGCGCCTTTTTATATGTGATTTAAGGTGTTTGAAATTGCATCTATTATGCTGATTGATTAAATATAATTTTAATACAAATACAATACCGCATTGATCATCCATCTGGTTCCAGATAGTCGAGTGCCCCCTATCTCTATACGTATCCTTTTTTCTCATACTGCGACCAGGGGTAGGCCGCAAGGGTTGTGCACCGTATCCAGGTGATACAGGAGGTTTGAGCCACTGTACTATATGCTTTCCTAATATTGCATTTTACCCTTGGGAAAAAACATTTCTAAATACATATCTTCCCATAGCCCTCTATTTCATAAGAATACCCTGTGAATAAGACAAGGTTTGCCTAAAAACACAGTTTTGAGGAGACTGAAATCGACATTGCGGAAGGCTTAATTATTCCATGATTTGGGATTCTGGGAGATTTGTAGATTTACACTTGATCTGATCTAATTTAAGCTGATTATTTTTTAAATAGAAACATAGAAACATAGAATGTGTCGGCAGATAAGAACCATTTGGCCCAATATACTGAATACTATGACACTGTCTGCCTACCTTTAAGTCTTCTGAAATAATGACCACTAAATCCCTTTCCTCAGATACTGAGGTTAGGACTGTATCACTGATTTTATATTTTGCTCTTGGGTTTTTATGCCCCAGGTGCATTATCTTGCACTTATCAACATTACATTTTAGTTGCCAGATTTTTATTTTTATTTTTTTTTATTCTTTATTTTCAAGTTTTCAAGAAAAATACATTTGGCATAACATGATATTCATGGTCACAGATGGTCATATAAGAAGCCACATAGTATATATTCTAACAGCTTATTTATGTTCAGATGTGGATCCTCCTTCCATCCACTACTCAGACGTTCCCACTCATAAAGGGGGGAAAAAGTATGTTTCTGATTGCACCTTTGTCTGTTATCTTTCCCTTGGGCTCTCTATTGAGGCCATGTCAGAGAACATAAGCACGCAGCCAATAAGAACCATCAAATAGACAATAGAAGATCAAGAGATCAGTAGAGAGTAAAGAGAAAGTCAGAAAGGAGGGGGAGGGGGGGGATAGGGGGAAGGGGGAAAAGAAGGACCTTGACGTACATTGATTACTTCAGGTATTGGCATTACTGCTACTAGTGCTGTTACCACCAGGAGGCACCTCCGCCAGAGATCTCCAGGGGCCCCACAACTTCAGGAACCTATCATTGGATCTGTTTATCCACCCAGTCATCTCCTCAAATTTACATATTTGGTTAACCTTAGCCTTCCATTCAGATACGGAGGGAGGGTCCGTGTCTAGCCAATGTAGAGGGATTATCATCTTGGCTGCTGCTAGGAGATGTGAGACTAAGTTCCTTTTTGACGGAGCATAATCCGACGCTGGAAGGGATAATACCACCATTTCCAGTTTGAGCTTAAAATCTGAGGTTGTGAGCTTCCGTATTATTGTTTCTACTTCACCCATATATGTGACAATGAACCCACTCCCTCTCCACATCTCCAGCACTCTCTTGTATCAGACAATCCTCTCTTAAAAAGGAAGTCAGGTGTTCTGTACCACCTTGTCAGCAATTTGGATTGGTTTTCTTTTAAACGAGTACAAACTGAGAATCCATGTGAGTTTGCTAGTACTTTTTTAACTTCGGTATCACTTAGGGTTCTATCCAACTCTTTTTCCCATTCCCTAAGATATAGGGGCTTCAGTGGTTCTCCCAGGCCTCCCACCAAAGGATAAAGCTTTGCAACCTTTCTTGCGACCATGGTTGGTGCGCGTATCAATTTCTCAAAATCAGTCATGGATCTCTGCAGTGAGCACAGCTCTGTCAATTCCCCGCACACAGCTCTAATATGGGACTTCATGAGAAAAAATCCTGGTGAGTCTACCATTTCACTTGGGAGCAATTTGAGGATAGAAGATTCCAGCTCAGGCGTGACTTCGCTAAGCCTAGTCGAAGCGAGATAAGACCATAGCTGCGGCTTGTCTCTACCATTTTTATTAAGGAGGTCCGGTATAAGGCTTACCGGCATCAGTGGAGATGGGCTAGGTGCCAAAGTTTTGCTCATTTCTCTCCAGACCTCTCCTAGTCCAATGAGCATGGGGTCTACGCCTACATCTCTATTTGTGTATTTATCTGGTAGCCATAAATGTTTCTGAAAATTTTGGCCTGCACTATGTCTGCATATAGCCTGTACATCTGGTTGTCTTTTAGGATCTACCAGCTCAAGCCACCTACTAAGCTGAATTGCTTTATAATAGCTGGCAACGTCTGGCAAACCCAAACCTCCTTGTTCCTTCCTTCTAGCCAGGATTTTGTGAGAGACACGAGGTTTCCTGCCATTCCATAAAAATTTAGAGAACATACTTCTTATACTTAAGAGAAAGGATCTGGGAAGCCATATTGGGACTAACTGCATAACGTATAAGATTTTGGGCATTACATAGGCTTTTAAGATGTTGTTCCGACCCATCCAAGAGAGGTAAGGCAGGTTGTAAGTGTGAAGTAAATCCCGTATTTCTTTTAGGAGGGGGGCAAAATTATGCAAATATAAGTCTTTGGTGTCTTTAGGAATATGAATCCCTAAGTATTTAATCGGTCCCTTAGTCCACTGGAATGGGAGCTGATCTCTCAGAGTTGTTACTTTAGATCTTGGGAGGGATATATTTAGGAGCTCAGATTTGGAATGGTTAACTTTAAAATCTGATAGCGAGCTATAGGTGTCTATTTTTTCTATCAAGGGGCTTAGTCCTTTTTCAGGATCTTTTACTAAGAACAATAAGTCATCTGCGAAAGCAGTGCACTTTAGTTCTCTTTGACCGTATTTAACCCCCGTAATATCAGTTGATTGTCTGACTAACTGCAATAGTGTCTCTACCACTAATATGAACAATGAGGGAGACAGGGGACAGCCCTGCCTAGTCCCATTAGTGATATCAAAAGCCGGCGACAATGTGCCGTTTACTTTTAGTCTGGCATAGGGGTTTCTGTAGAGAGTTAGAATCGCCTGTATGAACACCTCCGGGAAGGCAAACCTCTGCAGAGTCATTTTCATGAACATCCAATTGACCCTGTCAAACGCCTTTTCGGCGTCGATGCTTAGTAAGGCTAGGGGGAATCCTTTTTCTATGAGCCATGTGTATGGCATGAAAGATCCTGTGGGTATTATCCTTCCCCTCCCGCCCCTGGACGAATCCTGACTGTTCTGGTCCTATCAGACTTGGTAAAAGCTTACTCATTCTGCATGCCAAGATTTTGGCCCAGAGTTTTAAGTCCAGGTTCAGGAGGGAAATTGGACGATAGCTGCCACAGTTCTGGGGGTCCTTCCCTTCTTTAGGGATTAGGGTAACATGGGATTCTAGTGTCTGTCTGGGTAGGGAATCACCTTGTAATAGGGCATTACAAACCACCGTAAATCTAGGAACTAGGATGTCCTGAAATTTTTTATAATATAGTAAGGGCAAACCATCCGGCCCTGGGCTTTTGCCCGGTGGGAAACTTTTAAGGATGTTTGTCACTTCTTCCGTCGTTATTGGGCTAATAAGGTATGTAGAATCTTCCTTAGATATGTTCGGCAGGTGTAGGGAGCTTAGAAATTCCTTAATATTCTGTTCTTTATGTAGATCCCCGGCAGGTGCGTCCCCCCCGTGGAGATTATATAGGGCTGAATAAAATTCTTTGAAGGCCCTGGCTATTTCTGGTGTTTCCTGTGTCAGGATACCATTTAGTTTTTTTATGGCTGTAATAAACGTTATGTTTTTAGCTTTCTTTAGCAGAGAAGACATCAACTTCCCCCCTTTATCACCGTGCGCGTACACTTTATGTTGGAAATTCAGCATCTGCCTTATAACCCTTTGGTTGAGAAGGTCACGGAGTTGTAACCTAAGCTCTGTCAAAGCCTTTTGGTGTATTGTTTTCAGTGAAACTTTGTGTATCTTTTCTATTTCTGCTATTTTCCCCAAAAGTGTGTCTACTTCTTTCTGTCTCTCTTTCTTAACTCTGGAACCCAGGGAAATAAAGCACCCTCTGATAAAAGCCTTGTGGGCTTCCCATACCATGGGCTGTGAGCTGTGTGCGGGTGAATTGAGCGCAAAATACTCCAACAGCTGTGTCCTAACCTGATCCAAGTGAGATTGATTGAGTAATAAGGACTCGTTCAGTTTCCAACTCCATTCTCTGTTCGGTAGGGAGGCCAGGGAGAAGGTCACCGTGCATGGTGCATGATCAGACACCGTGATAGTTCCAATTTCAGCCGACCTAGAGTTGGGAAGAAAAGATGCAGAAGTCAAAACGTAGTCTAACCTCTGGTATGTCCCATGTGGGCTAGAGTAGAAGGAATAATCCTTGACTGAGGGTTTGAGGCTACGCCACACATCTATTAGGTGTAGTTCCTGGAGTTTCTTGTGGAGTTTGCTAAGGAGTTTCTGTGATATATGGGACTTAGTGGAGGATGAATCCATTGCCGGGTCTAGGACAAGATTCAAGTCTGCGCCTAGGATTATTTGTCCCTCCGCAAAAAGCTTGAGGGTGTCTAGGGCCTGTAGGAGCCAGCGAACTGGTGATTTATTGGGGACATAAAAATTTGCCAATGTAAATTTGCTGTTTGCTATTAAGCCCTTAACTAACAGAAGCCTTCTCTCCGCATCCGAATGTTGCTTTAGAAGGGTAAATGGCACTGATTGGTGTATTGCTATGGCAACACCTTTAGAAGCCGATATTGGTTGTGTACTATGAAACCAATGTGTAAATGGGCGTTTCGGAAATCTTGGCATTTTCTTCTGGTGGAGGTGCGTCTCCTGGAGGAACACAATCTGAGAACCAAGTTTTTTGAGGGCAAGCATAACCTGACCCCTTTTCTGAGGCGTATTAAGGCCTTTTACGTTAAATGTGGAAACTACTATATCGGTCATTCTAAATGAGCTGTGGCGCCTAGACTCTTAATTAAGAATGTCGAGCAATATGCCTAATATGCCTAATAATCAATCGTCTACCAGACAGGTCAAGGTCAGTAAGATACAATAGGGGGAGGTCAAGGAAGACGGGGGGTGGGTGGGGGAGAGATCAGAAACAAAAAGATCAAGAAAGATGCAGAGAATAATATAGTTGAACAACTACTAGGGTTGAAGCTAGTAAGTGTAAGCTGCCACGTAGGGAAAAAACCCTTAATGTATGTGGACAGCAGGGGGGGATGAACAAGAAAAACTTTTAGCCTGGTCGCATCGTCCAGACATCTCAGTAACCAGCTTTAGAACTTTTTTTTTTTTTCCTTCTGGTGACCTGTGTATACACATTTATACATACAAGTAGAGATGAGCGAACTTCTGTTTTAAGTTCGGCGTCTAAAGTTCGGGGGCGGGTTAGCGGAGAATCCCGATCTGGAACCGGATATGGATTCCGACTTCCGTTGTGGTCCGTGGTAGCGGAATCAATAATCGGCCATTATTGATTCCGCTACCACGGACCACAACGGAAGTCGGAATCCATATCCGGTTCCAGATCGGGATTCTCCGCTAACCCGCCCCCGAACTTTAGACGCCGAACTTAAAACAGAAGTTCGCTCATCTCTACATACAAGCCCTGATGGCGCTCATGTAAGAAGTATTCAAATGAAGGGGGGGGAGGTATAGATGGGGGGGAGGGGGGGGGGGGTGGGAGGGGGGGGAGGGGGGGGGTGGGAGGGGGGGAGGGGGAGAAGAGAGAGGTATTTTGCCATCCTCTGAGCTAGAGAGTGTTATGAACAACAGAATACCTATAACATTAAGTAGAGCAAGGAGATATAAATCGTGTTATACTGGATTTCACCTGTACTTGTGAATCGCAAATGCAATCCCATGCAAGGACAGGGTTCAGAATCCCGATAAAATAAACGGAATACACACTATTAAGAAACTGTGTATGGTAGCGTGAGTCTCAGTCGTGGTTTCACATAGGAGAACCCCATCGGCGTAACTTCTCCCATATGATTCCACATATGTTAACATACTATGAATCTGTTTAACAACAGCGTATCAGTACATACATAATCTCGCAGGGAGGTGATAGCAACCCATCTGCGATTAATGTCATCCTAATTATTACTTCAACTAACAGATGGACGACTTAGTGTTAAGAAGTGTAACAATCAATGTCGCTTGAAAATCGACAACCAAGAAAATAAAATACAAACATGACATGTTGACCGCCTGAGGATTAAACTAGAGGTGACAGTGTGTCCTTAAGAGAGATGTCTACTCATCTTCAAATCCCAGAACGTGGATGAAGGAAGACTAGAGCGCCCCGGAGGGTCGACTCTGTTCAATAGTAAGGACCGATCTAGCAATAGCATTACTACTATGTCCCTCTAAGTCCTCAGTAATACTGCACCGTATCCCCTTTCTAGACGTCTCAAGCCGGAGGATCCGAAGCTTCTATCTGGGGTCTGGATGTCTTGGGGGTCTTGGCTCGCTGGACTTTCTTCCAGGATTCCGTTTGCCGCTGCAAGAGTGGGAGCGCTGCTGGGAAGGTCACAGGCAGCCATGAGGGGACCTCAATGGGTTGGATACCAATGCGATCCCACGCACCTTCCAGGTCCTCTGGTACATGAATAGCAATACGTCTCCCGTTCTTGAGTACCGATAGTCCAAAGGGGTACATCCACGTATACGGTATCTTCTGTGCCCTTAACGCATCTAGCAGGGGCTTTAATATCCGCCTCTTCGCAAGTGTAGATGGTGCGATATCTTGATATAGCGCAATATCTGCGCCGTCATAAACAATACGGCTTCTTGTGCGCGCCGCCTCCATAACACGTGCTGTGTCCACAAACGATAAGAGGCCGCAAACTACGTCCCTTGGCCTCTCGTTCGGTTTTGGTAGGGGTCTTAAAGCCCTGTGTATTCGCTCAATGGTGATAGATTCAGCGGAGTTCGGGCTTAGCAAATCTGTGAAGATCTCCATTGCAACTTTGCGGAGTGATTCCGCAGCCCAGGATTCAGGTAGGCCTTTTATCCGAATATTGCGCCTTCGGCTGCGGTTCTCCTGATCTTCCAGCAATGCAAATGCTCTGTTGAGCTCAGCTGCGTGACTATTCAGGCAGTCTGCCACTCCTGTAGCGTGCGATCTCAGGTCTTGGGCCGTGTTTTCTAGTGCTTCAACCCTATATCCGAAGTCTGAGGAAGATCAAGACGGTAGGCAACAGGATTGATAACGGACAAGATTTTGTAAGGCCCAATAAACTTAGGACCCAACTTCCAGGAGGGAACCTTCAATTTGATATTCTTAGTAGACAACCACACCAGATCACCAACATTCAGGTCCGGACCAGGCACACGTCTCTTATCCGCCACACGCTTATATCTCTCACTCATGCTCTTTAGATTATCCTGAATCTTTTGCCAAATAGATGACAAAAATGAGGAGAATCTGTCCTCATCAGGTAAACCAGAAGACCCCTCTCCAGAGAATGTCCCAAACTGCGGATGAAACCCATATGCACCAAAAAATGGTGACTCCTGACGACGGTTATTTAAAGCAAACTCAGCAAGGGACAAAAAAGAACACCAATCCTCCTGATTCTTCGCCACAAAACAGCGCAGATATGTCTCCAGATTCTGATTGACGCGCTCTGTCTGACCATTCGACTGCGGGTGGAAAGCAGAAGAGAATGACAAACAAACTCCCAAGCGAGAACAGAAAGCCTTCCAGAATTTGGAAACAAACTTTGTGCCCCTATCAGAGACTATGTCTGAAGGAATACCATGCAATTTGACAATGTGATCAATAAATGCCTGTGCCAGCGTCTTAGCATTGGGCAAGCCAGGAAAAGGAATGAAATGCACCACTTTGCTAAAACGGTCCACCACCACCAGAATCACAGTCTTCCCGAGGAACGAGGCAGGTCCGTAATGAAGTCCATGGACAGATGTGTCCAAGGACGGGAAGGAATGGGTAACGGAAGGAGAGGACCTGATGGCCGTGAATGAGGGACTTTGGCACGAGCGCAGGTCTCGCAGGCTGCCACAAAACCCTCAACCGACTTACGAAGCGCCGGCCACCAGAATCTCTGAGCGATGAGATCAACTGTGGCTCTTGCCCCCAGATGCCCAGCAAGGACAGTATCGTGGTGTTCCTAAAAATCTTGTGTCTTAAAGCGAGAGGCACAAACAACCTCTGACTGGGCTACCTGAACCTCTGCCTCCAATTCAGGATAAAGAGCAGAGACCACCACACCTTCAGCCAAAATGGGACCCAGGTCTTCAAAATTCCCACCTCCCGGAAAACAACGTGACAGGGCATCCGCCTTCACATTCTTAACCCCAGGGCGGAATGTGACAACAAAATTAAACCTTGAAAAGAACAAAGACCATCTGGCCTTTCTCGGGTTCAGACGCTTGGCTGACTCCAAGTAGGCCAGATTCTTATGGTCAGTAAACACAGTAATAGGGTGTCTGGCTCCCTCTAGCCAATGGCGCCATTCCTCAAAAGCCAACTTGATGGCCAACAACTCCCTATCTCCCACATCGTAATTTCTCTCTGTGGAGGAGAGTTTCTTCGAGAAAAAGGCACACGGTCGCCATTTGGCAGGAGAGGGACCCTGAGACAAGACCGCACCCACATCCACCTCAGAAGCATCAACCTCAACTATGAAGGGTAGAGAAATATCAGGTTGTACCAAGATGGGAGCGGAAGCAAAACTCTCCTTGATATCAGAAAAGGCCTTACGCGTCTCTACCGACCAGGAGGAAAAATCTACCCCCTTTCTAGTCATATCAGTGAGTGGTTTAACAACAGAGGAATAATTCAAAATAAACTTCCTGTAATAATTGGCAAAACCCAAAAAACGCATCAGCGCCTTCTGATTCTCAGGAAGCTCCCACTCAAGCACAGCGCGGACCTTCTCGGGGTCCATGCGAAAACCAGAAGCGGAGAGAAGAAACCCCAGAAATTTAATTTCTGGAACCACAAACACACATTCTTCCAGTTTAGCATACAATTTATTCTCCCGCAGGATGAGCAAGACCTGACGTAAGTGTTCCTTATGAGTTTTGAAATCAGGAGAAAAAAATCAAAATGTCATCTAGATACACTAATACAAATTTCCCCATTAAATTATAAAAAATGCTGTTCACAAAATGCTGAAAGACGGCTGGAGCATTCATCAAACCAAAAGGCATAACCAAATTCTCAAAATGGCACTCAGGGGTATTGAAGGCTGTCTTCCATTCGTCTCCCTCTCTGACCCTGACCAGGTTGTATGCCCCTCTTAGATCCAACTTGGAAAAAACTTTAGCCCCAACAATCTGGTTAAACAGGTCCGGGATCAGAGGAAGCGGATAAGGGTCACGAATTGTGATACTGTTCAGCTCCCTGAAATCCAGACATGGTCTAAAAGAACCATCTTTTTTCTTAACACAGAAAAAAAACAGCGGCAACAGGTGACATCGAGGGTCGTATGTGTCCCTTTCTCAGACTCTCAGAGATATAAGCACGCGTAGCGACCCTTTCAGGTTGGGAGAGATTGTATAAACGAGATTTAAGCAGCTTGGCGCCCGGGGTGAGATTAATAGGGCAATCGTACTCCCTGTGAGGGGGCAAGTCCTGAACACCACTCTCAGAGAACACATCTGAAAATTCAGAGAGAAAAGATGGTACAGTCTTAGTAGAAACCTCAGAAACAGATGTCATGAGGCAATTCTCTCTGCAAAAGTCACTCCAACCATTTATTTGCCTCACTTGCCAATCAATGGTGGGGTTATGTTTAGTGAGCCAGGGTAGCCCCAACACTAGAGGAGTAGGCAACCCGCTTAGGACGAAACATGACACATCCTCAACATGAGTATCACTCACAATCAAACGGATATTGTGAACTATGCCCTTTAACGATTTCTGAGAAAGTGGAACGGAATCAATAGCAAAAACAGGTATATCCTTTCCCAAAGTGCATACCTGGAAACCATGAGTTATAGCAAATTGATTATCAATGAGATTGACAGCTGCTCCACTATCTACAAAAATCTCACAAAAAATGTTCTTGCTCTCTAGCGCCACCCTGTCAGGTAGGACAAAATGGGAACTACAAGCAAACGGAAAACCTTCAATTTCCGCATCAACCTTGCCAATAGTAACAGATGGAACGTTTTTAGAGAATTTTTTTCTTTTTGTTAACTTATTACTCTAAAAAAACTGCCTGAATCTCCTAGAGGGACAAACATTTGCCAAATGATTTATACCCCCACAACAGAAACAAACCTTCCTATGAGGACTGAATCTTCTATTGTTAGAGGCAATCAAACCCAGCTGCATGGGCTCCTGCTCAGAAGGGATTTAGAGCGACTGAGACCCCTGTGCACTGAATGAGACCGCTGCACTGTCCTTGGACTGAGTATGACAGGAAGGAGTGATCTCTCCTCTCTCTCTAAGACGCCTGTCAATACGAATGGCCCGAGACATGGCAGAGTCCAAGGAGGTAGGTCCCTCATGAAAGGCAAATGCATCTTTCAATCCCTCTGAAAGACCATGGCAAAATTGACTTCGGAGTGCAGCATCATTCCAACCAGTATCAGCTGCCCATCTCCGAAATTCTGAACAGTATATCTCTGCGGACTGTTTACCCTGGCATAAAAGACGTAGTCTAGACTCAGCCAGAGCAATACGATCCGGATCATCATATATCTGACCCAGGGCTAAAAAAAATGCATCCACTGAACGGAGGGGCCGTGCCCCCTCCGGCAGCGAAAAGGCCCAGGACTGATCGTTATCCCTGAGCAGCGAGACGATGATCCCCACCCTCCGCTCCTCATCACCAGAGGAATGGGGAAGTAGGCGAAAATGGAGTTTGCAAGCCTCTCTAAAACGAACAAAATTCTCATCACCCACGGAGAACGTATCCGGGAGCGAGATCTTAGGCTCAGAACAAACTCCATGAACGCAAGCTGAACCGGTCACCTGAAACTGAGAAAGAGTCTTACGGAGATCTGCTACCTCCAATGAAAGACCCTGCATGTCTTCAGTCAAAAGTGAAACCGGATCCATGCTTGAGACGGTTTTGGCGGTTTATAATGTCACGGAAGGTGTACAGAAAACTAGAAGACACAAAATGAAGATCCGACTGACTGGATCCAAAACTAAGGAACAAAAGGGAGAGCCCTGCAACAGACCTGGCTCTCTCCCTAACTGCTCAGCCTATGCGAAAATCTCAATGGTAGATGATCGCATATCCTCGTACCTCGACTGTATAACACCTGAACACCCTATAATAGTGAGGGGACACGACCACCGGCTCCCTACACTTGATACGGAGGAAGTCAGGGTCACCTGGGATCCAGCAAATAGGAAAACACAAATGAATGAACAAAACTTATCTGTAGAAGACTCAGTAGTAGCATCAGCATGCACACACTCCAGGAAGTAATATAAACCGCAAAGTGATGCAGTATGGGAAGGGATTTAAAGGGATGCAATCAGTGCAACTACATGACAGCTGAGAGAGGCTAACGAGATGAGAAAATGAAAGCAAAACAAAAGGAACCTCAAGGAGGAGGTTCTGAAGGACGTCTGTCAGAGCTTCTCAGATGTCTGGTGGTGACACATCAACCCTGTTACAAATATTTGTCTCATCAGCAAAAAGACCATCGAGGCCTTCCTGCAATTTCGCTGATAAAGATATTAAACAATATGGGTCCCAGAACAGATCCCTGAGGTACCCTACTGGTAACAAGACCATGGTCTGAATATACTCCATTGACTACAACCCTCTGTTGTCTGTCCCTCAGCCACTGTCTAATCCATTCACCAATATGGGAGTCCACGCACAAAGACTGCAATTTATTGATAAGCATTCTATGTGGGACAGTATCAAAAGCCTTACTAAATTAATCTTTATTGATTTTTGGTTACATTACAGAGCATAATAATAAACAATTTCCAAAGCACAATGTCAGTATATTCACGTCATAAAGTGGGAGTAGACAATCCCACGGCAAAAGGAAGAACTAATAAAATAATACAACAAAAGAACTACAGTAGATAGCAATAGAACATGGTTTTCATAGCTGCCTCAAGGTGTGAGCTGCATCTGCATGTTAGGTTTATTAGATGTAATGGAGATGGTGTTGGTATACATGAGATTGTAGATAGGTTTTAGACCTTTAATTTTTATTTTGAAAATAGATAATAAAAGTGGGTTACCCGAGGTTGCCTTTAGACTCTTTTTGTGAAGGAAAGTCCTGATCTGGAGGTATATATTTATAATTTATAAAATTTCATATTGAAGTTGCCTGGCAAAGCTAAAAGTGTGGAGATGGTCCCAATCATAAGGTAGACATACCTGAATAAGCTTGATACTTCTAGGTCAGGGACACATGTATATACATTACAATATATATTGTAATGGGACTGATGACCGTGAGCGGTCAGAAGTATACATTGAGGTTTTATGAAATTCTGATTTACCATTTTTTTATTTTATTAATTAGTAATGTTATTTTAATAATTTTATTTTACATTTAGTAATTTTATTTTACATTTAGTAATGTGGTCCAGGCTAGCAACCAGGTAAATCATCTACCAAATTGAAAAGAATCAGAAATGAGAAAATGCAAGAATGGTCAATGTGAATACAGATCACAGCTCGCCTCTCATGTGATGACAACGCTAAATAGTAAATGATGCAGAGGATACTTCCAGGTCGACTCCTAGGTGAACACATAAATGATAATGTCCAATAAAAGGACATAGCTGATTAAGGACCTGTGTAAAGTCCGAAACGGATCAGCATCACCATGTTTTAAATTTTACTATGTGAATAAAGCTTACAAAATTTTATTCTTACATGCGATTGCTGGATATCTTTTTATTGGACATCAACATACATGCAAAAAATGTCGACCAAACATAAATATAAAATGGTAAATGGTAGTGCAATCTTTTATAACCTGGATCTCTTTCAGTACATTCAAGTGGAAGTTTTTTCGGGCGAAACAAAGGTCTCAAAATATTTGCACAAGCCACACTATGAGGAAAAATGTAAGACTTTTTAGGATTTTCCACAGCTCATGGTACTTTTCATAATTTACAGATGTAGCAGAATTAACAGTCACAATCATAATGGGTTAACTAGATGTGATAACTCACCAAGTGTGACTGTTAACTCTGCTACATCTTTATGCCGGCAAACTGGAGTAACTTATATCTGAAATCTATTCCAGACCATAGCTGGCAAAAATTTTAGTCTGTGGCAAATGGACAGCTAAAAAATGTGTCAAATTTATTAAGCGGTGTCTTTTGTCATATCAACCAATCACAGCCCAGCTCTCATTTGTTTTAGAGTACAAAATGAAAGCTGTGCTGTGATTGGTTGCTACGAATCTTTTCTCACATGACTATATATCAATCTGATCAGCTACACCAGCTGTACAATAAGCTACCCACAGATAGGGTTCCATGTACAACATAAAACATTCCTTTTATGGGATACTAATATGTGTGCTTCGCAACAATACTGCCCATTACAAAAGAAGAGAAGGAAAACAAGATAAAATTAGTTTCTTTTAACATTTTGTTTTTGAATGAGATAAAGCTACTAAGCAGAGGGTGTGCGGGTACGGTAAATAGACCAATATAAAAAAAGAATAAGCTGGGGTTCCCACATAAGCACGACAGCCACTTCAAACATTGACAAGAGACTGACAAGGGTTTGACCCCCCACGAGTTGATATTGATGGCCTCCTGAGTATAAGCCTTCAATATTCTGATCCAAGAAAGCCCCTTTAAAATGCTGACCAATGTTGATTAAAAAAAAAAGTATAATGACTAATATTTGAAACCCCTAAGACCCTATAGTATGTCATTTAGAAATTTGGCAATGCATCTGAACTCTCAATTTGTTTGCATGCTCACATTTGTTTGTATGCTCATACCTAAATTATTTACCTTAAACCAAACTTGAACTCTTTAATCTCACAACCTCTAACCTTATTATTCACTGCAACATAAATGAACATCCTTATTGCTGAAATCCGTAAGATAAATTGATTATGACTAACTCTTACGTCAAAGTAGTTTTCCTTTTCTACCCCTTTTTTATCAGTGGTTACATACCTCATCCACACGTCCCACTGCTCCATAAATCTTTGCTATCTGTCCAATAAGACATGGGAAATGTTCACCAATTCCTTTTAACACAGAAAGAGATCCAGCCAGGGTCATTGGTTCATATGATGAAATGTCTAATAATATGTTAACGACAATATCACTGTAACTTTGATCAGATAGATATTCTGTAAGGAGGGGTACAGTCCTTGAAAGTACCTGAGAGGAAAACAAAAGTATTACTAATGATCAAAATTTGAGAATATACTGGAAATAAGGAGGGTGAAATTTCACAAGAAAAACTATACATATAAGGTATTGCCAGATTCATACTGACCTGTAAAATGAAATAACTGGTCAGTTTTATCGCACATTTAACGTCGTAAATAAAAAACTTACCGCTATATCATATGCAATAATAAATGGTGGTGTTGGAAAACACAACTTGTCCCGCAAATAAACAAGCCCTCATACTGCTATGTGAACGGAAAAATAAAAAAGTTATAGCTTTGGGAAGGCAAAGAGTACAAGATGAAAACACAAAAAACCTCCGGGGGAAAAAGGGTTAAATGGCTTTTTATATCCGTTGTGGACTATTTATTAGGTTAAGTCCCTATATTATCCAGAAACTTAACCCACCTAGTACTCAGGACTGGTGGAGGAAACTAAGGTAATGTTTACTGTGGGATTTACTGTATGAAGTATTAGTGTGATAATGTCAGAGAAATGTACAGGTCGCCTTGGCTTATATCTGTACTCTGTTACCCTGCCCAGGGCCACACGTAGGCATAGTTCTGCACCAATACTAATTACTGTATTAAGTGACACAAGGAGACATGCCAAACTAAGCAGTTCTCATTTGTAAACATATTCTTTTTAAATAACAAAATAATTTTTTTTAGATAAGAAAAAAACCTTTTCAAGTGATTTCTGTGGAGTCTGAGGTTGTCCTCTGGCTGAATACAAACACATTTGAAATATACATTCTTACTTTAAACAAAATTATGACTATGGCAACATTACAGAAATTATGAAAGTGCAGTGTTGAAAAGTTAGGTTCTGTTCACACCATGTTTAGAGCCTTTGTTTGGTGTGAAAAGCTCCCACAAAATGATTTATCACCTACCCATAGGATTCACATCTGCCTACATTGGTGTACCTTGTAGACAGACCACATGAAGGCAACAGGGCCCGGAGGAAGGGGGGCACAACATTGAATGCTTTCCTCTTCTCTCGGAAAGAAAACAATGTTTTTTTATGTAGGCATTGGGTTGAGCTCAGTGCAAAGTGATCAATGGTAAGTATATAAATTCCTATGCATGGAGCTCCCCCTAGTGGTGGCTGCAGGCAAACAGCTTTGTAATAGAAGAGATGGACATTTATCAATGTATTTATACCAATTGTCTTGTGTAAACATATTGATAAATATAGCGCTCAGAATAAGCACCACATTTGTGAAGCACCTGTTCAACTTTTTCCAAAATTTTAGGGCAGTGTTTTCTTTTAATTAAAATTTCTTCGGCTTAAAAGAAAATGAAAATTTGTCAGAGAACTGCGGCATTGTGGCTTGAGTTCTGAATTGCCTGGGAGTGATTGAGACAAGCATATTGGGAAACTGGGTAAGGGGCCTATAGTAAGTTTTGCTATGGAACCCTGGGAGAATTGTATACGCCCCTGACAGGGTAGGTGATAAATACCATATTATAGAGGGCTTGAGCGCTAAGACCCCCTGAGATCATGGGTTCCCCTATCTGAACTGAGCAGTAGTGCACCTATCGGTCCACTGCTCCATTTACTTCTATGGGACTGATGGAGCACTGTCTAGAGATCACTTTTCTGCTGTGCTCCTATTATTCTCACAGGCAGGATTACAATAACTGGTAACATTGGTAACACAGGATCACTCTATTCACAATAGATGATGGACACAGATCACCTACTCATCCCTGCACAATTGCCTCTGAACGGGTCACAGAGTATGTCTAGATAAATCACAGACCTATAGGGGTATATGAACATCTCCTATTTAGTTTGCCCTATTATCCATAATTACGTATAGAAAAGAGAATAAACAAATCTACAATCACAATATTAAAACAGATCAGGCAAAAGGAATGTGTTTGATTATCCGGTTTGTAAAAAATAAAAATAGAGGACACATTCCCTTTAACCAGCTCAGCTCCCCTAGCTTAAACCCCCTTAATGACCAGACCACTTGTTACAATTCTGCACTACACTACTTTCACGGTTTATTGCGCGGTCATACAACTTACCACCCAAATGAATTTTACGTCCTTTTCTTCTCACTAATAGAGCATTCATTTGGTGGTATTTCATTGCTGCTGACATTTTTACTTTTTTGATATTAATCAAAATTGACCAAAATTTTTCACTTTCTGTTGTAAAATTTCTATATACATTTTTTTCTAAATTTATTGTTCTACATGTCTTTGATAAAAAAAAATGCAATAAGTGTATATTTATTGGTTTGGGTAAAAGTTATAGCGTTTACAAACTATGGTGCAAAAATGTGAATTTACGCACTTTGACTTTCTGAGCACCTGTCATGTTTCCTGAGGTTCTACAATGCCCAGACAGTAGAAACACCCCACAAATGACCCCATTTCGGAAAGTAGACACCCTAAGGTATTCGCTGATGGGCATAGCGAGTTCATGAAAGTTTTTATTTTTTGTCACAAGTTAGCGGAAAATGTATATATATATTTTTTTTCTTACAAAGTTTCATATTCTTTTTATAAATCTGTGAGATTGACACTTTACTCCCTATTCCTTGATAACAAAATTCAACAAAATCTGAGTGCTTCGTGGTAAAGTATTCTCTATTCTCCGTTTTATCGAAAGCATGTTTTAATCTAGCATATCTAAACCATGTGAGACAATCTTTATCTATATTAAGACCCATTTCCTCTGGTGTCTTCAACTTTCCTTCCACCACCATCTGGTGCACAAACCTAATACCCTTTTTATCCCAAAATACAAAGTCTTCAAACTTCCAAAATTCCTTCAAATTTATATTTCCCCAAATGGGGGAGATCTCTAGTGAGTGATTTATTCCTAGTAATTTTTTAACATTAACCCAAATTAAGTGTATCATATTATTGATTGGGCACTGCCTACCCTTTATTTTTACCATTCCTGTTTCTAAAGTACTAATGATATTATATTGGAGACCCTTCAGTTCCCCCTCCAAAAAGCGGCGCAGTCTGTCATCCTCCATCATTAACCACTGAAGCTGGGATGCAAAGTAATAACCCCTAAAGCATGGGACGGACAGGCCGCCATCTTCCTCATCTAGCCATAAATATTTTTGTTTCAGTCTGACCCTTTTTTTCCCCCAGATAAGATCATTTATCACTCCTTCTAGTGCATTAAAAAAGTGATCCCCTATCCAGACTGGGCAGGATGATATAACATACAAGATCTGTGGTAATAAGACCATCTTTGTTATCGCTATTCGGTCCACTTGTCGTATCAGCAATTTTTGCCAGGTACTTGTTTTTTCCTTGACTCTTTTTAAAAGAGGCTCAATATTAAGTTCTAAATACTCCTGTATCCTTGAGCTAACTTTAATGCCCAGGTATTCAAACGACTCCGTGGATTTCAGAATTTTGACCTTAATTTCCTCTGGCCCAATTTCCTGGCCAATTGGAAGTAATACCGACTTTGTCCAGTTCACCCTAAGGCCGGAGATAAGGCCGAACTGATTTACTATTTCCATCAAGTACAGTACCATTGGTACCCCTCCATCCACAAAAAACAGAATATCATCAGCATAGAGGCATATTTTATCCAATGCACCATTTCCCCCAAACCCCCTTACTTTTTTCATCTGCCCGGACCTTACAGGCCAATGGTTCCACAAACATGGCAAACAATAATGGGGAGAGAGGGCACCCCTGACGAGTTCCCCTCTGCAAAGGTATTGGCTCTGAAATTTCTCCATTAATTTTTATCCTAACTTTCGAGTTCTTATATAAAAGCTGTACCCATTTGATAAATTTTTCTCCCAAATTAAACTCGTACATGACCTTCCATAGGTATGCCCATTCCACCCTGTCAAACGCTTTTTCAGCGTCCAGGGACAGGATGGAATGGGCACCCTCTCCTCCCATCTGCATGTTCAGTAATGTCCGTCGAATGTTGGTCTGAGCCTGGCGTTTGGGTATAAACCCTGATTGGTCTGGGTGTATTAACTTCGCGATAACTTTTCCTAGGCGGTTTGCAAGTAATTTAGCACATATTTTAAAATCGGTGTTGAGAAGAGAGATGGGGCGATACGAATCCACCTTTTTCTCGTCCTTACCCTTTTTACCTATTAAACTTATTACCGCTTCCGAGAGGGAGGGCGGGAGTTCGCCTCTATCCATTGACTCGTTTAGGACCTGCACTAACACTGGAAGAATGACATCTCCATATCTTCTATATATCTCGTAAGGGAAACCATCCAGCCCAGGACTGGAGTTCCCCTGAATAGTTTTCAGTGTCTCTCGTAATTCCTCAACTTCAATGGGGGCGTTCAGCCAGTCCATCTCCTCTTCCGAGAGTCTGGGGATCGATACTCCCTCCAGGAAGCTTCTAAATTCTTCAAGCCCCCCCCCCCCTCCCTCCGAGGAGTAGAGGCCCCTATAATATTCAATAAATTCGCGCTCTATCTCTCTCAGGCTGGATGCCATCCCCCCAGCTCTCCTCTCAACACCGCCAATCCTATTTCCTGTCCTTTGACTCTGTATAAGTGTGGAGAGAAGTCTTCCTGACTTCCCAGATTCCCTAAAATATTGTTCCCCCTCAAAAAACACTTTTTGTTGTGCCTTGTCCATCAGATAATTCCTCAATGCCCTTTTTGCTTGATCCAGCTGGTCTATCAGTTCAGGGATTTTCTTCCTCATAAGTTCTACTTCTATTTTTTTTATCCTCTCTGTCAGTTCTCTCTCCTGTTCTGCAAATTCCCTCTTCAGGCCCTTAATTTTGCTAACCAAAATACCACGTAGAAATGCTTTAAAAGCATCCCAAACATACCCTGAACCTGCTGATCCCAAATTATATTTCCAAAACTCCTCTATATCCATTCTAATATCGTCTTCCTCCTTAATTAGATTCAGCCAGTGTGGGTTTAAACGAAACTCACGACTTTTTAATCTTTGATTTATTTTAAACTGCAGGCAAACAGGGGAGTGATCTGAGATACTATTTACTTCATACCTCATGCTGGAGATCTTATTTACTAAATCTGAACTAACCAGTGCCAGATCTATTCTGGACATTATTTTATTTCCCCTGCTAAAGCAGGAAAACCCTAGTTTATCACCATATAGGTATCTCCATACATCTATTAATGATAATTCCTGCGATATTTTCCCCAGCACTGATTGTCGCCCAGTCAGCTGTTTGTCCTTCGGGATCACAGAGTATCTGTCTAATTCGTCATTCATAACATTGTTAAGATCCCCCATTATTACTATGGGACACTTGCCTCTAGAGTCTGCATACTCCATTAGTCTATGGATGACCGTTAAAGAAAAAGGGGGGGGGGGTATATACACAAAAGCCAAAATACACACAATCCCATTCCATTGACAATGAAGGAATACATATCTACCCCTCTCATCTATTTTCTCGTCAAATGGGAGGTAATCTACCATGTGATGAATGTATACACTAACTCCGGATGAGTATGTAGAAAAACATGAGTGATATTGATACCGGGCCCATTTCTTGTTTAAACAATTTATCTTATCTTTTGTACTATGCGTCTCCATAAGTCCAACTATAGCCGGGAGATGTCTGGTAACATTATCAAAAACCATTACCCTTTTGACCCTATCTCCGAGCCCGCGTACATTCCATGTCATAATACTACTCATTCAAATCTGTCGCCTTTTTTTTTTTTTTTTTTTTTTTTTTCCCTTCACCTTAAACCCTGCTAGACCTCCCAAGACAACCATTCCTCCCCTTCTCCTTTTTCTAACCCCCCCCCCCCTATCTGGTCGGTAGAAATCAAACATTTCCCCCACCTCTTACATTCAGCCTCTTCCCACCCCTACCCCTATACTCCCCCGAGCCGATATGGTGCCTTCATATTCCTATTCCTTTAGCGTCTAACCAGTCCACTACCTCTTCTGGAGAGACGAAAAACCTGGCCTGATCGCGATATATTATACGAAGCTTAGTGGGGTACAGCAGGGAATATTGTATCTGAGCTTCTGCAAGTCTCTTCTTCACTTCTTTAAACTCACGCCTTTTCGTCTGAGTAGCTCTAGAAAAATCTGGATATATCGCTATGTTATTTCCATTAAACTCAATTGTCTGTATCTTTCTTTTAGTTCTCATTATTACATCTCTGTCTTTGGCGCTTTGTATTTTAGCCAAGATTGCCCTTGGTGGACCCCCTTTTACCGGGGGTCTCCCTGGTATTCTATGAGCTCTTTCCACTGAGAACCATTGGGATAGGACATTCTCTTTAAAACTATCCTGCAGCCATTGTTGAATAAAGCCCGTTGTGTCCTCTCCTTCCACTCCCTCTGGAAATCCCACTATTCTGATATTTGATCTCCTGGACCTGTCTTCCATTGTAGTAATTCTCTCCAGAAGGGTATTTTTCTCATCGTCTATCCCATCAATTCTTTTTTTTTGTCCCTCTAGATCCTTTTTCATCATTCCAGAGGATATCTGCAGCTCTTTCACTTTCTCCCTAACTTTATTCATATCCTCCTTTATGAAGGAGAGGTCCACCTGGACTGAGGCGATCTTTAGGGACAACTCCTCTAAACTATGGTTTGTTTTTTGTACTGCGCCTAAAATTTCTTCAAGTTTGTTATCTACCAGATTAATTCTTTCCGCCATCCCCTCTCCACTACCCACACTCCTTTCCACCCCCCTATGTTCCTCAACGGCCGCCACTTCTCCAATATCTTTTTGAGTTTCCTTATTGCCCCGGAGAGAGCTCTTTATTTTAGGGGGCGATCTAAGGTATTTCTCCATACTAGTTGTAATGCTATTACCCTTTCCCCCCCCCCCCCCCGTCGAGGAGGCACCAACCGATCTTCGGTTTATTCCCTTTGGGGGCATGACTGCCACTGCCACTCCCCCCCAGCAAATTCTAAGGGCAATTTTACACAATGAAAAATAGGAGAAATCAGCACCAAACACTGGTTAGATATAGGTTGCTAATATAGAGGGAGAGTACACAGTATCGTCCAATATCCTTAGTCTCTCTGTTCACTTATGTGGTCGACGAACACTACTTTCCTCCCCAAGAAAGACTTAAATATAGCTGCATATACAAAGGAGAAAAAAAAAAAAAATGAAAAAAAAACGTACAGTCCAGGATTCCTCTGGTTACATATATATATAAAAAAAAACAAAAAACAGTGCACTCTTCCATAGTGTGAATAGAGTCAGTGATTCGTCCGGTTCTATGTATGTCCAGCGGGCAATCCGATCCTACCACTAGGGCAGATGTAATCAACGGTTCAGTTAGTTATATATATATACATGCCTCCCTTCTCTCTCCCTCTTTTTTTATTTTTTATTTATTTATTTTTTTCCCTCCCCTTCTTTCCTATTCCCCTCTCCCTTTCCTTTTTCTTCCTTCTTCTTTCCCAGCTTATGGGGGAACCGTAGTAGTCCTGTAAAATAGTCCAGGAGGGAGAAGCTTGCAGGAATTTATTCTTAACAACTTTAAGGGGAAACCCCGGCTCCAATGTCCTTTGTTTTCCTGTTTTCAACGCTCTCTGTATCCAGGTACTCTAAACAAATCATTAGAGGGGAGCAGTAATAGTCCTGTAAAATAATTCAGGGAGGGAGGAGTCTACCAGTATATACTTTTAATAACTTAAAGGGAAGCTCCGCTTCTAACGTCCTTCGTTGTCCTACTTTTTCAGTGATATCTGCGGTATCCCGATTCAGACATGTCATTAAAGGGAAAAAGTGGTAGTCCTGTAAAATAGTTCAGGAGGGAGAGACTTACAGGAGTATATTTCTTAATAACTTTAAAGGTAAACCCCAACTATAGTGTTCCTTTGGTACCTATTTTTCAGCGTTCTCTGTACCCGGGTACTCTAGTTCAGACAATTCATTAAAGTGGGGACCAGAAATAGTCAAATAGGATAATTCAGGGAAGGAGAAGTTTGCAGGTATAAACCTTGAACTCTAAAGGGGGGCACCAGCTCTACTGTCCATTTTCCTCAGTGGTCTCTGTACC
Source organism: Bufo gargarizans (assembly GCF_014858855.1). Classification (NCBI taxonomy): domain Eukaryota; kingdom Metazoa; phylum Chordata; class Amphibia; order Anura; family Bufonidae; genus Bufo; species Bufo gargarizans. The sequence continues at coordinate 154,568,607 of NC_058083.1, forward strand.
CAAGTGCTCCAGTTTAAACATATCATTAGGCAGTACCTGCAAGTTCATTTCCCTTCCCCACTTGCCTTCTTTCTTCCATTTTTTTCTTCTTCTTCTCACCCCTCTCCAGCCATCACCAAGGGAGTTCTCAGCCGGAGCGACTGCTCACCTCTAGGGAGGCGAGGGGGGGGGGGGGAGAAACGACAAAGTTTCATATTCCACTAACTTGTGACAAAAAATAAAATTTTACATGAACTCACCATACCCCTCACGGAATACCTTGGGGTGTCTTCTTTCCAAAATGGGGTCACTTGTGGGGTATTTATACTGCCCTAGCATTTTAGGGGACCTAAAGTGTGAGAAGTAGTTTGGAATCCAAATGCGTAAAAAATGCCCTGTGAAATCCTAAAGGTGCTCTTTAGAATTTGGGCCCCTTTGCGCACCTAGGCTGCAAAAAAGTGTCACACATGTTGGTATCGCCGTACTCAGAAGAAGTAGGGCAATGTGTTTTGGTGTGTATTTTTAGATATACCCATGCTGGGTGAGATAAATATCCCTCTAAAAGACAACTTTTCCCATTTGTTTATACAAAGTTGTCATTTTACAGAGATATTTATCTCACCCAGCATGGGTATATGTAAAAATATACCCCAAAACACATTGCCCTACTTCTCCTGAGTACGGCAATGCCACATGTGTGACACTTCTTTGCAGCCTAGGTGCGCAAAGGGGCCCAAATTCCAATGAGTATCTTTTAGGAGGGCATTTTTGGGCATTTGGATTCCAGACTTCTTCTCACGCTTTAGGGCCCCTAAAATGCCAGGGCAGTATAAATACCCCACATGTGACCCCATTTTGGAAAGAAGACACCCCAAGATATTCCGTGAGGGGCATGGCGATTTCATCAAAGTTTTTTTTTGTTGGCGCAAGTTAGCGGAAATTTGTATTTTATTTTTTTCTCACAAAGTCTCCCTTTCCGCTAACTTGTGACAAAAAGTTCAATCTTTCATGGACTCAATATGCCCCTCAGCGAATACCTTGGGGTGTCTACTTTCCGAAATGGGGTCGTTTGTGGGGTGTGTTTACTGTTCTGGCATTTTGGGCGGGGCTAAATTGTGAGCAACCCTGTAAAGCCTAAAGGTACTCGTAGGACTTTCAGCCCCTTTACGCACCTAGGCTGCAAAAAAGTGTCACACGTGGTATCGCCGTACTCAGGAGAAGTAGGGAAATGTGTTTTGGGGTGTATTTTTACATATACCCATGCTGGGTGAGAGAAATATCTCTGTAAATTTACAACTTTGTATAAAAAAAATGTAAAAAGTTGTCATTTACAGAGATATTTCTCACACACAGTATGGGTATATGTAAAAATACACCCCAAAACACATTGCCCTACTTCTCCTGAGTACAGCGATACCACATGTGTGACACTTTTTTGCAGCTTAGGTGCGCAAAGGGGCCCAAATTCCAATGAGTTCCTTTTAGGAGGGCATTTTTAGGCATTTGGATTCCAGACTTCTTCTCACGCTTTAGGGCCCCTAAAATGCCAGGGCAGTAGAAATACCCCACATGTGACCCCATTTTGGAAAGAAGATACCCCAAGGTATTCCGTGAAGGGCATGGCGAGTTCCTAGAATATATATTTTTTTGGCACAAGTTAGGGGAAAATTATTATTTTATTTATTTATTTCTCTTACAAAATCATTTTCCGCTAACTTGTGCCAAAAAATAAATATATTCTAGGAACTCGCCATGCCCCTCACGGAATACCTTGGGGTGTCTTCTTTCCAAAATGGGGTCACTTATGGGGTATTTATACTGCCCTGGCATTTTAGGGGCCCTAAAGCGTGAGAAGAAGTCTGAAATATAAATGTCTAAACATTTTTACGCATTTGGATTCCGTGAGGGGTATGGTGAGTTCATGTGAGATTTAATTTTTTGTCACAAGTTAGTGGAATATGAGACTTTGTAAGAAAAAAAAAAAAAAACACAAGAATGACAAGGTCCCTCCAGGTAGGCCCTTCATCTCTGGCAATATAAATCTAACAGAGAGGGTTGGATGCTACCTGGATTCACAGCTTAAGGGTATGGTGGCGAACTTGCCATATTTCATTCAGGATACCACCAAATTTTTGCGTAAAACTGATGGGAATAACTTGGAGGATGACATGATGCTGGTAACATGTGATGTAGAATCAATATATACCAGCAACAGACATCAGGATGGGATTTAGGCTGTTGATTATTTTTTAGAAAGGGAAAATGTGAACGAAGGCAAAAAGAGATTTTGATTCATTTACTGGAGTTTGTTGTGATGCATAATTTTTTTATTTTTGATGGGTCTTTCTACCTGCAGCTCCAGGGGACAGCGATGGGGGCATCGACACCCATTGATCGCCATTTTTTGGCCACGATACATCGATGATGTATTTCTGATCTGGCAGGGTGATTTTTTTATAGTTACAGACATTTTTGCAATACTAAATGATAACACCAAGAACATTAAACTTACTTTTAAGTGTGATAGGGACGTTATCAACTTCCTGGATGTACAACTTTGGAGGGGGGCTGATGGTTCCATTGTGACTAACATTTTCAGGAAACCTACTGCAGTAAATTCATACTTACATGCCTCTTCATCTTACCCCCCACAGATGATTAGATCTATCCCAGTTGGACAGTTTTTAAGGGCGCGCAAGATATGTTCCACTGATGATGTATTTGAGGAACGGGCGAAAGAATTGAAACAACGCTTTACCATTAGGGAATACAGCCAACGTTCCTTTAAGGCGGCATACAAAAGAGCAAAAGCATGCACCTGTTTTGATCTGCTCTATTTCTAGGAAAGAAAAATCAGAGGATGATAAAGTAAGGTTTATTACGAACTACCACTCCAGATGGCATGAAATAAGAGCCAGTCTGGAGAAATTTTGGCTGGTCTTATTAACAGATCCGGTTGTTGCACGATATGCCACTGCGGGTCCTTCTTTGGTGGCAAGAAGATCTAGAAATCTGAGGGACCATTTGGTGAAGAGTTTCTATATGAAATAGATTCCTCCAATTTTTCCTGGGATTGGGAAACCTGAAAAATATGCGAGGTGGGGGCATTTCAAGGAGACTTACCCAATTGGAATGCAAGTGGATTTGGAAGTTGAATACACTGTGCCCAAATGGTCTTAATGGGTGTCATGGCTTTTTGTCTCTTTTATAAACGTTCTATGATCTGCATACTCCTTGTTTTTATCATGTAATTGTTTTTAATATATTTAGTATGAGTATTTATTTTATCATGTATCACTTTTGGGTCACATTCTTTCACTTTATATTGTGGTCGGTCATTTTGAGTCTCTTTTTTGGCACATTCCCAACCATTATGATGTCTCTATATATATATTTTTGTGAATTTGAATATATTATGAATTTTGTATATATTATTTATTATTTATTTAATTTTAAGATCATAGTAACATCAGTACTAATATGATTATGTATTGTCATGTATATTTGAACCTTAGGCTACTTTCACACTAGCAGCTCGGACCTCCTGCAGGCTGTTCCGTCAGGTGAACAGCCTGCCGGATCCGTACTGCCGCTAGTGACCGTGTGCCTCCGGACTGCCGCTCCATACCCATTGAGTATAACGGGGGCGGGGGCGGAGTTCCGGCGAGGCACGGCAGCGCATGGCAAGAGGCTGCTGGAATAAAACTACGACATGTCCGACATTTATTCCGGCAGCCTCTCGCCATGCGCTGTCGTAGCTCACCGCAACTCCGCCCCCGACCCCATTATAGTCAATGGGGACAGAGCGGCAGTCCAGAGGCACACGGTCACTAGCGGCAGGACAGATCCAACAGGCTGTTCACCTGACGGAACAGCCTGACGGAGGTCTGTGCCACTAGTGTGAAAGTAGTCTCAATTATGTTTTTTCAGGTATTTTAATCATGTGGATTTATAAATTTGTATAATCATGTACCTCTATATACATTATCTTTGTATAATCAATATACGTAGATAAATTTGGATATTTATGTATACTTTATATATATATAACCATACAAGACTGCAATTGATTTTGTTTATTATTTATATTTATGCATTTATTCATCATTAATCATGTATCATTAATTATGTATTTTCACTTAGTCAGTCACACATTGTTTTCGTATTTCACTCATCACTCACTTTCACTTTTCACTCATGTACATCACTCATATCACATATTGTTCACTATCAATCATGTATTACTATCAATCCTAGTCACATTGTTCTTATTTTCTTTGTGGTATAATCAACTGTTGCAGTCATTGTGATATATTATAAATTCATGCAGATTTATTGTATCTATTATATTATGATGTTGCTATGCGGATGCGTTGGGCCCGCGCATGCACATTTGTGTGTCTGGTGCCATCGGCACTCCTGCGATCATGGTATTGCGGGACTGCCTTTGGTATCATGCGATTTTGCGTGTGATCATGTGACCCGACCCTCACTGGCAGACTCAGTATCAGAGGCAAGGATGGCGTATGCCTCTTCAGCTGAGTATACTCATTGAGATGGACGGGCCATTTTTACTTTATTGGGGTGTGACGTGTGAAATGTATAAACCTTTATTTATTGTGAGGGTGTGTATGCTGTGTTTTTACACATGAAGGGGCTTGTAATCAATTTGAAATACAGAGAAAAGGAGTATAAAAAAAGTATTAAAAAAAAATTACAGGCCAGTGTTTCCTTCACACGTGCCTTGCAGTGTATAATCTGCAGCCTCTCACTCCACAGACACACCCTGCCTTCCTGCTGCTCACTTTTAAAATACAATCGTGGACATGAGCCACGTATAAACCCGGAGTGGATCGTTGGGCGTAAGCACCCACCCAGCTCTTTGCTTAGTCCCAGTAAAAGCCAGGCCCGGATTAGCTGTTACAAGCTATACTAGGTAACAACAGTGTCCACTATCTATCTTAGTGGACACTCCAGCTACTGGCTTCCACTCCACTAAGACAGGGAACCTTGGTGGCTCATCTCAAATGCACCACAGCAAACCACAATATGTATCTCCTTAATAGGTTTCTTGCACCATTCTCAGAGATACATACCGTCCTTCATATATTATGCCTGTCACTGCCTCACAATATACAGATATAACTAACTACACAAAAAAAAGGAGAAAAAAATTGCTACAGTTAACTGAGCAGACCGGTCAGAAAAATGGATGTTTCTGATCAGCGCTCAGCAGGTACAGGACGCACGCATACACACAGATATTATGTGCGTGCAAAAATATACACTAACACTACCTAACTAAAATTGACTTCTATGTAACATTAAATATATATTTTTCACCCCCCAAAAAAATTTGAAAACTGAGACCTTGTGCGGTGGGGGTTTTTCCCCCACTCCCCACCGTGACAGTATGTTCCACAAGGAGGCCCTCACGGACAGGTAACACATCGGGAGAGGAGCAAAGCTCCTACTCATACAAAAGCAGACATAGCACTAACCTCAATCTCACAACTCCAGTATAGGAAGAGCTATGAGGCCTCACCCAGCTTTACCTTGCACACTCTTTTATTTCTAAACAAACGAAAATGGGAAGGAACACCAGCCTTAAAGAAGTGTAAAATCATGCTAACAACACTTTGCCACCAGCAACAAGCATGCACGGAAAAAGTGTCACGGTCCACTACCACCAGACCATGACAGTCGTGACACCATCAGCTCCCCAACTGATCTTAAAGATAAAATCCAGAGGCTGCTACTAGAGCATCTCAGCTATGTACAGAAAAAATGGCTCCATAGTTTTAATAAAGACCAACTGAAAAAATGTTTTAGCTCAAAATGAGTACAATGCAATAAATTTAAAACATTGCCCCCAAAGGTGTACATAGCCTTTAAAGAACTACAAATGAAGCAATAGGGTGCTCCAGGTACTAATGGTAAATGTTACGAAAACAATCTGTTTTAGTAAGTTTTCATATTAATATCCTGCCAGACTGAATTAAGACTAAAGACTAAAAAAACATAATTGAACCTTTATGTCTATTATTAGTATAGGGGTGATAATAATGCACAGCTGCTTAGAAGTGTAATTGGGACTATAAATTACAAATATAATATACTGTGAAGTACAATCTGACAAATTCGCTAATAGCGCAGGAGATCAAGTTTACATATTACAGAATTAAATTCATAGCGAAATATCACTGTTGTGCAAGTAACACTGGCTCAGATTTACTAATTTGCCTGCTCCAAAAAAAATCCATCTAAAATGTGGCGCAAATTGGCACATCTGGGGTTTCTACACTTTTTCCAACATGTTTGACATGGGGCAGGACTTATTGGAAAGAGGCAAGGTTTTGATGGATAGGGGCAGGACCTAAGACGCTCCATTTTGTGCCAAAATGTGCCACATTTATGGTGGAAAAATCTTACTGAAAGTAAGCCAACCAATAGTTGGTATAGAGTCAGAGAAAAGGGTCTATCCATGAACCAGATTTATCATCCAGGCTAAACCCCTGTGATGAATCTGGTGCAGGTTTACACAGCCTGTCTAATCTTATGCCATCTTTAGGTTTAGTAAATCTGGGCCACCGTTACTTATCCTGGTCATCCCCAAAGGGTACGTAGCACGGTCAAGTCTGCACAGGGCATGTTATACTGAGGCATAAGCAAACACTATATATATATATATATATATATATATATATCATACTGGTAAAATAATGGATTGAGGTAAAAATGTAGAATACAACTGAGATGGCATCATTCACCAGTTAAGCTGGTTAAATTGTATGCCGAAATATCTAGTTTATGCTGGTGAGGTTTTTGAAAGGATGGGCACCTCTTCCATGCTTAGCAGTTATAGCCGAAAATAAACATTTAAGGGTAGAGGTGTTTTCCTTACTTCCATTATTACCTGAGCGGGGTCTAGCCCATGTGCTGCTGTACAGGCTATGTCTCATGTGCACAAGATCTTACTATAGAAGCTGTTAGGGTATGTTCACAGATGGTGAATATGCTGGGGATTTTCTGCAATGGAATTGCTTGCTGAAAATCCACAGGGTGTTACAGTACTGACAAAATGGATTTCAATAAATCTCATGTATACACCATGGAAAAAATCCACCAAGTAAGTTGACCTGCCATGTGGATTTTCACTGAAGATGTTACCTTTTGCAATGTAGGGTGTAAATTCCACAGCAAAGACACAGCAAAATCTGAGACAAATATGTATGTGGAAAATCTGTGTGACCATACTCCTAAAGCAGGGATGCCCAACCTGTGGCCCCCCAGCTGTTTCAAAACTACAATTCCTAGCATGCCTGCACAGCCTACAGCTTTTAGAGCATGCTGGGAGCTGTAGTTTTGCAACAGCTGGAGGACCGCAGGTTGAGCACCCCTGTCTTAAAGGAATTGTCAGACAACCAAAATAAATTTTAATAATGGCAGGGAAAGTGATTAGTATAAATAAATAAGCCACTTTTCTATTCACTGGCACTCCGTTTCAGTGCCAAGGATCTTGTCCCTTTATGGACCAGAAGTTTGACGTCTTGTCCATCGTCACATGCACCACTGCAGCCAATCACTGGCCTCAGTGGTCACGTGCTGTTTGGGAACATGTCACTGCCGATGTCAGTGAATTGCTGCAGCTGTGCATGTGATGATGGATGAGACGTCACACTTCTGGTCTACAGGGGCAGTGTGGATGAGACCCACAACACTAAAACAGTGCCAGTGGATTGTTAAGTGGCTTTTTCTTCAGTACCATAATTAAAATCGCTTTGGGGATCAGATAAAAAGCAGTGGTTGAGTGCATTGATAATATGGGACGATGGCTCAATTTCTAAGTATTTCATTTGAATATACCTGTAGCATAGGAAGATGTGAAAGGACTTACAGAGAACTGTTCTGTCTTCCAAGGTGTGTTTTTAATGAAAGCATAGCCCAAATTTGCAAAGAGGAAATTTAAATGTACCATAGTTATTACCTTTGGTTGCTTAGCCTTTGCTATTGCTTGTAACAACCGTAGCATATGAAGCTGTTCTCCTTCCTCTAAATGGGGCATTTGTGAAACTAGTTCTCCCAGGAATTCATGTATCGGCTGAGGCTGCATCTCATAAACTGATGGAAGTACACGGAGGAGCATGCTATTACCTGTGGAATATAACCATGCATTGTGACTACATACACAATTCTATGCATCAATTTTTATATCTTATCTGCTGTGAATATGTGAGAAATTACCAAGCAGAAAAAAAACAGTATGGAAAGTTCATAAGTCTTGTAGAGTCTACGGGAGTCTAATGTTTCTTTTAGCAAACGGAAAACATTTGCACATTTCAAAGCAATACAAATAAGAAAATTCCTAAGATTTTATTGTGCATATTATTGACGGCATGGTGGTGCATATTCTATAAATGAGCTACAAGAACCAACAATGATGGCCGCCATTCACAGCTGGAGATAGGAATTATAATCAAAATGCAGCTGGTGGAAAGAAGGCTCCATATATTATCAGCAACTGGATTGTCAAAGCACAACTTACATAGAACATACTGTACATAAGCGGTATGCTTCCTGCATGACAACAAAGATAATATTCCAAAACATGGCATTAAAAAACTAGAATAGCACCAAGGTAAAAATGAAATCCGGGTAACTGGGCCCATGATCTAAATATACTTTTGTGAAATAGATACTGTATTAGGATGACATTGCTTTAACAAAACATCTATTAGCTGATAGTGGGCCATTCTCATTTATCTCTGAAAAAAACAGAAAACAACGAGCATCTACACTACATTGCAAAGGACTAATAAAAAAATGGTTGCAGTAGTGTAGCCTTCAAATTACTTTTATTTGTTTTCCAAGAAAATCACATAGGAATACCATACTGTCATGGTCTTACCTTCTCACTGTTCTCCTTCGTTTGACATGTGCTGGCGGCCATCTTGGTTTCTGGGTTTCTTGTAGCCTCCCACCCTGCGGCTCCTCCTTCCCACTGGGAGGAGCTGGATGCCTAGCTCATATATATAGAAGGTCTGTGGCTTCAGTTCCTTGCTTGGTCCTCCTGTGTGCACATGCTTCAAAGACTGCTGCTGCTTCTGGTTCCTGATCCTGGCCTCGTCTGACTACCCCGTTGGTTCCCGATCCTGGCTTCGTCTGACTACCCCGTTGGTTCCTGATCCTGGCTACGTCTGACTACCCTCCTGGTTCCTGACCTCCGTCTACGCAAGACCCTGCTTCAGTTTAGCCATCCGTTTGGACTTTAGCTACGGCTTGATTTTCAATAAAGCCTTCTTATTCCACCTATCTCTGTTGTACGTCTGGTTCATGGTTCCATGACATTAGGACCAAGCCATGAATTCTGACGGTACAGGGCCATCCTCGCTACCTACGCTGGTTGCCAGACTTGATCAGCAGGATCACCTGTTGGGTCGGTTCGCTGTGGCGTTACAAACCCTGCTTGAACGCACGGCTCATTTAGCTTCCGTTGCCGATGGGTCGGTTGTCGCTCCTGGGCCCGCTCCTACTGCCGCTCCGGTTGTTGCGCCAGAGTCTACCCCGACACCTGTTGCTGCACCTGCGGTGTTTCAGGGTATGACCGGTTCTGCCCCCCTTCCACAGCGCTTTGGGGGAGAGCCAACTCAGTGCCGAGGTTTCCTTAACCAGGTGGCCATTTATTTCGAGTTGCTGCCACATGCCTTTCCTACTGAGAGATCAAAGGTGGGCTTCTTGATCTCGCTGCTCTCGGACAAGGCCTTGGCCTGGGCCAGCCCTTTATGGGAGAACAACAATCCGGTGGTTGCCGAGTTTTCCGGTTTTGTTGCTTCTCTTCGGAAGGTATTCGATGTGCCGGCTCGTGCTGCCTCTGCTGCGAAGCTCCTTATGTCCATCAGACAGGGTTCACGATCCGTAGCTGAATACGCCATTGAGTTTCGTACCCTGGCAGCAGAGGTGGGCTGGAATAATGAGGCTCTGGTCGCTGCTTTCTCTCATGGTCTCTCGGATGCCTTGAAGGATGAGATTGCAGCCAAGGACCTACCAGTGGAGCTCGAGTCCCTTATTTCTTTCCTGATTTTGATTGACACCAGACTCAGGGAGAGACCTTCCTTTAAGGAGAGCCTGCGGAGGCCTTCTAACAGATTGGCGCCTACGTTTGCTGTCCCACCCGTGCCTCCCTCTCCTCCCACGCCTCCTGGGGATGACTGGTCTGGGGGTCAACCCATGCAGCTGGGGGTTGCTCGCCTGTCCGAGGGGGAGAGGGTACTCCGGAGACGCGAGGGCCGATGCATGTACTGTGGTCTCGGTGGGCATTTTCGGTTGGCATGCCCGAACCGTCCGGGAAACGCTCGCACCTGAGATCCTGTCGGGGGCAGATCTTGGGTGGAGTCTCCTCGTCCCCGGTTTCCCGTGTTGACAAACCACTGATTACTGTTGTCCTCTCCTGGGTCGGGGGCTCGGTGACGACCCAGGCGTTGGTGGACTCTGGTGCTGGTGGCTTGTTCATTGATAGTGTGTTCGCCGCCGCCAATTCCATTCCTCTGCAGCCTCGAGGTTCCCCACTGGCTCTTGAGGCGATAGACGGCAGACCCCTTCTGCCGCCACACGTGACTCAGGAGACCCTTCCAGTGGGGATGGCCATTGGTGCCGTTCACAGAGAGTCGGTCTGTCTCCAGGTTATTTCGTCTCCACACTACTCGGTGGTCTTGGGGTACCCCTGGCTCCAGAAGCATAATCCGACTTTCGATTGGAGATCGGCCGAGATCCTCTCGTGGTCACCGCAGTGTGGGGCTAGTTGCATCCATGGGCCTGTCAAGTTGCTGTGTACTTCCTCGGACTCTCTGTTGCCTCCTGAATACGAGGAGTACCGGGATGTATTCGATAAGGTGCGTGCGGTTGCCCTACCTCCGCACCGCCCATACGATTGTGCCATAGAGTTACAATCTGGTGCCGTTCCTCCTCGTGGCAAAGTCTATCCACTGTCGGTAGCGGAGAATGAGGCCATGGAGGAGTACGTGAGGGAGGCGCTTTCACGCGGACACATTCGCAAATCCTCGTCCCCGGCAGGGGCTGGATTTTTCTTTGTGAAAAAGAAGGGCGGTGAGTTGAGGCCTTGCATCGACTACAGGGGTCTCAATCGCATCACGATCAAGAACGCTTACCCGATACCCTTGATTTCCGAGCTGTTCGATCGCCTCAAAGGGGCCACGGTCTTTACCAAACTCGACCTGAGGGCGGCATATAACCTGGTAAGGATCAAGGCGGGCGATGAGTGGAAGACCGCGTTTAACACCAGGACCGGTCATTATGAATCCTTGGTTATGCCCTTTGGGTTGTGCAATGCGCCCGCAGTCTTCCAGGAATTCATCAACGATGTTTTCCGTGACCTGTTGCAGCAGTGTGTGGTGGTCTATTTGGATGACATCTTGGTATATTCTGCATCCATGGAGGCCCACATTCTGGATGTCAGACGAGTGTTGCAACGCTTACGAGAGAACAAGCTGTTCGGTAAGCTTGAGAAATGCGAATTTCACCGATCCCAGGTAACCTTCTTAGGTTACATCATTTCCGCTGAGGGGTTCTCCATGGATCCTGAGTAGGTTTCGGCTGTCTTACAGTGGCCCCAGCCCAGTGGGCTTCGTGCCCTGCAGCGCTTTTTGGGCTTCGCCAATTATTATCGGAAGTTCATCAGGGACTTTTCCATGCTAGCCAAGCCTCTCACGGATCTGACCAGGAAGGGCAGTAATCCTCAGGTCTGGCCGCTCGAGGCCATCCGAGCTTTTGAGGCTCTAAAGTCCGCCTTTGTGTCGGCTCCGATTCTGTCGCATCCCAACCCTGGGTTGCCTTTTGTCCTCGAGGTGGACGCGTCTGAGACGGGAGTAGGCGCCCTCCTGTCTCAGCGTAGAACACCAGAGGGTCCTCTGCTTCCTTGTGGGTTTTACTCCCGGAAACTGTCTTCCGCGGAGTGCAACTATCAGATTGGTGACAGGGAGTTATTGGCCATCGTGCAGGCCCTTAAAGAATGGAGGCACTTGCTCGAGGGCTCGGTGGTTCCGGTTCTCATCCTGACGGACCACAAGAATCTGACCTACCTCTCTGAGGCCAAGAGATTGACACCACGTCAGGCCAGATGGGCTCTGTTCTTGTCACGTTTTAATTACGTGGTCTCCTACCTACCCGGCTCCAAGAACATCAGAGCGGATGCCTTATCACGGCAGTACTCCGAGCTGTCCGGGGAGGAGTCGATTCCGACTACGGTCATACCCCCGAATCAGATCCTGGCTGCTATTCGCACCAGCCTGACCTCTCCTCTGGGTGAGCAGATTTTGGCGGCTCAATCTGGTGCTCCCTCTGGGAGACCCAACGGCAGATGTTTTGTGCCTGAGGAGTTGCGCACTCGGTTGTTGCGAACCTACCATAACTCCAAGGCCGCGGGGCACCCTGGAAAGAATCAGCTGTCCTGGGCGGTTTCACGGCTGTTCTGGTGGCCTTCTCTACGTTCCGACATCGCCGCATATGTAGCGGCATGCTCCGTTTGTGCCCAGAGTAAGTCCCCTCGGCACCTTCCGTTGGGCCTTTTGCAACCCATAGCCACCGGGGAGCGTCCATGGTCACACCTGGGGATGGATTTCATTGTGGACCTTCCTGCATCCCGAGGCCATACGGTCATTCTCATGATTGTGGATCGGTTTTCCAAAATGTGCCACTGTGTTCCTCTCAAGAAGTTACCCTCTGCACAAGAGTTGGCCTCGATTTTTGCCAGGGAGGTCTTCCGGTTGCACGGTTTGCCCAAGGAGATTGTGTCGGATCGGGGGAGTCAGTTTGTGTCCAGGTTCTGGCGCGCCTTTTGCTCCCAGTTGGGGATTCATCTCTCTTTCTCCTCGGCCTACCACCCTCAGTCCAATGGGGCCGCAGAACGATCCAATCAGGCCTTGGAGCAATTCCTTCGTTGCTATGTCTCCGATCACCAAGACAATTGGGTTGACCTCCTGCCTTGGGCTGAGTTTGCCAGGAACACGGCGGTGAACTCTTCCTCTGGGACGTCTCCCTTCATGGCCAATTATGGGTTCCAACCTGCCGTGTTACCGGAGGTATTCTCTCCCCAGGATACTCCGGCTGTGGAGGATCACCTTTCCGTCCTACGTACTTCTTGGGTACAGATCCAGAGGTCCCTTGAGGTCTCTGCGCAACGCCAGAGACTCCAGGCTAATCGCAGACGAGCGCCCGCTCCTTCCTACCAGGTCGGAGACCGTGTATGGTTGTCCACCCGCAACCTCAACCTTCGAGTGCCCACTCCCAAGCTGGCGCCTCGCTTTGTTGGTCCCTTCCGAGTGCTTCACAGGGTAAACCCGGTAGCCTATGCCCTTGCGCTTCCTCCTGGCATGCGGATCTCCAACGTGTTTCATGTCTCCCTGTTGAAGCCATTGGTGTGTAATCGTTTCACTTCCTTGGTTCCTCGGCCCCGTCCGGTCCAAGTGGGCAATCGTGAGGAATATGAGGTGAGCAATATCCTGGACTCACGCCTGGTCCGCGGTCGGTTGCAGTTTTTGGTCCATTGGCGTGGTTATGGTCCAGAGGAGCGTTCCTGGGTTCCCTCCACAGATGTCCATGCTCCTGCGTTGCTCCGAGCCTTCCACGCACGCTTCCCTCTGAAACCGTTCCTTACTCCGCGGAGGAGGGGCCCTTGAGGGGGAGGTACTGTCATGGTCTTACCTTCTCACTGTTCTCCTTCGTTTGACATGTGCTGGCGGCCATCTTGGTTTCTGGGTTTCTTGTAGCCTCCCACCCTGCGGCTCCTCCTTCCCACTGGGAGGAGCTGGATGCCTAGCTCATATATATAGAAGGTCTGTGGCTTCAGTTCCTTGCTTGGTCCTCCTGTGTGCACATGCTTCAAAGACTGCTGCTGCTTCTGGTTCCTGATCCTGGCCTCGTCTGACTACCCCGTTGGTTCCCGATCCTGGCTTCGTCTGACTACCCCGTTGGTTCCTGATCCTGGCTACGTCTGACTACCCTCCTGGTTCCTGACCTCCGTCTACGCAAGACCCTGCTTCAGTTTAGCCATCCGTTTGGACTTTAGCTACGGCTTGATTTTCAATAAAGCCTTCTTATTCCACCTATCTCTGTTGTACGTCTGGTTCATGGTTCCATGACACATACACTGTACCATTAGATTAATTTAAAGCGTATGGGGGGTCTCCTGACTCTCCTCTGAGGGCACATGCTGTGGGATGGAGGTATCAAATTTCAGTGCCCCTTACCCTTGGGGAGTTAAGTCTCTGCTGAAAGGTATCTGGCAGCAGCATATTCCCTCTTCCCATTCAGAAGTGAGCTAAGCACGTGTATGGGGAGGTTTGGGTGGGATAGCTGCTGGATGAACAAGTGTTGGATTGACTGCTATGTAAAATGTATGCCCAGAGTTAAGCTACCTGTGCACATTGTGGATTATGCATGGCTTTTCTACACTGATTTTCATGCAGAAAAGTCAAAGTGTAATACAGTACCAGCAGACAGAGTGAGATTGGACAAATCTCATGTACATTTTCGTATATATTCTCCATGCAGAAACTGACCTGCCATGCAGACTTTTAAGGCCTCATGCACACGACCGTTGTGTGCATCCGTGGCCGTTGTGCCGTTTTCCGTTTTTTTTCACGGACCCATTGACTTTCAATGGGTCCGTGGAAAAATCGTAAAATGCACCGTTTGGCAGCCGCATCCGTGAGCCGTGTTTCCTGGCCGTAAAAAAAATATGACCTGTCCTATTTTTTTCACGGCCAACGGTTCACGGGCCCATTCAAGTCAATGGGTCCGTGAAAGAACACGGATGCACACAAGATTGGCATCCGTGTCCGTGATCCGTGGCCGTAGGTTTTAGTTTCATACAGACAGATCCGAAGATCCGTCTGCATAAAAGCTTTTTCAGAGCTGAGTTTTCACTTCGTGAAAACTCAGATCCGACAGTATATTCTAACACAGAGGCGTTCCCATGGTGATGGGACGCTTCTAGTTAGAATACAATACAAACTGTGTACAAGACTGCCCCCTGCTGCCTGGCAGCACCCGATCTCTTACAGGGGGATATGATAGTACAATTAACCCCATCAGGTGCGGCACCTGAAGGGGTTAATTGTACTATCATATCCCCCTGTAAGAGATCAGGGCTGCCAGGCAGCAGGGGGCAGACCCCCCCCCTCCCCAGTTTGAATATCATTGTGCGGCCCCCCCCTCCCCTGTTGTTAACTCGTTGGTGGCCAGTGTGCGCACCCCCCTCCCTCCCTCCCTCTATTGTTTTAATACATTGGGGCCAGTGTGCGCGCCCCCCCAACCCCCCCCCCCCTAGAGGGAGGGAGGGGGGGGGGGGGGGTTGGGGGGGCGCGCACACTGGCCCCAATGCTATTATTACAATAGAGGGAGGGAGGGAGGGGGGTGCGCACACTGGCCACCAACGAGTTAACAACAGGGGAGGGGGGGCCCACTGGCCACCAATGAGTTAAAAACAGGGGGGGGGGGTCTGCCCCCTGCTGCCTGGCAGCACCTGCCAGGCAGCAGGGGACAGTCATGTACACAGTTTTTTTGTATATTCTAACCTGAAGCGTCTCCATCACCATGGGAACGCCTCTGTGTTAGAATATACTGTCGGAAATGAGTTTCACGATGTAGCTCATATCCGACAGTATATTCTAACATAGAGGCGTTCCCATGGTGATGGGGACGCAACAAGTTAAAATATACCATCGGATTGGAGAAAACTCCAATCCGATGGTATAACAGAACTCCAGACTTTACATTGAAAGTCAATGGGGACGGATCCGTTTGAAATGGCACCATATTGTGTCAACATCAAACGATCCGTCCCCATTGACTTGCATTGTAATTCAGGACGGATCCGTTTGGCTCCGCACGGCCAGGCGGACACCAAAACGACTTTTTTTTCATGTCCGTGGATCCTCCAAAAATCAAGGAAGACCCACGGACGGAAAAACGGTCACGGATCACGGACCAACGGAACCCCGTTTTGCGGACCGTGAAAAAAAACGTCCGTGTGCATGAGGCCTAACTCTGCAGCATATCAATTGTTTCTGAGGATTTTCTTTTGCAAAGGGTGAGATTGGGGCAAAGCCGTATCAAAATTAATGTGAAAATTCTGTTTGGAATCCCACACTCATGTGCAGGTACCCTTAGGGTTCAAAATGTCTGCATGACCCCATGAGGAGACATTTTCTGAATTCCACCCACATGCCATGCAGTACACATACAGTACCAATACCGAACACCAATCAATTAATATTTATGGGGGATTCAGCCCGCACAACCCCTAGCAGGTGCAGATTGCTATGGCGAAATACAGATACAAACGCAAAAACACAAAATGCTATCGCACTCTGCAACCAGCACTCTGCCCTGCCTTTATGCTGGATGTTGAATAAGGCATTGGTGTACATTTTGGCCAAAGCGTAATAAGCCACTCTGGACTTTGTGTGGCTGTCATGGCCCATCACAGGTAGGAACTAGTGTTAGGGACCACTCATTAAGGTGACCTTGACGTGGTGAGTGGCTTATTACGCTTTGGCCAAAATGTACACCAATGCCTTATCCAACATCCAGCATAAAGGCAGGGCAGAGTGCTGGTTGCAGAGTGCGATTGCATTTTGTGTTTTTGCAATTAATGTTTATAGCTTATGTTAAGGTTAGACCATCAACGTTTAACCCTTTTAGGTGTTTTAATACCTGTTATATAAATTAAACTGTGTAGCATCACACACTACTATATGAGCATTCATTTACATTATCCATAAAGATATAATGAACCAGGTAAACCAGCATTACCAATTCAATTACCATTCATCTCAAAGCAAATCTAAAAATAATAATGAGTGGTTATGAAATGTGATAAATCCAACTGGAATCAATAAGATTTTGAAATATTAACGTGTAAGGAAGTAAGATTTAAAAAAATCATGTGAACATATTACACTAAATCTCGTAAATCTAAGTCAACATTTCTGCTTTAGAAGTCAATCCAACCATTTGTATTTTCAGTATCACAGTAATCCATATGCACTGATAGGGACTTCTCATGGCCAAAAGTTGATGGGTTTCATTTGTGTCTGTTAAATGTGATGCGTGCTTGAAAGAAGTAAATACTGTGCTGATGGCCTTAATGTTATATAATGACTTTTAACCAAATCCCAATTTAACGCTCTGTGTAATTTGTAACAATCATGGCTCCTCCACCCATATAAACGTCTTGTATTGTACATGTCTGGCACAGCATGATAGATCTCATTGTGTCACACATGGAACATAGCAACAATGAAAGAAAAGTCTTGCAGAAAAAAAACATTTTACCAAACTATACACAGATTTAAATCATCAATATCCGGGACTCTTATGTGTCCTCCAATGTAGAAGACAATGTGCATTGTCCACTAATGTTTCTTTACATAAGAAAACAAACATAAGACTGTAGTTTCTGAACATGTCTTTCAATGTGGAAGAAGAATCGTCTCCAAAGTTTTCAGATTTGGATTTCTCCAGCATATGGATGACATCTGTGTTTATATACAGACTGTGCTTAACACAATTATGACATGAATGATGATAATAGGCATGTGAGTGACATTCTGCTTTGTGTGGGACTTCGCTCACTGCTTAAAACTATACACAAGGAGGACGTAAAGAAACCTAGCAATTACTTTTCCATTTATTTCCCTGATGGTAAAAGAGGAAACTTTAATTTGTATCTTTTCAAAATGAAAATTTCCCGTTGGATGGGCCATCTGCCGTTCATTTGCAAATGTCAGAAGCAAAAATTATAGAAGTGAAATGAAAATGCAGAAGTGTATGATGAATGCAATAACTACATTCGGACGCTTGTTAAAGAGGTATTCCCATCTCAGACACCTAATTGTCTAATAGGTGCGGTTCCCACCTCTGGGGCCCGCATCTATCTTGTAAAGTGAGTCAGCAAAATGAAGGAGGTCGCACCTTGCATGCTGAGCGCTATTTCCGTTGGCCCCACTGAAGTGAATGGAAGCGGTGGCGGCGCAAGAGCGGTGCGCTCCCATTCATTTCTATGGGGCCAACAGAAATTCTCAGCGGCCCCATAGAAATGAATGGAGGTTGGCTGCCGAAAATGGGCCTATCAGACAATGGAGGCATGTCCTAGCATATCTGAGATGTTAAATGTTAGGTGTTGTTGGCAAACCCCCTTGTGGAAGCAAGATAACAAGCACTTTGTACTAGGACACAAGTAAATGGTAATTTTCTTGATTTGAGAAATAAAAAAGTACTCTTCATTTAATTCTAGGAGAGCTGGGTGCTGCTACACGTTAAGGCTTTTTTATGCAGTTTCAGATGTGGATTATAAAATGAGAGAAAGTATTAAGGGCAGATAAGATGTATCCAAGTTTTTAATCCACTCCTTGTTTTGGCTTTAATAACTGCAGCAAAAAAACATGAACGTGTGGCAGCACCATCATGGAAATAATAGGGCAAGCGTAGAAGAAAAAGCAGAATACACTTGCTCAGTTGTTTGCTTAAAGGGAACCTGTCCTCACCTTTATGCTGCCCATACTAACGGCAGCATAAAGTAGAGACAGGTGAGTTGATTTCAGCGGTCTGTCATTTATAAGTTAAAAGTAAGTGGTTGCCGAGAACCAACATCACAATCATTGCAGACTGGGCCTGGAAAAGAGTCACAGCCACCTGAGAGGAGTCCTGGTTATTCATGAAGTCCTGCTCACCTGCTGATGCTTGACTTCTACCTAGTTCTCTCCCTTTCTCTCTAGGAGAGAACTGCCAATCATCAGATCGATGAGAGAGCAGGAGATTATGAATAACCAGGACTCTTCTCAGGTAGATGTGACTCTTTTCAAGGCCTGGACTGCAATGATTATGATGCTGGTTCTCGGCAACCACTTACTTAGAGCTCATGAGTAACACACCGCTGAAATCATCATTTCTGTCAGTACTTTATACTGCCCTCAGTGAGGTCAGCATAGAGTCGATGATAGGTTCCCTTTAAAGAGGACTTGTCAGCTCATGTAACATTTCTGTTTTAGTAAATACTCATATTCCCCCAAAAATGTACAATTCTGGAGCATCTTCTCATATATCCTTGTGTTGTTCTTGCTGTATGTTTTTGCTCCTAGAAATGTATAACTAAATTGGCAACTGTTAAATAGCTGCTGCTATCGCTTGTCCCCATAAAAATCATTGTTCCTGGGCAGCAGAGTGCTGTTTAGACACTCAATCTGCTGCCCGGGAACAGTGATGGACATGTCCGCATCGCCGATCATTTCACCCGATGAATAAACATTTTGCTAATTCATCTATATTGCTGGTACTGTGTGGGAAAAACAACATAGCCTAAGGGTATGGCCACAGAGTGCAATTTCCTGCAGCAGAATTTCCACTGAGGATTTGTTGTAGATATTGCTGCAGATTTCAACCTCTGCATTGAAAAGGGTGAAATTCTAAGTGGAAATAGACAGCATAAATCTGTCATAATGCTAATGTACAACAATTTAGAAAAAGATACAAAGCTAGAGCTAGAAATATACACTAGTATTACAGATACTCGACTGCCACAACACCCGTTGTACATCTAACCAGTGTGTTGGGTATGGGAGAGTGAGTAGTTTTACTCCTTTATTCTGAGTCAATCATCACATAAAATGAAAGTACTGGAATGGCCAAGCACTAGAAAATAAGTAATGTTGAGAGTCCTAAGATATTTAAAGCCTATGGATCTCTGTACACTGCATCTTCCCCACAGTGCTAGCCCTAGCAGCCAGGATGGGTTGCACACAACAGATTTGAGTGAGGAGAAGAGGCAAGCATTGAAGGAGCGAAGCTCAAACCAGCTGCAGATAGAGAAAGCACATACAAGTAAGTGTGAAAGAGGAGAATCACAAACTGTGTAAAATTTTTGAGAGGAAGGAGTCTACCCATGACAAACTTAACAATGAGGTGGAAATTACACACTCCTCAGCATCAATTGATTCCAGTGCAAGTGAAAAAAAAACTTTCATAAGCTGTAGAAGTGTAAATCAGTCCAGGAAATAAGCTATGCTGCTACACAGAGTTAGTGACGGCAGCAGCATACTAGACACACAGATCCTGTAAGTATTACTTGGATGGGGGTATATCCACCTGACAAGTCTGAAACTAGAAGCAGGTTCAAACTGCATACCAGGGGGTCTAAAATGAATGAAGGAATGAAGATTACATACTGGAATTTAGTATTTAACTCAAGCCATTGACTAAAATAGGTAGAACATTGTTTACATATAAAAGGTGTCCTTAGCTTTAAAAGTAAATATGCTCCCCCATTGAGGGCCACAGAGTATAGGACAGTACTCAGACTACCCCAGCTTGCCTTCTTCCACACCTCTTACAAGTGACTGATGGATGCCTTGTATCTGAATCTATACAGCAGCCCATCAAAGACTGGACATAAGGGTGGATGGCCTTAGTTTAGCAGAAATGGAGTGTAAGAGGTGACAACTGGAAAAAAGAGCCATTTTTCTCTCATAAGATACATTACAATGTTTCTTATAGTCACCTGTTATATTAATTGTATGCAAAGTTGTGGGAAAAGTTAATGACCATAAGTTTTAGAAAGCAGATGTTGATTTAGCACCTTTATAGTGTTACATTATAGTAAATGCATCCTTTGACTGAACCACAGTACCACGTTTAAAATGAAAGCTGGATTTTATTTTGAAGCCGTACAACACCATTGACATTCTTCTTGTCCCAAAAGGAGCACCCATAAGTCATTTTTAACCGTGCAACAGATATAATGCTAGGAATTTGCTCAATCCCTTGGTTACAGTTTAATAAATCAAATTCTAAGGATTATTGAATCAATTTTGAAACAGGGGTCTAAACTCTAAAGGAAAGGCCAGCTGGGCAAGTTATGTATTGCTAAATCATAACATATACAGTATGCTGACATGATGTCCAATGGGTAGCTTACTTCTATATCAAAGACATTTGACATTTATAATAAATAATGATAAATGAGTGGATCACACACACTGCTCTTACTTTACAACATAGTCTCTGCTACAATTTCTTTCTTGACAGTGGACCTCGGGGGCTTATTTCTTTACATTTGTCTAATGTATATTGATGAGAGATATCCATAGGTCATTTTATTAGGATTTGCCTAGCTTAATTATTTATACCATAATTTTAGCAAGAAACAGAAGCATATGCTAAGGACGGAGAACCTCATAGCAAACCAAAAGAAAGCCTTGTGCACTTGACCTTACTGTTGACAATATAAGTAGTACATTCTAAGCAGAATAGTACAAAACTTTTGACCCCGCTAAACTACTACCCTTTGTCTAATTACTTCCAGGTGGTTTTGAGCCAGACCGCAAATTGTGCAAGTTTCCCCAGCAGTGAAATAGAGCTACATTGAAGGGGTTGTCCAGACATGAAAAAAAATTAAAAACAGCTTAAAGAGTAACTAAACTTTTCTAGAACCTTGCTTTGAAATGTTATAAGTAGCCTAGAAATCTGATTGTAATATAATTTATTAATCAGTAATACAGTTTTCCTGCTCAAAAAGGGATCCAAAGTCCGGGATGCTATCACGTCTTAAAATCAGTATTGTAGTACAATGTTGGTGTACAGTTTTCACTGGGTGCCGCAGCAAACAATGCTCCTGCCTGTGCGTCGACTAGATTGTGGCACAGCCCATTGGTACCCTGTACGTGTAGTGAAATCAATACTCTAGTACAGGGATGGGCAAACTGTGGCTCTCCAGCTGTTGTAAAACTACAAATTCCAACATGCCCTGCTGTAGGCTCATAGCTGTAGGCAGACTGGGCATACTGGGATTTGTAGTTTTACAACAGTTTGCCTATCCCTGCTCTAGTACATCCCTGACATGTCAGCGCTTTACTAGAATAATGATTTTAAAACACAATAGCTCCCAGTATATTACTAAAACATGTTTAGGCTATTTAGAACATATAGAAAAGTTTAGTTACTCTTTAAAATGTTATAACATAAGAAAGTCATATTCAACTTACGGATATCCTAACAGTCTGGTTACATTGCTTCCCAGGTTCCTTATAGTCTCTACTTCATGCTCGCTCTAGTCATGTTCATGTGACTGGTGCACCTCTAGCCAATCCGTGTTGAAAGAAAGCAAGAAGTGGAGACCAATAGGCTAATCAGGAACCTGGGGAGAGACTTGGTTTTTTATTTTATAACATTGTAAGCTGTTTTCAAAATATTTTTTTTATGATTAGACAGCCCCTTTAACTGCCTCCCGACCGCCTAACACAGGGATGCGTCCTGCAGTCGGTCGGGTTATTCCTCATGGACGCATCGGCGCGTCATCTCGCGAGACGCGAGATGACGCACCAAGCCGGCCAGCACATGCGCAGTGCGGGCCGGGAATCGCAGCAGAAGTTCGTCACCAGCCTGCCAGCCAATGATCATCGCTGGCAGGCTGGTGACTTTTGAAAAATCGAATATAATATAATGGGTTAAATGGCTTCTGTGCTCTCTGCTGGTTCCTTTTCGTCAGTTGGTTCCAGCAAAGAGCACAGATAACTGTAAGTGCACAAAACACAACACATTTAGCCCCAGATCACCCCCCCCCCATCACCCCAATTAACCCCTTGATCACCCCTCTCAATCACTAGTGAAAGGGAAAAAAGTGATCAGTGTAAACTGTCACTTTTTTTTTCACCAGTATTGACGGTTAGGTTTTAGGTAAGTACCAGCATTGGTACTTTTATAGTATCTGTAAGTGATCAGTTGCACAACTTGCTGTTCTCTAACAAGGAGCTTAACAGCAAAATTCACAACAGGTGTTTGATCCATGAATCACCCAATGCATTTCCTGGATCAATTAGAATTGGTATTTAAACAATCCTCCACATCATGCTGTTTACATTTTGACATCATGAGACCAAGACTATACCAACAAATGATCAAAAGCCCTTGCTATTGTGAGGCTTCAAGCAGGATGTTCTTAGCTTAGAGTGCTAGAGAGTGTCATCAGCAGGTTGCAACAGAGATGAAGAAAGACTGGAACAGTCACAGAAAGGCATAGAAGTGGATGTCCTTTGGCTACATCCCACACTGATGACTGCTTCATTGTGAACAATGCCCTGTGGAACCAGATGATGAATGCCACACAACTCCATGCACATTTAAGGGATGTGAGAGGCACCCAAGTGTCACGTAAGATCATTCACAAACGTTTACATCAGTGTGGTCTGCGTGCTCTGCGACCTGCAAAGGTACCTGACCACAGGCATCATCATCTTGCATGGGCCAGGGAGCATCTAGGCTGGACGAGAGACCGGTTGGCCTCAGTGCTGCTCACTGATGAAAGTCGATTCATGCCAAGCAGAAATGCATCAGACACTATTGGTCATTGTGTCTTTACATGAACAACACATGCCTAATTTCATCATCATGGATGACAATACTCCAGCTCATTGAGGTCACATCATTAGGGAATGGCTGCTGGAGACTGGGGGTACCTCAAATGGAGTGGACTGCACTTTCTCCAGACCTGAATCCCACTGAAAACCTATGGGATCAGCTGAGTCACCATTTAGAGGCTCGTAACTCTGTACCCCAAAACCTCAATGACCTGAGGCCCAGCCTTCAAGAAGAGTGGGATGCCATGTCTTAGCAGACAATAATTCGACTTGTGAACAGCATGAGACGTGATGCTCAAGGCCACATGACAAGTTATTGAGACACTGATATTTTTTGTGGGAGTATACCCACCACTGTTGTTGGCTTTTGTTTCAATAAATTGTTTGAGATGAGGAAATCACCATTGCATGCTTCTACTTAAATGCCCTACTTTCATGATATAATATCACTTTAGCATGAACTTTTTACATTTTCCATAAATTTCACCCAAAAACCAAATACCCCTAACTTTTTGTGAGTAGTGTATATTAAGAGATTACCGAAAATGCAGAATAACTTTATCTCAGGACACCATTTTATTGAAGTCATTATCTACTTAGAACAAAAGAATTGCTTTCGGCCATAGTTGGATAATTGTAACCAAATATCTCCATGCCTTTACCCAATCATCTGTTCTAATGAATCACATTTCAATGGAAAGCAAAACAGTAATAGCAATGGGGTTACGCATATACTACTAACGGTCTGATGACAAACTCATATGGAAGTTCATCGTGATAAGATTAAGCTTTTTAGAGATGAAATATTTGAATGGATATGTGAATCGATCTCATGGACAGCTAATGAAATATTGAATATGGTGCCATACCTTGTAGGTTGACCAAAGCTAAGAATGTAATTTCGGAGCTATGAATTACAATTATGTGCATTTAATTTCATGCACTTTAAACTACCAATCTTATTTTTAGTTGTGCGTATCTGGCTGCTAACTTTTGTGAGTTAGGACATATTACTGATTGTGTACCAAATGCTTAGGGAAATTGAAATTCCCTGAAAATACATTGGGTCAAATTTACTATAGTTAAAGATGGATTAAACATAGATAAGCTTTCTGGACCTACACCAAATATATCACTAGGGGTGGACTGGCCATATGCCTTAGAGGGATATTTCCCAGTAGGCCAATGCTCAAGGGGCTGCCCAAGCCCTCCTCATGGCTGGCAGCTGGGTACATAACAATCTGATGCTTCTCAGCATTAATTAATGATAGAAGCACTAGGTACTAATGCAGTTGGCTGACGGCTGTAGGTCCCTTGCCGAATTCAACCATATCGCCATCCTCAGGACAGTGATACAGCTGAATACTACAGTGGGGGCAGCAGTATTTTTTTGAGTTCCCCAACTCCAGCCCTCAGGGCCCACCTACCAGTCAGGATTTGAGAATATCCCACAGAATGAATACCTGTGGTAATTCCTAAGGCATTGACACTAATTATATCACCTGCTCAATACCAAGGAAATCCTAGAAATATCACCGGTAGGTAGGCACTGAGGACTGGAGTTGAGGAACACTGCACTAAGGTATTGCTGGCCCTGCTTACTTCTGTTGCCTCACCTTCTTTCAATTTGGGCCACCCTATAACATGGGACTACTTTTAGTGTTTTTTTCTGTCAAAGGCCATTTTAAGTTCCCAGTCCTCCCCTGTTTATCTCAGTGCCTGATCCTGGATGACAAATCTGATGCATGACAAGACACATTTGTCTAACTTTACAATAACTATTGGTTTGTTTACTATGAGATAGAATTTTGGACAGAATTGTGACAACAAATTTGCATTGAATGTCACAAATTAGACCACACCCCTGATCTGTAAAGCTAAGCCATGCCAGAATCTATGGGCACTCAGATTAGTAAATGTGGGCCAGTGTTTCAGTGGCAAAGACCCAACTGTTACCTTTCCTTTACCGTTGGGCAGATGATTATGTCTTAGTTTCATTGTAGCACATATACATACAAATTACTAAGCTATCTGAAAGTGTTATTATCTGATATGTGGGGGTCCCACCTCTGGGACCCGCACCTACACAAAGAATGGAGCAGGGAAAGGTGGTGGAGGGAGCACTGTGCATTTGCAGCAACCCTCCATTCATTTTTTCGGGGCCCCTGTTCTCTGCATAGGTGCAAGACCCCCACCTATCAGACAATGGGGGTATATCCTAGCGATATGCCCCCATGGTCAGTGATGGGAATAACCCTTTAACAAAAATACAATCACCTTATCAGGGGAAATAATGGATTACAGAGGAATTTAGGTACATTACTTAAATGTACCTAAATGTGCTGCTTTTATTGGCATATGTGTCACTTTTGATCTGATCTGGAGCACAAAAAGTTCCAAAATGTTCACGTTTGTACAATTTGATGGCAGAGCGTAATGACAGACACTGTAGTGCATGTTCAGTTATGCATCTAGTGCTAAGTGATAGCAGATATACTGCCGATCCTAAAACACCACATTCTTTACTTCTGCTCTGATACAGTAGTAAATGTCATATTATTATTATTCCCTATCCTATTCACATTATTTGCTCTAAGTGGGATGTGGATTTCAGTTCAGGTTATTTATTTATTTTTCCATATTTCCGCCAGATGAGGTAGCACAATGAAAAGACTGTAATGAATGCTGATCTACCAGTATGAAGAAACGCTGTAAATTATATATAAAATAATACAATTAGACAGTTTGCATTTATCTCATTACTCTAGTGTTCAGCTAAGTGTATAGTAGAATAAACTACTTTGTGCTGGGTATTACAGTCACAGAGTCAGGTCTGAGGTTGTCATCAGTGAAGGAAGTACACTGTGACACTTCACCAATAGCTGGAAAGAAAGGGCTATAGCACTAGTTAGGGCTCTGTTCTTCGGTAGCATTCACACATCAGTGTTTGGTCAGTGAAATCCCTCAGTGATTGCGAGCCCAAACCAGGATTGGAGCCTCCACCGACATAAGGTATAAGGGAAAGATCTGCTGCTGTTCTGTGTTTAGAGCCGCACCTCAAAATCACTGATGGAAATCACTGACCAAACACTGACTGTGTGAATAAGACATTTGGCTCCCATAAGCTTTATTCTGGAGATATGCAGTCAGGACATGGGGGGATAATTATCATTCCCTGTGTGATTCTGCTGGAAAAAGTCAACTTTGGCTCATGCTGTTTATGTGGAAAAACTGCGACTGTGTAATTTCCCTCCACTGTCAGTGCGAGGATTTGGACCCCACTAATCTGATTACTGATGACCTATCCTGAGGATAGATCATCAACATCAGAAAAAATCAGACAGCCCCTTTAATGGGTCCTGTTCTGGCTGACCTGGTCCAGCCACGCATACAAGGAGAGCCATTCATTTGAATGGCCACTGTGAACTAATATATTTCCCCTGTAGCAGCCACAGCAGGGGAAACTCTTTGTTGTTCAGAATTTTTTACACTGATAACAGCTGATCACTAGAGGTTTCAGAATCCAGACCCATGGGCTAGCTTCATTTAATTTCTTTTTGAGACAACCCTAGAGTAACTCTAACCAAAGTGAGAGTGAATTTAAAGGGATTGTCCAAGATTTTAATAAGGAAAGTAGCTGCAAAAAATCTTTATAGGATAGTAAACTGAACATTACTTACCTGTCAAATCCGCTGCCACTCTGGTGCTAGTCCTCTGGTGGACTTGAAGTTTTTATATTTCATTTTTCTGCAACCATGAAGTGCCATACATACATGTGACCTCTGTAGCCAAACACTGGGCTCAGAGGTTACCTGGGGATTAATTGCTACTGCCCCATGTACGGCACATTATCACTACATGTACACAGTAAGACCGACATGTACCTCCAGAGCATCAGTGCTGGAGGAGCAGTGGATTTGACATATATGTAATGTTTAGTTTATTATTTTATAAGATTTCCTGCAGCTGCTTTCATTACTTATACTCTTAGACAGCCCTTTAATTGGGAGATATCCGTTTGCCTCAGGTTACTATCTCAGTGTCATCTGTTCGGCACGAATGCTTGATAAGGTTTTCTGCTAATACCAGCAAAAAAAGTCACTGTCAAACAGCCATTCTGTTTTTTCCTTTCAGCACCAAGCACAATTACCAAAATACTTGTGTAGAAGTGAAGAGTAGTGCCTGAGAGAATAGGCAGCTAAGTGACCACTGGAGACAAGAGTAACGACACCAAACACTGAACAATAGTAATAAGGGCATCAAATCGTTTGATAATAGTGAAATAGGCACTAAACCAAAAGGAATAGGGTCCCAACCAACTGGGCACTAGAGATTAGGATACTAGACTAATGAACACCAAGAACCAGCCTGCATACTTATCCAGTATTTTTATATTGATTGCATACCGAAGGGGCTATTTTGCTTGGTTCAAATTAAGTACAAAAGAGCTGGTCTTGTAATTGGGTTATACATCTTATAATTAATAGAATAACTTTTATTTTTTATCACTAAAGAAGTATTCCCATGTGGATATTCATGGCCTTATCCACAGGATAGGCAAATACTATCCAGGAGGCGAGGGTCAACCCTTGAGACCCTCTTCTGTCTTTGGAACAGTGCCCCTTCTCACACCACGAGGAATGGTGAGGTGAACTTTCTCCATTCACTTATATTGGACTTCCAAAAATAGCTGAGGGAACTGTTTTTGGAAGTCCCATAGCAGTGAATGGAGAGAGCTGAACAAGAGTACCCGCCTCTCCATTCCGGGTGGAGGAAGATGAGACCCCATTTTTGAGACAGGAGCTAGTCTCATATGTGGGACCAACACTTATGCCATATTCTATGGATAAACCATAAATAACCAGATGGGAATCTGGAACTCTATAGGACAGCTCACGCAGTCACATTGCTTCCTCTATGCTGATGTCTCATCCCTTTTATATAGAATCCCGATGTGTATGTCAGCTATTTCTTCATTCTTCTCCTCCCACTTCTTAAAAATTTAACATGGAGAAAACTGAATTTATCATCTTTTCTCTGTGTCACTCAGCCTTGGGATAATATTTGATTCTACCCTATCCTTCAAAGGACACATCCAAACCTTACCACCACCTGTCACTTTCAACTCAAGAATATCTCGAGTTGAGTTCAATAGTCAACTAAAATGATAGTGCATGCTCTCGTCCTCTCCCGTCTGGACTACTGCATCATCCTACTCTGTGGCCTCCCATCTAGCACTCTTGCCCCCCTCCAATCTATCCTTAATTCTTCTGCCTGGTTAATCCACCTCTCCCTCATTTCTCCTCTGCCTCTCCCCTCTGCCAATCCTTTCACTGGCTCCCCATTGCCCAGGTAATTCAGTTCAAGATACTAAGAACTGCATATAAGTCTGTCCATAACCTGTCCCCTCCTTACATCTCTGACCTGTTTTCCAGATACAGCCCTACATGTAATCTCTGATCCTCATAAGACTTTGATCTTTCTCCTCTCGTCTGTTCTGCACATGATTTCTTGCATGCAACCCTATTACTCTGGAACTTGCTACCCCACCACATCAGAGTCTCCCCAACACCCAAACCTTCATGGGCAACCTAAAAACCTACCTTTTCAGGAAAGCCTACCACCTGAAATAAGCATTCTGCCACCCACCACACAGCCAAATTAGCAGCTTTAACCCTCACCTACTTTGCCTTACCTCCTTCCTTTGTAGATTGTAAGCTCTCATAGGCAGGGTCCTCTCCCCCTTTGTACAAGTCTGTTACTAACCCCTTTTAGATGCACAGTGTCATGGAATTAATGGCACTTTCAAATAATAATAATAATAATAATGGGAATAACTGATATGTAAGGCAAATGATAGCCTGTCATGACTCCCACCCCCCACCAACTGCAGGTTTTTCAGAAGTCTCTATTATTTAATAAAAGGATAGACAAGAAATGATATTCAGACATGACTCATGTTCTAGAAGCTATATAGATAACTACAGTAGAATGCACATTCCTTGTGTTATTCCATCTTTAAGGAATTATCAATCTTTGAGATCCTGGAAACAAGCCTGCATTGAGTAATATTCGTTGGTACAAATGTCTGCACTGAAAGGAATTTGTAAAGCACATATGGAGTGGAGAAATTTCCCTGATGTTTTGTATTCACAATTCCCCAGTGATTTATAGTGCCCCATGCAAGTTTCCCCATTCTTTCACTGCATGGTTGAATCCACCCACTAAACGAGCCATTAACGATAGCTTGTGTAACTGCCATACCTCCACTCCGTCCACCCCTCGTCGTCTTATTACATGACATCATATTCCACACAGTACTGGGCTATAGTGCAGTTTTGCTGTGATTCACCTGGCTCTCTATAAGCATTTATTAAGGGGCTCCCTCCTCAGTCTTAGCACAGTCACGTTCTGGTATGCTTTAGAGAACATCACTAGGACAAAGGCAAGTCGTGCAGCAACTCTGCTAGCCTCCGAGAGAACATGATGCTACACAATCTATTTGCTTGCACTATTTGGTGCTTATCATCTGCGCTTACAATAGCTGTGAACGTACAAGATGTGGACAACCAGATACTGGTGACAGGAGAAGGCAAGTCATTTATTTTCTTCATATACTGTTTGTTTTAAGTAACTGAATAGTATATCTTTTTTTATACTTACAGACTACAATTTTTCAAATTTCTCTACGTTTCTTAACTTTATCTACTCTGGCATGAAACAGGCGTATAAGAGTAACAACATGGGGGGTCATTTATCTTTTCAGGTTGT
Source organism: Bufo gargarizans (assembly GCF_014858855.1). NCBI lineage: Eukaryota > Metazoa > Chordata > Amphibia > Anura > Bufonidae > Bufo > Bufo gargarizans. Next base: position 154,598,783 of record NC_058083.1, read on the forward strand.
TTTAGTGTCAGTTTTAAGTCTAGCTTAGCTTTGTGTGCTTGCACCAAGTTTATGACGCAGTAAATGTCGCAGTCACTTTTTGTGGCTTTCACTTTTTGAGACCACAAAACTTACGTATCCGATTTGATAAATGTCCCCCATTATGTAAATGAAGCAATTTGAGGCAATTATAATGTGTATTTTTATATTGTAGTAACTTTAACAGATTGTCAAATCAAAGACCTTTCAAGGTGGGATAAAGTGCTGACGATGTTAGAGAACTCTCAGATGAGACAGAATATGCTGCTTCAGAATTTTGAAGAAGTTAAGGTGGAACTGCAGACGGTAAAAGAAGATCTTGGGGCAGGATCCTGTAGTGACTGCCTCAGCAGCATTACTTCAGACATTTCAAGGCTACTGGACTCTAAATGCGAGCCTGATGTCGCTTTCAGAAAAAATGTGGAAAAATCTATTTTAAACCTTGACATAATCGAAAGACTAGACCGGATTGAAAATGCTTTCAAGAAATGGGAAGAAGATGCACATAATAAAGCTGAATGTCCAGATAAAGAGAAGCCAGTGAGCGATTCAAGTGTTCTAATCGAGCAGCTACACGACTGGGTCGAGCAACGCCACATGCCATCAGGTAACCAATATGCCCGTAATCATTCTGCTGGTACTAAATGTGAATAATGAGCGGTTACCTACATGTTTCAAACATAAGTTCTGAAGGTTTGTAGATGTAGCCCTGATGAGGTTTAGCTGCAGCTCAGTGGAATTTCTATTTCAGTACACCTACTCTTACAAACAACTGGAAGTAAACGATGGCATTATCCGAATTCAGAGTAACCAGGAAGCCTGAATAACACTGCACCAAAGAGCTAAATCCTTCAAGGGTTAACACATACACATATATTAGTGTAGGTTCTGTAAAATAAAGAGTGTAAAGAGAAATGACATATCTTTGCAGATCAGACTAATTTATGTCTATCTATATGTATTATCTATCTATCCATTTATCTATTAGCTATCTATCATCTATCTTTCTACCTATCTACTAACTAATTTATCTACTATCTACCTATGATCTATCTATCTATCTATCTACCTCATATCTATCCCATATTGATCCATCTCCTATCTATCTATCTTTCTATCTACCTCATGTCTATCCCATATTGATCTATCTCATATCTATCTATCTCATATCTATCCCATATTGATCTATCTCCTATCTATCTATCTATCTATCTATCTCATATCTATCCCATATTGATTTATCTCCTATCTATCTATCTATCTATCTATCTAATATCTATCCCATATTCATCTATCTCCTATCTATCTTTATATCTCTCTATCTATCTATCTATCTATCTATTATTCTGACTATTCAGAATAGCTGCGGATCAGCAGGGCATTTTCATAGTTAGAAATGCTGAGTAATCTTTCTCATGACAGATGACTTTGCATTCACTCACCCTTTGCCTATGACTCAGAAAAGCAAAATGAAACTTAAACGCCAGAAAAGAGATAGAGTTTCTAATTAGTGTAGATATGATAAGGTCAATAATGTGTAATGTTATACATCTACATTTGCGGGTCACATCTGGATGTGTTATCTGACTGCTCTGGCAGCTGAAAACTGTGTCAGGGCCATGTGCACTAAACAGTGCTTCAAAGTGAACAGCAGAATGAACACGGATGTGGCCAACAGTGTGTACTACAAAAAAGTGCAAATGGTAATAAACACCATCGGTAACTTTATACCCTAATAATAAGTCACGGGTGGGGGGTTACTAGATCTCACTGAAGAGATTTAACGTTGTATAGAGAATTACTTTCTGGCAATAAAAATGCTTTATGGGAAAAAGTATGCAAATCCATAGACAGCACTGAGGGGCAGGAACCCTGAAACAGCGGGGTCTCTGGTTTGAATGCTATGAACTAATTTGCATAATAATAAGTTAAAGGGAACCTACCACCTCTACTATGCTGCCAGATTTCAGCAGGCTCTCACTTCTGGGCTAGTATTCAGTACTTTTACAGTACTTACAGGCCAAAACACGCAGTGCGCACCAGCGCTGTGAGGGATATGAGTCCAATGGGACTCTTAGCCACGGGCCCTCCACCTCATGACCATGACTGGCAGGTTTCTTTTCTATTTTGCATAGTGACAGACGTCACAGCCCCAGATCTGTCACTATACTATTTATTACCATTTACACTTTTTTGTATTCAAGAGTCAGGCTTTTCAATCTGCTTAAGGCCCTATTAACACGACCAGCCGTGCCCATTTTGTGGACCGCAATCCGCGAAACATGGGAACTGGCCGCGTTCACCCTGGATCGTAGTGCGGAACTTTTGACTTCAATAGGTCCGCGATCCACAAATTGCATCCAAAGATAGTATATGTGGTCTGTAGTCCGCTAAATGGGCATGGCCATCACACGGTCTTGTAAATGGGGCCTTACAGGGATTAACTCACAAATTCCAATAGATTTATGAATACTAGTGGGTGTGATATGAATCCTTCAAAATATAAATTTTTAAGAAAGTTAACTATGTTAATTATGAACAATGTACGCGTCTTACCTGAGCTAACTACAGGGGTGTGGAGGTTTTATTCTCCCCTGGACTGTAGAGCCTAAGGGACCCAAGAAAAAACCTCTGCCCTATATAAATGAGACTAGTATGTTAAATTACATAATAGTTGTGAAATGGCATAATAGTTGTGGGGCACTGTTGCAGCTTCAAGTTCAGGTCTACCTTAAAGGGATGGTTCAACTTTACACGTGTGGTCCTTTTTAGTCTTCAATGGTAATCACAGAACACATATCCCACAGCAATTACATCTTCTGATACTGTATATCTCGGTGACATGTCAGATGTGTAAAGAAGAACCCTCACTTTAAAGTAAGGGAGAAATAAATCAAATCAGTGCATTGTGACAGACATGTAAACCAGGTAAAATGAATTGTAGTTTTGTATTTGGACAGTACATTATATCCTGAGTGACATTACCTCATTGTGATTTTTGTGAATTATAAATCTGGAGTTAGGCGCCCAGCTGGCGACACACCAAGTCCTCACTACAGCTGGCCTCAGCAAGAAGGAATATTTCTGGAGTACATACAATCTAACCGATCATCTAATTCCGGAGTGTGCTTTATTAATGCTTGGAGCTCAAGCAAATCCAACTCCTAGGTGTACAATTGGATTATTTCCCCCTACCCCCAATAAAAGCGTAAATGAATCCAGCTTGTAATTATCATCAGCTCTGAAACAACACCATTTCCTCTTTAAAAAAAATAAAAAATAAATTTTACTTAAGAATTTTAATTGGTGATTAATTTTAAAAGAGAAAATACAGGAATGATGATTAGGCTTATTTCCAGGAAGTGTGTCATTATATGACATGTGTCTCTAGTATTCCCAGAACCGTGGTTTAAACAACTCCTGCAGTTTGGCAATGACTTTAGATGTTAATTACCATGGTAGAGCAAAGGTTCCTGTCACTTTGATTGAGCTGGATACATCTTAAGACTCTTAGCCTTAAACAAATGTTAAGTCTCTAATGAGAATTGACCCCGATTTGCTATGTAGTGCCTAGAGAAAATGGAGTATTGTTTGTGCCAAGTAGTGGCATATGTCACCAATATGCATCTGCACTTTTCTTTGCATTAAAAGGTATACCGACACATATCAACCCCCAAAAAGGCCAAAAGGACACTCTTTTCATCTCCATCAGATGAATGGGGACCTAGGAATATGTTTGACATATGCGTGGGGAACTTTTCCTGTACATTTGGCAAGCATAAAAATAGAAAGAAAAAAAAACTGAACACAGCCCTTACATGTTCATGAGAGATAAGCAGAACTTTGCGATCTTTGTGCAGATGGACTTTTTGGGGCAAAAACAGTATTACGATGCAGAGTTTTTGTTCAAAGGTATCTATCAAAATGCTAGTGGCTGCATCTAGTAAATGGCAAGATTGAATTGGCTGAAAATATGCATGCGTTCTATGTAAACTGATTTGCCTTGGTGCTCCTGACCAATCTGAAGCATTTATTTAGCCCACAGACCAGTGATGGTGAACCTTTTACAGACCAAATGCCCAAACTGCAACCAAAAACCCACCTTTTTATCACAAAGTGCGAATACGGCAATCCAACCTGAATACCACAGTCCAATGTAGTATATCTTCCATGTACTTTATCATTTAGCTATAATAGCCTGCCTACAGTCAATGTGCTGCCTGTGCTGTTCATAGTGCGCCCTGTGGCGATGAAGGGCAGGAAAAGTCTAAGGCATATTGGTACAACATAGACATTTTCTAGGGTGTGGGTGCCCACAGAGAGGACTCTGAGTGCCGCCTTTGGCACCCGTGCCATAGGTTCTCCACCACTGCCATAGACCATCTCCATCTGGTTACCCCGACTCACTTTTGAACACACCTAGATGGAGTATTTGAACATGTACCCATTGGCCTAAATTTATTAAACCATATTAAAGGTGACAGATAACCCTTCACTATTTGGGTGGATTTTGGCTGTATACTGACTGTACCCCCAATGAAGAGAAGCAGTTGCAGGAGTTCTTAGCTTGATGCTGCAAGCAGGACTCTGGTGTTGATTGTTGCATATTAAAAGTAATAAAACATGCAGCATCAGAAGATATTGTCAACATCTCACAGAAGGTAACTGCTTCTTATCTTCAAAATGTTGCTAAAACTGGAGGAAAACTATTTACATAGAGAAGACGCTAAGCTGTCTTGTAACCATTATCCTTACAGACAATCCAGTAGGCAGCAGTCCTTTGGCTTCATTCTAGTCTTAATAATACACAGATCTGGATGACGAATCAGTTGGCCTCTCTTGCGCTTCTGTTCTCATTTTTTTCTCACTCTCAAGACCTGTGTCTGTATTAGCGAAAATGGTAGTTCTCTAGCCTATATGCAATGTGCCCTCTGTACTCACTGGAGCAAGATTGGGCCAAATTATAGCAACATTGTTGGAATTCTCAGAACTTCGTAAGACATGACCTAGGGAAAACTATTCACAGGTAATAACTCCATATTGACATTTAGCCACAATTGTTCAATCAGTTGTTGTGCTGGAGTTTGATTCACTTACTACCTTACTTAAATCCAGTGAAGTTTGTTGGCCTATGTTTTTCTTCATAGTCTTGAGGTCAAAACATTCTTTTTAAGCCATTTTATCATTTTTGAGTTGTATGAACCAGTTGTGTGAAGCCAGATCTTACAATACTTTGGGAGTCATTTATACAGCCATTCTTAATAAGACCCTGCGCTGGCGGTGGATCCGCCAGAGTTATGTAGAGGCGCATATATATAGATTTGGCATGAATGTGCCAATGAAACACAAAAGTGCAATAAAGCAAAATTTGTGTAGTGTAGCTAGAAGTTACATTTATATTATAAAGGTTTTAATGTAACGTACACATTAAAGCTTTCAATAAAACGTCTGCGAATGGTTTTGATTTCACATAAGCCTTGGAGAAGAGCCAGAGCAGCTCTTAAGGGAATTTCTAATCACACTTTTGCCGGTCGGTCTTTTGCAGAACTGTGTTAAGTTTCAGCAGGACCTCCATAGTCAAGATGAGTGTTTGTTAATTATATAGCCTATGTTAGACAGTGTTACTGACATTTCTAAGTATGTATCTGAAGAAATGACTTCAAAATCTTTGAGAAAACAATTCAGAAACTAACTCAAACCATTCAAATGCAATATGTCATGTCTATTTTAGAAGAAAGGTCCAGGTTTAAAAAACTTTCATTTGCTCCAGCAATAAGTATGGATAATTTAAAGCCACACTGACTCTCTGCACAGGAAATGAGTCAGACACATTCCCTTTAGGGAGCCCCCTGTAAACTCCATTAATGTAGGGACACTTTAATAAATATGACAAGCTAATGATCCCCTGTATTTTTCTCCGGAGACTTTCTTAACACTTTTAACGCCTTCAAATAGAATTAAATGTTTTTATTTCCCATGATTTTAATTTTACGCAATGCTTTTGATAAAAAGCCCAGCTGTTTGTTTTTCACTTTTGGCAAATTGGTCTTGCAGCCTTTAGGCCATGTCCGCATTATTTGTTGTGCATTTTCACTGTATATTCAAGAAAGAAAATCAAGAACAAAGTAGAATACAATATATATATGCTTTATATATATATTTATTTTATAATGTACTGTTTTTGTCATTTTGTTTTTCAGGTTGTGATACAGCAATACTATTTCCAATGAGATCACCCAAGATTTATGCGAGCGCGCACCCTGCTGACATGACCCTCCAGGCCTTCACTTTCTGTATGTGGACAAAAGTGACAGAAGCCCTGGAAAAAACCATTGTATTCTCATATGGCACCAAGCATAATCCTTACGAAATTCAATTGTATTTGAACCAACAGTCACCTGTACTAGTTGTTGGCGGGGATAAGAACAAGGTATCCGCTGATAATGCTGTGCAGGCAGGAAAGTGGTCATACCTGTGTGGTACATGGAACTCTGAAGATGGCAAAACAGCATTATGGGTCAATGGAGAACATAAAGCAACAAGTCCAGAGTTGGCCCAGGGTCACATCATCCCTGGCAGAGGTCTATTCCAGTTGGGGCAAGAAAAAAATGGCTGTTGTGTAGGAGGAGGTTTTGATGAATCATTATCATTTTCAGGAAAGATTACAGGCTTTAACTTGTGGGATAAAGTACTCAGTGATGATGACATTGTGAAGACTTCAACAGGATTTGACTGCAGCATTCGGGGCAATGTTATAGGCTGGGGAACAACAGAAATTCAACCACATGGTGGAGCTCAGTATATTCATTCAAGTTTCTAATGGTTTAATGCAGACACATTATATGTCAGATGCATCAGTTCAATTGTTCATAAAACATTTCTGTTTAAAGCTATATCCTCCAACTAGTAATAACACTATGTCCAGAGATTTAGAAATACTATTACAATCTCCCATTTGGTATTAAGCATAGCTTCATTTTTATGAACATTTACTAGCCTAGGGAATTGTGTATTTAGCAATTTCCTCCTGTGCATCTATCTTCGGAATGGCTTTATTCATAAGCATTGGGAATCCAATAGAGGAGCAGTAGCACGGATATCTTATTGTTTGCCATTGTCACATGAATCTGTTAGCATGCTGTTGCTGGCTGCAGATACAGGATGTCATAAAACTGATTTGTCTGGTGATGGACTGGCAGGGATGAAAATGGAAATGTGTATTCCCCCATGGCTTCCATACCCTATTATCCAAGTGGATACTCTGGTAGAAGGGAGTAATTCTAAAGGTATGCAATTCTTTAACATATAAGAATAGGTTCACTGTAGACAACCCTATGCGGTTGCAGTTTGCTGATATATATCTTAGTCCTCATACACATGGCACAGCATAGGAAGCTGCTCCGCATCCTATGGTTCCATACTATGGAAACAAAGACATTCAGTGTGCTGATTTAAAGGGATTTTCATGGATTAGAAGAGAGTTGACTTGTTCTCAGGATAGGTCATCAATATCTGATTGTGGTGGTCCAACTCCCAGCAACCCCCTGTACAGCTGTTTGAAGGGGCCGCAGTACTTCTAGCCCAGTAACATCACATTCATCACTTACATGGCCTATGTGCAGTTCAGTCCCATTCTAGTGAAGCAGCCACTATACAATGTGCGGGGCGGTGTGACCTCTTCACAAAGCTGATTGGTGGTGGTGTTGGGTGTCAGACCCCCACCGATCAGATATTATTAACCTAACTGGAGGATAGATCATCAATATTCTATTATGCATTCATTTTCTGACCTCTCAGACTGGCAGGACCTACATTAATGATCATACTTACCTGATCCCCAACACTGCATCCCAGCTTGTTCACTCCCCAGCTTCCACAGCTTGTCTTGGGTCCCTCTGTGTAAACTTCTGGTTTCACGCCGCTGCACCAATTAATGGCCAATGCAGGTTATCTGCTCCTCTTGCATCATGTGACCATCTGACATGACGCAAGGGGTGCAGCAGCCAGTGACTGGCTGCAGTGACATCAACTTGGAAGTTTACATGGAGAGACCTGAGTTCCATATTTTACTGCTTGATTTATACAGAATCCAATAGGGAAGAAACTCCATATGCTTTATTATATGGGGGAAAGTAGGGTATAGAAGTACAACTTGGAGGTTATACACTGGTGTGAATTAGGCCACAGAAAATAAATTTCACCACTGCTGCCACAAGTTTCCCTGTAATAAATGGGAATGGGGGAGAGAAACTATATAAGAGTACAAAGCAGAACTTGTCACCTGAAGTCTCTCCAAGTGCAATATTTAGGAAAAGTATGCCACCAAGCAGTGGAAAATACAACAGCCACGATTTACATTGGGGGATATAGATCTGCTATAAAAATGTCAGTGGTCTGGAAGGTTTAGATTTAATTGTACTTGGATATACAGTTAAATTCTCAGAAATCAATGTTACCTTAATCTATTAAATCTTCACTGATGTTATATTCAGCAGTTATATCTCAAAGTCAATGCAGACCTCAAGTACAATATTAGTTTAGATCAGGAATCGGAAACCTTCGGCACTCCAGCTGCTGTGAAACTAGAACTCCCAGCATGCGCTTGGCTTTACTTTGAACTCCCACAGAAGTGAAAGGAGGATCCTGGGAGTTGTAGTTTCAGAACAGCTGGAGTGCCGGATGTTGCTGATCACAGATTCAGATAGTCTACCTACAATCTAGCGTCTGTTGATTTATCAAAATCACTAATGGATGGCAAACAGCACATTCTTCACATCTACTGTATATGTTTATTAATAAGTAACTATGAAGACAGCACAAAGCTACTTTAATGTGTCTAAATAGACGTATGTTTTAATGTGAATTGCTAATATGCTAATATGCAAAACCAAGTCATTTTAAGCCTAATTATAACCACTGTTTATCACTCATTATGCCTGTAATTATATAATGTTGTACTATATTGTAAATTGAATCTGCAACAGTGACGTTAAATAAATACTAGTTTATTTTTGTACAACTTGTAACATAGGGAAATACTAAAACTTTATCATACTGTTACAATTCTGTATATCTCCGAAAGAACATGGTTCTGGTTTGCACAATATTACATAGCAAGCATTATTACAGGATGTTACTGTTTGACATACAGACACAGTATGTTTAAGAATAGCGATACTGTAAGACACAATTTTGAAACTATTTTAATATTGTCACTATGTAACAATGTCTTTTACTACCATTGCTGTATTCTGTTTAATTTTTTTAAGTCTTGTGGGAATTCAAAGCATTTTTGTATAAAAATAAATTATGTTTTCAATGTACTGTTATATTTCATTGTTCAGTGTCGGTTTCCCAAGAATGACCTCGGTCACAAAGAAGTCCTGTGTCGATTTCAGTACAAGGGGTTGCTAATGACTAGAAAAAAAAAGTATCTGCTATTTTACCAGAAATAGCATCACTTTTGTCCATTGACACAAAGTTGAGAGTCATCATTCCAGACCCAGCTCAAGAACAAAAATGGCGTGTTATTTGTTATACAGTATATTCTATTTAGTTAGATCCCTACCTGAACAGAAACTAAAGATTTATTATACTTACTTATATAGCTCTGACATATTCCGCAGCACTTTACAGACATTAACAATAGCATCACTCACTGTCCCCAATGGAGCTCACAATCTAAGGTCCCTATTAGTGTTGAGCAAGCATGCTCGGCCAAACACCAGTTCGGCTCGAGCATCGCGATGCTCGGCACATCGCAGTGTTTGGTCGAATACCTTGTGTTCGATGCTCGAATCAGTATAATTAAATCCAATTTAGCCTCAATTTCTGAAAAGTTTCTGCTGGGATTCTAACTCGCAACATTCTACATTAGAGGCAAGGACTTTAACCACTCAGCTATAAAGCTGAATGAAAAACTGTCAGAAAAACCTCATAGTAGTTTGTCATGTAGTAAGCATTCCTATACAGCATAAGTATCACGTCATAATTCACTGCAGGTTAACATGTAGCTATATAGCAGAGTGGTTAAGATTCTTGGCTCTAATGTAGAAGGTTGTGAATTCAAATCCCGGCAGAAACTATTCAGAAATAGAGGCCAAATTTAATTTAAACATATATATATATATATATATATATATATATATATATATATTGTATGAAGGCGCAAGGGGCCTTAATTCATGGAAGGTATGTGTCACCGAGGTTCCTGGCCTCGGTGAGGTAAGAGCTGGTAGTTTTAAGTGTCAGCGGCAGCTAGTGCTGATTGACACTGTTTGTTGTTAGTATGGCTGTAAAGCCGATCCGGGCCAAAGTGCTGGTTGGGTGGCTCCTCCCCACGCTCCAGGCCGGGTCTTTATTGGACTATATAAAACCCAACCAGCAGTCTCAGCTGGGTGTGGTTGATCCTCCATCTGACAGGGAAGCTGTGGAGGCTCTGTTTTGGGATCTGTGAACTGGTACCGTGCTAAAGGCTTGAAAGCCGCATGCTGGAAAACAGGCACATAAAGCCTGCTGTGGACGGCTTGGGGAAAGACTGCTATGGACATTGCATGGTGTGAACAAACACCAAGACTGTGAACAGTCATCTTGTGTTTTCTTCTGTGTGAATAAACACCGAACTGTTTAAGTTAAAGACTTTGTGATTTCCTCTATACTGCGTCCACTAGCCTGTCTACCAGAACAAAACCCCACAATTGGTGGAGGAAGCATGCATACGCAGTGAGGCAGGCCTGAAGGCCGAAAAGTTTTTGTTTTTACCGGGCACAAGTGCATGTCCTATATTAAGCTGGCAAGGTTACAACCCGTGTCCCCTGACAAAATGGAGGCAGTCGTGAAAGCCCCGGTAGATGCTAACTTGCAGAAGCGGGAGGCTAACAAGCAGCAGCAGGAAATTAACCAGCTGCTATTACAACATGTAATGGCGTTGCAAGCGGCCGGAGCGTCCCAGAACATCCACGATGCCCGGAAAGCTGTCCGTTCGGCATTTCCTAAGATGTCCCCCTCGGATGACATTGAGACCTATCTGGCAATGTTCGAAAAGGTGGCCGTGACCAGTGGGCTGAGTTTGTCGCTCCGTCCCTGGTGTCTGGGCCCCAGGAAGTGTTTTTTGATCTACCCGATGATCAAGTGACCGACTACCTGATCGTAAAAGGTGAGATCCTGGCGTGACTGGGGGTGAATGTATTGGTCTGGGCTCACCAGTGGGAATTTAATTCGGCTATACCTGCCAGACCACAATATTATGACCTGCTACACCGTTTGCAGAAATGGCTTCAGCCTGATATATTGACTACCACTGCTAAACTGGACTGTCTGTTGGTGGATGTGTTTTGGAGGGCTTTGCCATACCCTCTCCAGCACTGGATCGGCCAGGTGCCTCCTGGTAATGCCTTAGAGATGTTGGACCTGTTGGAGTGCTACGAGGCCACCAGAAATCTGCAGGTGGGTTCTTGTGGGAGCGGTCCAATCAAACCCCGGAAATCTCCACCCCAGATCTGGTGCCAGCCAAACCTGCCCAGGACATATCCCCTGCAGACCCAGCCCCGGTGGTTTGCTGGCGGTGTAATGAGCCTGGACACATAAGGGCTGACTGTCCCCATCGGGGTGAACCCATGGATACCAACTACGGCTACTGCCACTCATTGTATGTCAGGAAGCTGTGTGCCGCAGGTACCTCCGAGACTGTAGACAATAGCCACCTGTGCCAGGTGGAAGTGGGGGACACTCTGGCGGTGGCACTGCTGGATTCAGGGAGCCTGGTGTACCTGGTAAGAGCTGCCATGGTGCGGCCCGTCGAGTATACTGGCCGAAAGGTTGGCGTTGTGTGTATTCGTGGGGACTTAAAAGACTATCCCACCACCCTGGTCTCTCTATCAACGGTGGCCGGCAGGTAGATTAATGAGGTGGCCGTCGCCACAAAGTTACCGTATGAACTAATTATTGGGAGAGACTTCCCCGATTTCCTGGCACTAATGGCCAGATACAAAAGTTACCGGTTCCTGTGAGACAGATGTAACCCTAGCAGAGTGGCCCGGCTCAGGGGGGAGACCAAAACCCTGAAGAGTCCAAAGGGCAAGCAGTAGGGGTGACGCCACTTTGGTGGAAGAGGGGGAGACAACCCCGCTAAGTGAGATGGTGGGAGACAGGGAGGACTTGCTGCCAGGTCCGGAGCTAGCCGACCTCAATGTCTCCGGGGATAATTTTGGTACTGCACAACACCGGGACCCAACCCTATCCCGAGCCTGGGAAAATGTATTAATAATAGGTAGGGAACCACAACAACCAGGGACAGAGTCGATGTTTCCACGTTTTGTGGTTCTTCAAGAGATGTTGTATAGAGTAAATCAGCTGCGAGGTGAATCCATTGACCAGTTGTTGGTGCCCCAGGCTTATCGCAAACTCGTGTCAGTGTTAGTCCACCAGCATGTTCTCGGGGGTCATCTGGGAATGCAAAAAATGCAGGACAGGATTCTACAGCGGTTTTACTGGCCCAGTGTGTTCATAGAGGTAGAAGAATATTGTAAGTCTTACCCAACCTCCCAGATAACGAGCCCCAGCCACATTTCTGTAGTCCCCTGGTACCCCTCCCGATTATCGAGGTCCCGTTCGAGCGAATCACTATGGATCTCGTAGGCCCGGTACCGAAGTCTGCTAGAGGACACCAACACATCGGTGCCACTGCGGCATACATCAGCCAAACTCATAGCTAAGGAGTTAAAGGGTTTCTGTCACCCCAATTTTCGCTATTAAACAGGCTGACATTATAGATGTAAAAATGTCACCTGAATTTAACTCTGTATTTCTTTTATTTAAGTATGCCGCCTCTTTATATTATATGCAAATGAGCCTCTAGGAGCAGGGGAGGAGTAGCACCTGCTTCTAGAAGCTCCGTTCGCCCACCTCATTTCTAAGCGCTTCTGTCTTTATTGATTGCAGAGTTAAATTCAGATGACATTTTCACATCCATAATGTCAGCCTGTTTAATAGCGAAAATTGGGGTGACAGAAACCCTTTAATGGAGATGTTTTCTCACGTGGGTCTGCCTAAGGAGGTTCTGACTAACCAAGGGACCCCATTTATGTCCAAGGTCATGAGAGGACTCTGTAAGTTGCTCCACATAAAAGAGCTACGGACGTCCATGTATCATCCGCAAACGGATGGCCTGGTAGAGAGGTTTAATCAAACATTAAAATATATCCTAAAAAGAGTGGTCTCTAAGGATGGGAGGGACTGGGACCTTCTTCTGGCCTATCTCATGTTCTCAGTGCGTTCGCAGTGGGTTCTCGCTCTTCAAACTACTATATGGCAGACACCCTTGTGGCCTGTTGGACGTGGTCAGAGAGGCATAGGAACAACAACCCACACCGCACAGAAGTGTTGTTGAGTACGTCACCCAGATGCAAGGACGGATGGAAACAGTATATCTCTTGTGAGGAAAATGGATTATTATTTACTGGCAGCCCTGATTGTCATTTGATTCACCTTTTGGCCTGTACATCAGTGTACATGCAAAATAAGTTCCCACCCCCCAGCCACCTGTTTGTCAGCTAGCAAGGAAGAAAGACCCAGGGGTCCAGGCTTCCAGGAGGGCCCAGGCAGATAATGTCATACCTAAATCAGCCAGTTTGGAGGCAAGCGAAATCTGCAGGAAACCCCCCAGCAGGAGGTATCAGCCCTTGCCAGGATCAAGGATACCTTCCAGACATGTTTGCACCTACATTTCATAAGGAATTATGAATCGCCTAGCCATCGCAGGCGCAAACCGGATACATATTTGTGTCCCGGTGGCCACGATGTAGGTGCTCACGGTCTTTGTTTTGTAGATGTCAGGGTAGGGAGATATCCACAGAAACCAAATACCGGTACCATGTTTGGACTCTAGTTGTAGCCAGAACCCAGGTGGCTCAATTGGGCCCAGAACCATCTTCCTGCAACATTCTGGTCTGGGGCTATGAGCCCTATGGGTCATTTGCTCCCAGCACCAGAGAAGGAGGGGTGGACCCTACCCATAGGCAGGGAGGGGACCCTACCCATAGGTGGTGTCTTTCTCTGAAAGGGGGTCACATTGTGCAAATGTGTTTGGAGAGACCTGGAAACCGCTGACATCACTGCCCCCACGTGACTGAAGCTAAGGACTATTCCAACATCATAGAACTTTCAACTACCTGGTAAGTGGCTTTTACTCTGCTTAACCCAGTTGTACCCATATAACCTGTATCTGTAACCTCAGACCACTGTATATACTCTCTGTGTATATTGTGTTATATCTAGTGTGCTCTTACAGCGATTAAATATATAATTTAATCTTGTGCTGTCTTGTATCTCGATCACGAATACCTACGTCCGTGTTTTGGCCTAGTTATAATCTACCGCAGGTTGGTTTCTCACCATATATAATCCCGTTAGCGGACCAGGCTTATATCAAATGAGAAGCTGGCAGCAGATTATCCGAGTTGAGACAACGCTGTTTTCACTGCGGTGAATAGGCTCTCTCAGCTTGTTGCCTCTCTGTGCCAGAGTGGACAGGAGGTGTGTGTGTAAACTGTACCAAGCTGACCTTACCTGCTCCTCTGGAGGGCGTAATGTCACATTTTTGGTAACCTGTGACCATTCTGCGTCTCATGAGATCGACGTATGCGACGTCAAGCGGCATTCATCACACCTCTGGTTAGAGAGCATATGGAGGCAGCGCAGCAAGCCCAGAGTAGGATCTATAATTGGCAGGCTTGGGTCCGGACCTTTAACCCGAGTGATCAGGTATTGGTTCTGGAACCAACCGTAGACAGTAAGCTCCAAGCTAGGTGGCAGGGCCCCTATGAGTTGCTTGAAAAAAAAAAAAAAAATTGGAGAGATATACTACAAGGTGCACCAACCAGGGAGGCGAAAGCCAGAACAGGTGTACCATGTGATTCTGCTCAAACCCTGGAAAGATAGTTTCAGCTCCTCTTTCTGAAGCAAGGGAAGCGACTGCCACAGTAAAAATTGCTGACAGCCTCTCCTCTAAAAAGGCTCAGGAAGCCAGGGATTTCATTAGTCCGAACACGGATGTGTTCTCAGACCTTCCTGGACCCACTTCCATAGTTCGACATGACATTATCAATGAGCCTCAGGCAAAAGTCCGGTTAAAACCATACCGGGTACCCAAGGCTCAGCAACAAGTCATCACGGAGGAAGTGCAGCTAATGCTCCAGCTAGGTGTCTCGAGGAGTCAAAAAGTGAATGGGCCAGTCCGACAGTCTTGATACCCGAGCCGGATGGGACATTGCGGTTCTGTAACGACTTCCACAAACTGAATGAGGTGTCCAAGTTTGATGCGTATCCCTTGCCCCGAGTGGATGAGCTTATTGAGAGGTTGGGCCAAGGCCGGTATTTTTCTGTGTTGGACCTCACCAAAGGGTACTGACAGGTACCCTTGAAGGAGGCTGCCAAGGAAAAAAACAGCTTTCATCACACCAGAGGGGCTGTATCAGTACAAGGTATTACCCTTTGGCCTACATGGCACTCCCGCCACATTTCAAAAGCTAATGGACATTGTACTCTGTCCACATAGTTGGTACGCTTCGGCGTACCTGGAAGATATCGTTATCCACAGCACCGACTGGGAAAGTCACCTACCTAAAGTACAGGCTGAAGTGGACTCCCTTATGAAGGCTGGCTTAACTGATAATCCAGAAAAGTGCGCAATAGGCTTAGAAGAAACCAAGTAACATAGTAACATAGTATATAAGGCCGAAAAAAGACAATTTGTCCATCCAGTTCGGCCTGTTATCCTGCAGGTTGAAAAACTGTGAGGTAGAAGCCAATTTTTTCCACTTAAGGGGGGGGAAAAAATCCTTCCCAACTCCAATCATGCAATCAGAATAACTCCCTGGATCAACGACCCCTCTCTAGTAGTTATAGTCTGTAATATTGTTACACTCCAGAAATTCATCCTTGAATTATTTTATTATACTCACCATCACCACCTCCTCAGAGAGTTCCATAGTCTCACTGATCTTACAGTAAAGAATCCTTTTCTATGTTTGTGTACAAACCTTCTTTCCTCCAGACGCAGAGGGTGTCCCCTTGTCACAGTCACAGTCCTGGGGATAAATAGATGATGGGAGAGATCTCTGTACTGTCCCCTGATATATTTATACATAGTAATTAGATCTCCCCTCAGTCGTCTTTTTTCTAAAGTGAATAACCCTAATGTTGATGATAATCTTTCAGGGTACTGTAGTTGCCCCATTCCAGTTATTACTTTACTTGCCCTCCTCTGAACCCTCTCCAGCTCTGCTATGTCTGCCTTGTTCACAGGAGCCCAGAACTGTACACAGTAAAGAGGAAGGACTATTAGGTGGAAGGACTATGTTCTCATCATGGGCATCTATGCCCCTTTTGAATGCAACCCATTATCTTATTGGCCTTGGCAGCAGCTGCCTGACACTGGTTTTTACTGCTTAGTTTGCTGTTTATTAAAATGACTAGGTCCTTTTCCATGTCAGTGTTACACCATTTAGTATGTATGGGTGATTTGCATTATTCCTTCCCATGTGCATAACCTTATCTGCCACTTCTCTGCCCAAGCCTCGAATCTATCCAGATCCATCTGTAGCAGTATAGTGTTCTCTACAGTGTTAATTACTTTACACACTTTAGTGTCATCTGCAAAAACTGATATTGTACTGTGCAACCTTCTACAAGATCATTAATAAATACAGTACAGACCAAAAGTTTGGATACACCTTCTCATTCAAAGAGTTTTCTTTATTTTCATGACTATGGAAATTGTAGATTCACACTGAAAGCATCAAAACTATGAATTAACACATGTGGAATTATATACATAACAAAAAAGTGTGAAACAACTGAAAATATGTAATATTCTAGGTTCTTCAAAGTAGCCACCTTTTGCTTTGATTACTGCTTTGCACACTCTTGGCATTCTTAGGATGAGCTTCAAGAGGTAGTCACCTGAAATGGTCTTCCAACAGTCTTGAAGGAGTTCCCAGAGATGCTTAGCACTTGTTGGCCCTTTTGCCTTCACTCTGCGGTCCAGCTCACCCCAAACCATCTCGATTGGGTTCAGGTCCGGTGACGGTGGAGGCCAGGTCATCTGGCGCAGCACCACATCACTCTCATTCATGGTCAAATAGCCCTTACACAGCCTGGAGGTGTGTTTGGGGTCATTGTCCTGTTGAAAAATAAATGATGGTCCAACTAAACGCAAACCGGATGGAATAGCATGCCGCTGCAAGATGCTGTGGTAGCCATGCTGGTTCAGTAAGCCTTCAATTTTGAATAAATCCCCAACAGTGTCACCAGCAAAGCACCCCCACACCATCACACCTCCTCCTCCATGCTTCACAGTGGGAACCAGGCATGTAGAGTCCATCCGTTCACCTTTTCTGCGTCGTACAAAGACATGGTGGTTGGAACCAAATATCTCAAATTTGGACTCATCAGACCAAAGCACAGATTTCCACTGGTCTAATGTCCATTCCTTGTGTTCTTTAGCCCTCTTCTGTTTGTTGCCTGTCCTTAGCAGTGCTTTCCTAGCAGATATTCTACCATGAAGGCCTGATTCACACAGTCTCCTCTTAACAGTTGTTCTAGAGATGTGTCTCTTATCTGAGCTGCTGTTAACCTGCGATTTCTGAGGCTGGTGACTCGGATGAACTTATCCTCCGCAGCAGAGGTGACTCTTGGTCTTCCTTTCCTGGGGCGGTCCGCATGTGAGCCAGTTTCTTTGTAGCGCTTGATGGTTTTTGTGACTGCACTTGGGGACACTTTCAAAGTTTTCCCAATTTTTCGGACTGACTAACCTTCATTTCTTAAAGTAATGATGGCCACTCGTTTTTCTTTACTTAGCTGCTTTTTTCTTGCCATAATACAAATTCTAACAGTCTATTCGGTAGGACTATCAGCTGTGTATCCACCTGACTTCTCCACAACGCAACTGATGGTCCCAACCCCATTTATAAGGCAAGAAATCCCACTTATTAAACCTGACAGGGCACACCTATGAAGTGAAAACCATTTCAGGTGACTACCTCTTGAAGCTCATCAAGAGAATGCCAAGAGTGTGCAAAGCAGTAATCAAAGCAAAAGGTGGCTACTTTGAAGAACCTAGAATATGACATATTTTCAGTTGTTTCACACTTTTTTGTTATGTATATAATTCCACATGTGTTAATTCATAGTTTTGATGCCTTCAGTGTGAATCTACAATTTTCATAGTCATGAAAATAAAGAAAACTCTTTGAATGAGAAGGTGTGTCCAAACTTTTGGTCTGTACTGTATATATATATATATATATATATATATATATACTGTATAGTGATATTGTTATTATACTTTATATGCGTATTAACTGTTTTAATCGAGATGGTTTGGGGTGAGCTGGACCGCAGAGGGCCAACAAATGCTAAGCATCTCTGGGAACTCCTTCAAGACTGTTGGAAGACCATTTCAGGTGACTACCTCTTGAAGCTCATCAAGAGAATGCCAAGAGTGTGCAAAGCAGTAATCAAAGCAAAAGGTGGCTACTTTGAAGAACCTAGAAAATGACATATTTTCAGTTGTTTCACACTTTTTGGTTATGTATATAGTTCCACATGTGTTAATTCATAGTTTTGATGCCTTCAGTGTGAATCTACAATTTTCATAGTCATGAAAATAAAGAAAACTCTTTGAATGAGAAGGTGTGTCCAAACTTTTGGTCTGTACTGTATATTGAAGAGAATAGTGCCCAATACTGACCCCTGAGGTACTCCACTAGTGAGGTACCCTTGAGGTACTCCACTGGGGTATGTAATTGGGCGTGAAATTATCAAACCTCAGGTGAACAAAATTGAGGCAATTCGGAATTGGCCCCAACCTGTCACTACTCGGCAAGTAAAGTCGTTCCTGGGTATGGCGGGGTACTATATGAGGTTTGTTCCCAATTTTGCTACAGTCGCCGCACCATCGACAGGCCTTTTGAAGGGACACAAGTCAGTGACGGCTCAGTGGAATGAGCAGGCGGAAAAGGCTTTCTCCGCTTTGAAGTCTGCCCTGTGTGGGTCCCCGGTATTGGTGACGCCTGACTTCAAGAGGGAGTTTGTGGTACAGACTGATGCCTCAGAAGTAGGCATCAGAGCTGTACTCTCTCAGGACATCAATTGAGAGGAACATCCTGTTGTTTTCTTGAGCCGAAAGCTTACCCCAGCCGAGACTAGGTACAGTATAGTGGAGAGGGAGTGCCTGGCCATCAAATGGGCACTCAAGTCTCTACGCTATTATCTGTTGGGGAGAAAGTTCAGTCTGGTGACTGACCACTCCCCTCTCAAGTGGATGAGCCAGGCAAAAGAGAGGAATGCTCGAGTCACCAGGTGGTTCTTATCATTACAAAAAATTTCCATGGAACATAGGGCAGGCAGGTTACAGGGAAACAAAGATGCCCTGTCCCGTGTATACTGTCTGGCGGGTGTTCACCCCCCAGGGTTGAACAAATGGGGGAGGTATGTAGGAAGGGTTAAGGGGCCGTCATTGATGGAAGGTATGTGTCACCAAGGTTCCTGGCCTCGGTGAGGTAAGAGCCGGTAGTTTTAAGTATCAGCGGCATCTAGTGCTGATTAACACTGTTGTTAGTATGGCTGTAAAGCCGATCTGGGCCGGCTCTTACTGGGTGTAGCCAAAGTGCTGGTTGGGTGGCTGCTGCCCGCGCTCCATGCCGGGTCTTTATTAGCCTATATAAAACCCAGCCATTAGTCTTAGCTGGGTGTGGTTGATTCTCCATCGGACAAGGAAGCTGTGGAGACTCTGTTTTGGGATCTGTGAATTGGTGCCATGCTAAAGGCTTGAAAGCCGCATGCTGGAAAACAGGCACCTAAAGCTTGCTGTGGACAGCTGGGAGAAAGACTGCTAACCAGGTTAAGATTTTGTTTTATGGACATTGCATGGTGTGAACAAACACCAAGACTGTGAACGGTCATTTTGTGTTTCCTTATGAGTGAATAAACACCAAACTGTTTAAGTTAAGACTTTGTGATTGCCTCAATACTGCATCCACTAGCCTGTCTACCAGAGCAAAACCCCATTTTATATATATATATATATATATATATATATATATTACTACTGTATAGGAATACTTACTACATGACAAACTACTATGAGTTTTTTCTGACATAGTTTGTCATTCAGCTTTATAGCTGAGTGGTTAAAGTCCTTGTCTCTAATGTAGAACGTTGTGAGTTCAAATCCTGGCAGAAACTTTTCAGAAATAAAGGCTAAATTAGATTTAAATACACTGTGTGACACCAAGCACTGACTCCATATGTGGATATAGCTATATATGGAGTCGGAGCAGGGACTCCTAAGCCGCGGACTCACACTGGGGGATTCCTACACTGTACAGAGATCTTCTGCATAGACCTCAGTGGCACCCTCCCTTCTTCAGAACAGATGGTGCCTGGTTTAATGCTCAGTTTCTCCCATTGACTTTGATCGCAAAGTGTTCTACTCGAGCATCAGAGCACTTTGGTGCTCGATTAATACTAGTACCTATCAGTAAGTCTTTGGAGTGTGGGAGGAAACCGGAGTACCTGGAGGAAACCCAAGTAAAAACATACAAACTCCATGCAGATGTTGTCCTCGGATTAAAACCTGGGACCTCAGCACTGCAATTCGACAGTGCTAACCACTGAGCCACCATGCTGCCCAAGATGTATATTCTGTGATAAGGCAAAACATTGCTGGTGATTGTCAGAAATGTGTAAGCAATGTGTAAGCAATGTTCACTGACTCACAGAGCTTTGCTGTTGCACTGGTAATATGTGACATTTAAAGGGAAGACTGTGCACCTGTCAGTCATATTAACTTTTTTTTCATACCAGGCAGCTTAAAAATGCTGTACTGGAATGGCAAACATTGGAAAAGAGGGCCCTTGTGCAAAACCCTTATTTGGGCAAGGTCTGGGCGAGTAATCTTATTAATTTGCACTTTTAGTGCTCTACCATATTGATTTTTTTTTAATCATATACATTTTTTCTTTCTTTTGGAGCTATGTATCATAATAATTTACAATATTCTCTTTACATTCTAATTTACACCATCTGTGATCTAACGTCTTTCGCTACCATTAGCTGTACATGGACAGTTACCACTTATGGGGCGCCAGCGAGTAAGGTTGTATGCATGTGCAGAAGAAAGTCCTAACAGCTTGTAAGCACCATATGAAGAGAGGTGCATAGAGTCGGGATAGTGCTACACTGACATAGTCCCCATAGGCAATAAGCAGGCAGAGGAGAGTAAATTATCATGCTTCTGCTGCTTTCATATGCTTCTAGCGTCCTTCAGTGCTCAGACAGGTGGGAAAGGCCTAAAGAGTGGGCTGCTGCAGTATGAGATGTCCCAACACTGCTCTGAGGATAGATGCAGCATGTGGTGCCCAGTGGTATCAGGACTTTCTACTACTAATGTCCTTTGGGACTAAATTACACCACTTTCACTGCACCTACCTACTTAACTAAGACTTAGCTTTTATTTCATATTATTTAATAACTATGGTGTAAATAACTAATGTTAAAATTCTCAGTGATCACTGGCCATTTATCTATCCCTTTAGATTACCCTGTCAGGACCGTCCTCTGACTGGGGTTGAATACACACTTTCACTAACAGGCTGCGCGCTTGCCTGTGTTTATTGTTTGTTGAGTGCAATTCATTTTATTTCTCTGTAATGGCCTAATGAACAACTGCCATAAAATTCAGAGCCTCACGCTGCCCCCCGACATGTTTCGCCGTGTCACGGCGTCTTCAGGGGTTAGGGCAGAGTGTAAGGTAATAAGCAGGCAGAGGAAAGTAAATTATCATGCTTCTGCTGCTTTCATATGCTTCTAGCGTCCTTCAGTGCTCAGACAGGTGGGAAAGGCCTAAAGAGTGGGCTGCTGCAGTATGAGATGTCCCAACACTGCTCTGAGGATAGATGCAGCATGTGGTGCCCAGTGGTATCAGGTGTACATTGTGGGCAGAGAGTCACCAGCTGTGTGGTAGAAGATGGTAACCTCCAGTGTCCTATCACAGTGAAAGGCCTGGTCTTTACCTCCCATTTGGAACCTATCCCAGAGTATGCTATAAACTTCTGCTAGATACGGGTCCCACCTCTGGGACCCACACCAATCTTGAGAATGGGGTCCTGTCTCCTGCTGATGATTGTCAGAAATGTGTAAGCAATGTTTTTTTGTTGTTTTGTTTTTTCCTTCAGGGCGTACATTACTTAAATACTCTCTCTCTATTCACTTCTATGGTAGTTCCAAAAAGAGTCGGGTCAACAAAGGGGTGCCAGTTTGTTGACCCAGCTTTACATGAATTATTTAGCACTCTCCTAGTATGCTGCACACGTATATGTATCTTTAGTTATTTTAATTGCTTTTGTTGGTATAAATCTATGTGTAATAAAGTTTATATTTTTGTGGATCTGTAGGAGTGCTCACTTTTTGTTGCCATACATCTTGGCTTGTTTCATTCATGTATGTTCACTATGGCTGTGATGCACCCAATCTATTTATTTTGTTAGGTTGTGCCTATCACCCTTTATGTTGGACTTTAGGTGGGATTTGCTAACCATCTAATGTGTAAGAAGGGCTTCCTGACTCTCCCTCAGACAAGATGTCATGGTAGGCGGGATAAGGATCAGGCAATTCGATTTTAACTGCCCAATCCTTGTGTTCTCGTGAGATAAGCTTCTGCCAGAGGAGTCTGACAGCAGATTGTCCCAAATCAGGATACATGCACTTTTGGCCAAGCCAAGCCTGTATGTGTGCAGAGGGTCGGGGGAGATAGCTGTCAGCTGGACCGCTATCTAATATGGATGCACCTGCGTATTGGGATGTGCTGACTAACCTCCATTTTTTTTCTTTGCAATCTAATATGAATGGCCTGTCTTGCACAGTCCTTTACTTGAAATTTAAAAGACACAAAAAAGTGTCATTATTTCACGGTGATTGTGGGCTGCCTTGCTGCACAAACTGCACATATTGAATATCCACCTTTGCCACACTGACCCCCAAAAAACAGGCATCTACCACCATTGTACACCACTATTCCCAGCCAACAGTCTAACCAGTCACTTTCATCTCATGATCATACTACCATATTGTTACTCTTTTCTTGTTTTTCGCTAAACATCTGTTGAACTAACTCTTCAATCCCATTATTTTTCTACTAGTAAAGTGTGTTGTTTGTGTAGACGCTGATTCCATCTGACAGTATGTGGACCATGTAATTTAAAACCAAACTCATCAGTGATTGGTTTGAAGTAAACACAGGATGTCCTGCCTTGGTTATATATCAGCCAAATGAATGACCATGCCTTTGAATAGTTGACTCATTTGAATCCATTTTTATAGTCTAAGAAAATTAACCGGATTTCTAAGAAAAAAAAGTTAGTGACCCTTTACGCGAAATTTTTATATTATCCAAGTGCATCTAAAATGAAGAATGATGCAACTTATTCTTCATCTAAAATGAAGAATGATGCAACCATATTCTTGAACAAAATGTATTTTAGTTTTGTGTCAACAGCTTATTTATAGACCTATAGATCTCCATGGTAACAGACTACAAACAAACCCTTTGCAGGGCATGAACCTGCCTTTCATTTGCGTTTTTTTTTTTTTTTTGCTAACATACAGTCAATAGATTAGCAAAAGGAGCAGAAAGATGAAAGGGAGTAAAACATAAGGAATAGGCTTGGGCTAAATGACACACACCCAAAGATAGTAGCAACACGATACTAAATTGCAACTAGTGAAAGTGAATAGGGTTGTGTTGCTACATACAAGCTGCTGTGATTGCAAACCACCACTTGCAATAAATTCAGCAGATTGTAGGGTCGCAATTGCGGTAACCAACCCCATTTGCTTTCACTAGTCACGACATAGCATCACGTTGCTGTGATCTTTGCCTGTGAAAATGTGTCACAGGCAAAAGACGCTTTGCAGCCCCAGCCTTTTACAATACACCTATTTACATCAGTTGATACACCTGTAAAAGCCAGAACCCGGCTTCCAGTTGTATGAGCTGAAACTATATAGTGAAAATCATCCAATATTTACAAGCATATTCTTGTAAACTAGATATATTAAGACTGCAAAGATTTAAAAAATAAATAAATTATGGATTAAGTTTACAGGGATTCTGTCACTGTATGTTTGAAACAATAAATTATACTGAGCAATGTGTACAGATAACAAGTGCCTGATGAGTAGTAATAAACCCAAGCATACAAAGCACTTACATAATTACCACAATAAATCCAGACTTGTCTAAAATCCAAGCTACAGACATGTAGGTTTGCTCCAAAGAACAGAGGAGGCTTATTATTAGTTGGAGGACTCAAGAACATTACATGAGCAAAGTAATGTGATTCGTCACAAATTAATTTGTTACAAATCGCTATAAATCAGGTATACCCAGGCCACTCTGCCTTAGGGTACAGCCACACAGACCCAATTAGCCTGCAGCTGCCGTTCATTTATTAATGAAGACCGCACTGTATAGTCAGTCTTTATTGTTAATGACCGCACAGCACCTTTAATGCACCTTTATACGGGGCAGTACCCACTTCTCCAACCCTAATGCTCTTTTGCCCTACAGGTGGGAGCCCTTTTCTACCATCTGCTTTTCCTCCTTTTCCACATCATCTAATATCGATGAGAATATGTCATCAGGAACATCCAGATCCTCCTCTCTCTGCATCTTGCTGACTTTTCTAGGACATGGGGACCAAGAAGGATGATTTGGAAGAAGTAAAGCCAGCAAAAGATGAGGATGGTCATCATTAAGACCTGGTTACCCCCTTAGGGGTGCAGATTGGATGGTATTGGTTGGCTGGTTTTGAATTACATATCTTAGTTTATGGCTGATGTAGGAATAAGTAAATGTAGGAATAAATAAAACTGACGCAGAATAACTCTCCCTGCACTCTATTAAATGTTTTCAGCAACAATGTACCTAGTGCATAAGCGCTTGCCACGTCTCTCCATGTGTTCAGCTCACAGGTCAATGACGGAGATCGCAAGGGATGAGGGATTTATAGAGTTGCGACATCACAGGGGATTACTATCTGTGGATTGGCTGGCTGCATGACATTATGGGTGATCTTCCCTGGCTTGTCTTCTCTACAGTTGGCGCTGTATTACACCAACAGATTATCCGATAGGTTTTCTGACCATTCATTGGTTAGATGGCCGTTTACACACACAGATCTATTGGTCTGTTTGGACAAAAATTTGGTCTGTTGGTGTAATACAGTCCTTTGTTTTGCTTTGTAACACGTGCAGCTGCCATTTTAGAAAAACCTGATTTCGTTATCACAAAGCGCAAGAAAATTTGTATTTGTTGTCAATTGAAGTTTTCCTAAACCTTGGACCAAATTCAGCTTTGAATGCCATGCTACTCTCAATACTAATAGTAAGCATCATGCCCTTAGAGCAGTGATGGCGAACCTTTTTTAGACCGAGTGCCCAAGTGCAACCCAAAACCCACTTATTTATCACAAAGTGCCAACACGGCAATTTACCCTGAATACTACAGTCCAGTATTGTATATCTTCCATGTACTTTATCATTTAGCTATAATAGCCTGCCTACATTCAGTGCGCTGCCTGTGCTGTTCATAGTGCGCCCTGCGCTGAGGAATGGCAGGAAAAGTCTGTGGCATATTGGTACACCATAGACTTTTTCCAGGGCGCGGGTGCCCACAGATAGGGCTCTGAGTGCCACCTCTGGCACCCGTGCCATGGGTTCACCACCACTGCCCTAGAGGATTACCCATGAAATGACAACATGCCATACTCCTAAACAACGGTATATAATGTATTACACCAACTGTAACACATCTGCCACCTACTAAAATTGTCAAAAACAAGGATAAAAATACGGCATAATTATCTTCTGGTATAGGCATACCCAGACAGTAGCAGTAGTAAATTAGTGAAACAGAATACCTTGTAGGATGCTCTTTATGATTGTCTCTGTGTGATCCGCCAGTAGATCTGCTTTAGCAATAGCTACAAGGGAAATGTAACTTGACATATTTCTACAGAGTTCCTTGTTCCCTCTCTGGAGGAATCTTATTGCAACTGGTACAGCGAGTGTCATAATTGAAGGTCTGTTGTAGTTCTGCCAAACAAACAGAAATATATAAGCAGTATAATACAGCATAATGTAAGCTGTCATATGGGGCAACAAACTTATGTGAAATGGGAATGAAACCAATTTAATGTTAATCATAGAAAGATGTATCATAATACCAAAGATGGGTGACATGCTTACCTGCCCCAGGGTCCATTCATATTCATCATACAGAAATGATACGCCTCCTTTATTTTAATTGTACAGAAAACAGATGTCAAAAAGAATGGTACCACAGGGTGCCTATCCTCTAGCATCCTCTTGCCATAGACTTGCATTGTACAAGTGCTTATTGTATATATGATTTTAACTGCTACTACCACTAAAAGAATAGGTAAAGATAGGTATAATAGGAAAATAAATATTACTACAATTACCTGACCACTGTTTCCTCTAAGACTACTATCACACTTGTTGTTTTAAGGTATTGTGATTCAGGAGAGGATCTCAACACCAGAAAAAAAAATTCATTTTAGTCTTCATGCATTCTGAATGGAAAGAGATCCGTTCAGGATGTCTTCCATTCCAGCAGCATTCCGTTTTGTGACCAGGCACAAAACCGCTGCAAGATGCGGTTTTGTGTCCGGTCATAAAAAAGGAAAAGAACTGATCCATCACTGAAAACATCATAAGTCAATGGTGATGGATCTGTTTTCTTAGGAGCCTTTGACTTTCATTGTTTCTAGTGATGGATGCATCCTCATGTGCAAAATGAAAACGGACCTGTTTAATTTCCGGTATTGAGATCCTCTGCCTGATCTCAATACCGGAATTAACAACGCAAGTGTGAAAGTAGCCTAAGCTGTGCATTCCTGGAACTAAAGAGTTAAAACAATATACAACTGAGGTAAACAAGCCCAATAACAGATCTTCAGGGTGTAGCATTTTTAGCAGATTTTGCACTTTTGTTGAGGAAACAGTGGAAACAGTGACCCTTACACTTTTCATAAGACCCTTCTCGAGGGAACTTGAAAATCAAAATGCAACAATAAAATATTTTTTTGTTGGTGGAAGGATTGTTTTATTAAATATAATGGGCTACAGGTCAGCACTAGAAACATGATATTAGTATTGAGCAATGTTAATAACAGGGATTAGTTTGCAACATTCTGCCTTTCAGAAACAAGAAATGGCCAAATGGAATAGCTTTTACTGTAGTATAAAGTACCAGTTAGGGAGAATTCACATCAGCAGTATTTTTCCATTCTTCTGATCCGTCAGAAGAACAGAAAAATAAAGAAGAAAAAAATAGATCCTGTTAAAAAAAAAAAAAAAAAAGATCATGTCAGTTATGCACATTTGACATCCATTTGAGCCATTTCCGTCTGAGATCAGTTTTTTTAAACGAAAAAAAGTTCTGCATGCAGGACTTTTTTTCTGTCTAAATAAAACAATCTCAGATTTCGATTTAAGATTTCCTAAAATATTCTTGAAAATATATTAAAGTATTCTATAAAGGTTCCACATACTCACTTGCAGTATACAGCTCATTATGTCAGATGCAATCTTTCCATGAGGAGTATCTTCATCTTTTGTTGCTGCTTTCAGATTGTGCTCCAGACATGATTCCCATAGTGACACCAGAGCTTTCCCATGCCTCTCAATAGAATCTGTTTCTCTAATCGCTGTTGTGATACGCGTGATACAAATTTCTATGACAGCTTGATCATTGTCATTACTTTGGTAATCCTGTAATTTATATGAAACATGTACAAATTATTAATAAGTGAACTGATTCTACGAATTTGGAATTCATCCTGAATTTCCCAAAAATTTGGATTCTAATCTACGTGAATTTCTTGTGATTTGTTTTGGGCGAATCACAGAGAGAGATCTCTCTTTCTTGTCTTCTAGGGGTTATATTTTTCTATGTTTTTTGTTGTTTTGAGAGAAAAAAATATGATTTCTAGGAGGCTTTAGAGTTTTTCAGGGTAGCTGGAGCATATTTGATTCGGACCAAATCAATTTTTTTGAAAAGTTTGTTGAATCGGAGACAAAACTAATTTCAAGATAGTCACTCTTCTTTATTAAAAATCTTTATTAAAACAGTTAATACGCATATAAAGTATAATAACAATATCACTATACAGTATATATATATATATATATATATATATACAGTACAGACCAAAAGTTTGGACACACCTTCTCATTCAAAGAGTTTTCTTTATTTTCATGACCAGAAAATTGTAGATTCACACTGAATGCATCAAAACTATGAATTAACACATGTGGAATTATATACATAACAAAAAAGTGTGAAACAACTGAAAAATGATGATTACACTTACCGGTAATCGGATTTTCCTGACCCCACGACAGCACCACTGAGATGGCTCCGCCTCCATGGACAGGAAACCTGTAGCATAAAAAGGTGGAGCCGCTCTCCCACCTCAGTGGGTTTACAGAGCATGAGAGGGACTCCCCTTTTGGTTAATTCGACTTATACACACACATTTTATTTTTTTTTTTATTTTTTTTTTTTTGCATCACACCACGTGAACTTCTTCACCAACCACCACCTTAGGGAGGGAATTAGACGGGTGCTGTCGTGGGGTCAGGAAAATCCGATTACCGGTAAGTGTAATCATCATTTTTCCCCTCCCCCACGACAGCACCACTGAGAGAGATTACATAGAACTTCAAGGGAGGGTGACCACTTCTAACACCTTAGTACCAAAAAGGAGGTCAGAAACAGAGTCGAGTTGAAGCCTATAGTGCTTATAAAAGGTAGAAGGAGAAGCCCATGTGGCCGCCCTGCAGATCTGGTCAATAGAAACATTGGACCTTTCTGCCCAGGAGGTAGACATTGCCCTGGTAGAGTGAGCCTTCAGGGACAGTGGAGGAGAAAGACCAGAACACGAATAGGCTAGAGAAATAAGTTCTCGTATCCATCTAGCAATAGTACTCTTAGAGGCCGTATTACCTTTCCGAGCCCCCGCAAATAATACAAACAAGGAAGAGGTTTTTCTCCAGTCTTTTGATCTTTCCAGATAATGGATCAGGCCTCGTCTTACGTCCAATAAGTGCCATCTATCTTCCTCCTCAGTTTTTGGGTCTGGAAAAAAGACTGGCAAGACAATTTCCTGTACCCTATTAGTTCTAGAAGGTACTTTGGGGATAAACTTTGGATCTGGCCTAAGAATCACTCTATCTTCCCGTATGGACATAAACGGGGGGTTGATGGACACTGCCTGAAGCTCGCTAACCCTACGAGCCGAAGTTAATGCTATTAGCATGACTAATTTTAGTGTAAGATTCCTAATAGAACTTTCCACCATAGGCTCAAAGGGGGGGCTGGTCAAAGCCTTTAAAACTAAGTTTAAATCCCAGGGGGGGAACCTGGGGCCCCTGATAGGTGCAACCCTATCTACTGCCCTAAAGAACCTGACTACCCAGGGATCCATAGCCAGACTCCTACCACTTAATGCTGAGAGGGCCGAAACCTGCACCTTCAAAGTGCTCTTGGCCAAACCTAACGACAGACCCCTCTGTAAGAATTCTAGGACCTGCCTGGTGGAGATTTTCTCCGGCCAGACCTCTGTGTCTATACCTGAAAAGGAAAGGAATCTCTTCCATATTCTCGCATAAATGGTATTAGTTACCCTCTTCCTACTACTAAGCATGGTGGAAGTCAAGGCTTCTGAGAAGCCTTTCCTAATCAGGTACACCCTCTCAATCTCCACGCCGTTAGATGTAAAGATCCTATCTCTGGATGCATTACTGGGCCCTGCCTCAGGAGATCCGGAAAGTCGGGAAGGACCCATGGATCCGCTATCGACATGGATCTGAGTAGGGAGAACCAGGCTCTTTTTGGCCAAAAGGGGGCGATGACTATCATGTCCGACCTCTCTTCCCTTATCTTCCTGAGAACTCTGGGTAGGAGCTGTAGGGGGGGAAAGGCATAACCTAGGCGGAATGTCCAATCCAGGAGGAAGGCGTCTACCCCATAAGGGGATTCGCAGGGATTGAGGGAGCAAAACCTCTCTACCTGTCTATTCTCCCTGGTGGCAAATAGATCTATTTCTGGCACCTCCCACCGATCCACAATCTTTGTGAATATGGCTGGATTCAGAGACCACTCCCCCTGTCTTAGACGATGACGGCTCAGGAAGTCGGCCTGGACATTTTCTTTCCCCCTTATATGTAGGGCGGATATGTGGATTAGCTCTTCCTCGAACTCTGAGAATATTATCTCTGCCTCCCTCATCAAAGATAGGGATCTGGTACCCCCTTGGCGGTTCAGATACGAAACCACTGTACTGTTGTCCGACATCACTCTGACATGTTGGTGCTGGAGTTCTGGCAGGGCTGTTCGTAAAGCCAATAATACTGCCCTTAATTCCTTCCTGTTGGATGAAAACTGTTTCTGTACCGGGGACCATATTCCCTGCTCCAACCGACCCTGAAAATGTGCACCCCACCCCCAAGGACTGGCGTCCGTAGTGATTACTACTGGATTGGGGTAACTCCATGGAGTGCCCTGGTCTAAGTTTTTCACCTTTAGCCACCAATTGAGGGAGCTCAGTGTCCTCTGGCTGAGACATATCTGAGAGTCTAACATTATCTCTTTTCGTTTTGTCCAATTTAAAATCTCCCATTGTAACGTCCTTGAATGGAACTGAGCCCAACGGACTGCTGGGATACAGGCCGTCATTAATCCTAATAGAGACATTGCTTTCCTGACCGACATCTCTGGGTTCTGCTGAGCCCTGCGGGCTTCGTTCTGGATCTTCCCTATCTTTTCTGCTGGTAGGAAAGTCCTTTGTTGTAGAGAATCTAACCGAAGACCCAGAAATATTTGATTTGTGCTGGGTTCCAACCTTGATTTTTTGGAGTTGATCATCCACCCCAGCCTTCCCAGGATCTGAATTACTGTCTGGACTGATCTCTGACATATTTCCCGTGATCCTGCAATAATCAAGAGATCGTCCAAATAAGGAAGGAATAAGATGTTTTCTTTCCGAATGAAGGACGCTACCTCCGCCATTACCTTGGTAAAGGTTCTCGGGGCAGTTGCTAGGCCGAAAGGCATAGCCTGGAACTGAAGGTGTCTGATATTGGTACCCTCTGTCACTGCTACCCTTAGGAATTTTTGAAAAAGGGGATGCATCGGGATATGTAAGTATGCATCCTTTAGATCCACCACTGCCATAAAGCAGCCCTGGAACACCAAATGAATCGCAGATTTTATGGTCTCCATCTTGAACTTTTTTATTATTAGATGTTTGTTCAAATGCTTCAAATTTATAATTGTACGGTAAGATCCATCCGGTTTTTTGACTAAGAACAGTGTGGAATAGAAGCCTTTTCCCTGTTCTGTTTTTGGCACTGGGACTAACACTTTTTTTCCTATTAGCAGATCTACCTCTTCTGATAATCTCCTGGATTCCTTTGTCACTATAAATTTTTGAGGACGATGACCTAGAAACTGCAACCTTAAGCCCTCTGTTATGATGTTGCTCACCCATGCCCCTGCTACCTCTCTCCAGGCGGAGGGAAAGAACTTTAGTCTTCCCCCTACCTGCAATCTGGCGTCATTTCTTTGAAGGTTTATCCTTCTGGGAAGAAGAGGAACCTCCAAACATGAAACCTCTGTTCCCTGAACCCCTGGGCCTGGGAAACTGATCTCTATCTCCCGGCTGTCTTCTCCCCTGAGATCTGGGGCCGTACTGAAAGGGACGTCTATAGGGCCGAAACTGGGAAAAAGAGGACTCCTGAGGCATTCTCTTTTTCCTATCAGCCGCCTTCTCCAGAAGGGCATCTAATTCAGGCCCGAATAAAAACTGTCCCTGACAGGGGATGCCACATAAGCGCTGCTTTGAGGCCATGTCGCCCCCCCTCCAGTTTTTTAGCCAAAGGGCCCTACGGGCGGAATTAGAGGTGGACGCAGACCTGGCTGCTAAACGAACTGCCTCCACCGAGGCGTCTGATAAGAAATCTACAGCCTTCTGAAGGGTCGGTAGAGAGTTTAAAATCTGGTCTCTGGGGCATTTATCCCTCAACTGACCTTCTAACCTCTCTAACCATAAAGCTAGGGATCTGGCAGTAACTGTTGCTGCAATGTTGGGCCTAAAGGAGGCAGTGGATGCTTCCCAAGTATTCCTTAGGCAAGAGTCGATTTTTTTGTCTAACGGATCCTTCAAAAAACCCATGTCATCAAACGGCAATGAAGATTTCCTGGACACCTTGGAAATGGCCACGTCCAGCTTTGGCGCTTTATCCCATGAAGTGGAAGCCTCTTCCTCGAATGGGTATTTCCTTTTAAAATTTTTACTAACAAAGGCCTTCTTATCCGGCTTTTTCCACTCCCTTTCTATTAGGGCCGATATGCTTTTATGCAATGGAAAACATCTCCTCTTCTTTTCTCGCAATCCCTCAAAGACTGCATCTGCAACGGACCTATCTTCCCTGATATCCTCCAGCTCTAAAGTGGCCCTAATCGTTTTTAATAATTTCTCTGTATCCGACACTGGGAACATGAATCTTTTCTCCTGTTCTTCCTCCGCAAATGATGAATCCTCGGACCGGTCATCTCTATCTTCTTCGCTAACCGAATCCGGTTCTGAATCTGTTTTATCTACCACCTTCTTAGATTTCTTTGACGTCTTAAGGGATTCCTTAACTTCTGTTTTAATGAGACTCCTAATGTCTCGCATAAGGTTGGGGGATTTCTCCGCCAGGGTTTTTTCAATACAGTCCTGGCATAACCTTTTACTATATGACGAGGCCAGGGGACATCTACATAAAGCACACTCCTTGTTCTTTTTCTTAGATGCGGCTTTCTTAGCTGCCATCTATAACCAATAACAGAACAAGGTACACATCAGAGACTTCATAAAACTTCAGTGCCTTACCCCATAGGAAGCCTGTCCTATACCGGCTGCTTTTCTGGTTCCGTCTCCTCTGGTCTCTTCTCTTCCTCCATGACAACCCTGGAGGTATAGGGAATAGAAGAGTCAATACAGCACAGGGAACAGCACCTCTCTTCTGAGAGTTCCGCATGTTCCCTGGGAGCGCCTCCAAGATGCTGCCAACCTCTCACTGCAAGGAAAAAGGGGAGTCTGGCCGAATTCTGGTCCTCCGCTGTCCAGCCGAGAGCACAGCTATCCTCCAACTGATCGCCGCTGTGTTCCGATCTGTTGGAACGCAAAACGCTTCCTATATCCGGCCCGGAACCGGAAGTCGCGTCAGTGGAACGCACGTCAGAATCAACGTCATTCCTGCGACTTCCGGTTTGGCGCTCCGACACGCTCCACTGCCCGGCGTCTGCCCGCAGTCCCCGCTGGGTGCGCGCCAGGGATGTCTGCCCTCTGGCATGTTCCCCCTCGCCGCCTGCCTCGCGGCCACACTCGGGCCTCTCCTTTGAGGGACCGGTGTCTTCAGCCCCTAGGAGCAGCAGCTGGCCCGGACCAACTCCCGTCCCTCAGCAACGAACTGGTAAGGGCTGGCGTGACCCATGGCTCTCTAGGCTTTCCTAGGATTTCCAAGCCATGGGTCCCTGCAAGAAAATACTACAAGTCTCCTGCTCCAGGGACAGGAAACCTCACTGAGGTGGGAGAGCGGCTCCACCTTTTTATGCTACAGGTTTCCTGTCCATGGAGGCGGAGCCATCTCAGTGGTGCTGTCGTGGGGGAGGGGAAAATATGTCATTCTAGGTTCTTCAAAGTAGCCACCTTTGCTTTGATTACTGCTTTGCACACTCTTGGCATTCTCTTGATGAGCTTGAAATGGTTTTCATTTCCCAGGTGTGCCCTGTCAGGTTTAATAAGTGGGATTTCTTGCCTTATAAATGGGGTTGGGACCATCAGTTGCGTTGTAGAGAAGTCAGGTGGATACACAGCTGATAGTCCTACTGAATAGACTGTTAGAATTTGTATTATGGCAAGAAAAAAGCAGCTAAGTAAAGAAAAACGAGTGGCCATCATTACTTTAAGAAATTAAGGTCAGTCAGTCCAAAAAATTGGGAAAACTTTGAAAGTATCCCCAAGTGCAGTCACAAAAACCATCAAGTGCTACAAAGAAACTGGCTCACATGCGGACCGCCCCAGGAAAGGAAGACCAAGAGTCACCTCTGCTGTGGAGGATAAGTTCATCCGAGTCTCAGAAATTGCAGGTTAACAGCAGCTCAGATTAGAGACCAGGTCAATGCCACACAGAGTTCTAGCAGCAGACACATCTCTAGAACAACTGTTAAGAGGAGACTGTGTGAATCAGGCCTTCTTGGTAAAATATCTGCTAGGAAACCACTGCTAAGGACAGGCAACAAGCAGAAGAGACTTGTTTGAGCTAAAGAACACAAGGAATGGACATTAGACCAGTGGAAATCTGTGCTTTGGTCTGATGAGTCCAAATTTGAGATCTTTGGTTCCAACCACCGTGTCTTTGTGCGACGCAGAAAAGGTGAACGGATGGACTCTACATGCCTGATTCCCACCGTGAAGCATGGAGGAGGAGGTGTGATGGTGTGGGGGTGCTTTGCTGGTGACACTGTTGGGGATTTATTCAAAATTGGAGGCATATTGAACCAGCATGGCTACCACAGCATCTTGCAGCTGCATGCTATTCCATCCGGTTTGCTTTTAGTTGGACCATCATTTATTTTTCAACAGGACAATGACCCCAAACACACCTCCAGGCTGTGTAAGGGTTATTTGACCATGAAGGAGAGTGATGGGGTGCTGCGCCAGATGACCTGGCCTCCACAGTCACCGGACCTGAACCCAATCGAGATGGTTTGGGGTGAGCTGGACCGCAGAGGGCCAACAAATGCTAAGCATCTCTGGGAACTCCTTCAAGACTGTTGGAAGACCATTTCAGGTGACTACCTCTTGAAGCTCATCAAGAGAATGCCAAGAGTGTGCAAAGCAGTAATCAAGGCAAAAGGTGGCTACTTTGAAGAACCTAGAAAATGACATATTTTCAGTTGTTTCACACTTTTTGGTTATGTATATAATTCCACATGTGTTAATTCATAGTTTTGATGCCTTCAGTGTGAATCTACAATTTTCATAGTCATGAAAATAAAGAAAACTCTTTGAATAAGAAGGTGTGTCCAAACTTTTGGTCTGTACTGTATATATGGCAAAGTAATGCACATATATGATCACCACACCATTCACGTCTATTAAACCGATGTGGATGGAGCAGGGACCTGTGTTCTCATAATTGCTGGTGGTCCCTGTGGTCAGACACTTATCCCCAATCCTGTGGATAAAGGCTAAATATTCTGTGGGAAAATGCCTGTAATACATAAGACAGCCTGTCAACTCTGCTGACATATCTGTTTCAGTACTGTATATAATAAAACAATTCAAATACATAATTTTTGGCATGCTGAATTGTTATGAATACATTGAAAGCTGTGTGTTGTGGCAGGTTTACACGTTGCTGTTGTGACGCTTTTTAAAACACCATAAACAGACATAGAAAAAAATATTGTAAATTTTGCCCTATAAGACACAACTACCCATAACACACACCTAGGTTTTAGAGGAAGAAAATAAATACTTTTCTTCAGACCTCAGCTCAGACCCCCAATTAGACCTACAATGTTATTCAGACCTCAGATCAAACTCCCAATGTTAAAAAGACCCCAGATCAGACACCCAATGTTAATAAGACCCCCAATCAGACTTAAGATTAGACCCTCAATATTAATAAGGCCTCTATTCAGACCTCAGATCAGACTCCCAATCAAACCTTAGATCAGATGCCCAATTTTTATAAGACTACGAATAAGACCTCAGATCAGACCTCTACGTTTAAGCTCCCATGTGATGCAAACCTCAGATCAGACCTCCAGGTTAATAAGACCCCCATATTAATCAGACCTCAGATCAGTGCTCTTCCTGCTCTTAATACCAGTGCTCTTCCTGCTCTTAATACCAGTGCTCTTCCTGCTCTTAATACCATGCTGTGCAGTGCCCTGCACAGTACAGCGTGATGGCACAAAGGGCCAATGTCCTCACGCTGTGCGTGGGAAGCCTGCAGGATAATACCAGGAAGCAGTGAGTACAGAGCTCAGGGAGCGCTGCATTCACTGCTTTCCAGTCCTCCTG
Organism: Bufo gargarizans; assembly: GCF_014858855.1. Lineage (NCBI taxonomy): Eukaryota > Metazoa > Chordata > Amphibia > Anura > Bufonidae > Bufo > Bufo gargarizans. Next base: position 154,635,028 of record NC_058083.1, read on the forward strand.
TACTAATGAGCACTGAAGCGCTCATTAGTATTTGCCCCGTAAGACGCACTAACATTTTCTTCTAACTTTGGGGGGGAATTGCATCTTTGTGATTGTTGCAGTTTTGTGATGTGGAAATTGCCCATGCAGTCTTACAGATCAAACACATTGATTTAAGGCTACTTTCACATTAGCGTTTTCAATTCCGCTATTGAGATCAGTCATCGGATTCATTGTCAATGGGGACAAAACTAAACGGAATGCAGCAAAATGCATTCCGTTCCGTTTGGTTGCACTCCCGTCGCAGACAAAATACCGCTGTCCGCGATGTGGTGCGGAGGAAGACGGATCCGTCCTAACACACAATGTAAGTCAATGGGGATGGATCCGTTTTCTCTGACACAATAGAAAATTGATCCGTCCCCCACTTACTTTCAAAGGTGTATATATAAGATATAATACAACCGGATCTGTTCATGACCGATGCATGCGGTTGTATTATTGTAACGGAAGCATTTTTGAAGATTCATGATGGATTTTCAAAAAACGCTTGTGTGAAAGTAGCTTAAGATGTTTGACCTGTAAAAAAATACAGTTGCTGTACAAACGCATGCATGTTTTGTGGGGGTTTTTCCAATGCATTTTTGTATCCATTTAAAAAAAAAAAAAAAAAAAAAAAAACAGCAATGTGTAAACCCTTCCTCACCAGTTGTGAGATGTATCCTTACACAGTCTGACACTGTTCTATCAATGCTGACACTACCAGACAGTGTATGGACACAGGTATTTGAAAAGGCATGTCAGGAGAGATTTCAGGTCCTCTTTAAAGGGATTCTCCGGGACCGATTTAAAATGGCCACCTGCACCCTGTCCTAGACTGTGAGTAGGCCTGGTTGCCACCACTTGCAGAGCTGCCTGGGGGTGAGGGGATGGGGCCTCACTACACTGCTCTATAATAGATGGTATTGATGTGATCCTGCCATCACCACTGGGCAGCCTGACAGGAAAACTCACCAATATGTAGTATATGCAAGTGTCCCTCACAGCCTAGACAGCTCTGCAAGTGGAGGCAACCAGTCCTGTTTACATGGATAGGATGCTGGCAGCCATTTTAAATCATTCCTGGAGAGCCCCTGTAAGGTTATTTCCACATCCAATTTGTGCCATTCAAGGCTTTGTTCTCATCTATGGACCCTATTGACTTCATGTTGCACTATTCCTAACGATACATGTGGCAGAACTGCCAAACGGAGCCTTTGAGAACAGCCACATGCTTACTGCCAAAAAACGTATACTGCTAGAAAAGGAAGGAAGATGATGACTATACACTTGAGCCCATTGACTTTTATTCTAAAAAAAATTATAGAATACAACTTTTTTGAGAGCACAGAAAAATGTAGCAGGCTGTGTGATCCAAATTATAATCATCCTGTGGTATTTAAACATGTTTTAAAGGGGTATCCCATGAGTAATGTAAAAAATGAAAATCAGACATCATATAGTACATGACAATCTCTTTCTAACAAAGCTAGAACCAGCCCTGTACCTCACATGGATCCAGAGATCTCCCCATGCGTTGCTCTGCTAGATATACATCAAGCTGACATCTCACATGGGGAGTGTCTTTTCTGCTGCAGCTAAGGGGGCGTGCCCATGCTCTCCCTATCACAACTCAGGAGGCAGTTGAAAGATGTAACTGAGCATGTGCGGCCATCTCAGTGAGCAGGACAAAGAAATAAGAAAAAGGACAAAGAGCAGGTGGCGCTATACAGATACATTTTATTGAATAACTCACTGACTATACCACATTTTTCATTACATGCAATTACAAAAGTATTCAGATCCAGGTACTGGTTTGAAAACTGTTAAATATTTTTCGTGGGACAACCCCTTTAAGGCAGGGGCGCAAAACCTTTTTATGTTCGAGAGCCACATTGTCACACTGATTTATTTCACAGGGCTGCAAAAAAAAAAAAAAAGGCGATTGGAGCTAGTTTTCATCAGCCTATTATACATGCCGATTTAAAGTGAATGAGGAAGAATAATCGCTACCACAAAAATCCCTTATTATCGGTAGCCCTTCCCTGATTACACAGGGAGATGTGTTTGAAATCATCATACATCTTTTATCCTTATAAAATATGCAAATCAGCCGACAAACGAGTGATTGCTGATTTATAGGCTGATCTGTGACACAATTATACAGGCCAGTTGTCAGGAATATGCGTCTATATGAACACTTGCTCCCAGTAAATAGATAAATAAATGTACAGTGTAAAAGTAGCTTAAAGTGATTTACTGTTGAAAAAGATTTTTTAACAAGTTTCTGCAGCATAGCCCTGAGAGAAGATTGATACTTACCTTCTCCAGTTCTCCGCATTGCCCCAGTGTCTCCATCTTCCGGTCCCTGTGCTGCCTGCCACCTGGATGGCTGTGGGCATAGTGTTGATGTGGCCACAAGCAGCAGGTCACTGCTGAAGCCAGGCATTTGCTGGAGCGTTGCATGTGACCATGTCCAACATGTAAACAGCTCAGGAACCAGAATATGGAGTCAGCAGGGGCGGTGTGAGGAGCACGGGAGCGGCGTGAAGCTGGAAAGAATTGAAAGTTCTGTTTCAGGGGCCATGCTGTAGGAACGTGTTAAATAATTATTTTTACCAGAAAACCCCTTTAAGTAGCGATGTTTCCTTTCATTCTACCTCCTATTCATAAATTAGTGCTTTCCTTCACTAACACTCACTGGTTATTACCGCCTCCTGCCCCCAGTTATAAGTACCCTTCAATAACCAGTAAGCACTTTCCCTTACTAGCAAATGAGCGTTTATTAGTTATTAACCCTTAAATAAAATGACCAGACACTTTTTTTATTTTTTACTTCAAGTGGTTTAAACGGTTATAACTTTATGTGTTGGACTACCACAATCATTTTTGCAACATTTTTACATGACACATAGGGCTTTATAGTATATTTTTTTGTTTTATATGGGGGGCAACTACAACACATTTTTAAAAAGTAATTAAAAAAACTATAGCTCCTTATTCTTTAAATATGCAAATTACTATAAGTTCCCTATGTTGGTCATATTGTTATATAATATGTATAGTTTCATGTAAATGGGGCAATAATGGTTTTGGTTGGTGTGGATGTTTTTTATTTTATGCATTTTACTATTTTTACTTAATTTTGTTATATATTTCTGCTTCAAAATGACATTAACACTTTTTTTATTTTGAACTTACCATTTACATTTTTTCTTTTATTTGTATTCTGTTAATTTTTTTATTGTAATTTTCTATAATTGCTTTATTATTTATTTCTTTTAAATATATATTTTCCACAAAATATGTGCCCCAAGAGGTCATAAAAAGACAGTTTTCGGGAAAGCTAACACTTTACCTTTTTATATTTATTATTTTAATTGTATTTTATAACTCATTGAGCACCATGCACATATCTGAGGAGAAGACAGAAGTAGAGTTGAGCAAACACCTAGATGTTCGGGGAGTTTGGCCGAACTTTAAAAAAAAGTTTGGGTTCGGGACCCGAACTTGGACCCGAACCGAAACCCCATTAAAGTCAATAGGGACCCGAACTTCACTTTATTATTTTCCGTTATAACATGGTTATAACGGAAAATAATAGTATTAGCTTTTTCAGATCTGAGTTTTCACGATCGTGAAAACTCAGATCCGACAGTATATTCTAACACAGAGGCGTTCCCATGCTGATGGAGACGCTTCAAGTTAGAATATACTAAGAACTGTGTACATAACTGCCCCCTGCTGCCTGGCAGCACCCGATCTCTTACAGGGGGCTGTGATCCGCACAATTAACCCCTCAGGTGCCGCACAGGTGTGCAGATCTCAGCCCCCTGTAAGAGATCGGGTACTGCCAGGCAGCAGGGGCCAGACCCCCCTCCCTCCCCAGTATTAAAATCATTGGTGGTTAGTATGCCCCCCTATTAAAATCATTGGTGTCCAGTGCGGCCTCCCCTCCCCCCCCCCCCTAATTAAATGGGGCTCCGATCGGTTACCATAGCAGCCAGGACGCTACTGCAGTCCTGGCTGCCATGGTTACTTAGCACTTTTAGCAGCATTATACTTACGGTTGCTCCTCCTACTGGTAAGTGACAGGTCTATGCTATATGCAATGCGCCGCACAGACCTTTCACTTACCAGTAGGAGGAGCGCCGGCCGGCCACAGACAGCGCATGTAAGTATAATGCTGCTAAAAGTGCTAAGTAACCATGGCAGCCAGGACTGCAGTAGCGTCCTGGCTGCTATGGTAACCGATCGGAGCCCCATTTAGGGGGTGGGGCACACTAGCCACCAACGATTTTAATAAGGAGGGGGGCCGCACTGGCCACCAATGATTTTAATACTGGGGAGGGAGGGAGGGGGGGCCGCACTGGCCACCAATAATTTTAATACTGAGAAGGGAGGGAGGTCTGGCCCCCTGCTGCCTGGAAGCACCTGATCTCTTACAGGGGGCTGTGATCCGCACAATTAACCCCTCAGGTGCAGCACCTGAGGGGTTAATTGTGCGGATCACAGCCCCCTCTAAGAGATCAGCTGCTGCCAGGCAGCAGGGGCCGTTAGTTCTCAGTATATTCTAACTTGAAGCGTCCCCATCACTATGGGAACGCCTCTGTGTTAGAATATACTGTCGGATCTGAGTTTTCACGATCTAACTCAAATCCGATGGTATTTTCTAACATAGAGGCGTTCCCATGGTGATGGGAACGCTTCAAGTTAAAATATACCATTGGATTGGAGAAAACTCCAATCCGATGGTATATTAATATTACCCGAACACCGAACCCGAACTTTTACTGAAATGTTCGGGTTCAGGTGCCGAACACCATAAAGTTCGGTACGAACCCGGCCTTTACAGGTCGGGTTCGCTCAACCCTAGACAGAAGCAGTAAAAAAACTGCTTTTGTTTTCTCGTTGGGTCCCACACTGTCACTGAAATCCAGGGACCCGACCTGCTTCTGTTACAGAGCAGGAGATGTAATCCAGGGCCATGCGGCACTCCCTGCAGAAACAGAGCCAATCAGCTGTGTTTCTGTACTGCAAGACGGGGGCTGCAAATCTCAGCTCTGTGGACAACCCTGCCTTAAGGGGAATCTGTTAGCTCCGAAACACCACCCAAACTAGAGTAAGCTTTGAATAGTGTAAGTGACGTTGAATCCGGTTATGTAATTTTTATATTTATACTCACCTAAATTCCGACACGGTGCTCTGTATGACCGGCAGCAAAATGCATTGTGAGGACTTCTCAGCTCATGCACATAATAGAGAGAACTCAACGAGGAGTCCTCACAATGCATTTTACTACTGGTTTCTTGGACTAAAGCCTCAGACTGCAAGTGAGTATATTTATAAAATTACATAATCGGACTTGCGTGAGTTACACTATACACCGGTTAATCTAGTGTGGGTGGGTGGGGGGTTAGAGCTGACAGATTCCCTTTAACTGTATAGCAAAAATGTAGTGTGAGCAGTGTGTAAATTTAGCTTCATTTATATAATATTTAAGAAATCTTATCAATCTTAACAAGGCTGGTGGATTTATAAGTGAAGTGTCACAGAGTGTCAGGTAGGTGCACAGGATACTGTAAAGGAGAGGGTTCATGGATATAGACACGGCACATGGGACTAAATGAAATAACGTCATGGATTGTCATGGGAAACCCTTGCAGTACTACAGCTTCAAATCTAATATTTTGTACCATATAATTTGCCATACATATGAATATAGTGCAGTATTTGTACAACCTTATTAATGCATTCAAATAAATATCCCATTTAAAGCATACAGGATAAATCAATTAACTATTCCCTAGAACTTGTGGAAAAGATTTAAAAACCTGAAAAAAGTAAGGATTATGTTTGGTAACAGTACAAACCATTATTTCACAAATCGATGACATTATCTGCAAATCATGTGTCAACGCTGACCTCTAGTGGTGCAAATAAATACTTCATCATGACTAGAGATGAGGGAATCTAAGCTGACGAAGTGGAATTTGATCAGACTTTCAGGAAAAATTGGATTTGCAACGAATCGCGCTTCGTGGTAACAAATATAAATTTTCCTAAAATGGTGGCTACACCTGTGAGGACTGAGGACATGGGGCAAGGAACTCTGGGAAGTCGGGATCACCCAGATTGACATGCCTGCATACAGCCAATCAGCAGCCAGCCAGCCCTGTGATGTCACAGCCCTATAAATACGGCAGCCCTTTCAGATTCTGCCATTTTCCAGCGTTCAGAGTGCAAGGACAGACGTGTGAAGGCGCTAGGGACAGCAATTGGAAGAACCTCTATGTTTAATTTAAAAAAATGGATTTATAAGTGCAGGGAAAGGATAGGGAAGAATTATTTCACAGCATTTTAGTGCAGGGAGAGATGTCAGAAGGCGCTAGGGACATTGACAGGAAAGAGATTTACAAGTGCAGGGAATGATTATTTGGGGATCCAAATAGTCAGTAGACAGCTCTGTCATTCCAGCTTTTTGTTATTGGGCTGCAAGTGTTATGTTGAAAAGCCTTTAGAGGCTTATATCTTAGTATATTATTCAGGACTACAAAAAAAATATATACGCACTGCCCTGTTGCAGTTATTTCTGGTGAAAGTGTATAGGGGCGTATTAAGTAAAGAAAAGAAAAATATATACGCACTGCCCTGTTGCAGTTATTTCTGGTGAAAGTGTATAGGGGCTTATTACAGTAAAAAAAGAAAAATATATTCTCAGTGCATTTCTGCAGTTAATTCTGGTGAAAGCATTGTCACGGAAGGTGTACAGGAAACAAGACAATGCAAAATGAATATATGACTCACTGGATCCAAAACTAAGGAACAAAAAGGGAGACCCCTGCATCAGACCTGCTCAGCCTATGCAATAATCCCAATGGTGGATGATCGCATATCCTCGTACCTCGACTATATAACACCTGAACACCCTACAATAGTGAAGGGACACGACCACCGGCTCCCTACACTAGACACGGAGGGAGTCAGGGTCACCTGGGATCCAGCAAATAGAAAATCACAAATGAAGGTACAACACTTAACTTGTAGAAGAACTGGGAAATAGGATCAGCATGCACACACACTCCAGGAAGCTGTATAAACCGCACACTAATGCATTATGGGGAGGAATTTAAAGGGATGCAATCAGTCCAACTACATGACAGCTGAGAGAGGCTAACGAGATGAGGAACTGAAAACCAAAAAACAAAGAAAACTCAAGGAGGAGGTTCTGAAAGGCTTCTGTCAGAGCTTCTCAGCTGTCTGGTTGTGACAAGCATATAGTGGCCTATTTCAGTCCAACAATAAAAATATATGCTCAGTTCACTTCTGCAGTTATTTTTGTTGAAGGCGTATAGGGGCGTATTACAGTAAAAAAAGATAAATATATACGCATTTGACTGGTGCATTTATTTCTGCTGAAAGCGTTTACTGGCCTATTTCAGTACAAAAAGAAAAATATATTCTCAGTTCACGTTGAAGGTTATATGTGTATAATGTGTTGAAAGCATAGCTGGGAGTCAACAGCGTGACAGCAGTGGCAGGTCGGGAGCAAAGCGTGCCCGGGGTAGAGCACCTGCTTCGCAGCAGCCTACCTGCCCGGGAAGTAGTGGTGCAGGGGTTCACAGAAGTAGCAGCGGTAGCTGTCAGTCAGTGCAGCGGTTATATGTGGTAAAATCTTTATTGAAGTATTTCGGTCGAAAAACTAAATTTATTCAGCAATCAGCACTGCGGTTATATGAGGTTAAATCTTCATGATGTCTCCATTATTAATCTGCAGCGTCGGGGTCCTCTGTGGCTTCTGCACATTTTCAAAATAATCCTTCAGTGGAGCTGCACAGCGCGGCCGGGGATGTATCAGAGGGGAGGGAGATGGGGCTGGGGGCCACCTGCTTCATTAATAAAGTGGGAGGAGCAGATGCGTGACATTACGCTGCCTGCCTGCTACTGGAGTTTCGAGTGAGTACTACGTGGATTGCGATACTGCTTCAGAGGATTTCTATAGTTTAACAAAGCTCCCATGCCTACAGGTTACATATGAATACTACAGTGAGCGGGGCCCGGTGTAATAGAATACAGTGACTGCATCAGGCCCCGCGGCCATTTCAATATCAGTTGCCGACCCCCATGCATTGGGGGTCATTCACTATTTACACAAGAACACTTTTATTGGGGGATCTGTAGATGACACATATATAGGATAAGATGCTATATACTGTATGTGTCATCCACAGATCCCCCCATAGCAGTGTCATCAACAGATCCCCCCATAGCAGTGTCATCCACAGTTCCCCATAGCAGTGCCACCCACAGATCCGCCATAACAGTGCCATCCACAGATCCCCATAACAGTGTGTATCCACAGATCCGCCATGATGGTGCCATCCACAGATGCCCCCATAACAGTGTCATCCACAGATCCCCTCCATAACAGTGTCTTTCACAGACCACCATTAGTTTAAAATTTCATGCAGCGTTCAGTGCTGCAGTTATATGTGGTAAATTATTTTGTGACTTATTTTGGTGAGGAAAAAAATTGTATTCAGCGTACAGCGCTGCAGTTATATGTGGTAAAATCTTTTGTGACTTATTTTGGTGGGGAAAAAAATTATTATTCAGCGTTAAGCGCTGCACTTATATGCGGTTAAATCTTTTGTGACTTATTTCGGTGGAAAAAAAATAGTATTCAGCGTTAAGCGCTGCACTTATATGCAGTAAAATCTTTTGTGATTTATTTCGGTGGGAATTTTTTTTTTTATTCAGCGTTAAGCGCTGCACTTATATGCGGTAACATCTTTTGTGAATTATTTCAGTGGAAAAACTATTTTCATTCAGCGTTCAGTGCTTCAGTTATATGTGGTAAAATCTTTTGTGGATTATTTAGGTGGAAAAACAAATATTCACCTCCTCCATAAACTTCCTCCTCTCTTCATTCTCATCCTCAACACACACTGACTTGACAATATATAAGTGGTGGCAGCACCACCTAGGGGCGAATAAAGGTAAAAGACACTGCCAGCCTGTTGATGGGAATTACAGCATGATACCACAATACATTTGATATGACATTTAGCAACAGTTTAAAGTGCCCACATATAGCACATAGTGGGACACTGCATCAAGATGAATCAGGCGTGGATCAGCCAGGATTTCCACACACCAATGCCTGATGCATCAGATTCGATCATCCATGGTGCCACACCAACAATTTGACAAAAGAGACCAGTTTCTTCTGGCTACCTGCCTCAGCTACTATTCTGATGCTGTTAGCCACCACACATCTGATGTCACGTGCTCCTTCTTTCACCCACCATCTTCAGCGGGTACTTGTATAAGCGTTTGATAGAACAGGTCTGTAGACATCTATGTGGAATCAGCTGACGACGGTGTAAAAGGAGTGCACTTCTTCTTGACGCTAACATCTACCTGTAAGGCTGAGTTGATACTTGAGTTATTTGGTCTGTTTTGGCCTTGTGACTGCCCAAATAAATTAAGTGTGCAGTGGTTCTAAGAGCAACTCCTGTCCTCTGCATGTCATACTGACTCACGGTATTATTTCACTACCAAAGCAGACTCCCTTTGCATGTTACTGCAAGGCACAGTGTTCTACACCACTATACAGGCTCTCAGCAGCCAGAAAATAGCAGCTTTTTAACACGATTCGCCGCAAATAAATTCAGCCGAATAGAATTTTTGAAAAATTCACTCATCTTTTATAATGACCAAAGTAGAGCCAAATTTTATTTATCGTAAATGGACGACAATGATCCAGTACTTCTCAAAATTAAAATTCAAGTTTTTATTCCAAAATCACAAAAACTTCTAGTGCACATAGTATCATGTATGTAGTCCACCATTTATCACAGCAAATTAAGATGCATTATCCATGGCAAATAAAATAATCGTAAACCATGACTTATAAACTACATTGTTTGTAACAGTTAGGGCTTGTGCACACGGCCTATGTTTTTTTGAGGTCCGATAATTGCCTTTAACAAGGATACCATGCCATGCCATTTGCATTTAGCATTTTGTAGGAAGGCCAGCCCCTAATTGAACTGTCCTATCCTTGTCCGTAAAATGGCGGGGCCATAGAACTTGGAGTGCTGTCCGCAGCTTTCGCGGCCCCCATTGAAGTGAATGGATGCACATTTGACCTGCGAAAAATGTGGATTGGATTATGTTTCTGTGCATGAGCCCTTAGAAAGATTTGCTTTCACTGAGCTGGCTACACTAAGGCCCCTTTCACACGGGCGAGTATTCAGCGCGGGTGCGATTCGTGAGTTGAACGCATTGCACCCGCACTGAATCCGGACCCATTCATTTCTATGGGGCTGTTCACATGAGCGGGGATTTTCACGCATCACTTATGCGTTGCGTGAAAAATGGACCATGTGATTGGAGCATGTGATCTGACGTCACCACAGGTCATTTAGCCCACAGCTAGTAAAGCAGAGACCGGGAACTACGCAATCAAGAGGAGAAGGTGAGTTAATTTTTATTTATTTTTTTAACCCCTCCAGCACTATTTTACTATGCATTCTGTATTCAGAATGCTATTATTTTCCCTTATAACCATGTTATAAGGGAAAATAATACAATCTTCAGAGCATCAATCCCAAGCCCGAACTTCTGTGATTTTCCTCACGCGAGTGCAAAACGCATTACAGTGTTTTGTACTCGCGCTGAAAAATCGTGCGTGTTCCCGCAACGCACCCGCCTCTTATCAGTGCCAAAAATAAGACGCCCGTGTGAAAGAGGCCTAAGGGCTGATTCACAAGACTGTGCTCAGTCCAGGAAACACGGTCTGTGTGTCGGCCACATCTGACTGTGGCTTCCCTGACCTGAACGGACTGCATCATAGTGATTTATGATACAGTCAGGCTATATCTGATCACGGTTTATTGTACTGTATTCACATCAGGTGAGTAAAGAATAATAGACCAGTGTAATTATCTGCTGCAGAGAATTGATTCAAATTTGCAGGATATGATAGCAAACAAGTCAGCATATATATTATATGTATATTATAATATCTCCTTCATATTTACAGTGAATACGGTTGCATGATAGAAATATCATCAACCACAATAGAAATGCTCGCTTTGCATGCAAACACCTGTACTTTGAAATAGAATGTTGAGATGACTAAATGTCTGTCTGCATTATCAAGGCAGTGATGAAACTACCTCTATCATCCTATAACTGTGTATTTTTTAAACAGTTGATGCATTCCAATGTGTTGATCTAGCAATGTGGATGGGGGCTGTCCTGTGATACATAAACCAGTCGCAACAAACCATGACATGCCATTTGTGTCATATTTTCTGGCCTTTTTCTCAGCATAGCAAAACTGGGGGCCAGGAAAACTGCATAAGGCTGGGATGACACATAGGTTTTTGCTTGTGTTTTATTGCACTTTTGTGGTTTTAGTGGTGTTGTATTTACCAGCATTTTTGGTATTTTTTTGTTTTTAGTTTTTTTGCAGTACGAACATCAGCTGCAGATGTTAGCAGAAGACCTATGGAAAATATGAAACGCACGACAGAGAAGCATTTTTTTGCTACTGGTAATTTGTTAATTAGGTAGCATTGTTTTGTCTTTCTTGCATCTTTTCAAAAAACATTGTATGCCGGAGCTTAGTAATGGACGAACATCGGCCGGGACACTTCGAGAACGCACGTTCGCGATCAAATGTTAGCGTACCGAGCGTTCGCGGCAGGCCCCATTCACTTTAAAGGGATTCTGTCACCTCGTTTTAGCTTATAGAGCTGCGGACATGCATGGCTAGATCGCTGCTAGCATGTCCGCAATATACCTGTCCCATAGCACTGTGTCCTTTTATTGTGTTTAAAAAAAGATTTTTATAGATATGTAAAGGACTCTGGTAAGGAGCTCAAGGGGCTCTACTAGCCCTCTTGGAGCCCAGCCACGCCCCCCTGTGAAGGAGCCCAGCACCGCCTGCAAATCTCCTCCTTGCTCACAGTTAGATTGCCATAATCTCTGTGCTGACATCAGCCTCATGAAAGGAACTGCGCATGCGCAATCTCGCGCATTGCAAGATTACGGCGATCTAACTGTGAGCAAGGAGGAGATTCAGAGGACGCAGGCGGTGCTGGGCTCCTTCACAGGGGGCCGTGGCTGGGCTCCAAAAGAAGGTTAGTACATCCCCTTGGGCTCCTTACTAGGGTCATTTACATATCTATAAAATCATTTTTTAAACACAATAAAACGACACAGTGCTATGGGACAGGTATATTGCGGACATGCTAGCAGCGATCTAGCCTTGCATGTCCGCAGCTCTATAAGCTAAAACAGAGTCAGAATCCCTTTAATGGCAGGCGAACCTTAAAAAACTTTTTGCAGCCACCAAATACTTAATAGAAGTGCACAAATAGTCCCACAACATGGACATTGACATACCAGAGGGGGATCAATGGCAAAAATTCCCCCCAAAAATTAGAATTTTAATCCGGGGCCATTTTTATGCATCTTAAGGGGAAACTCTCAAAAATGTGCCCTGCTGGAACCTAGACAATTTTTATTTTAGGCCACGGGAGTACAGGCCCCAAAAATTTGGCAATAACCTGACAATAACCTGGCAGTCACTGGATAACAATTTTACTGTAGGCCACTGGAGTAGAGGCCCCAAAAATTAGGCATTCACCTGACAGAAAAGACCTTTTATGCCGCTGTATATACATAAGACAAGGACCATTCTTTGTTCTGGGTGGTGGCGGCTATGTGTGGGCTGGCATGAGGAAATTCAATTACAAGTGGTCATCACAGGTATTGAATTCCTCTGAGATCCATGCCTCATTCTTTTTTAGAAATGTGAGGTAGTCCACACTGTCGTGAGCAAGGCGAGCGCACTTATCGGTCACGATCCCCCCTGCTGCGCTGAAAGTTCTTTCGGATAGGGGCAAGCCAAGAGTTCTATGGCTAATTGTGCCAGCTCTGGCCACAGGTCAAGCCTGCACACCCAGTAGTCCAGGGGTTCCTCGCCTCTCAGAGTGTCCACATCGGCCGTTAACCCAATGTAGTCGGACACCTGTCAGTCTAGGCATTCCCTGAGGCTGGATCCGGAGGGCGGCTGTCGATAGGTTGGCTGCAAGAATGATCTTATATCCGAAGTGACCAACACATCTTCAAACAGCCCTCTTCTTGCAGGCACAGTAGGATTGGTACCCGCACCTGTATCGCTGTTGGTGGCAATTCTTCTGCCAGTGCCCGCAACACCAGAATGCAGCATCTCTCGCAGCAAGGCCTGGAAATGCTGCATTTTGACAGCCCTCTGTGATGCTGGTAACATGTCTGACATTTTGTGTTTGTACCAGGGGTCTAAGTACTTTGCCACCCAGTACTGGTCCTTGCCCTTTATACTTTTTATATGGGGGTCCCTCTTCAAACACTGGAGCATTAAGGCCCCCATTTGCACTAAATTGTAAGTGGTGGGGCGCCCTTGCTCCTGCTCATCGCCCAGGAGAATGTTGACCTCGGTCTACTCCCCCAAGCCATGAACAACACCAGGGATCCCCCAAAAAGTTTAAAGTCCCCCTCAAAGCCTGCTCTTCTTGCTCCTCCTCCTTCCCTAACCACCATCCTCCTCTGACTCCTCTTCAGACTCCTGCTGACTTGTCTCAGATGGAGTAGTCCCCCTGGGAATTAATTCAGCATTGCGACTTCAGCATCTTCCAGCTCCTGCTCCTCAACAGCTTGATCAATGACACGCGATCATTGCACGCTCCAGAAAGAAGGTGTAAGGTACAATGTCACTAATGGTGCCCTGGCTGCGAGTAACCAGTTTGGTAATCTCATCAAATGGCCGCAGAAGTCTGCATGCGTCGCGCATGAGCAGCCACTGGTACAGTGAAAAGAAACCAAGCTCCCCAGAACCCGTCCTGCTGCAGAGTTCGTACAGATAGTCGTCAACATCACGTTGCTGCTGGAGCAGCCTATTAAGCATATACAAGGTGAAGTTCCAGCACGTCGGGCTGTCACAAATCAGACATCTGACGGGCCGTTTAAGATCTAAAATGGCCAGAAATTTTCCTGGCCTGCCGCAAGATGTCCCGGACCCCAGGGTACTTGGCAAAGAATCGCTGCATGACTAAATTCAGGACATGTGCCATGCATGGCACATGTGTCATTTTGCTCTGTTTCAGCTCGCTCAGCAGATTGGCACCTTTGTCGCACACCACTTTACCAACTGTCAAATTGAGCGGGGTTAGCCACTGATCGGCCTGTGACTGCAGAGCTGAAAGCAGTGCAGGACCAGTGTGGCTCTTGGCTTCCAGGCACAACAGCCACAGCACAGCATGGCAACATCTCACCTGGCACTTTGAATAGGTTCTGGGGAGATTGGGGGATGCAGCGGAAGAGGAGGTAACAGTGGAAAAGGAGGAGTCAGCCGAGGAGGAGACGGAGGATGGAGTAGGAGGAGTAGAAGAAGAGGCAGGCCTGCATGCAATCCGTGGCGGTAACACCAAATCCACGGGTTACATACTTGACGGCCGTTAGAAGGTTCACCCAGTGGGCAGTAAAAAAATATGTACTTTCCCTGCCCGAGTTTGCTAGACCACGTGTCTGTGATCAGATGTATCTTGGCACTCTGTGCCAGAGATATATTAACTTGCCACTGTACATGGCCATTTAGCTCTTGGATGCCCTTCTGGGAGAAATATTTCCTTACGGGGACTTTCCATTTCGGTGTGCCAAAGGCCACAAATTCTCTAAAGGCCTCCGAGTCCACCAGTTTATATGGCAGTAGTTAGCGGGCTAGCAGTTCCGGCAAGCCAGCGGTCAGCGGTTGGGCAAGAGGGTTATCCGGCGTCATCAACTTTTTACGCTCAAACATTTGGGCCACGGAAGCCTGCCTTCTGCCAGATGAACGCAACGACAGCACAGTGGAAGGTGGAGTGGAGGACACATGGGAGGAGAGAGGAGAAGGAGAAGAGACAGGACGTGGAACGCTGGGAGTGTGGCTTTGTGGTTTCTGACGGCGTTGCTCCCACTGGTCTTGGTGATGGGAGGTAAGGTGCCTTCTTAAGGCGGTCGTCCCTACCACGACTTATGCGTTGACAGCATAGGCTGCATATGGCAACACTATTGTCAGCAGCTGACACGTTTTAAAAAAGCCCATACTGCGGAGCCATGTCCCGGCGTCTTGGGAGCGCAAGATGTGACCGTGCATGGAGGATGGCTCGCGCCAGATACATTTGCAGTCTGCTTTTTGTCTCCTGTGCACTGCGAGATCTGCTTGCTTCTCCTCCTTCTCCTCCCTATCTGCTGCTCCGTCTCTCCCGCTGAACTCCCCTCCTCTTCCTCTCTTGTGGGAACCCAAGTGACGTCCATCGACACGTCATCATCGTTACCTTCACCACCACTGACAGAGATCTCGGAGTAGGCAGCAAGAGCGGGGACCACCCTCCTTGGGCTGATCTGGGTACTGCCGTCAGACCACTGGGTGGTGGAGGTTGCTATCTTCTCTTCCTCATCCGATGCCAAGAATGGCTGCGCATCGGTAAGGTCTGGGAATGGATGGGAAAATAATTCCTCTGACTCAAGTGGAGGGGCTATGGTGGTGGTGGTGTCTTTGGGGGTGCACACAGCAGAGGGTGAGGAGGGTGCAGAAGCGGAAGGCTGAGTCAGCCACTCAACAAACTCTGGTGCGTCCTTTGACGTAATCGCATGCACCTTCTCCAACTTCCCACTCAGGCTCTGTCCTGGTGCACCTGCCCGACCCCTACCACCCCTACGACCCTCTTCCTCTGCCTGTCATTTTCAAAACGACCCTGTGACAAAGTCCCTATAGAAGAGCAGTATTTGTGGAAACAGGTATATTGCAGGCCTCAATCATTATTTGGCGGAAGCCAGTATATCAAACCCCTTAATCAGTATTTTGTAGAATCAGGTGTATCACAGGCCTCAATCAATATTTGGTGGAACCAGGTATATCAAACCCCTTAAAGAGGACCTTTCACCTGTATAAACTATGTGAACTGAGTATGCTGCCATATAGAGCGGCGCCCAGGGATCTCACTGCACTTACTATTATCCCCGGGCGCCGCTTCGTTCTCCCGTTATAGGCTCCGGTACCTTTGCTCCTTAAGTTATAGTAGGCGGGTCTTCCCTTGTCCTGTGGGCGTCTCCTTCTCCTAGGCTGCAGCGCTGGCCAATCGCAGCGTACAGCTCACAGCCTGGGAGAAAAAAAACTCCCAAGCTGTGAGCTGTGCGCTGCGATTGGCCAGTCTGCATCCTTCAAGAAAAACATGATTTTCATGCAGGACAATGCTCCATCACACGCGTCCAAGTACTCCACAGCGTGGCTGGCAAGAAAGGGAATAAAAGAAGAAAATCTAATGACATGGCCTCCTTGTTCACCTGATCTGAACCCCATTGAGAACCTGTGGTCCATCATCAAATGTGAGATTTACAAGGAGGGAAAACAGTACACCTCTCTGAACAGTGTCTGGGAGGCTGTGGTTGCTGCTGCACGCAATGTTGATGGTGAACAGATCAATACACTGACAGAATCCATGGATGGCAGGCTTTTGAGTGTCCTTGCAAAGAAAGGTGGCTATATTGGTCACTGATTTGTTTTTGTTTTGTTTTTGAATGTCAGAAATGTATATTTGTGAATGTTGAGATATTATATTGGTTTCACTGGTAAAAATAAATAATTGAAATGGGTATATATTTGTTTTTTGTTAAGTTGCCTAATAATTATGCACAGTAATAGTCACCTGCACACACAGATATCCCCCTAAAATAGCTAAAACTAAAAACAAACTAAAAACTACTTCCAAAAATATTCAGCTTTGATATTAATGAGTTTTTTGGGTTCATTGAGAACATGGTTGTTGTTCAATAATAAAATTAATCCTCAAAAATACAACTTGCCTAATAATTCTGCACTCCCTGTATTGCAGTCTATAAAATAAGTGATCAAAGGATCACATGTTAAAATGAGGACTAAAAAGTACAGGAAAAAATGTTTAAAAAAAAAAAAAAAAAACAACTTTATGATTCAAATAACCCCTTTCCCAATTTACATATAAAAAAAAATTAACAATTTGTCCAAAATCTATAAAAAAAATAATACAAAAATGTATCATGCATGGTGAATACTGAAATAAAAAGTGATCAAAAGGTTGTATGTACTCCAAAATGTATGTACCAGAAAAAACTATAGGTTGCCTCACTAAAAAACAAACTCTTATACAGCTTTGTAGACAGAATTATATAAAAAAAGGTATTGGTGTCAGTATAGTTATAATGCAAAAAAAAAAAATTGAAAGGTTTTTGTCTTTTAAAAGTAGTAAAACATTATGAAACTATATAATTTTGGTATCGCTATAATCACACTGACTTGCAAAATAAGTTTATCATTTCATTTTTAGAGCCATATAAACAAATTAAAGGGGTATTCCGGTTACCATAAATAAAACGTATGTTTTAGACTAATTCATCAGTTTCACATATTTACCGTTTAGTAGTTATAAAAGTAGTTTTCGTACTCTGCTACCCACTGTATTTCCTCATAAATTACCATGGCATCGACCTGTAGTTCTGAGCCTTTGTTAGGTCGAGCATGCTCAGTGTGTTGCTATCAATTCTCTAGCTAAATGTCTTGTGAAATAAAGGGAGTGTTAGTTTGCTGGTGATTACTGAGCAGAGGGGGCATGACTGCACTGTATATCAGGCAGCCAATCAATAAACATCAACCCTCATGAACAAACACAAACTCACAGCAGAAAGCTAGGCATTGTGGGAATTGTTGTCTTTGAAGTTTATGAGGGAAGATCAGGTGCCATGATACTCTCAGTGTGTTGCAGGCTCACATAGGAGCTAGACAAATGGATTTCAAGGTAAATTGAGTCTCTAGTTATATGTATAGGTATGGATTCTGGTTGGGTCACATCTTGCAGCTAGGGATGAGCGAATCGACTTCGGATAACACTTTGTTTGAATACTGTACAGAGTGAGCGCTCTGTACAGTATTAGAATGTATTGGCTCAGATGAGCCAAAGTTATTACTTCGCGAAGTCTCGCGAGACTTCGCATAATAACTTCATAAATTAGTTTCTACTGTAAAAAAACTTTTCCTGAACTCAGGTTCGGTTCCAAGGTACCACAAGTTATTATACGAAGTCTCGCGAGACTTTGCAAAGTAATAACTTCGGCTCATCTGAGCCAATACATTCTAGTACTGTATGGAGCGCTCGCTCCGTACAGTATTCAAGCGAAGTATTATGTGAATTGACTTCGGATGTTTCATCCGAAGTCGATTCGCTCATCCCTACTTGCAGCCTTAATGCAGTTTTTTAAAAATTAAGTTACTTTACTGGAATACCCCTTTAAAAAAAAAAAAACATGGCCAAATTGCATTTTGTTTTTCAAATTAACCCCACAAACATTTTGCCCTATTTTTAATACTTTATATAGTAAATTAAATGGTGCCATTAAAAATACAAATGTCCTACAAAAGATAAGCCCTCATCTAGCTATGTGAACAAAAAAGTAAAACAGTTATGGCTCTTAGAAAGTCGGGGGGGAAAATGCAAACGAAAAAGCAAAAATTGACCTGGTCCTGAAGGGAGTTAAAGGGGTTGTCTCACTTCAGCAAATGGCATTTATCATGTACAGAAGGTTAATACAAGGCATTTATTAGTGTATTGTGATTGTCCATGTTCCCTCCTAGTTTGATTCATTTTTCCATCGCATTATACACTGCTTGCTTCTATTATTACGACCACCATGCAATCCAGCAGTGGTGGAAGTGCTTGAAAAATAGTCTTGGATTATAGGGTGGTCGTAACCATGGAAACGAGCAGTGTATAACATAATGGGGAAAAAAACCTAGTCATTAAAGAAAGAAGAAAGAAAAATGTACAATCACAATACATCAGTAAGTGCCTTGTATTAACTTTGTCTACATGATAAATGCCATTTGCTGAAGTGAGACAACTCTTTAACCTCCTAACAGACACATTAAAATTGGAAAAACCCTCCCAAAAATGAACTTTTTTTAATTGTAGATCTTTAATATGTGTCTGAAGCAAAAATGTTTGGTGCACAACGCAGGGGACACAATTGAGTTTTTAACCCCTTAGTGACATAACTAATTCTAGCCTTAATGACCAGTAACATTTTTCCCCTCTGTGTTCCAGCAGTCATAACTTTTTCATAAAAAAAAAAAAAAAAAAACAAGATCAAGCCCATATCTCTATCTGCTACCATTCCCAAGATATAAGCAGCTAAACCGTCCTCCCACCTCTCCCCGCGGCCTGAGCTATGCTCAGGCTGAACTGTTACTTGCTTTTCTCAAAGCCAGAGCAGAGCTCAGGCAAAACTGTTAGGTGGTTAAAGAAAAATTTCATAGAACTGCAGCAAACTGGTAGATGCTCTCTAGCAGCACAAGATCTCAGCCTTATTGTTCAGTCATGATTTTTATTGTGCACACTCAATAGATGTCCCTCTGATTTGCACCACTGATGTCATGGCTGCTACCTGAACAGCTGGAATTCACTTGCACGATTTTGAGAAATGTTCACCTGATGAGATCTGATTCCATCGTAGCCACAAATCATATCACTATAAGCATAGTTACAGCTCATTTGGGTTAATACTGTACAAATATTGTACTCACCGCAGAAGATGATATTAACTTTATTTGATTGAGAGCTTTGGACAGGCTGTCTTCAATTTCAAAATCATCTAAGGAGAATAAGTCCCCAGCTCTAGACAGATCTTTCTGTTCCAATACCAACTGGAACAAATGGTGCATGGCTGTTACTTACTCCATAGACAGGCCTTACAGCCATCCACTTACAAATACATATTTAACATTTATTTTCTTCCGTTCTGGAATATAGACATAAAAAGTATAATTAGTAACACTAAACATACAGACACATCCATAATGCAGTCATGTGCATGAGGCCTTAAAGAGGAACAATCAGCAGGATCAACTATATTAAATAAGGAAAACTGGTTGCAGTTCCTGAGAAAAAAGGCTTTTATTCTTCATGCAAATAAGAGCTTCAGTGCTCTCATTGACAGGGTCTAGCTCCTTGGTAAACCTCAACTCCTCCCGTATTCAGTGCTGGGCACAACCCTCTTTGCACTAAAGCCCTCATTTACATAGAAAATGAACGCTTTTTTTCCTCTGGAACACTGCAACCAAATTCAACCAAGTATTTATTATAATCAACAGAATCAACCCTACCAGGTAGTATTCCTGGTTTAACCCCTTAAGGACACAGCCCTATTTCACCTTGAGGACCAGGCCATTTTTTGCAAATCTGACCACTGTCACTTTAAGTGCTGATAACTTTAAAACGCTTTGACTTACCCAGGCCGTTCCGAGATTGTTTTTTCGTCACATATTGTACTTCATGACACTGCTAAAATTGGGTCAAAAAAGTTAATTTTTTTGCATAAAAAAATACCATATTTACCAAAAATTTGGAAAAATTAGCAAATTTCAAAGTTTCAGTTTCTCTACTTCTGTAATACATAGTAATACCCCCAAAAATTTTGATGACTTTACATTCCCCATATGTCTACTTCATGTTTGTAGCATTTTGGGAATGATATTTTATTTTTTGGGGATGTTACAAGGCTTAGAAGTTTAGAAGCAAATTTTGAAATTTTCAGAAATCTTCAAAATCCCACTTTTTATGGACCAGTTCAGGTTTGAAGTCACTTTGTGAGGCTTACATAATAGAAACCACCCAAAAATGACCCCATTCTAGAAACTACACCCCTCAAGGTATTCAAAACTGTTTTTACAAACTTTGTTAACCCTTTAGGTCTTCCACAACACTTCATGGCAAATGGACATACATTTTTAGAATTTAGATTTTTTGGAAAATTTTCCAATATAATCAATTTTTTCCAGGAAAAAAACAAGGGTTAACTGCCAAACAAAACTCAAAATGGGTTGCCCTGATTCTGTAGTTTGCAGAAACACCCCATATGTGGTCGTAAACTACTGTTTGGCCAAACGGGAGGACATAGAAGGAGGGGAACGCCATATAGGTTTTGGAAGGCAGATTTTGCAGGACTGGTTTTGTTTATACCATGTCCCATTTGAAGCCCCCCCTTGCACCCCTAGAATAGAAATTCCAAAAAAGTGACTCCATCTAAGAAAGTACACCCCTCAAGGTATTCAAAACTGGGTTTACAAACTTTGTTAACCCTTTAGGTGTTCCACAAGAGTTAATGGCAGATGGAGAAACAATTTAGAAATTTCTATTTTTTGGAAAATTTTCCATTTTAACCCATTTTTTCCAGCAATAAAGTAAGGGTTAACAGCCAAACAAAACTCAATATGGGTTGCCCTGATTCTGTAGTTTGCAAAAACACCCCATATGTGGTCGTAAACTACTGTTTGGCCAAACGGGAGGACATAGAAAGAGGGGCACGCCATATGGGTTTTGGAAGGCAGATTTTGCAGGACTGGTTTTGTTTATACCATGTCCCATTTGAAGCCCCCTGTTGCACCCCTAGAATAGAAATTTCAAAAAAGTGACTCCATCTAAGAAAGTACACCCCTCAAGGTATTCAAAACTGGGTTTACAAACTTTGTTAACCCTTTAGGTGTTCCACAAGAGTTATTGGCAGATGGAGAAACAATTTAGAAATTTCTATTTTTTGGAAAATTTTCCAATATAATCAATTTTTTCCAGGAGTAAAACAAGGGTTAACTGCCAAACAAAACTCAAAATGGGTTGCCCTGATTCTGTAGTTTGCAAAAACACCCCATATGTGGTCGTAAACTACTGTTTGGCCGAACGGGAGGACATAGAAGGAGGGGAACACCATATGGGTTTTGGAAGGCAGATTTGGCAGGACTGGTTTTGTTTATACCATATCCCATTTGAAGCCCCCTGTTGTACCCCTAGAATAGAAATTTCAAAAAAGTGACTCCATCTAAGAAAGTACACCCCTCAAGGTAATTAAAACTGGGTTTACAAACTTTGTTAACCCTTTAGGTGTTCCACAAGAGTTAATGGCAGATGGAGAAACAATTTAGAAATTTCTATTTTTTGGAAAATTTTCCATTTTAACCCTTACTTTATTACTGAAAAAAATGGGTTAACAGCCAAACAAAACTCAAAATGTGTTGCCCTGATTCTGTAGGTTGCAGAAACACCCCATATGTGGTCGTAAACTACTATTTGGCTAAACGGCAGGACATAGAAGAAGGGGAACGCCATACGGTTTTTGGAAGGCAGATTTTGCTGGACTGGTTTATTTACACCATGTACCCTTTCAAGCCCCCTGATGCACCCCTAGAGTAGAAACTCCATAAAAGTGACCCCATCTAGGAAACTATGGGATAAGGTGGTTGTTGTTTTGGGACTATTTTAGGGGTAAATATGATTTTTGGTTGCTCTATATTACACTTTTTTGAGGCAAGGTAACAAAAAAATTAAATTCTAAAATTTTTCTACATTTGCTATTTAGTTTTGTGGAACACCTAAAGGGTTAACATAGTTTGTAAAGTAACTTTTGAATACCTTGAGGGGTGTAGTTTCTTAGATGGGGTAACTTTTTTGGAGTTTCTAGTCTAGGCTACA
Source organism: Bufo gargarizans (assembly GCF_014858855.1). Classification (NCBI taxonomy): domain Eukaryota; kingdom Metazoa; phylum Chordata; class Amphibia; order Anura; family Bufonidae; genus Bufo; species Bufo gargarizans. The sequence continues at coordinate 154,657,632 of NC_058083.1, forward strand.
TCAGGGGGGGCTTCTAATGGGACATGGTGTAAAAAAAAAAAACTGTCCATCAAAATCTGCCTTCCAGAAACCATATGGAGTTCCCTTCGTTCTATGGCCTGCCGTGCGGCTATATAGCCATTTACGACCACATATGGGGTGTTTCTGCAAACTACAGAATCAGGGCCATAAATATTGAGGTTTTTTTGGCTGTTAACCCTTGCTTTATTACTGTAAAAAAAGGATTCAAATGGAAATTTTGCCCAAAAATTGGTGTTTTGGCACCGTTTTTATTTTATATTTTTAACGCTGTTCATCCGAGGGGTTTGGTCAAATGTTATTTTTATAGCGACGACTTTTACACACGCGACGATGCCCAATATGTATGGCTCTCAGACTTTGGAGACACTAAGCAGGCATCCTAAAACTGCGGCCCTCCAGATGTTGTAAAACTACAATTCCCACCATGCCCTGCTGATGGCTCTAGGTTGTCTGGGCATGCTGGGAGTTATAGTTTTACAACATCTGGAGGGCCGCAGTTTGAGGATGCCTGCACTAAAACTAATATTTTTTTGGGGGAAAAAAATTGTTTCTGTGTCTCCAAAGTCTGAGAGACATAGTGTTTTATGTTCTCTAGGGGACTGTTGGAGATTATAAAAATTTAGTACTCCATGGAAGTGTGATACTCCCTGAAGCAATCGATAACACAGAGGCCCGGATGATCGGGGCAAGTGTCACACTGAGTAGTGGTGTCCTTCCGTATCCCCCTCTTGTGACACACTCTGCATCTTTTTTGGGTTCGTCCCTTCTTTCCAGTATGGGGGACCACACCTGGAAAGTGTTGGCCAGGGACGATCCGGGCGCCTCCAGTTCCCGAGGTACTCCGGCCTGCTCTTTCCCGGTCCGAAAAGATCAGGTCTTTGAGGACTGCCTCATAGAACTGGAGGAATGTCCCTGTGCTGCCAGCGCTTCGGGATAGTACAAAAGAGTTGTACATGGCAACCTGTACCAAGTAGACCGCAACTTTTTTGTACCATGCCCGGGTTTTGCGCATGGCATTATATGGCTTGAGGACTTGATCAGAGAGATCAACTCCTCCCATATACCGATTGTAGGTGACGATACAATCGGGCTTGAGGACCGTTGCCGCGGTACCTCGCACAGAGACGGGGGTGGTGCTGTTACTGTGGATTGTAGACAGCATAAGGACATCCCTCTTGTCCTTATACCTGACCAGCAACAGGCTTCCACTGGTAAGGGCACGGGTCTCACCCCTGGGGATAGGTACCTGGAGGGGGTGGGCAGGGAGGCCGCGTTGATTTTTCCGCACGGTCCCACAAGCAAACGTGGATCTGGCGGCAAGGGACCTGAACAAGGGAATGCTGGTATAAAATTTGTCCACGTACAAGTGGTAACCCTTATCCAGCAGTGGGTACATAAGGTCCCACACGAGTTTCCCGGTAACACCCAGAGTGGGGGGACATTCTGGTGGTTGAATCCGGGAATCTCGCCCCTCGTACACACGAAATTTGTAAGTGTACCCTGAGGTACTCTCACAAATTTTGTATAGCTTCACGCCATACCTCGCCCGCTTTGTGGGAATGTATTGGCGGAAACTGAGTCTCCCCTTGAACGCAACGAGAGACTCATCAACCGCTACCTCCCTTCCAGGTACGTAGGCCTGCTGAAATGTGGCCCCAAAGTGATCAATGACCGGCCGTATCTTGTACAGCCGGTCATAGGCAGGATCACTTCGGGGGGGACATGCTGCATTATCGGAATAATGCAGACATTTCCGGATGGCCTCAAACCGGGAGCGTGTCATGGCCGTACTGTACAGTGGGGTCTGGTAGAGTATGTCCCCACTCCAGTAATGCCTGACACTGGGTTTTTGCACTAGACCCATATGCAGCACGAGGCCCCAAAATGTCCTCATCTCGGCTGCACTGACCGGCGTCCAGCCACCGGGTCTAGCCAAAAATGAGCCCGGGTTTTGAGCGACGAACTGTTGGGCGTACAGATTCGTCTGCTCCACCATCAGATTCACCATTGGGTTACTGAAAAAAAAACTAAAAAAGTCAATTTCAGTAAACCCCACTGTGGGAATCTGGATTCCAGGATTGCCAGCGAAATCCGGAATCTCAGGCTCAAAGTCCACTGGGGGACACCAGCTAGTGGTGGGGGGGGGGGGGGCTGGTGGTGGGGGGGTCTGGGGTCTGAAAGCTGAAACAAAAAAGTTTAGAATAAATGTGCTTTTTTTTTTTTTTAACTTAACTTTTTTTTAACTTTTCCCTTCTATCCCTGCCTAAAGGTGCCTCTCCCTCACTGACCCTAACCTACCTGGGTGGCGATGGGTGCAGGAGGGTGATGGATGCCGATTAGGGGGACACAGGAGCTGGTGCTGGACGATGCTGCACGGTCAGGGTGCTGGACAGGAAGAGGAGGGGAGAGAGGAGCGCAGGAAGTTTGAATCTCACGCCTCTCTCCCCTGCACCAATCAGCACCCTGGACAGCGGCATTCAGCACCAGAGCCAGCACCGCCTCTCCAAATCCTCAGACTGCGATAGGTGGTGTATAATTACGCCACCGATCGCAGTCTTTTTCCGGTTCATCGGGTCACAGGACACCCGAATGGACCGGAAACGCAGAAAACCGCATGTCTGAATTGACCTGCGGTTTTCTGTGATCGTTGATGCGGGGGGGTCAAATGACCCCCCCCCCCCTGCATTGTTACAGGATGCCGGCTGAATGATTTCAGCTGGCATCCCGTTCCGATTAACCCCCGCGGCGCCGGCATCGCTATTTAAAGCCATGACGTACCGGTACGTCATGTGTCCTTAAGGACTCGGGAAACATGCCGCACCGGTACGTCATGTGTCCTTAAGGGGTTAAAGGGGTTTTCCAGGATTTAACTATTGATGGCCTATCATCAGGAATGGCCATCAATATTTGAGCGATAGGGTTCCGACACACCGCACCCCTGCCAAATCTGCTGTTTCAGAGTAGCTGCGGCTCCTAAACTACAAAGTACACGTGGATGTAGCTTCACTTCTATTCACTTCAATGGAAGCAGCACTGCAGTAACCGGTTCCGTCCACTACCCAATGGATGGAGCTGTGTAGTTCCAAAGTCCAGCGCCAAAGGTACAACTAAGCAGTTGATTGTCAGGGATACAAAGTAAAGTTAAAGAGTAAGGGTGCACTTCATAAAAAAATTTGATATGTCATATTGACACATCAAAGGTTTTGATTGGTGGGGTCCCAGTGCGGACTCTAATGCTAATCGCTAAAACGAGTAGTTAGAAGTGCTTAGCTGAGCACTTTCATTCCTTGCCGCTGAAGACAGCTCAATAGAAAGTCTAAGAAATCTTCAGCTTCAACTTCTGCAATGAGTAGAAACCAGTTCAGAGCTTCCAACTCCAGGTTTTGTGATTGCCGGGGTAGTAAGCGCTCGGACCCCTAATGATCAAAACTTCTGATATGTTGCTATGACATATCACAAGATTTTGCAAAGTGCAGTAAAGGTCGATTTACATGGGCGATATCCGTCAGATTATCAGTTCCTACAAATGCTTGTTCCTGACAATCTGTCCATCTAAAGTGCAGCTGATCACCCGATGAACGAGTGAAACTGTTGTTAGTGCTTGCAAGCAAATTAACGTGTCTGGGAGGAGGATTGTGCTATCTAATCAGTACTCTGCTGCCCAAAAACAATGCAGCAATAGCAATTGCTCATTCTCATACTGTGGTAGTAATCACTGCTTGCAAATGCAGCACTTCACCCCCACTGAACGAGCAGCTGTTTGTCAGGAAGAAAAGCTTCCTTCCCGATAATCAGCTTGACCTCTGCACGTGTAAATTATAAATTTACACATGCGTAATATACAAAATACAATAAACAAGAAACTATTAACAGACTCACAAGAGCTTACAAGGGAAGTGGGTGAACACAGTAGGTGAGGGCAAAGGCTGCTCATTTCGCTGCATGGTGCCACCATGCTTTGTGGAGAGGCTTTCCTGAAGAGGTGGGTTTTCAGGTTACTTTTGAAGGTTTGGATGTTGGGGGAGAGTCTGATGTGCTGGGGTAGCGAGTTAAGAAAGAGGGGAGAGGCATATCAGAAATCTTGTAGTCGATTCTGTGAAGAACAGATGAGAGGACAACAGAGAAGGTCCTGGGAGGATCGGAGATTACGTGTGGAGATGTATCGAGAAAACAGGTCTGAGATTAAAGGATGGGACTGGACTAGTGGACGGCTTACATGTAGTTATTAGTATTTTAAACTGACTTCCCTGGGCAATGGGGAGCCGGGGAGGGGGGACTTAAAGGCTAAACAAGCAGAGAGGTAGATAAACCGGGCAGCGGAGTTGAGAATAGATTGGAGGATAGCGAGAGTGCTAGATGGGAGGCCACAGAGGAGAATGCTGCAGTAGTCCAGGAAGGAGATGACGATGACATGCACTAGCATTTTAGGCTACAATCACACTAGCATTAAAATTTTCCGGTATTGAGATCCGTCAAAGGGTCTTAATACCGGAAAAAAATGCTTCAATTATGTCCCCATTCATTGTCAATGGTGACAAAACGTAACTGAACAGAACTGAATGCTCCAAAATGCATTCCTTTCCGTTCTCATACCGTTCGCAACATGCTGCTGTTTGCTTTGCGTTCTGGGATGCAAGTTAATGGGGACGGATCCGTTTTCTCTGACACAATCTGACACAATAGAAAACGGATCCGACCCCCATTGACTTTCAATGGAGTTCATGACGGATCCATCTTGGCTATGTTAAAAATAATACAACTGGATCCGTTCATAACGGATACAGATAAATGGAAGCGTTTTTACTGAACCCTGCCGGATCCAGCAAAAACACTAGTGTGAAAGTAGCCTTAGTTGGCTCAGGGGGGGAGAAAGGAGTGAATACGAGAGATGTTCTTAAGTTGAAAGCGGCAGGTGGAGGTGACGGTTTGGATGATTGCCTTAAAAGACAGGGTAGAATTAAATGTTAGCCCCCAGGCAGTGGAACTGTGAGACTGGAGAAAGTGTTGTGCTATTAAATGTAATGGATAGGTCAGGTAGGGAGGCTGAGTGACATGAGGGAAAGATGTTGAATTCAGTTTCTCCATGTTGAGTTTTAGGAAGTGGGAGGAGAAAAGAGAAGATATAGCCAACATGTTGGGATTCTGGATAGCAGCAATGTGAAATTTTGGGCCAGAGAGATAGATTTGAGTGTCGTCAGCATAAAGGTGGTATTTGAAGATATAGGACTCTATGAGCTGTCCCAGGCCAAATTTATAAATGGACTAAAATAGGGTACCCAGGACAGAGCCTTGAGGGATACAACAGGGGCATGATGAGGAGGTGGTGTATGAATGGAAAACGCTGAATGTTCTGCTGGTGAAGAACAAGGAGATCCAGGGCCAGGTCTTTGATGCCAAGGGAAGATAGGGTTTGTAACAGGAGAGAGTAGTAGACAGTATCAAAGGCAGTGGACAGGTCAAGGAGAGTAATGACATTTAGCAGATGGTTGGCGACTTTAGTTAGGGAAGTTTCAGTGGAGTGATTGGGTCTAAAGCTGTATTGTAGTTAATCAAAAAGTGAATAGGATGAAAGGTGGGAGGACAGTTTGAGGTGGACACGTTGTTCTTGGAGTTTTGATCTGAATGGGAGTAGTGAGATGGGGCAATAGCTGGATAAAGAGGATGGATCCAGGGAAAGCTTCTTGGGTACGTGTCACGGGAAGTACGTGGAAGGAAAGACAACCAAAGGGAACCACAACAAAACAACAACAGACTAGGCCCCAAACCTAGGGAGTAAAGAGGTCACCTCCTAGCATTCCCTAAAACTCAACCTAAGCTGCTAACAACATGTGCAAATCTCAATGGTAGAAATGCAAATGCACAGGAACCTGAGACTGCTGAAACACTGCACCAAACCCTCAGCTTAGGGAACAGGGAAAGAGGCAACCGGCTCCTTCCAAACTGAAGGAGCCAGTGTCTCCCTGAGGCCTAGTCAGGACAGACACATCAAGAAAAGGGAAAGGACTTAGCTTGAGATGTAACTGGAACAGGAGAACCACCACACAAGCAGAGCACTTCACAAAAGAGCTATCAGCCACAAGGAAGCAAGTGAGAGGCGGAACATATAAAGAGCCACCTGACTGATAATGAGCAGCATCTGCGTAGGGGTGGAAACCTGTCAGCAACAATGAAAACAAGAGAGATCTGTCAGATAGACTCGAGTCTTCCGTCTATTTGAACTTCTAAGATCTCTCCCAGGGCCAGCGGTGACAGTAACCCCCATTCTATCGGTGACTTCCGGGTACCTAGGACCAACTTTATCAGGGTGGGCTCTGTGAAAGGCCCTCAGAACCTGACTGGCATTCACATCAATCGCCGGGACCCACATTCTCTCCTCCGGACCGTAATTCTTACCATAAACGAGGTATTGAAGGGAACCCCGAAGGAAACAAGAGTCAACAACTCTGGAAATTTGAAACTCCAGGTGGAGATGGCAAGGAAGATGGTACAGCAGGTTCAACATAACTCTTTAACAAAGATTTATGGAAGACATTATGGATCTTCCAAGCTTGCGAAAGTTCAATGTGAAAAGAAACCGGATTGATAATGGCAGAGATCTTGTATGGACCAATAAATCTTAGACCTAACTTCCAGGAAGGCACCTTCAACTTAATGTTCTTAGTGGACAACCACACCAAATCACCCACATTCAGGTCTGGACCAAACACATGTTTCTTATCAGCCATATGTTCATACCTATCGCCCATCTTTTTTAAATTGATATATATTTTCTGCCAGAAAGATGATAAGGAAGAAGCAAATCTCTCTTCATCAGGTATACCAGAAGACTATTCCCAGAGAACGTACCAAACTGAGGGTGAAACCCATATGCACCAAAAAATGGTGACTTATCAGTGGACTCCTGACAATGGTTATTCAAAGCAAATTCAGCCAAAAATGAGGACCACTCCTCCGGATTCTTAGCAACAAAACACCTCAAATATGTCTCCAGATTCTGGTTGGTGCGTTCAGTTCAAAAGCCGAAGAGAAGGACAAACGAATCCCCAGGCAAGTACAGAAAGCCTTCCAGAATCTAGACACAAATTAAGTCCCTCTATCAGACACCACATCAGAGGGAATGCCGTATAATTTCACAATGTTATCAACAAATGTCCAAGCCAGAGTTTTGGCATTGGGTAAACCAGAAAATGGAATAAAGTGTGCCATCTTACTAAAGCGGTCGACCACCACCAAAATCACCGTCATCCCCGAAGAACTGGTAAATTGGTGATAAAGGCCATGGACAAGTGCATCCAAGGATGGGATGGACAAAGGAAAAAGAGATCCCGAGGGCTGAGTATGAGTCACCTTGGCACATGCACAGGTCTCACAAGCTGCCACATAGCTCTCAACACTCTTACGTAAACCCGGCCACCAGAATCTCAGAGAAATAAGATCAACAGTGGATCTGCTCCCAGGGTGTCCAGCAAGGACAGTATCATGATGTTCCTTAAACACCTTATGACGAAGCTCAGAAGGAACAAACAACCTCCCTGGGGGACAGGAATCAGGTGCCTCTCCCTGAACTTCCAACACCTCTGCCTCTAGTTCAGAATATAGGGCGGATACAACCACCATATCAGCCAAAATCAGACCAGGATCCTCAGAATCACCCCCTTCCCCAGGGAAACGACGCAACAAGGCATCTACCTTGACATTCTTGACCCCAGGGCGAAAAGTGACAATGAAATTAAATCTGGTAAAAAACAAAGACCATCGGGTTCAAACGTTTAGCCGACTCAAGGTAGGCCAGATTTTTATAATAGGTAAATACAGTAATGGGATGAATCGCTCCTTTTAACCAATGACGTCATTCCTCAAAGGCCAATTTAATAGCCAGCAACTCTCTATTGCCAACATCATAATTTCTCTCGCCAGAAGAGAGTTTAAAAAAAAAAAAAAAAAACACACAAGGGCGCCATTTGCCAGGAGAAGGACCCTGTGACAGAACTGCCCCAACTCCCACTTCTGATGCGTCCACCTCAAAAATAAATAGCTGAGACACATCAGGCTGCACCAAAATGGGAGCAGAGGAAAAACATTTCTTGATAGTGGAAAAAGCATGTAACGCCTCTTCCGACCAGACAGAGAAATCCACCCCTTTCTTAGTCATGTCAGTCAGAGGTTTGACAACAGTGGAATAATTCAAAATACATTTTCTGTAGTAATTGGTAAACCCCAAAAACCTCATAAGCGCTTTCTGATTCTTGTGCAGATCCCATTCCAAGACCGCACTGACTTTTTTGGGATCCATGCGAAAGCCCTAAGCGGAAAGCAGGTAACCCAGAAAAAGAAATCTTTTGAACAGCAAACACACATTTTTCTAACTTGGCATATAACTTATTCTCCCGGAGGACCAGCAAGACTTGTCTCAAATGATCCTGATGACTCTCCATGTCGGGCGAGTAAATCAATATGTCATCCAGATATACAACAACAAACCTTCCCACCAAATGATGAAAAATGTCATTGATGAAATGTTGAAATACTGCCGGGGCATTGGTCAAACTAAAAGGCATGACCAAGTTCTCAAAATGATCCACAGGAGTATTAAAAGCTGTCTTCTATTCATCCCCCATATACGCCTCTTAGGTCTAATTTAGAAAACACCTTAGCTCCAACAATTTGGTTGAACAAATCTGGGATCAGGATCACGGATAGTGATGTGATTGAACTCTTGGAAATCTAGACACGGTCTCAATGTCCCATCTTTTTTCTTTACAAAAAAGAACCCCGCTGCCATAGGTGACTTAGATGGTCTGATGTGTCCCTTTGCCAATGTCACGGCGGACAGTATCTCAGATATACAGACAACCAAATAAACAAGTGTCTAGGCTAGATGCAGGGGCATGGTCACCTCCTAGTACATCCCTGACTTCTCTCCCTATGCGGCTAAGCCCACATTCAGACCTTGATGGTAGGAATGAAGTGTCCTCATGCCTAGACTGCAAACACTCTAGAATCCCTGAGATGGTGAAAGGGGAGAAGGGGCAGAAGACACACAAACAGCCTAGACCGCAAATACCAAAACAAAAACCAAACTTATCTGAGCTGGAACAGACAATCCTTCTTTGAATCCAAGGCCAGAGTGAATTCTATAACCCGCGCAGCCCTCTGGGAGTGAAGGCAATTTAAGCCAATGACCCCACCCAGAGCACCTGAAGGAAGGCGGATCCAGCATGATTCCAAAACAAAACAAAAGGTTAGATACGTGCTGCCAATCTGACAGACCTACGTACACCGTCCGAGCAGGGCATGACAGTACCCCCCCCCTTCTACGGGTGACCTCCGGGCACCCCGGACCAACCTTATCCGGGTGGGCTCTGGGAAAAGCCCTAACCAGTCGGCTGGCGCTGACCTCCAGCGCCGGAACCCACATCCTCTCCTCGGGGCCGTATCCCCTCCAGTGTACCAGGTACTGAAGCAAACCCCGAAGAACTCTAGAGTCAAGAATCCTGGAGATCTCGAACTCCAAATTCCCATCGACCAGAACAGGAGGAGGAGGCAACGGCAATGGTTCCACTGGTCTCACATATTTTTTCAATAAAGATCTATGGAACACATCATGGATCCTCCAAGTCTGCGGAAGATCCAACCGAAACGCTACTGGATTGATCACCTCAGATATTTTGTACGGGCCGATAAATCTTGGGCCCAGTTTCCAAGATGGCACTCTCAATTTAATATTTTTAGTCGACAACCACACCAAATCACCCACACACAGGTCCGGACCAGTCACACGTCTCCTGTCAGCCATTCGCTTATATCTCTCACCCATCGTCTCCAAATTCACTTGTATCCTCTGCCAGATAGAAGACAAGGTAGAAGAAAACCTTTCCTCCTCTGGCATCCCAGAGAAACTAGTCCCCAAAAAGGTACCAAACTGAGGATGAAAACCATATGCGCCAAAAAATGGCGACTTATCTGTGGATTCCAGCCTATGGTGATTCAAAGCAAACTCCGCTAGGGGCAGGAATGAGGACCAGTCCTCCTGATTCTCTGCCACAAAGCACCTCAAGTAGGTCTCCAGGTTCTGATTAGTACGCTCCGTCTGTCCATTCGATTGCGGATGGAAAGCCGAAGAGAACGAAAGTTGAATGCCAAGCCGAAAGCAGAACGCCCTCCAGAACCTGAAGACAAACTGCGTGCCCCTATCAGAAACCACATCTGAAGGAATAACATGCAATTTCACGATATTATCAACAAAAATTTGCGCAAGAGTCTTAGCATTAGGCAGACTAGTTAACGATATAAAATGAGTCATCTTGCTAAAACGGTCTACCACCACCAAAATTACTGTCTTCCCCGAGGAACTCGGCAGAACCGTAATAAAGTCCATGAACAAGTGCGTCCAAGGACGAGACGGAATAGATAAAGGAAGGAGTGAACCAGCCGGTCGAGTATGAGCAACCTTAGATCGTGCACAGGTCTCACAGCTGCCACGTAATCCTCAATGCTCCTACATAACCCGGGCCACCAGAACCTCCGGGACACAAGGTCACAGGTGGACTTACCACCAGGATGTCCGGCAAGGACAGTATCGTGATGTTCCCTGAAAACCTTGTATCGCAGTTCTTCGGGAACAAACAACCTCCCTGGGGGACAAGAACCAGGAGCCCCCTCCTGAGCTCCCAACACCTCCATCTCCAATTCGGGATACAGAGCTGAAACCACAACCCGTCAGCCAAAATCGGAGCAGGGTCCTCTGAATCACCTCCCCCAGGAAAACTGCGAGACAACGCATCTGCCTTGATGTTTTTGACCCACAGACGAAAAGTAACAACAAAATTGAACCTGGTAAAAAACAGTGACCATCTGGCCTGCCTAGGATTCAGACGCTTGGCAGATTGCAGGTAAGCCAAATAGCCAGCAACTCTATCTCCCACATCATAGTTCCTCTCGGCGACCGAGAGCTTCTTAGAAAAAAAAAGCACACAGGACCCACTTGCCAGGAGAAGAACCCTGTGACAGCACCGCTTCCACCCCTACCTCTGATGCATCCACCTCCACCACGAATGGCTGAGACACATCGGGCTGCGCCAGAATGGGAGCAGATGCAAAACACTCCTTAATAGTCGAAAAGGCCTGTAATGCCTCCTCCGACCAAACACAGACATCAGTGCTCTTCTTTGTCATATCAGTCAGAGGTTTAACTGGTGGAATAGTTCAGAATAAATTTTCTATAATAGTTAGTAAACCCCAAAAACCGCATCAAAGCTTTCTGATTCTCTAGTCGGTCCCATTCCAGAACCGCCCGGACCTTTTCGGGGTCCATACGGAGTGGGAAAGCAGATATCCCAAGAACGGAAGCTCCTGCACCGAAAACACACATTTTTCCAATTTGGCATATAATTTATTCTCCTGAAGGATCATCAAAACCTGTCTCACATGATCCTGATGGGTCTTCAGATCAGGAGAGTAAATTAAAATGTCATCTAAGTAAACTACCACAAACCTCCCCACCAAGTGATGAAAAATGTAATTGACGAATCTCTGAAATACCGCTGGCGCGTTCGTCAACCCAAAGGGCATAACCAGATTCTCAAAATGACCCTCGTGCGTATTGAAGGCTGTCTTCCACTCATCCCCTTCCTTGATTCTGATCAGATTGTAGGCCCCTCTCAAATCCAACTTGGAGAACACCCGGGCACCAACAATCTGATCAAAAAGGTCGGAGATCAAAGGAAGGGGATACGGATCCCGGACCGTAATACGGTTCAATTCCCGAGAATACAAACACGGTCTCAGTGATCCATCCTTTTTCTTAATAAAGAAAAAACCTACTGCCACCGGAGACTTAGATGGCCTAATATGACCTTTTGCCAAACTCTCGGCGATATACTTTCGCATGACCTCTCTTTCAGGTTGAGAAAGATTGTAAAGGCAAGACTTTGGCAACTTAGCTCCTGGGATGAGATTAACAGGACAATCATAGTCACGATGAGGGGGCAATTCCTGAGTCCCACCCTCCGAAAAGACATCTGCAAAGTCTGAGAGATTTTGAGGTAGAACCGCAGTGGACACTCCAGAGATAGATGTGCCAAGACAATTCCCTGAACAAAACTCTATCCAACCAATAATTTGTCTTGCCTGCCAATCAATAATTGGATTATGTTTTGTCAACCACGGCAAACCCAGGACTAAAGGAGCAGGCAAATTCCTCATGACAAAACAAGAAATGAGCTCTACATGTGAATCCACCCAACCTCAACTGAATACCATGTGCAATATGAGTGAGACTCCCTTGAGAAAGAGGAGAAGAATCTATTGCAAACACCGGAATCTCCTTTTCTAAAGTGCACGTACTTAGACCTAGATTTTGAAGGAAAAGAAAGTCAATAACATTTAGCCCAGCACCACAGTCAATGAATACCTCAACAAAAAAAAAATTCTTGAGTCTAGCGCCACCATAGCTGGAAGGAGAAAATGAGAATTACAAGGAACTTGTATATTTGCTTGTTCCACTACTCCATTCACGCTACCAAGAGTCAGGATGTTTTTTTTTTCTTTCACATCATCACGCGATTTAACAAAAGGACAAGCAAAAACAAGATGGTCACTTTTACCACAGTAGTAACACAATTTATGCAATCTCCTAAAGTCTCTCCTACCAGAACGAAAAGATATCTGACCCAACTGCATGGGTTCCTCCCCTACCCCAGAGTTATAAGTAATATCACCCTGGGCAGCAGGTGAGACAAAACCACACGCAGAAGGGATCCCTTGCACGGAGGGACCCTTACACCTCTCTCTGATACGTCTATCCAACCGTATAGCCAAAGACACCACATTCTCTAGAGTATCCGGGTACTCATGAAAAGCCAGGGCATCTTTCAACCTCTCAGATAACCCCTGACAAAACTGACTACGTAACGCGGGGTCGTTCCACCCCGACTCCGTAGCACATCTCCTAAACTCTATGCAGTAAACCTCTGCAGTATGTTCACCCTGTAATAAGTTACGCAATTTAGATTCTGCCATCGAGACCTGATCTGGGTCATCACAAATCAATCCCAGGGCTTTGAAAAAATCCTCCACCGACCGGAGGGCCAGAGAACCGGACGGCAGAGAAAAAGCCCAGGATTGCGCGTCCCCTTTTAGCAGAGACATGAATATACCAACCCTCTGATTTTCATCACCTAACGAAAATGGACGCAGTCGAAAATACAATTTGCATGACTCTTTAAAACGAAAAAAAATCATCTGCACTCCTTGTAAATTTCTCGGGAAGAGCGACTTTAGGCTCCCCACCAATTTGACCTGTACCTGATGCTAGAACACTCTGACACTGTGTGACAGAACTACGCAGATCCGCAACCTCTAGGGATAATCCCCGCATGCGGTCAACCAGTGCATCAAATGACGCCATTACAAAACCGCTGAGTAATGGCAGTCACAGTATGGCGGGTTATAATGTCACGGCAGACAGTATCTCAGATATACAGACAACCAAATAAACAAGTGTCTAGGCTAGATGCAGGGGAATGGTCACCTCCTAGTACATCCCTGACTTCTCTCCCTATGCTGCTAAGCCCACATTCAGACCTTGATGGTAGGAATGAAGTGTCCTCGTGCTTAGACTGCAAACACTCTAGAATCCCTGAGATGGTGAAAGGGGAGAAGGGGCAGAAGACACACAAACAGCCTAGACCGCAAATAACAAAACAAAAACCAAACTTATCTGAGCTGGAACAGACAATCCTTCCTTCCTTGAATCCAAGGCCAGAGTGAATTCTATAACCCGCGCAGCCCTCTGGGAGTGAAGGCAATTTAAGCCAATGACCCAACCCAGAGCACCTGAAGGAAGGCGGATCCAGCATGATTCCAAAACAATCTGACAGACCTCCGTACACCATCCGAGCAGGGCATGACAGCCAAACTCTCAGTTATATACTTTCGCATAGCAACTTTTTCAGGTTCAGAAAGGTTATATAACCGAGACTTTGGAAACTTAGCTCTGGGAATCAAATATACCGGGCAATCATATTCTTTATGAGGGGGCAACTCCTGATCCACACTCTCACTGAACACATCAGAAAAATTGAGAGAGAAATGGGGGTAACATCTTAGTGAATATTCCAGCAAGAGATGTGACGAGACAGTTGTCCATACAGTAATCACTCCAGCCCTTGATCTGTCTTGCTTGCCAATCAATGGTAGGGTTATAAAACTTGTAATGAATGAACTGGGCACTCTCAGGATATAGGGACCATACAGATATTTATTAATGTGTAAGACAATAAAAAAGGACAATAAAAAAAGGGAGAATATGGCCCTCCTTTCGGAAATCTATGTACTAAACAGCAGTTCCTCACTATAACTAGCACTCTGAATGTAAATAAGTACTAATAACTTTTTATGGCATATTATTGAAATAAAACGGCAGTAAAATGGTACAGTCGATAGCTAAATCACAAATTATTCACACAATAAAATACGCATAAATAGCGTGTTAGAGCTCTAACAGGACCCCGAACTTTGAAAGAGTGAGGACCAACAGATAGTGCCGGAACCTCGTACCACATTGCTCAACACCACGATAAGGTTAAAGTATAAGGAATCCGTGACAGCCTACAGCAGAGACTGGGCTGCACATGCCAAACTTTTACCTACGTGGGATTTCAACAACCTGACCGCTCAAAAAATCTGGAGGTAATTTATAAAAACGCGACCCAGCAGAGCGACGGTGTGCAGCGAAGTGGTGAGGAGAACCTTTCCGGTAAGACTATTTTTTTCATCGAATATTTGCTGACAGGAGACTTAAAGGGAACCTGTCACCGGGATTTTGTGTACAGAGCTGAGGACATGGGTTGCTAGATGGCCGCTAGCACATCCGCAATACCCAGTCCCCATAGCTCTGTGTGCTTTTATTGTGTGAAAAAAACAATTTGATACATATGCAAATTAACCTGAGATGAGTCCTGTACGTGAGATGAGTCAGGGACAGGACTCATCTCAGGTTAATTTGCATATGTATCAAATCGTTTTTTTCACACAATAAAAGCACACAGAGCTATGAGGACTGGATATTGCGGATGTGCTAGCGGTCATCTAGCAACCCATGTCGTCAGCTCTATACACAAAATCCTGGTGACAGGTTCCCTTTAACAAGACTTGAATGCTATTCGCCCAGTGGGACGCTACTGGTTGAATCTAGAGCGGGACGCCGCTATACCTGTTTGTTGTGGGACTATCACGCCACGGTGCCTTTTATAACTGTTACTTTAGAGCTTCAGAACTTTATCAGTGGGTTTGGGAATAACTTGTAACAGTGACATTTGTAGTTTTCCCAGTGAACATTCAGCGTCTACGCTATTTATGCGTTTTTTATTGTGTGAATAATTTGTGATTTAGCTATCGACTACCATTTTACTGCCGTTTTATTTCAATAATATGCCATAAAAAGTTATTAGTACTTATCTAGATTCCGAGTGCTAGTTATAGTGAGGAACTGCTGTTTAGTACATAGATTTCCAAAAGGAGGGCCATATTCTCCCTTTTTTTATTGTCCTTTTTTATTGTCTTAATAAATATCTGTATGATCCCTATATCCTGAGAGTGCCCAGTTCATTCATTACAAGTTTTATGCCATTTTAGTGGACTGGGTGAGTCCACTTTACTGAGTACACCTCTGGTTGGTCCTTGTGTGTTCCTGTGCGCCTCATTTACTATTTTTAATGGTAGGGTTATGTTTGGTCAACCATGGCAACTCTTGCACCAGAGGAGCCGGCAGACCCTTAATGATAAAACAAGAAATACCCTCAACATGAGAATCCCCCACCCTTAAATGGATATCCTGCACCATGTGAGTCAAAGATTTTTGATAAAGAGGGGCAGAATCAATAGCGAACACTGAGATCTCTTTGTCCAGTGCATTAGATTTAAAACCATGCATCAGGACAAACTGGTAATCCACAAGGTTAACCCCTGCCCCGCTGTCCAAAAATACCTTCACATCAATATTTTTTAATCTAGCGCCACCCTGGCACGCAGGAGAAAACGGGTACTACCAGTAAAAGACAAGAACATGTTCTCAGATTCCCCAACTACTCCGCCAAGAGTTAGAGAACAAAACTTATTGATAACTCCTTTTATTCTCACCTTGATATTTTACATAGGGACAAACATTAACAAAATGACCCTTTTTACCACAAAAAAAAAAAACAGTCTCTTTTTAGCCCTGAAGTTCTTATCACCAGGGTCTGGAGAGACCCGTCCCAATTGCATAGGTTAATCTTCAAACATGGGCTCAGGTGTCTCAGTACCCCGAGTGTCCGAGGGGACCGACCTCCCTTAAGGTAACACATCCCAAGAGAACAGAGTCTTGCACCTTTCCCTCAGATGTCTATCAATTCGTACAGCAAAGAGACATGGCAGCTTCTAATGAAACAGGATTTTCATGGAGTGCTAGGGCATCTTTTAGTCTCTCAGATAACCCCTGACAGAACTGATTCCGGAGAGCAGGGTCATTCCACTCAGAATCAGTTGCCCACCTTCTGAATTCAGAGTAATAGGACTCAGCAGACCGATTTCCCTGTTGCAAGCCACGCAACATAGATTCAGCCAGAGCAACTCGGTCTGGGTCGTCATAAATAAGTCCCAAGGCTCTGAAAAAATCATCCACCGACCGTAGGGATTGGGATCCGGTCGGCAAAGAAAAGGCCGGAATCTCAACCACGGCAAACCCAGAAGAGCGTCACCCTTCAATAAAGAAGTAACGATCCCCACCTTTTGACTCTCGTCACCAGAGGAGTGAGGGCGTAAGCAAATTAAGTTTGCAAGACTCCCTGAACCAAACAAAGTTGTCACTTCCTCTGGCAAATCGGTTCGGGAGGGCGATTTTAGGTTCAGAGCAGGTCTGGACCCCACTGGAGGAGACAGATGCCTGACACCTTGCAACACATTTACGGAGGTCTGCTGCCTCCAGTGACAACCCCTGCATGCGATCCACCAGTGCAGAGACAGGATCCATGACAAAACGGAGCAGGGGAAACAGTAATGGTATTTTGTGGCTGATAATGTCATGGGAAGTACAGGGAAGGAAAGACAACCAAAGGAACCACAACAAAACATCCACAGACTAGGCCCCAAACCTAGGGAGTAAAGAGGTCACCTCCTAGCATTCCATGATACTCACCCTAAGCTGCTAACAACATGTGCAAATCTCAATGGTAGAAATGCACATGCACAGGAACCTGAGACTGCTGAAACACTGCACCAAACCCTCAGCTTAGGGAACAGGGAAAGAGGCAAGTGGCTCCTTCCAAACTGAAGGAGCCAGTGTCTCCCTGAAGCCTAGTCAGGACAGACACACCAAGAAAAGGGAAAGGACTTAGCTTGAGATGTATCTGGAACAGGAGAACCACCATACAAGCAGAGCACTCCACAGAAGAGCTATCAGCCGCAAGGAAGCAAGTGAGAGGCGGAACATATAAAGAGCCACCTGACTGATAATGAGAAGCATCTGCAAAGGGGTGGAAACCTGTCAACAACAATGAAAACAAGAGAGATCTGTCAGATAGACTCCTGAGTCTTCCGTCTATTTGAACTTCTAAGATCTCTCCCAGGGCCGGCGGTGACAGTATGGGTGTGATGTTGCATGTTTAAAAGTGGAAGGTAAGACGCCAGTGGCTAGCGATAGGTTAAAGAGATGGGTTAGGGCAGGACAAACTATAGTAGTAAGGTTAGGGATGAGGTGGGATGGGATTGGGTCAACGGCAGAGGTGGTGAGATGTGATCTGGAGATTAAGGTGGAAATCTTTTCTTCTGTTACAGTGGTAAACTGGTTTATGTAGTAAGAGCACTGGGCAGTTGTGTAGGGGGCTATCAGGGGTTGTTTGAAGCTTTCAAGGATTTTGTCAATTTTATTTTTGAAGTATTAAGCAAAGTCTTCAGCTGAGATGATGAGTGTGGGAGGGGACACAGTGGGACAAAATAGAGAATCAAAGGTATTAAAAGTTGTTTGGGATTGCAGGAATGAGATGATATGAAAGTAGTGAGGTAGTCCTGTTTACAGGAGGTTAGTGCAGAGATGAAGTCTTCTTTAGAGTGGGTTATTCAGCAACTTTGAAAGCTTGTCTCAGTTTTTTTGTTTAGTGAGTGTGCAAGGGCTGCCGAATGATTTGCTGAGTTATGGTGTGGTAAGAAGGGCGAATGAGTTAAGGGGTGTAGTAGTTGTGGTGTTGTAGAAGGCAGTGGCTATGTCAGCGTCGTGAAGGGAAGATATGTTGGATAGCGGTGCGAGAGAGTCAGAAAGTGTGTGAATGGAGAGGTGAGAGGTTTCTATGAGGGTGTACTAGTATACTCTTTAATTGAAGCCTTATTGCTTATAAACATTTTGGA
Source organism: Bufo gargarizans (assembly GCF_014858855.1). NCBI lineage: Eukaryota > Metazoa > Chordata > Amphibia > Anura > Bufonidae > Bufo > Bufo gargarizans. The sequence goes on from NC_058083.1 coordinate 154,676,034, forward strand.
GATTGTACCTTTTAATTCCATTTATTAGATTGCATTATAACAGAACTGAGCGGCTAAACATTTTCTAACAACGTTGTTGTTGGTTGAGTATGTTCTGCTTCACATATTACATTGAAATAAGTTTAATGTTTAATTCTGAAGACTATTTGCTAGTAGCTTAGTTGTTGGAGAAAGATTTTCCTGTTTTAGCTCTGTTAATCAGTAACCTGTTCAACTACTTTAATATTTCCAGTGGAAAAATTGTCACGTGTAACTTTAAAGTGCCAGCAGGTGATGTGTCTTGCTTTTATCAGATGAAATTACTTTGTGTGAAAATGTAAACTTCATTTTTAGAAATACTAATAAAATGATTTGAAACTCTCTATAGAGAGAGTTGTCTCAGGAGATTACAAAGAAAACTATAGACAAACATGTTGCAGGTAAAGGCTATAAGGCCATCTAAAACAGCTTGTTTCTGTACAGCTTTGTTTGCAAAGAGGGGAGAGGCATATCAGAAATCTTGTAGTCGATTGTGTGAAGAACAGATGAGAGGACAACAGAGGAGAAGGTCCTGGGAGGATCGTACACAACAATCATGCCTTTTTAGCACTTTTAGATATTTCACTCTTCTCCAAAGCAATACAAAAACACTGCATGACCTAAACATATAATGTTATCTATAGTCCTCTGCTCAAAACTAAAAAAGGATAAACAAGGTTACAAATATGTACTGCAATATGTCTGCTCAGAACATCAGGTGATCACTAATTATACCTATATTATCATGGTCTACTCTGTCAAACTGCCTTAGTCAATCAAACCACTGGGTCAAAAACCCTTTATAGGATGAATTATTCAATCTATATACAAAGTTACAAAATTGTTCATTAAAATGATGCTTCGATATAAATTGTAAAACTTGTTTTCAAAAAGTGAACATACACTATAAGTGCCATCAGACAAAAAACTATACAGGTCATTCTAGAAATCTAAAGACCCCTAAACAAGCAGATGAACGAGGTGCTAGAATCACTAGACCAATCTGAACTATGAGGAGAGTTGGAGAGGCGAGTTATGCTATTGAAGCTACAAAGCAACACCTTCTAATAGATACGGTCTCATATCATGCTTGGGGAATACAATTGAAGTATATATTCGAAGAATATGGGTGAATAAATCTTTGGGGGGAGTAGTACCATTTGATTTATAGAACATGCCTACCACTTTGAAAGTGCAAAATATTTTTGCATAAAAATTTGACAAAAAACCCACAGAGAACTTTAATGTACATAAGTATTTATGCCCTGAAAGTCAATAATTTGTGGTGCCAAGTCTCTTGGTGTAGGCCTGCTACTAACAGAGCAGAATAGCAGCTCAGACAACATGGCTGCTCACATACTTACCGTATTTTTCGCCGTATAAGACGCACTTTTTCTTCCCCCAAAATGGGGGAGAAATGCCCCTGCGTCTTATACGGCGAATGCAGTCAGTTTTACATCGCTGGCAGCGATGTAAAGAGAGCGAGGACTCGGGGAGGGACTGGGAGGAGGAGCTGGGGCCGGCAATAGCGGCGGGGCGGTGCAGTCACTGTACTAAAGGCCCGCCCCGCCGCTCCGGTGTACTAATAAAATATGTCATATTCAATGAATGGTTATTAAATATGCCCCTTTATGCTTAATAGTACCTTAAATCCTTAGCGCTTCAGTAGTATGCAGGCTGGGCGGGCGGCAGCGTAACTCCCTGATGTCACGTGCCTGCGCCGCCTACTTTATGAATGAAGCAGGCGGCGCAGGCAAGTGACGTCAGTGAGTGACGCGCCGCGCCGGCTGCCCGGCCTGCCGGCATTGTACTGAAGCGCTTCGGATTTAAGGTACTTTTAGGAATAAAGAGGCATATTTAAAAACTATTAATTGAATAAGACATATGATATTAGTATACAGGAGCGGCGGGGGATCTGTGGATGGCACAGTTATGGGCTGGGAGGGTCTGTGGATGACACATGTATAACAGTGCCATCCACAGATCCCCCCCTGTAACAGTGCCAGCCACAGATCCCCCTGTAACAGTGAAAGCCACAGATCCCATAACAGTGTCTGTCATCCACAGTTCCCCCCTAACAGTGTCTGTCATCCACAGTTCCCCCCTAACAGTGTCCGTCATCCACAGTTCCCCCCATAACAGTGTCCGTCATCCACAGTTCCCCCCATAACAGTGTCCGTCATCCACAGTTCCCCCCATAACAGTGTCCGTCATCCACAGATCCCCCCATAAGTGTCCGTCATCCACAGATCCCCCCATAACAGTGTCAGTCATCCACAGATCCCCCCATAACAGTGTCCGTCATCTACAGATCCCCCCATAACAGTGTCCGTCATCCACAGATCCCCCCATAACAGTGTCCGTCATCCACAGATCCCCAGTAATAGTGCCATCCACAGACCACCTAGTTCCAAACCCACAGCACACCTTTTGGTTAAAAATATTTTTTTTCTTATTTTCCTCCCCAAAAACCTAGGTGCGTCTTATACGCCGGTGCGTCTTATACGGCGAAAAATACGGTATGTACTGAAAATGGAATAAAGATTAGGAACATAAAGGCTATGGTGGAAAATGTATTATGACAGTGATATTTGAAGTCAGTTTTGATTGAGTCTGCGTTGGAGTACTTTATGCCACATTTATCAAAAGTCACATGTAGTTTGATAAATTCGTCTCAATGATAATGGAGTGAAGCTCTATAACTTAGCCACCCACTTTTCCACTCACATTTCAAAACTGGAGTAAGTGATGTAAAAATGCAAACAGGTCGCAAATTTTCTGGGCAAGTGAGTGCAAAAAGTCGCAAAAGCCCTATTTTGTGACTTTTTCAAGCCAGAATTCTGTTGAGCAATGTATCTGTGAGATGATTATATGGCACTTTCTAATATAGCCTTTATTGAAATTCTGCACCATTTTGTATATTTTACTTATAAAATGTATTTCAGGTACTTAAAAAAAATGTATTTAAAAAATAATAGGTCTTTTGTGCTGTACACACAGATGTCTTGTCCATAAAATGGCTGCTGATGGAACATCATGTGACCAGGCAAACCACCTCCATCCATTCAAATATGGTGCACCTGCTATCTACACTTTTACTGTTGGGAGTTTAGTGTAGGTGCAGTGTGTGTTAATGGAAGAGGTTGAGTGATGTGTTTGGTCACATGACCCTCCATCAAAAGCAATTTTATGGACAGGAACTCTTTGTGGACAGAACAGAGGATTTGCTCAACAAGGGGGCATAGCTAATGAAACATAGCAAACGGCACAAAATATCAGCACAGACTATATTAGTAAGTGTCATATAGTCATCTTACATACACCTTGGTCGACAGTAGCCGGAAGGTGGCCACCGCTTTTAAGGACAAGAGTGGTGCTATCTGTTGTAAAAATCTGATGCTCTTTCTATCCCAGACAAAAATGGATCCGTTACAATAATACAACAGCTTGCATCCGTCATAAACGGATCCGTTTGTATTATCTGTAACATAGCCAAGACGGATCCGTTATGAACTTTATTGAAAGTCAATGGGAGACGGATCCGTTTTCTATTGTGCCAGATTGTGTCCGAGAAAACGGATCCGTCTCCCATTGACTTACATTGTGTGCCAGGACGGATCAGTTTGGCTCAGTTTCGTCAAGCAGACAGCAAAACGCTGCAGGCAGTGTTTAAGTGTCCGCCTCCAGAGCGGAATGGAGACTGATCAGAGGCAAACTGAGCGGATCCTTTTCCATTCAGAATGCATTCGGGCAAAACTGATCCCTTTTGGACCGCTTGCGAGAGCCCTGAACGGATCTCAGAAACGGAAAGCCAAAACGTGAGTGTGAAAGTAGCCTAAGTATAGCCTAGGGTTTAAACTCCACTTTTCAACAGGTATATGCACTTGGTAAATTTTTCAGGAGACAGCACCAAGGAATCCGCTGCAGAAATCCAATTCAATCACATGCAGCTAATTGATCGCAGAAAATATCTGCAATTGTATGAATAGTAGTGTAGATTCAAATTGCAAACAATAGGGCGAGGATCCCAAAATCTGTGTCAAAATCTTGCTATGTGAGCATACAAGAAGAGACCAACCAGGAGAAGAAGAAGCAAGTGCCATGGAGATGTAGTGCAGGAACCAAGACAGGGAGTAAGGCCCCTTTAGCACTGTCAACGAAGGTGTATATAAGAATTCCGCTCAGATGCAATGCGTGAGGTGATCGCATTGCACCTGCACTGAATCTGGACCCATTCACTTCAATGGGGCTGTCAGATGAACGGTTATTTTCACGCATCAGTTGTGCGTTGCATGAAAATCGCAGCATGTTCTATATTCTGCAAAATAAAAATAAATTAACTCACCTTATTCTCTTGTTCGCGCAACCGACATCATCTTCTTTCTTCTTCTTTTAGGACCTGCCAAAGGACCTTTGATGATGTAATCGCGCTCACCGCGTGGTGAGAGCGGTGACGACAGCGCAGGTCCTGCTGAATGAAGATAGAAGGAGAAAGAAGAAGAAAGAAGACATGCCGGCTGCGCGAACAAGAGAATGAGGCGAGTTAATTATTATTATTTTTTTTAACCCCTCAAGGCACATTTTAGTAAGCATTCTGTATTAAGAATGCTATTATTTTCCTTTATAACCATGTTATAAGGGAAAATAAAATTAATAGAACACCTAACCCAAAACCCGAACTTCAGTGAAGAAGTCCGGGTTCAGGTCTGGGTACCACATTTAGTTTTTTCTCACGTGCGTGCAAAACGTATTGCACTCGCGTGGAAAAAACTGAACATCAGAACACAATCGCAGTAAAAAATGACTGCAATTGCGTGAATACTCGCGCGGGTTTCCCGCAATGCACGCGCAACGCATCCGGAGCAAATCTGGAACGTCCGTGTGAAAAAGGCCTAACAGTTCCCAATGTCTTGGTGTGCTACGGAGAAGGATTCACCAAAGCTTCACGATCAAATCCCTTCCAGTCAATCAGATGTATTCCACATCCAATTTTGCAATCCAAGACTTGGTTTACTTCATAGTCAGCAGTGTTAACTCTAGAGGAATATTTTGACATCTAGTGAGTGAAAAAAACGGATGTAGAAACTACAGGTAATCCAGAGTGTAGGGGGTAGTTTTAAATGGAAAATTATTGGATTAATCTGTTCAATTACCTGGAAAGGGAACATAGACAAATGTGTTCAGATGAGAGCCCAACTTCATCTCAAAGATAAATCTCATGACCTCTTTTGGACCAAATGTTTTGTATATCAAGGCAGACCTTCTCAACATCAGGACGGATCCGTCTGCATTATATTGTAGAAAAAATTCTAAGTGTGAAAGTAGCTTCAGACGGAGCCGTCCAGACTTTACATTGAAAGTCAATGGAGGACGGATCCGTTTGGAAATTGAGCCATATTGTGTCAAATTCAAACGGATCCGTCCCCATTGACTTACATTGTAAGTCTGGACGGATCTGTTTGCCTCCGCACGGCCAGACGGACACCCGAATGCTGCAAGCTGCGTTCGGGTGTCCGCCTGCTGAGCGGAGCGGAGGTTGAACGCTGCCAGACTGATGCATTCTAAGCGGATCCGCATCCACTCAGAATGCATTAGGGCTCGACGGATCCATTCGGGCCCGCTTGTGAGAGCCTTTAAACGGAACTCACAAGCGGAACCCCGAACGCTAATGTGAAAGTAGCCTTAGAGAATAACATCAACACAACATACCAGGCGACACCACACAGAAGGGTAGATGGCAAGACCACCTGGGTCAGCAGCAAAGGGCTACACCTAGTAGCAAGTACACCAGAGCACAAACCCATGACACAAACAGAAATGCATCCATACTAAGGCCATGTTCACACACAAGGCCGCAGCCAGCACGCATCACAGAACCAGCATACATGGGAACACCCACAGCCAGTACACATGGCACATGAAGCCAGTCTACACAGCACAAGAGACAGGAGCCACAGACAAGCAGACACGGAAGCCACAAACACAGGCCACAGTGTACACACTCCACCGCAGCCAGCACGCAGTCCCAAGCAACCAGCATACACAGGAGTCAACCTGTACACGAGGGAGCCTGCAGCCAACCTACATGGCAACAGTGGCAAGAACTGCACTGAGATGCAGACAAGGGGAGTAAACACATTCACAGGCAACAGTTAAAGGGGTTGTCCGGGTTCAGAGCTGAACCCGGACATACCCTTATTTTCACCCCGGCAGCCCTCCTGAGCCTGGCATCGGAGCATCTCATGCTCCGATGCGCTCCCGTGCCCTGCGCTAGATCGCGCAGGGCACAGGCTCTTGTGTTTTCAATAACACACTGCCGGGCGGTAACTTCCGCCCAGCAGTGTGTTCGGTGACGTCACCGGCTCTGAGGGGTGGGCTTTAGCTCTGCCCTAGCCGTTTTACTGGCTAGGGCAGAGCCAAATCCCGCCCATCAGTGCCGGTGACGTCACCGGGCTGCCTGTCAGCCCCATAGAGAGCCCGGTATGTCACCGGAACTCAGAAAAATGCCTTTGCCCTGCGCGATTTAGCGCAGGGCAAAGGAGAGCATCGGAGCATGAACTGCTCCGATGCTCATGTCAGGGGGGCTGCCGGGGTGAAAATGGAGGGATGTCCAGGTTCAGCTCTGAACCTGGACAACCCCTTTAACACAAGACACCACAGCCAGCACGCAGACACAAGCAACCAGCATATACAGGAGACAACCTGCAGCCAGTACACGAGAGGACATGCAGCCAGCTTACACGGCCAAAACTGTCACAGTGAACCGTACCGTGACATTTGGCTTCTCTGTAGACTTAAAAATATATCATGGATGTCCACCCTTGCAGTAGCTCACTCAGAAAGCAGCACTGCGCTGTCTGAGCGTGAGCTGCAGCAACTGACTGAGGCTTCTCTCACCCCCAGTCAGTCACTAGAGCCGCAGACATGACTCCCTGTGGCTGACTGAGGGGGAGAGAAGCACCCTGGCTGCCCCTAGCTCACCTTCCATTCAGAAACGTCTTCCCTCTCCGCCCCGTTTTTTTCCCCGCTCGACGATGGTGGCATGGCTTCACAGAGGCAGGCGTGGTTTATCGGTTTGGGGGCATGGCCAGTGAGGTCTGGCTTTCTGGGGTTGAAGCCAGTGGCCACCGTGGTTATGGGCAAACTATTCCAAAGGTAGAAGATCTGATCAATTATTGGTATTAGAAAAGAGTTGTAGAAAATGTTCCAGCAATTGCCTAATTCTAAAAGCTGAACAAAAATTTTGAGAACTCTTCAGGGTCTTACAGAGCTCTCCAGAAAAGAAAGCATGAGTAAGTAGACGAGGCAGCAAATACAAAGTGTCCAAATAAGTGTCAGCCCGAGAGCCTAGATGAATCACAGAGGAGACATCAAAATGAGGTGAAGATCACATGTCTTGATATAAGCAGTAAAGTCCCCAGACTGCCTTTGTTACTTCCTGGTGACTTGAGCCTGATTGACATAATAAGCCATTTTTTTTTAGATCTCAGACAACAACACAGAAGCTTTTCACACTTTTGGGATCTAGGGCTTGGTGGTCATGTTATGCTAATAATAAGCACTAAACCCTTTAAAGGGGTTGTTCCCAGGGGTCAAGTCCTGGGAAAAAAAGTGTGGGAACTCACCCAAGATCCACTGCAACCCCCCCCCCTCCAAAAAAAAAAAAAAAAAGCACAGAAAATCTAGCACGCTGTAATTTGTGTAGCTGCGGACTGAGCCAAATGTACACATTGTGATCAAAACACAATATCATAGTGCCATCCTCTCCCCCTGTCCCCTAATGTGCCAGTATCAAGTTCCTCTCTCCTACCCCCTTCATGTGCCAGTATCATAATAGCGCCAATAGCCCGCCTCCCCCGTGGCAGTAAAGTAACAGTCCGGTATTTAAAAAAAACCAAAAAACACTTTTAGAAAAGTTTGTCCTGGGATTCGAACTCACGACCTCTACACATCAGAGGCAAGGCATTTACCCCCACAGCCATGAAAGCTGTCTAGGTAGTTGCTTAAAAAAAAAAAAAAAGACTTCTACTTATACCTAGTGTACTGATACCTAGTGTACAACCATACACATGACAGCTGCCCCAACACACCCAGCTCTGCTACATCCATACACAGTGGGCAGCTGTCATGTGTATGGTTGTACACTAGGTATCAGTACACTAGGTATAAGTAGAAGTCTTATATATTTTTTTTTTAAGCAACTACCAAGACAGCATTCATGGCTGTGAGGGTAAATGCCTTGCCTTTGATGTGTAGAGGTCGTGAGTTCGAATCCCAGGGACAAACTTTTCTTAAAGACATTCTAAATGATCTCCTATGTGTCAGCTGCGAAGTGACTGAACATACTCGCAGCGTATTAGGCCGACAGAAGAAGTGAAGGAGATGATGTCAGTAGGGGGCGGGGCGCCATGAGAGGAGTCACAGACAGCTGTGAAGCCGCTTAGCCTGCCCTGCACAGTGCGCTTCACCCCCTGATTTCAGCCGCGTTCTCCTGGCTTGAGGCTTGAAAGGGAACGGCGTTCCTGCCATGAAAAAAGTGCAGGAACGCCGTTCCCACGCGTTCCCCCTCCACTCGACCCCTGGTTGTTCCACAAAAAATATTCTACAGTTTTCAAACTAGCACCTGCTGCAGCAGAATGGACATGTCTCCTGATCTGCAGCAGAAAAGACACTCCCCTTGAGCTGCCAGTTGTATATAAATCTAGCTGAGCAACAAATTGGGGGATGTCTGGATGCATGTGAGGTACAGGGCTGGTTCTAGCTTTGTTATAATCAGACTGTAATTTACTATGTAATGTCTGATTTTCATTTTTTACATTAGTCATGGGATCAGCCCTTTAGGCTTCAATCTGACTTGAGCTGGCTAAACTTCTGCATTGTCTAGGGGATTCCCTGGCTTTGATTCTTTCAAACCTATATAGGGATCAGTATTTTGCTGCAGGGAATCCTCATGTTGCACTTCCTAGACTAGGCCTGGTGCTGATAGTGTAGTGGTATCAAAAACAATGTTAGGAACTTGCCAGGGGTCAGCAACTGGAAGTCAGTCAGTGATAAAGGGGAGTAGAAAGGGAGCAAAATCAAGATCAAACTCAAAGTAAATACTGCAGTACTACAAGTATCAATCAAAAGTCCAGGGATAAACACAAGGGGTACATCTAGAGTTGTGGTCAGAAACATGAGTAAAAGTGCAGTCACAAAACACAAGTACAGAACCTGCAGGGTAAATACTTATATCAGCAGGTGGTGTCTGTGGCAAGAGAGGAAATTAAAAAGCCTGTCTGGTAATGTCATCTTCTAGTGCCACTATCCTGACAATCCTGATTTCACAAGGCAGGAGGGCTAGGACAGAGATTTGGGGAAGGCAGAGAGGAGGAAGGTAGCAAATAAATTGTTTTATCATGATGGTACTGACTGTAAATCACTAGGAAACAGTCATTCAGTTTAGTATGAAACCACTGTGGCCCTATGACATAGTGGTGAGGTGGAAGCAGCATGAGGAAACCACAGAGTGGCCCAATGACAGAGTCTGGAGGTGGCAGCAGCATCAGGAGGAGTCCACAGAGTGGCACAATGACAATGTGGAGGTGGCAGCAGCATCAGGAGGCCACAGAGTGGCACAATGACAGTGTGGAGGTGGCAGCAGCATGGAGGAGGCCATAGGGTGGCACAATGACAGTGTGGAGGTGGCAGCAGGAACAGGAGAAGGCCACAGGGTGGCACAATGACAGAGTGTAGAGGTGGCAGCAGCAGCATCAGGAGACCATAATGGTGAGGTGGCAACTGCATCAGGAGACCACAGAGTGACCCGTTGACAGAGTGGGGCGGTGGATGGCAATACCAGTACCCGCTGACGAAGGTGGGTGAAATAAGGAGCTCTTGGCATCAGATGTGTGGCATCAAGCGGGTTGCAGCATCAAAGTAGTAGCTGAGGCAGGTAGTCAGAAGAAAACAGTCTCTTGTATCAAAGTGTTGGTGTGGCACCATGGATGATCTAGTCTGATGCATCAGGAATTGGTGGTTGGAAATCCTGGCTGACCCACTCCTGATTCATCTTGACAAAGGTCAGTCTCTCCACATTTTTGGAAAGGAGAGTTCTCCTTGGGGTAACTATGGCCCCCACCACACTAAACACCAGCTTTGATGCCACACTACTGGCCGGGCAGGACAGCTTTTCCAGGGCAAACTCTGCTAGTTGTGGCCACAAATCCAGTTTGGCTACCCAGTAGTCCAGTGGATCTTCAATGTGGGGTGGCAGGGTGCTGTCAAAGTATGCCACCACCTGCTAGTTCAGGTCTTGCTCCAGGTCTAGCTGCTGTTGCTGCTGGTGAGTAGTTTCTTCACTATGCAGGTGAATAAAGCTACTCATCAGCGACTCTAGACTCAGGCTGCAGCCAATGGAGCTGATAGTGCTCCTGCCACCCCACCGCTCCCCAACAGCCATGGCAGTGGAACGTGAGTGCAGAGGGCCCCTCCGTCAGACTTGCGAGAGGATGGACGATGGGGCTGATAGGCAACGGCCAACTGACTACATAGGATGTCTCTGTAGTAGTTTCGTTTTACCTCCCTAAAGGCCCCTCTGTAAAAAAAGGCCCCCATTCTGGACCGGTAGCGAGGGTCCAGCAAGGTAGAGAGCCACAAGTTATGCCTCTGCCGAATAGTGACAATTCAGCTGCCACTACGCAAGCAAGTGAGCATGCAGAGGGCCATTTGTGCAAGTGACTCGGAGGGACTCCCTGTCTGAATCTCCACTGCATACTGCCACGGTGTGTCCGGGTCCTCTGTCTCGTCTTCCTCATCGTCCTGTAGCTCCTCTGGATGCTTCCGCTCCTCCTGTCCTGTCAGCTTAGTACAAAAACCATCTATTTTGCTACACATTGCCTGTGCTCCAATGTCCTCCTTCCCCTCCTCCTCCAGTTCAGCCCCCACAGGGCTCATGTGGCCATGAGATCAAGGCGCCACGTCTCCTGTCCCCTGACCAGCCATTGTTACCACCATATATTCCAGGACATGAAGCAGTGGAATGACAACGTTCATCCTGTAGTTCTAGCAACTGACAAATAACATGGCATCCTCAAAGGGCATGAGCAAACAGCAGGTGTTATGCATGAGCTGCCAGTGGCTGACATCGAAGTTACACAGGAGAGTACTCCGATCCCTTTGCATCATCAAGAAATCGTTGATGGCCTTTCTCTGTTCGAATAGTCAGTCCAACATATGGAGGGTGGAATTCCAACGGGTTGAAACATCGCAGATCAGCCTACGTTGGGGGATGCCATTCTGCCGCTGCAACTCAAGAAGGGTGAGCTTTGCGGTATACGAGGGGTTGAAGTTCATGCAAAGTTTCCTGGCTATTTTTAGGATGTACTGCAGATGGGTGGAAGACTTCAGGAACCGCTGGACAACCAGATTGAACACGTGTGCCATGCAGGGCGCACGGCTCAGCCTTCCTCGATGCAGAGCCGACACAATGTTCTTCCCGTTGTTGGTCAACATATGTCACCGCCGGATCTTACAAGTTCAAATAGACAGAAGACTCAGGAGTCTATCTGACAGATCTCTCTTGTTTTCATTGTTGCTGACAGGTTTCCATCCCTTCGCAGATGCTGCTCATTATCAGTCAGATGGCTCTTTATATGTCCGCCTTTTACTTGCTTCCTTGTGGCTGATAGCTCTTCTGTGGAGTGCTCTGCTTGTGTAGTGGTTCTCCTGTTCCAGTTACATCTCAAACTAAGTCCTTTCCCTTTTCTTGGTGTGTCTGTCCTGACTAGGCCTCAGGGAGACACTGGCTCCTTCAGTTTTGAAGGAGCCAGTTGCCTCTTTCCCTGTTACCTAAGCTGAGGGTTTGGTGCAGTGTTTCAGCAGTCTCAGGTTCCTGTGCATGTGCATTTCCACAATTGAGACTTGCACATGTGGTTAGCAGCTTAGGGATAGTATCGGGGACTGCTAGGAGGTGACCTCTTTGTTCCCTAGGTTTGGGGCCTAGTCTGTTGTTGTTTTGCTGTGGTTCCCTTTGGTTGTCTTTCTTTACCCGTACTTCCCGTGACATTATGACACAATACCGTTATTGTTTCCTCTGCTCTGTGTTGTCATGGATCCTGTCTCTGCACTGGTGAATCGCATGCAGGGGTTGTCGCTGGAGGTAGCAGACATCCGTGAAACTGTTGCAAGGTGTCAGGCATCTGTCTCCTAAGATCACCCTCGCAGACCGATTTGCCGGAGGAAGTGACAACTTTGTTCGGTTCAGGGAGTCTTGCTAACTTTATTTTCTCTTACGCCCTCACTCCTATGGTGATGAGAGTCAAAAGTTGGGGATCGTTATTTCTTTATTGAAGGGTGACGCTCAATCCTGGACCTTTTCTTTGCCGACCGAATCCCAATCCCTCCGGTCGGTGGATTATTTTTTCAGAGCCTTGAGACTTATTTATGACCACCCAGACCAAGTTTCTCTGGCTGAATTTATGTTGCGCGGCTTGCAACAGGGAAATCAGTCTGCTGAGTCCTATTGTTCTGAATTCAGGAGGTGGGCAACTGACTCTGAGTGGAATGACCCCGCTCTCTGGAGTCAGTTCTGTCAGGGGTTATCTGAAAGACTAAAAGATGCCCTAGCACTCCAAGAATATCCTGTTTCATTAGAAGCTGCCATGTCTCTTGCAGTACGAATTGATAGATGTCTGCGGGAAAGGTGCAAGACTCCATTTTCTTGGGACGTATTACCTGAAAGGAGGTCGGTCCCCTCAGACACTCGGGGTACTGAGACACCTGAGCCCATGTTTGGAGATGAACCTATGCAATTGGGACGGGTCTCTCCAGACCCTTGTTATAAGAAATTCAGGGCTAAAAAGAGATTCAGTTTTTTTTGTGGTAAAGAGGGTCATTTTGTTAGTGTTTGTCCCTATGTAAAATATCAAGGCGAGGATAAAAAAAAAAAGGAGTTATCAATAAGTTTTGTTCTCTAACTCTTGGCGGAGTAGTTGGGGAATCTGAGAACATGCTCTTGTCTTTTACTGGTAGTACTCGTTTTCTCCTGCCTGCCAGGGTGGCGCTAGATTCCCAAAATATTAATGTGCAGGTATTTTTGGACAGCGGGGCAGGGGTTAACCTTGTGGATTACCAGTTTGTCCTGATGTATGGTTTTAAATCTAATGCACTGGACAAAGAGATTTCAGTGTTCGCTATTGATTCTGCCCCCCTTTCTCAAAAATCTTTGACTCGCATGGTGCAGGATATCCATTTAACGGTGGGGGATTCTCATGATGAGGGTATTTCTTGTTTTATAATGAAGGGTCTGCCAGCTCCTCTAGTGCTAGGGTTGCCATGGTTGACCAAACATAACCATACCATTGATTGGCAAGCGAGACAGATCAAGAGCTTGAGTGATTACTGTATGGACAACTGTCTCATCACATCTCTTGCTGGAATATTCACTAAGATGTTACACCCGTTTCTCTCTGATTTTTCTGATGTGTTCACTGAGAGTGTGGATCAGGAGTTGCCCCCTCATAGAGAATATGATTGCCCGATACATTCTGATTCCCGGAGCTAAGTTGCCAAAGTCTTGGTTGTATAACCTTTCTGAACCTGAAAGAGTTGCTTTGCGAAAGTATATTACTGAGAGTTTGACAAAGGGACACATCAGACCATCTAAGTCACCTATGGCGGCGGGGTTCTTTTTTGTGAAAAAGAAAAAAGATGGGACATTGACAGTGTCTAGATTTCCAAGAGTTGAATCGCATCACTATCCGTGATCCTTATCACCTTCCCATGATTCCAGATTTGTTCAAACAGATTGTTGGAGCTAAGGTTTTTTCTAAATTAGACCTAATAGGGGTATATAACCTGGTAAGAATCAGAGAGGGGGATGAATGGAAGCTTTTAATAGTCCTGTGGGTCATTTTGAGAACTTGGTCATGCCTTTTGGTTTGAACCCAAGGCAGGCCAGATGGTCTTTGTTTTTTACAAGATTTAATTTCATCGTCACTTTTTGCCCTGGGGTCAAGAATGTCAGGGCAGATGCCTTGTTGCGTAGCGTCCTTGGGGGAGGGGGGGGGGGTGATACCGAGGATCCTGGTCCGATTTTGGCTGATGGGGTGGTTTTATCCACCCAAGATCCTGAACTGGAGGCGGAGGTGTTGGAAGTTCAGGGAGATTGTTTGTTCCTTCTGAGCTTCATCACAAGGTGTTTAACCACTTCAGCCCCGCTAGCTGAAACCCCCTTGATGACCAGAGCACTTTTTACACTTCGGCACTACACTCCTTTCACCGTTTATCGCTCGGTCATGCAACTTACCACCCAAATGAATTTTACCTCCTTTTCTTCTCACTAATAGAGCTTTCATTTGGTGGTATTTTATTGCTGCTGACATTTTTACTTTTTTTGTTATTAATCAAAATGTAAAGATTTTTTTGCAAAAAAGAAATGACATTTTTCACTTTCAGCTGTAAAATTTTGCAAAAAAAACGACATCCATATATAAATTTTTCGCCAAATTTATTGTTCTACATGTCTTTGATAAAAAAAAAATGTTTGGGCAAAAAAAAAAAATGGTTTGGGTAAAAGTTATAGCGTTTACACACTATGGTACAAAAATGTAAATTTCCGCTTTTTGAAACAGCTCTGATTTTCTGAGCACCTGTCATGATTCCTGAGGTTCTACAATGCCCAAATAGTAGAAAAACGCCACAAATGACCCCATTTCGGAAAGTAGACACCCTAAGGTATTCGCTGATGGGCATAGTGAGTTCATAGAACTTTTTCTTTTTTGTCACAAGTTAGCGGAAAATGATGATGATTTTTTTCTTTATTTTTTTTCTTACAAAGTCTCATATTCCACTAACTTGCGACAAAAAATAAAAAATTCTAGGAACTCACCATGCCCCTCACAGAATACCTTGGGGTGTCTTCTTTCCAAAATGGGGTCACTTGTGGGGTAGTTATACTGCCCTGGCAATTTAGGGGCCTATATGTGTGAGAAGTACTTTGCAATCAAAATGTGTAAAAAATGACCGGTGAAATCCAAAAGGTGCACTTTGGAATATGTGCCCCTTTGCCCACCTTGGCTGCAAAAAAGTGTCACACATCTGGTATCGCCGTACTCAGGAGAAGTTGGGGAATGTGTTTTAGGGTGTCATTTTACATATACCCATGCTGGGTGAGAGAAATATCTTGGCAAAAGACAACTTTTTCCATTTTTTTATACAAAGTTGGCATTTGACCAAGATATCTTTCTCACCCAGCATGGGTATATGTAAAATGACACCCCGAAACACATTCCCCAACTTCTCCTGAGTACGGCGATACCAGATGTGTCACACTTTTTCCAAAATGGGGTCACTTGTGGCGTAGTTATACTGCCCTGGCAAGTTAGGGGCCCAAATGTGTGAGAAGTACTTTGCAATCAAAATGTGTAAAAAATGGCCTGCGAAATCCGAAAGGTGCACTTTGGAATATGTGCCCCTTTGCCCACCTTGGCTGCAAAAAAGTGTCACACATCTGGTATCGCCGTACTCAGGAGAAGTTGAGGAATGTGTTTTGGGGTGTCATTTTACATATACCCATGCTGGGAGAGAGAAATATCCTGGCAAAAGACAACTTTTCCAATTTTTTTATACAAAGTTGGCATTTGACCAAGATGTTTATCTCACCCAGCATGGGTATATGTAAAATGACACCCCAAAACACATTCCCCAACTTCTCCTGAGTACGGCGATACCAGATGTGTGACACTTTTTTGCAGCCTAGATGCGCAAAGGTGCCCAAATTCCTTTTAGGAGGGCATTTTTAGACATTTGGATCCCAGACTTCTTCTTACGCTTTAGGGCCCCTAAAAAGCCAGGGCAGTAAAAATACCCCACATGTGACCCCACTTTGGAAAGAAGACACCCCAAGGTATCCAATGAGGGGCCTGGCAAGTTCATAGAAATTTATTTTTTTGGCATAAGTTAGCGGAAATTGATTTTTTTTTTTTTTTTCTCACAAAGTCTCACTTTCCGCTAACTTAGGACAAAAATTTAAATCTTTCATGGACTCAATATGCCCCTCAGCAAATACCTTGGGGTGTCTTCTTTCCAAAATGGGGTCAGTTGTGGGGTGTTTGTACTGCCCTGGCATTTGAGGGTCTCCGCAATCATTACATGTATGGCCAGCATTAGGAGTTTCTGCTATTCTCCTTATATTGAGCATACAGGTAATGAGATTTTTTTTTTCGTTCAGCCTCTGGGCTGAAAGAAAAAAATGAACGGCACAGATTTCTTCATTCGCATCGATCAATGTGGATGAAAAAATCTCTGCCAAAAAAAAAAAAGGAGGGGAAAGGCGTCTGCCAGGACATAGGAGCTCCGCCCAACATCCATACCCACTTAGCTCGTATGCCCTGGCAAACCAGATTTCTCCATTCACATCAATCGATGTGGATGAATAAATCATTGCCGGGAATTTTTTTTTTTTTATATATATATATTCAAAGTGTTTGCCAAAGCATAGGAACGCCGCCTCCTCCTCAGCTCGTATGCCTCGGCAAACGTATCTGTTACTGCAGAGGAGAAAATCTCGTCTTGCAGCGCCGCATACACCGACTTGCGTGTAATCTGACAGCAGCGCAATGCTTCTGTCAGAATGCACATCAGTGCTGCAGCTAGTAGATCGGTTGGTCCACCTGGAAGGTAAAAAAAGAAGAACAAACCTCTCCTTCCCCATGGGTCAATGTGCAAAGCGCAAATCGCCCAAAGATGTGGCGAAGTGCGTTATGCACTTTGTCCCAGGTGAAAGGAGAGGTTTGCAGCAGCAGTGAGTGAATGGGCCCTAATAGCCCTGTGTGCCTGTCCTGGTGAGATGAGCCCTATGCTAGGTGTACCTGTGTGTGGTACTTTCGGAAACACTCCCCTAAGCATAGGGCAGGGTGGTCAGGACAGACAGGACAGAAATTGCGGGTGTCACGCCTTATTCCACTCCTGCTACAGACACAACATCTTTTTCGGGGTGACGGGTGGGTTGAGGTACCAGCAACGACATTGGGGAAATGTCGCTCGTGTAGACGGCTAACTACACTGGTGGATGGGGCCACGGAACCTCCTGGGTACAGGAGGTTCTCGATGATCTCTTCCTGAAATTTGAGGAAGGATCCAGTTCTCCCAGCCTTACTGTAAAGAACAAAACTATTGTACAGAGCCAATTGAATTAAATATACAGACACCTTCTTATACCAGCGTCTGGTTCTGCGGGAAACTAAATACGGAGACAACATCTGGTCATTGAAGTCCACCCCTCCCATGTGAAGGTTATAGTCGTGGACTGAGAGGGGCTTTTCAATGACACGGGTTGCTCGCTCAATTTGGATTGTCGTGTCTGCGTGAATGGAGGAGAGCATGTGAACGTCACGCTTGTCTCTCCATTTCACCGCGAGCAGTTCTTCGTTACACAGTGCGGCCCTCTGCCCCCTTGCAAGACGGGTGCTAACGAGCCGTTGGGGGAAGCCCGCGCGACTAGTTCGCGCGGTACCACAGGCGCCAATCCGTTCTAGAAACAAATGCCTAAAGAGGGCCACACTTGTGTAAAAATTGTCCACATAAAGATGGTACCCCTTGCCGAATAAGGGTGACACCAAGTCCCAGACTATCTTCCCACTGCTCCCCAGGTAGTCAGGGCAACCGACCGGCTCCAGGGTCTGATCTTTTCCCTCATAGACACGAAATTTGTGTGTATAGCCTGTGGCCCTTTCACAGAGCTTATACAATTTGACCCCATACCGGGCGCGCTTGCTTGGGATGTATTGTTTGAAGCCAAGGCGCCCGGTAAAATGTATAAGGGACTCGTCTACGCAGATGTTTTCCTCTGGGGTATACATATCTGCAAATTTCAGGTTGAAATGGTCTATGAGGGGCCGAATTTTGTGGAGCTGGTCAAAAGCAGGGTGGCCTCTGGGATGGGAGGTGCTGTTATCACTAAAGTGCAGGAAACGCAGGATGGTCTCAAATCGTGTCCTGGACATAGCAGCAGAGAACATGGGCATGTGATGAATTGGGTTCGTGGACCAATATGATCGCAATTCATGCTTTTTAGTTAGACCCATGTTGAGGAGGAGGCCCAAAAAAGTTTTAATTTCGGAAACTTGGACTGGTTTCCACCGGAAAGGCTGGGCATAAAAGCTTCCCGGGTTAGCGGTTATAAATTGTGTGGCATACCGGTTTGTCTCTGCCACAACTAAGTCTAAGAGCTCCGCAGTCAAGAACAGCTCAAAAAATCCCAGGGCCGAACCGATCTGAGCTGTCTCAACCCGAACTCCAGACTGGGCGGTGAAAGGGGGAACTACAGGTGCGGCTGAAGTTGGGGATTGCCAATCAGGGTTTGCCAGCACCTCTGGGATTCTAGGGGCTCTACGGGCACGTCTTTGCGGTGGCTGCGACGGGGTCACTACTGCACGTGCCACCGTACCAGCTTCAACTGCCCTTCTGGTGCTCGCTACTTCACCATGTTCTACGGCAGTGCTGGTACTAGGTCCAGGAAGGGCTGGGCTGCTGGTGTATGCCTCACCACGTAATCCGACAGCACCAGCCCCACTCTGCTGCTCTTGAAGCGGATCCTGCGCAACCTGCGGTCTAGCAACACGGGGCCGGGTACGCCTGGTGCTATCAGGGACCTCAGCCTCCTCGTCCGAACTTTGGGTCAGAGAGCCACTGCTTTCTACAGGTTCGTATTCTGACCCGCTAGATTCATCAGATGAGGGTTCCCACTCCTCATCCGACTGGGTCAGAAGCCTGTAGGCCTCTTCAGAAGAATACCCCCTGTTTGACATGTGGGCAACTAAATTTAGGGGTATTCCCTGAGACTACCCAAGAAAAAAAAAAGCAAGCCTGTCTTACAAATGGGAGGCTAGCGAAGTACCGGAGGCCACTGCGGTTGATAAAAAATATCAAAACAGATTTTTTTTATCGCCGCAGTGCGTGTAAAGTGAATGTGCAGCGATCAAAAAAAATTATTTTTTTTGTCACTGCGGTGGGGCGGGTGTGGGCGAACGCACGTGTGGGCGACCGATCAGGCCTGATCGGGCAAACACTGCGTTTTGGGTGGAGGGAGAACTAAAGTGACACTAATACAATTATAGATCTGACCGTGATCAGTTTTGATCACTTCCAGATACTATAAAAGTACAAATGCTGATTAGCGATACGCTAATCAGCGAATGACGGACTGCGGTGCGGTGCGGTGGGCTGGGCGCTAACTGATCCCTAAACTACCTAACCAAGGGGCCTAAACTATACCTAAAACCTAACGGTCAATACCAGTGGGAAAAAAAAGTGACAGTTTGCACTGATCACTTTTTTCCTTTCACTAGTGATTGACAGGGGCGATCAAAGGGGTGATCGAAGGGTTAATAGGGGTGATCTGGGGGCTAAGTGTGGTGTAGTGGGTACTCACAGTGATGTGTGCTCCTCTGCTGGAACCAACCGACCAAAAGAAGGAGCAGAGGAGCACAGCAGCCATATAACCCCATCATATTTACTAATATGATGGGGAGCACCCGACTGCCTAGGGAGGGTGATAAGAGACTGTGGGGGTACTTCCTTATCCCCTATGCCCCGAGATGATATGTGGGTCATGGCCCCTTTAAGGGTTTGTGTGCAGTTAAGGGGAGTTTGGAGTTAATGGTAGCCTTCCCATGATTCAATGGAATGGGGGCGGTCCTGGAGGATATATATTGCTGGGAGTGAGTTGTCCACTTCCTCTTGACGGTGGATGTGCTGGTTGCCCACCCGCCCTCCCCCACGGATGGGATGGTTTTGACGGCTGACGTTTGTTTGTTCCTCATGTGAGGTATTATTTTGTTCAAAAAAAAAAAAAAAAAGAATGAAGGGAAAAAGAAAAAAAAAGGAAATTGTAAAAAAATAAATAAAAAGAGGATGTTATGAAGACATGTACCTATTGTTCTTTATGATATGAAAGCAAGTCACAGCTGGCGGTATATAATTCAGTATGGAGTTTGGTTATGGCACAAGGCAGACTTGCCCGCTGGGAGGCCAGCGGCTGGCATACTGCGCCATTTACGGTCATGGTGTTATCGTTAAATAAAGTAAGCTGTGACCGATCATCACCCAGCATTAAAAGTAATATGGTTGTCTGTCTCTTATTTAATGGTATGGGTTGTGAAAAGGCATGACCGGGTGGCCCTTCCCCTAGTGGGTAGTCCCTATGTACCAACAGTCTGGGTTAAATGGCTGCTGATTGGTTTTTTTAAAAATCAGCAACCTGCCAGCCAATGATCGTGGCCGGCAGGTTGCTGACGAAATACTTTGCTACGAAATGCCGGCCCGCGATGCGCATGCGCGGGCCGGCTGTGACGTAATCTCGCGTCTCGCGAGATGACGCGCCTATGCGTCCAGGAGGAACAAATCAACCACCTCCCGGACGCATCGGTGCGTTAGGCGGTCGGGAGGTGGTTAAGGAACATCATGATACTGTCCTTGCTGGACACCCTGGGAGCAGATCCACTGTTGATCTTATTTCTCTGAGATTCTGGTGGCCAGGTTTACGTAAGAGTGTGACTCATACTCAGCCCTCAGGATCTCTTCTTCTTTTGTCCATCCCGTCCCTGGACGCACTTGTCCATGGACTTTATCACCGATTTGCCCAGTTCTTCGGGGATGACAGTGATTTTGGTGGTGGTCGACCTCTTCAGTAAGATGGCACACTTATTTCCATTTTCTGGTTTACCCAATGCCAAAACTCTGGCTCGGACATTTATTGATAACATTGTGAAATTACACAGCATTCCCTCTGATGTGGTGTCTGATAGAGGGACTCAATTTGTGTCCAGATTCTGGAAGGCTTTCTGTACTCGCCTGGGGATTCGTTTGTCCTTCTCTTCGGCTTTTCACCATCAGTCGAACGGACAAACTGAACGCACCAACCAGAATTTAGAGACATATTTGAGGTGTTTTGTTGCTGAGAATAAGGAGTGGTCCTCATTTTTGTCTTTGGCTGAATTTGCTTTGAATAACCGTTGTCAGGAGTCAACTGATAAATCAAAATTTTTTGGTGCATATGGGTTTCACCCTCAGTTTGGTACGTTCTCTGGGAATAGTTCCTCTGGTATACCTGATGAGGAGAGATTTGCTTCTTCCTTATCATCTATCTGGCGGAAAATTCTAATCAATTTAAAAAAAGATGGGAGATAGGTATAACGTATGGCTGACAAGAAACGTGTGTCTGGTCCGGACCTGAATGTGGGTGATTTGGTGTGGTTGTCCACTAAGAACATTAAGTTGAGGGTGCAATCCTGGAAGTTAGGTCCAAGATTTATTGGTCCATACAAGATCTCTCCCATTACTAATCTGGTTTCTTTTTGCGTTGAAATTTCGCAAGCTTGGAAGATTTATAATGTCTTCCATAAATCTTTGTTAAAGAGTTATGTGGAACCTTCCTTACCACCTCCGCCTGGAGTTTCAAATTTCCAGAGTTGTTGACTCTCGTTTTCTTCGGGGTTCCCTTTAATACCTTGTTCGTTGGAAAGGTTATGGTCCAGAGGAGAGAATGTGGGTCACGGCGACTGATGTGAATTTCCAGTCGGCTTCTGAGGCCCTTTCACAGAGCCCACTCTGATAAAGTTGGTCCTGGGTACCCGGAGGTGACCCGTAGAAGGGGGAGTAATGTCACCGCCGGCCCTGGGAGAGATCTTAGAAGTTCAAATAGACGGAGGACTCAAGAGTCTATCTGACAGATCTCTCTTGTTTTTATTGTTGCTGACAGGTTTCCACCCCTTCGCAGATGCTGCTCATTATCAGTCAGGTGGCTCTTTATATGTACCGCTTCTCACTTGCTTCCTTGCAGCTGATAGCTCTTATGTGGAGTGCTCTGCTTGTGTGGTGGTTTTCCTGTTCCAGTTACATCTCAAGCTAAGTCCTTTCCCTTTTCTTTATGTGTCTGTCCTGACTAGGCCTCAGGGAGACACTGGCTACTTCAGTTTGGAAGGAGCCAGTTGTCTCTTTCCCTGTTACCTAAGCTGAGGGTTTGGTGCAGTGTTTCAGCAGTCTCAGGTTCCTGTGCATTTCTACCATTGAGATTTGCACATTTTGTTAGCAGCTTAGGGTGAGTATCAGGGAATGCTAGGAGGTGACCTCTTTACTCCCTAGGTTTGGGGCCTAGTCTGTTGTTGTTTTGTTGTGGTTCCCTTTGGTTGTCTTTCCTTCCCCGTACTTTCTGTGACACCATAGTTCCTATTTTGAGTTGTCAGGGAGAAAGCTAGGATTCTATTTCTTGATGCATCACACGGAGCAGTTGCTCCCCTGTGTGACTCAATTTGTGAAGACAAACAAAGTGCAGAACAGCGTAACACCGCCGAGCCCTGCACATATGGTATGCTGTAGGGGCTCTGTGAATTGTCCCTGCAGTGGAGGCTAAGGACATGGTGGAGGATGAGGAGGCAGAGGCGGACATTGTCTCAGGACCAACGATGTGACAACGTGGAGGAGGAAGTTGCATGATCTGTCCAAGTTGCTGGTGTGGCTGTGGGCCATAAAGGACATGTATTGTCCCTGACCGTAGTTATAGCTCCACATGTTGGAGCTGCCATGCACTGACAGGCTCAAGGACTGGCTCACCTTCTGTTCTAAATGTGTGTGCAGGGATGGTACTGCCTTTTTCAAAGAAATGACGGCTTGGGACTCTCCACCTCGGCTCGGCACAGGAGGATCTAGACCAGCAGAAGATGGGATTGACAGACAGCTCCCTTCGGCTGAGGTGGTGGAGCCTTGACTGGCTGAAACTGAGTGCGTGCCACTGGGTGATGTAGCGGTTGCTGCGGCAGGCTTTATGAATGAAGTAGGCGGCGCAGGCATGTGACATCAGTGAGTTACGGCCGGCCGCCCGCCCTGATCTGCCTTCTACAGGACATTTAGTAAGTAGTACAGATGGGGCTGGGGATCGGAACTTCAATTAAAGTTATTATTATAAAAGGTTTAGGAAATAAAGCAGTGAGTGAGTGGCAGGGCTGGAGTACAGTGACCGCACTGGCCCCACCGCATTTGCATGCCACTGGCCCTTCCCACAGGTTTAGCTCCGGTATATTAGGGCATCTGTGGATGCCACTATTATGGGTTGGGGGATATGTGAATGGCACTGTTATGGGGGGGAGATCTGTGGATGGCACTGTTATGGGGGGGTGATCTGTGGATGCCACTATTATGGGGTGGGGATATGTGGATGGCACTGTTATGGGGTGGGGGATCTGTGGGTGACACATATATAGCAGTGCCATCCACAGATCCACCCCCCATAACAGTGCCATCCACAGATCGCCCTCCATAACAGTGCCATCCACAGATCATCCCCCCATAACAGTGCCATCCACAGATCACCCCCATAACAGTGCCATCCACAGATCTCCCCCCATAACAGTGCCATCCACAGATCTCCCCCCATAACAGTGCCATCCACAGACCACCCCCCATAACAGTGCCATCCACAGATCACCCCCCATAACAATGCCATCCACAGATCCCTGCCATAACAGTGCCTCCCTCAGATCCCCCCCATAACAATGCCATCCACAGATCCCCCCATAACAATGCCATCCACAGATCCCCCCATAACAATGCCATCCACAGATCCCCCCATAACAGTGCCATCCACAGATCCCCCATAACAGTGCCACCAACAGATCGTCCCCTTAAACAGTGCCATCCACAGATCCCCCATAGTAGTGTCATGCACAGACCACCATTAGTTAAAAATGCACCAAAAGCACACCTTTTGGTTAAAAATATTTTCTTTCTTATTTTCCTCCTCAAAAACCTAGGTGCGTCTTATTGGCCGGTGCCTCTTATAGGGTGAAAAATATGGTATATATTTCAGGTATTGTACTGAAATAGGCCACAAAATTATTTCCAAACAAATACAAGCAAACGTGACCTGCATATATATTTCTCGTATTGGACTAAAATAGGCCACCAAACGATTTCAGAGTAAATAACAGAAAAAATTAACTGCGTATATTTTTCTCTTTTTCTACTGAAATATGGCAATAAACGCTTTTAGAGCAAATAACACCAAATGTGAACAGCGTTTATTTTTCTTGTATTGTAGTGAAATATTTCAAGAAACGCTTTTAGCGCAAATAACATCAAATATGAACTAAGTCTATTTTTCTCTAGAAATATGGCAATAAACACTTTTAGCGCAAATAACACCAAATGTGAATTGCGTCTATTTTTCTTGTATTGAAGTGAAATATAACAAGAAATGCTTTTAGCGCAAACAGCAAATATGAACTTAGTCTATTTTTCTCTTTTTCTCTATAAATATGGCAATAAACGCTTTTAGCGCAAATAACACCAAATGTGAACTGCGTCTATTTTTCTCGTATTGGAGTAAAATATGACAAGAAACGCTTTTAGCTCATATAACAGCAAAAATGAACTGTCTATATTTCTCTTTTCCTCTAGAAAAATGGCAAAAAATGCTTTTAGCACAAATAACACCAAATGTGAACTGCATCTATTTTTCTCGTATTGTAGTTGCTACTGAAACAGCAGAGAGCCAGAGCAATCTGCAGTTAACCGGCCGGGAGGTGGTCGGAACTGTGTCTCATCTCGCTTTAGTAACGGCAATATGAGACAACCCCTTTAATAACTTATCCAGTGCTAGTAGAAATACACTACACTACGTGCAGAATTATTAGGCAAATGAGTATTTTGACCACATCATCCTCTTTATGCATGTTGTCTTACTCCAAGCTGTATAGGCTCGAAAGCCTACTACCAATTAAGCATATTAGGTGATGTGCATCTCTGTAATGAGAAGGGGTGTGGTCTAATGACATCAACACCCTATATCAGGTGTGCATAGTTATTAGGCAACTTCCTTTCCGTTGGCAAAATGGGTCAAAAGAAGGACTTGACAGGCTCAGAAAAGTCAAAAATAGTGAGATATCTTGCAGAGGGATGCAGCACTCTTAAAATTGCAAAGCTTCTGAAGCGTGATCATCGAACAATCAAGCGTTTCATTCAAAATAGTCAACAGGGTCGCAAGAAGCGTGTGGAAAAACCAAGGCGCAAAATAACTGCCCATGAACTGAGAAAAGTCAAGCGTGCAGCTGCCAAGATGCCACTTGCCACCAGTTTGGCCATATTTCAGAGCTGCAACATCACTGGAGTGCCCAAAAGCACAAGGTGTGCAATACTCAGAGACATGGCCAAGGTAAGAAAGGCTGAAAGACGACCACCACTGAACAAGACACACAAGCTGAAACGTCAAGACTGGGCCAAGAAATATCTCAAGACTGATTTTTCTAAGGTTTTATGGACTGATGAAATGAGAGTGAGTCTTGATGGGCCAGATGGATGGATTGGTAAAGGGCAGAGAGCTCCAGTCCGACTCAGACGCCAGCAAGGTGGAGGTGGAGTACTGGTTTGGGCTGGTATCATCAAAGATGAGCTTGTGGGGCCTTTTCGGGTTGAGGATGGAGTCAAGCTCAACTCCCAGTCCTACTGCCAGTTTCTGGAAGACACCTTCTTCAAGCAGTGGTACAGGAAGAAGTCTGCATCCTTCAAGAAAAACATGATTTTCATGCAGGACAATGCTCCATCACACGCGCCCAAGTACTCCACAGCGTGGCTGGCAAGAAAGGGTATAAAAGAAGAAAATCTAATGACATGGCCTCCTTGTTCACCTGATCTGAACCCCATTGAGAACCTGTGGTCCATCATCAAATGTGAGATTTACAAGGAGGGAAACCAGTACACCTCTCTGAACAGTGTCTGGGAGGCTGTGGTTGCTGCTGCACGCAATGTTGATGGTGAACAGATCAAAACACTGACAGAATCCATGGATGGCAGGCTTTTGAGTGTCCTTGCAAAGAAAGGTGGCTATATTGGTCACTGATTTGTTTTTGTTTTGGTTTTGAATGT
Organism: Bufo gargarizans; assembly: GCF_014858855.1. Lineage (NCBI taxonomy): Eukaryota > Metazoa > Chordata > Amphibia > Anura > Bufonidae > Bufo > Bufo gargarizans. The sequence continues at coordinate 154,701,948 of NC_058083.1, forward strand.
CAGAAATGTATATTTGTGAATGTTGAGATGTTATATTGGTTTCACTGGCAAAAATAAATAATTGAAATGGGTATATATTTGTTTTTTGTTAAGTTGCCTAATAATTATGCACAGTAATAGTCACCTGCACACACAGATATCCCCCTAAAATAGCTAAAACTAAAAACAAACTAAAAACTACTTCCAAAAATATTCAGCTTTGATATTAATGAGTTTTTTGGGTTCATTGAGAACATGGTTGTTGTTCAATAATAAAATTAATCCTCAAAAATACAACTTGCCTAATAATTCTGCACTCCCTGTATGAGCCACAATGACGTGGACACTTGGTATAAATGATGGTAAATATGTTGGGACTGAAGGGCCTGACCCCACCATGCGCTCTTTCTGGAAATTGGCAAGGATGGTGTAGAAACATCACTTGTGACAAAATTTAGACAGAATGGCATTTACAACTTGCAAACCTGTGATTTACACCAGAAAGTTTGTATAGGACCACTGTAAATGTGCCATGTTTAACCCCTTCAGGACTGCCGCTGTACAAGTATAGCAGAAGTCCAATCTTTAAAAATGCATTTTAAACAGCAAATAGCCTGAGCTAATGCTTGCAATTGGTGATAACGCCGATCACAGACATTTACCCACATTAAACATTGTGACCTCTTCATCTGAGGCAGCTTTCCAAAGGAATGGGGTCCCCGAGGACCAGGGTGGCCGCTCATTCTCTGTGGTACCCTCAAGCATTAGGAAGCCTTTAGGCTACCACAGCAATACATTCCTATGGAGTCCTGCGTCTGGCAGGGCTTCATAGGAATGTATTGAATCTCCTATAGACTATAACGGTCAATCATTGCAGTCTATGTAAAAATCAGTCTCATGATTGCATGTTAAAGTCTCCTAGTACAGCGGTTCCAAAATCCTGGGCAGCGGACAAATACTGGGTCATGGATCATCTGGTACTGGTCCACGGAGAGCACCGGAGTTGAACAGCGGGGACAGTTCCTGTGCCCCACCGTTTAGCCTCATAGGCTGAAGGTGGCATGAAATTTAAATATGCTACAACTCGGGGACACTTTTATGTAAAGAAGGCACTACTGGGGGGTCATTATATGTGAAGAGGGCAATACTGGGGGGCATTATACTGTATGTAAAGAGGCTGCTACTGGGGGGCATTATATGTGAAGAGGGCACTTCCGGGGAGCATTATATGTGAAGGGGGCACTACTTGGGGTATAAAGGGAGGCATTATTACTAAATAGGTGTGGTTAACTATGCAGAAACAAGTTGTGGTCAGGAGACACCATCTGTGCAGAACTGAGAAAAAAATGAAATGACTCCAGCCAGGGGAGACATCACCTGTAAGTCATTGAGTGAGGCCTAAACGGGACCATTAATTATTCTGTTTTGTTATGTGTGTGATTTATGCCCCCAATATTAATTATCAAAACGTAAATTGTTACTCATAAGACATATGTAATGTGAAACAGGCACTGTACTACATCTGTATTTATTTGCTCAAAAAGACTGCAAGAAAAATTGCAGTGGAATTAACAAAAAATGCTGCATGTCAAACTACGCTTAGCTTGGGACCACACTGACAAGCATGAATAATGAAAAGGGAATAAAGTAATAATGGAAGCAGGTAAGGGGTGTGGGTGGTCTGACTACAAACCGAACATTGTACTGTCAGGCTCGCTGACATTCTGAGCTGAATTTCAAAACCTACTAAAATGACTAGCTGCTAAAATATTAGCAAGTGGTACTAACTTTGCCTTATATGAACCCCCAAATTACACACAAGGGGTTGTGGTTGGGACTAATGTATGTTTACCTACACTAGCAGGTGGACATAGCACCAGCTCATTGGTTTCAGTTGCATTGAAATAATTCTCTAAAATCCCCGGAAAGAAAGACCAGACTGTGTGGCTGGCAGCACCATACGGCCAAGCAACGCTCTTCTACGGCAGTCAATGGTGGCACAATTCTGCAGTAAAATTGTGCACTCTCTGGCCAACGTGGGCGAGTGTGCATTGACTGCGTGCACACTGTCTGGTTTCCCCTACCAGGATTTTAGAGAATTATCTAAATTCCACTGAAACCAGTGAGCTGGTGCTATGTTGACTTGTAAGTGTAGGTAAAAATACATTAGTCCTAACCACAACCCCCAAAAACTGTTCTTGGGTTTTATATACAGTAAGGGAAAGTTACCACTACTTGCTAATATTTTAGCAGCTAGTCATTTTGGTAGGTTTTAAAATTCAGCTCAGAGTGCTAGCAAGCCTGACACTACAATGTTCGGTCTATAGTCAGACCACCCATAGCCCTTTCCTACTTCCATTATTAATTTATTCTCTTTTCATTATTCATGCATATCCTGACCATTGTCCATCTCGACAGGTCCAGTCAGCTATACTTTCGAGACAGTACATTCTGCTGCTTTATTTGCCTTGTCTGACAAATTATTAAATCTGAAGAAGTGCACCTGCAAATGGATTGCGTACTCTTCCCATAATAATAAACATATAACCATTCCAATGTGCTTGTCTATAGAGGGGTTTGGAGATCTCTTCCATCTTGGCAGAAGTGTGGCATTCCTAGAGAGTTCGGTTCCCTTTAAGGCTCTCTGACTGAATCATGGACACATTTTGTCTTTTAGGGAATCAACATAAAAAAGCCCTTTGACTTTGAGTTGCTTGTGTCTCGTGAGCTACTCTGTGCTTACCCTCGGTCTATCCTTCTACCTGGATATATTTAGAGCTAATGTTGATGTTATTTTTGCCCTTCTTTTTTTATGTCTGGCAGCATTAAGACCTACCTAAAAAATGCAATATTCAATTTCAGCCATTAGTAAATATCTTACAATCACTGAATCCCAGCCACTCAATAGGATTATTATTGGGTTCACGAATACCTAGTTATAGCAGATATTTCTGATATCATGACCTTGCTTGCTGAATGATTAGGGCTGCCCATACATTGCTTTTTGCCTAGGTTTATTTTCTGGAGATTTACTACATTGTCTGGTTGGAATCTCCAAGGTCTATAATGGCTATCCTCGCGTTTTAAAACTAATGGGGGACATTTACTAAGACTGGAGATTTAGACACCGGTCTTAGTCCATGTCCGCCTATACATAACTTAGGAGCTGGTCATGTGACTTGCTTATATCTATGCCAGTTCCCTTGCTGGCATTGATTTAAGTCATTTTCTACACCAAATTCAGGTGTAGAAACCCATAAATGAAATGGGTCAGGCCGGTCCGCCCCCTTCCCCACCAACACCACGCCCACTTTTTCCGCCACCTCGGAAAAGTGCCATAAGCAGGGGAAAGTCGCAGATTGTGACCAAATTCACGACAAAAGTACGCCAAAAGGTGGCGTACTTCACATCATAAATGACCCCAATGTTTTTTGTGGGTTTTTCTTTTCAGGCCACAACTACTGTGTGAATGTATTGTTAATAATATGACACTGTTGGTGTTAGCCATGAAGCCATCCTCATCTATAAAGATGCTTAGGCTGCAGCAGGGAGAGTTTTGTACTACATGCTGGCTGTTTAACCGAATGGCCCACCATGTAACACAGTGATGGCATGCCTTCGTCAGAGTAGAAGCCTCTCTAACGTTGCAGCTTTTTGCTCTGTATTAATGAGGGGGTCTAAAGCAGGGCACCTTGCACTATGAGATACACAGCAGTTGCAGGTTTCATGCTGATATTGGTTAATCTCTGGAAAAAAAAAGTTTATCTAGGTATGCAAAAAATAATGCAGACATAAATAGCTCATTTTGGGTCAAATAAGCAGTGAGTGTTTGCCTAGTAGCAAACAGTGTGGCTTACAATAGTTTCAGATCCTGCAGATTGGGTTCTGTTTTTCTATATACTCAGGTTACAGCTATTTCTGTGCCTCATTATATATCAATGGTGTTCTACTTCTAGGACAGCACTTATTAACACTCATTGTAAATGTGACAATGTCTTCCATTGATAAAGCTAAACCAGCACAGACATCAACCATCTAAATGAGAGCTTGAATGAAATGGTGGCTGGTACGGGTACTGGATGGCAACAGAGGAAGATTATTAAACTTTAGAAGAAAGGTTATATTGATCTTATATTTGATTTCAATATATAGCGAAATGTGACATGATATAACATAAAAACATATAACACGTCATACAGTCAATAAATAGTAACATGTATTTAACAAAAAGTCTACAAATTTTACTACTAACACAAATATTATAGTATTATAAGGCTGCTCCTACTACAAAGGTTTTCGCTCATTTTATGTCATTTTCATAACATAAGTGATTCTAAGCGTATTGTGGTGATGTGTACAGTATAAGTGGTTTCGGCTAAGTGTAGTTTGCCGAGACAGTTTTGTCTAGATGTTGTTCTAGGCTGGATTTCATGTGGACTGGGGGATAGGTTTGGTAGTGGGATCTGCCAGTCCACATCCTTCCACTACATGTTTTGTCTTTTGCCGGAAGTGATCGCAGGTGAGGCCTGCTGCTGTAATCAAGGTGGGATAAAACAACCCTCTGTGTATGACTTTTAGGGAGAAAGGCTGAGGAAGCCTGAGAGAGAGGGTAGCCTGAGAGGCTCTGTGTGGTCTCAGCCAAGAGGGCTGAGGGGCCACGAGGCTTTGAAAAGACTGAAGTTTGGGGGGCCCAGCAAAGCCTATGGAAAGAGGGATGCGCGGTCAGAGTCGGGAGGACTTCTGGACCATCTCCCCCCAAGGGTGCTAGTGTGGTCACAGCCTGCGGCTGCTGGACCATATATGGCTAAGGAAGCTGGATCTAATCCCCTGTGGGAAAGGCGCTCTATAGGTGAGGTAGAGACAACACGTGTATTAGGTAGAGCCCAGATGGGCAGGTGTTTATTTTCGATGTTTATGTATGTGATGGTGCTGAAGTGCCAAAATAAAGCACCTTTTGGACTTGAACCCCATTGTTGGAGAAGTCTGTGATTGCGACCCCCTGAGAGAGCGATCCCTTACCGTATATTTTAGTACGTTATAGTATCGCCTTTCATACACAGTACACATAGAAATGATTTAAGTAATAAACATCAGAGCACACATTCATACATGACATAATCTTGGGCACTGACTCACATATGCATTATACATAATAATTGCTTGCAATGAGGGAAGCATCTTTTAAGCTTTCTCTTACTCAGCTGCTTTGAAGTGTGGGAATTTTGGGACAATATGTCCAGTCTCTTTTCAGAAACTAAGTGAAAGGACCTCAGCTTTCCCTAGCTTACTTTAAATTCACAAGATCTGAAACTTAAAACGTTTAGACCCTGCATTACTGTTCTGTCTACAAAACCATTGTATAGGCAGATACAAGGATGTCAACATACAGGGTAAATGTAAAATGAGGCCTGAAGAACTGGACATAACTATTTCACATCACTTTGCAAAGCTCTGAAAATTGCAAAAACAGCTTTAAGAAGAACGTAACATGATATGTGCATTCATTTGACATGGATTTTCATGTAATAATTCTTCTAAAGCAAATACACAGGAATTAAATGTTTAAGTTCCACCTGTCGTAGGCACAAGTGTAACACATTCGGCACAGTCTCACTACTTACATTTAGGGCAATGCACTTATTCCTTCCCAAGAACTTCCAGTTCTTCAATACCGCTCAAGCAAAAAAAAACACTAAAAAGCATATATCTCATCCAAAATGATTTTCTATCATTTCAAGACCTTTCCTTTCGTCAACAAGCAAAGATAGAGGCGGTGAAGTGCCTGTAGATGCATTGGTGCCTTCTGTTACAGTGGTCTGGATACCCCCTGAAAGCCCCTGCCTCTGGTATGTGAGAATGAGTCTGCTGGCTCACAGCATTGTCTGTCAAACCAACCAAAGACTATTCAGTTACCCTGGAGTTCTCATGTGGGCTCAGGCAAACAAAAGTCTTCTCTTCATTCGCCTCAGCTCATTATCCACACACATCTTTTACCTATGTGAGCAGCAATACCTATACCGTGATGCTTCAAATACACTGGGGTTTTTGTGGTATACCACAGCTTTAAATATTAACTAAGTAGTAGAAGTCGCGTTAATAAATAACATGCTGCACACTGGTGTGGTTTATAAAAGTAATATTAAAGACAATATATTAAAGACAATATATCTGTACTCCGACAGTGTGATATTCCATTGATAAAAAAGAACTAGTAGAATATGTCTCAAGAAAATATAAAAAACATGACTGAATGAATAAAATGCTCGAACCAAATACAAACGGACCCGTGTGACCAGCCTCAGTATTGTTAATTATTCCAAACCTTATTCATGTGCAACTTTAAGGGCTCATGCACACAAATGTATTTTCGTTCCGTGCCTGTTCCGTTTTTTGGGTGGACCATATGCGTAACCATTTATTTCAATGGGGCCACACAAAAAAAAAATGAGCGTTCATAGAAATGCTTGTTATAGATTATCTGGCGGCGTAAATTTACTGCCGTTTACCCAGTGGCGTAGCGTTGGTTGCCAGCACCCGGGGCAAGCCAAAAATTGCTCCCCCCCCCACCCCGGACACGCCCCCTTTAACAGATACTGTAGTAGATCACTAGCAGTCCTATGTAACACCACAGATAGCAGTGATAACTCCCCGTGTACAGATAATGTAGTAGATTCACCTGCTGTCCTATGTAACACCACAGATAACACAGTGATAACTGAGTACAGATAATGTAGCAGATGTCACCTGCAGTCCTATGTAATACCACAGATAACACAGTGATAACTGAGTACAGATAATGTAGCAGATGTCACCTGCAGGCCTATGTAATACCACAGATAACACAGTGATCACTGAGTACAGATAATGTAGCAGATGTTACCTGCAGTCATATGTAACACCTCAGATAACACAGTGATAACTGAGTACAGATAATGTAGCAGATGTTACCTGCAGTCATATGTAACACCTCAGATAACACAGTGATAACTCTCTGAGTACAAATAATGTAGTAGATGGGTGTGAACCCCCAGAATTCAGAACACACACTGGGCCAGATTTATCACGACTCTGACAGCTCACTCCACTTCCACATATGGCTAAAGTCAGTTTTAGCCAAGTCAGATTTATGATCGGCCCTTTAATACTGTGAAAAATGTGGTTTGCTGGTAGCAGTTTATCTGTCAATAATCAGCTTTACAAAAGACGCACGTCTTTACGAAAAAGTTGCATGTTCTATTAAAAAGCCGCATAAGATAAGTATGGTCCTCACTGGAGTGAAATTGCGCATTTTTTAGCAACTTTTTTGCGACCTTTTAAATAGTCGCAATAGTAAATCTGTCTAGAGATTCATTTACATAAGAAAACACGCCCACTTTCAGAAAACTGGCGAGCATAGTGCAGAGCCAATAAAAGTCGCAATTTTTGCACAATTTAAGCGATTGTGCAAAAATTTGCAACTTTTTCACTCCATTATTCTGTGACCTGAAGTCTGGGGCCAGGATGCGGCAGTGTAGGCCATATTCTCAATCTCCTCCCCCAACCCTACCGTAAAATAGATATGTGCATCAACATTATTATTACAGTAGAATGCCGCACCATACCTGTTACATCCTGTGACGTCTCCTGTGATATAGACTTTCCTCAACGTCATCATTCAGAGATAAGACCGCCATGACACCTTCTTTCAGCCGCTTCTCGTTTCTGCAGAGTTTCACAGAAAAAAATGTAGGTTCCTCACTTTACTATCATCCTTTCCTTCCTGGTGTCTCAACAACTCCTCCTGCTGCCCCCCAATAATGTGCTAGAGCCATACAGATAGTCCCCCATTCCCCATAATATTATAACCCCTGTATATTATAATGGCCCCTTCTTTATTATTAATGTAATGGCCCCCTCTTTATTATTAATGTAATGGCCCCTCTTTAATAATGAAGAGGGGCCATTACATTAATAATAAAGAGGGAGGCATTATATTAATAATAAAGAGGGAGGCATTATATTAATAATAAAGAGGGGCCATTACATTAATAATAAAGAGGGGGCATTTTATTAATAATAAAGAGGGGGTATTATATTAATAATAAAGAGGGGGTATTATATTAATAATAAAGAGGGGGCTATTATATTAATAATAAAGAGGGGCCATTATATTAATAATAAAGAGGGGGCCATTATATTAATAATAAAGAGGGGCCATTATATTAATAATAAAGAGGGGGCATTATATTAATAATAAAGAGGGGGCCATCATATTAATAATAAAGAGGGGCCATTATATTAATAATAATGTATTGGCCCCCTCTTTATTATTAATATAATGTCCCCCTCTTTGTTATTAATGTAATGGCCACCTCTCCACTCTTATTACTATGATGTCCAGTCAGTGGTCCTCCTCTTTCTGCTCCTCCCCCACCCCCATAGTGCCCCCAGTGCCTCTGCAATTAGGGTAGGGTACAGTTAAAAAAAATAATAATAATACTTACCTGTCTCTATCACAGCTTGCTGCATCCCGGGGCAAGCGGTCACAAATGCCTCACTGTGCCTTCCCGCACCGCGTCATCTCGCAAGATCCGACGCAGGAGGTCACAGTGAGGTAATCGTGACCGAGTCCTGCTTCAGCCTATGAGGTATAACGGAGGGGAGGGGAGCCATAGGCTGCCTGGCGCCCCCTGCAATTTGGCGCCCGGGGCAACGTTCCCCCCGCCCAGGGGAAATGGCACATCATGAGGGTGATATGTCCATTCTACTATAAGTGTCAGCTGCACTGATAAAGAGGCAGGACTTTAACCACCTCAGCACCCCTAGCTTAAACCCCCTTAATGACCAGACCACTTTTTACAATTCTGCACTACACTACTTTCACAGTTTATTGCTCGGTCATACAACTTACCACCCAAATGAATTTTACCTCCTTTTCTTCTCACTAATAGAGCTTTCATGTGGTGGTATTTCATTGCTGCTGACATTTTTACCTTTTTTTATATTAATCGAAATTGACCAAAATTTTTGCAAAAAAATGACATTTTTCACATTCTGTTGTAAAATTTTTCAAATAAAACTACATTTCTATATAAATTTTTCTCTAAATTTATTGTTCTACATGTCTTTGATAAAAAAAATGCAATAAGTGTATATTGGTTTGCGCAAAAGTTAGAGCGTTTACAAACTATGGTACAAAAATGTGAATTACCGCATTTTTAAGCAGTTCTGACTTTCTGAGCACCTGTCATGTTTCCTGAGGTTCTAAAATGCCCAGACAATAGAAACACCCCACAAATGACCCCATTTCGGAAAGTAGACACCCTAAGGTATTTGCTGATGGGCATAGTGAGTTCATGGAAGTTTTTATTTTTTGTCACAAGTTAGCGGAAAATGTTTTTTTTTTTTTTCTTACAAAGTCTTTCTTACAAAGTCTCATATTCCACTAACTTAATAAAATTTTACATGAACTCACCATACCCCTCACGAAATACCTTGGGGTGTCTTCTTTCCAAAATGGGGTCACATGTGGGGTATTTATACTGCCCTGGCATTTTAGGGGCCCTAAAGCGTGAGAAGTAGTTTGGAATCCAAATGCGTAAAAATGCCCTGTGAAATCCTGAAAGTACTCATTGGAATTTGGGCCCCTTTGCGCACCTAGGCTGCAAAAAAGTGTCACACATGTGGTATCGCCATACTCAGAAGAAGTAGGGAAATGTGTTTTCGGGTGTATTTTTACATATACCCATGCTGGGTGAGATAAATATCGCTCTAAAAGACAACTTTTCCCATTTTTTTATACAAAGTTGTCATTTGACAGAGATATTTCTCTCACCCAGCATGGGTATATGTAAAAATATACCCCAAAACACATTGCCCTACTTCTCCTGAGTACGGCATTACCACATGTGTGACACTTTTTTGCAGCCTAGGTGCACAAAGGGGCCCAAATTCCAATGAGTAACTTTTAGGAGGGCATTTTTAGACATTTGAATTCCAGACTTCTTCTCACGCTTTAGGGCCCCTAAAAATCCAGGGCAGTATAAATACCCCACATGTGACCCCATTTTGGAAAGAAGACACCCCAAGGTATTCCGTGAGGGGCATGGCGAGTTCATAGAAGATTTTTTTTTGGGGGCACAAGTTAGCAGAAATTGATTTTTTTTGGTTTTTTCTCACAAAGTCTCCCTTTCCGCTAACTTGGGACAAAATCAATCTTTCATGGACTCAATATGCCCCTCAGCGAATACCTTGGGGTGTCTTCTTTCCAAAATGGGGTCATTTGTGGGGTGTTTGTACTGCCCTGGCATTTGAGAAGCTCCACAATCATTACATGTATGGCCAGCATTAGGAGTTTCTGCTATTCTCCTTATATTGAGCATATGGGTAATGAGATTTTTTTTGTCCATTCAGCCTCTGGGCTGAAAGAAAAAATGAACGGCACAGATTTCTTCATTCGCATCGATCAATGTGGATGAAAAAATCTCTGCCAAAAAATGTGCAAAAAAAAAAAAAAAAAAAGGAGGGGAAAGGCCTCTGCCAGGACATAGGAGCTCCACCCAACATCCAAACCCACTCAGTCCGTATGCCCTGGCAAACCCGATTTTCTCCATTCACATCAATCGATGTGGATGAATAAATCATTGCTGGAATTTTATTTATTTATTTTTTATATACAAAGTGTTTGCCAAAGCATATGAACACCGCTGCCCCCTAAGCTCATATGCCTCGGCAAACGTATCTTTTACTGCAGAGGAGAAATCTCGTCTTGCAGCGCCGCATACGCCGACTTTTGTGTAATCTGACAGCAGTGACAGCAGCGCAATGCTTCTGTCAGAATGCACATCAGTGCTGCAGCTGGTCGATCGGTTGGTCCACCTAGAAGGTTAAAAAAAAAAAAAAAAAAAACAGGCCGCAATACAATAAATTTATTAACATTAACTTTATATAACATTTGAAACAGAACATTAACTTTTATAAACTTTATTGAACTTTTGGAACATTAACTTTTTTGCTTACCTGTGATTTTTTTTTTTACCTTTATAGGACAAACCTCTCCTTCCCCATGGGACAATGTGCAAAGCACAGATCGCGTAGAGATGTGGCGAAGTACATTATGCACTTTGTCCCAGGTGAAAGGAGAGGTTTGCAGCAGCTCTATGTGAAAGGGCCCTAAGAGCCCTGTGTGCCTGTCCTGTGTCACGCAATACCTATACTAAGTGTACCTGTGTGTGGTACTTCCGGAAACACTCCCCTAAGCATAGGGGCAGGGTGGTCAGGGCAGTCAGGACAGAAATAGCGTGTGTCACGCCTTATTCCACTCCTGCTACAGACACAACATCTTTTTCGGGGTGATGCTTTTGTTGAGGTACCAGCAACGACATTGGGGAAATGTCGCTCGTGAGACTACACTGGTGGTTGGGGCCACGGAACCTCCTAGATACAGGAGTTTTGCGATGATCTCTTCCTGAAATTTGTGGAAGGATCGTGTTCTCCCAGCCTTACTGTAGAGAACAAAACTATTGTACATCGCCAACTGAATTAGGTATACAGACACCTTCTTATACCAGCCTCTGGTCCTGCGGGAAAGTAAATAAGGAGCCAACATCTGGTCATTGAAGTCCACCCCTCCCATGAGCAAATTATAGTCGTGGACCAAGAGGGGCTTTTAAATGACTCCAGTTGCTCGTTCAATTTGTATTGTCGTGTCTGCGTGAATGGAGGAGAGCATGTAAATGTCACGCTTGTCTCTCCATTTCACCGCGAGCAGTTCTTAGTTACACAAGGCAGCCCTCTCCCCCCTTGCAAGACGGGTGGTAACAAGCCGTTGAGGGAAGCCCCGGCGTCTAGGTCGCGCGGTGCCACAGCAGCCAATCTGTTCTAAAAACAAATGCCTGAAGAGGGGCACAATTGTGTAGAAATTGTCCACATAAAGATGATACCCCTTGCCAAATAAGGGTGACACCAAGTCCCAGACTGTCTTCCCCCGGTAGTCAGGGCAACCGACCGGCTCCAGGGTCTGATCTTTACCCTCATAGACACAAAATTTGTGCGTATAGCCTGTGGCCCTTTCACCGAGCTTATACAATTTGACCCCATACCGGGCGCGCTTGCTTGGGATATATTGTTTGAAGCCAAGGCCCCCGGTAAAATGTACAAGGGACTCGTCTATGCAGAAGTTTTGCTCAGGGGTATACAAATCTGCAAATTTGGTGTTAAAGTGGTCTATGAGGGGCCGAATTTTGTGGAGCCGGTCAAAAGCTGGGTGGCCTCTGGGACGAGAGGTGCTGTTGTCACTAAAGTGCAGGAAACGCAGGATGGTCTCAAATCGTGTCCTGGACATGGCAGCAGAGAACATGGGCATGTGATGAATTGGGTTTGTGAACCAATATGACCACAATTCATGCTTTTTTGGTCAGGCCCATGTTGAGGAGAAGGCCCAGAAAAGTCTTAAGTTCGGAAGCTTGGACGGGTTTCCACCGAAAGACTGGGCATAAAAGCTTCCCGGGTTGGCGGCTATAAATTGAGTGCATACCGGTTTGTTTCTGCCACGACTAAGTCAAAGATCTCTGCAGTAGAGAACAGCTCAAAAAACCCCAGTGCCGATCCGATCTGAGCTGTCTCAACCCGAACTCCAGACTGGGCGGTGAAAGGGGGAACTACTGGTGCGGCTGAAGATGGGGGCTTCAAATCAGGGTTTGCCAGCACCTCAGGGACTCTAGGGGCTCTGCGGGCCTGTCTGTGCAGTGGCTGCGACGGGGGAACTACTGCACGTGCCACTGTACCAGCTTCAACTGCCCTTCTGGTGCTCGCCACTTCACCATGTTCTACGGCAGTGCTGGTACTAGGTCCAGGATGGGCTGCGCTGCTGGTGTATGTCTCACCAATCCGACAGCGACAGACCCACTCTGCTGCCCTTGAAGCGGATCCTGCGCAACCTGTGGTCTAGCAACACGGGGCCGGGTACGCCTGGTGGTATCTGGGACCTCAACCTCATCGTCCCGCTGGATTTGTCAGATGACGGTTCCCATTCCTCATCCGACTGGGTCAGAAGCTTGTAGGCCACTTCAGAAGAATACCCCTTACTTGCCATTTGGTCAACTAAATTTAGGGGGTATTCCCTGAGACTACCCAAGAATGAAAGCAAGCCTGTCTTACAAATGGGAGGCTAGCGAAGTACAGGAAGCCGCTGCGATTGATAAAAAATATCAAAACTGATTTTTTTATCGCCGCAGCGCTTGTGTAGTGATTGCGCAGTGATAAAAAATAACGTGGGTGAACGCACGTGTGGGCGACCGATCAGGCCTGATCGGGCAAACACTGCGTTTTGGGTGGAGGGCGAGCTAAGGTGACACTAATACTATTATAGATCTGACTGTGATCAGTTCTGATCACTTACAGATACTATAAAAGTACCAATGCTGATTAGCGATACACTAATCAGCGAATCAGTGACTGCGGTGCGGTGGGCTGGGCGCTAACCGACGCTAACTACCTACCAAAGGGGCCTAAACTATCCTAAAACCTAACAGTTAATACTGGTGAAAAAAAAAGTGACAGTTTACACTGATCACTTTTTTCCCTTTCACTAGTGATTGACAGGGGTGATCAAGGGGTTAATTGGGGTGATGAGGGGGTGATCTGGGGCTAAATGTGTAGTGTTTTGTGTACTTACAGTGATCTGTGCTCTCTGCTGGGACCAACCGACGAAAAGGACCCAACAGAGAGCACAGAAGCCATTTAACACATTATATTTATAAATATAGTGTGTTATATGGCTTGTGATTCGATTTTTTAAAAGTCACCAACCTGCCAGCGGTGATCATTGGCTGGCAGGCTGGTGACAAACTTGTGCTGCAACTTTTCCCGGCCCGCACTGCGCATGTGCGGGCCGGCTTGGCGCATCATCTCGCGTCTCGCGAGATTACGCACCGATGCGTCGACGAGGAACAACCCGGCCGCCCGCAGGACGCATCCCTGCGGTTAAATACTATACATCTGCAGAAAATGTAGTAATATGTAGAGGATACGGTCGGCACTGCTGTAGGTGTGGGATTTAATTTGGTGCTGCACTGATCGAATGTGAGTAGTGGTGGTGCTCAGCATAAAAAACAAGTAGCATTTGCAACAAAGGAGAGAAAAGAAAAAAGAATGCAGCACTCACCAAAAAATACTCTTTGCAGCTTTATTCACATAGAAAGCACAGCTAGGAGGCAACAGCTGTTTCGCGCTTGTTGCGCTTTTTCAAGCCATCCTTGGCCATATGCAGAAAATGGTATGACTTCTTACTCTATAAAGATATAAATAAAAAAATAAAAAATAAACTTTAATGTGTCTAAAATGGAAAAGGATTTCTGGATATATTTATTGGCAATAATCTAAATTCCTGCATGCACTGTCAATCTGCTGCATCTATAGCTCTAACTAGCCAATGAAGTTATGTAAAATGTTATATTCTATAAATATGTAAATTACCTCTTTAGGAAACTTTGTGATAAGCGATCCCATAGAGAACACCAGGTTACTGTATGAAAACTAAAAGAAGAAATTGGCTCTCTATATATGAGGGCATTACTTTACTGTAAGAACATGCTTATTATGGGATTTTTTTTTCCCCATCACTAAAGGCTTTAGTGATTGAAAAAATTGAGGATAGAACGAACGGGTTACACATATTCCTGGAGAAATACAAAAGATTAAAGGGGTTATCCAAAGCTGTAAACCCCCCCCAACACACACACAATGCCAGGGCCCCTCATACAGACAATACTTACCTGTTCCCAGATGCCTGTGTCCTCCAGGGTCCCTCCACGGCCGTTGCTTCATCAACCCGTCGTGAAGATCACAACATCCTGCAACGGGGGGGTGACCCGCTCTTTTTACGCCATCATTGTGGCCTGCTATTGGATTTCACAACCCCCCCCCCCCCCTTCCCACACGTAGGTTGTGATCTGCACAATGGAAAAGTGCAGTGAAGGCAGTTGAGGGATTCAGAGGATACAGGCTTTGGGGACCAGGTAAGTATTGTCTGTATAAAGGGGCCCGGGCATTGGGGAGGTAGGAGGGACTACAGTTTTGGATTGCCCCTTTAATCCAAGTACGAAGCCAGTGTAGATTTTTTTCACTATATGGCAAATAAAGCGATTGGCTGCAGAGGCGTCAAACAGAAAGTTTACATACAGGCATATGGTTAGAGCCTCAAGTGCTTCCCAAAATGAGAAGTGAAGTCAGCAGCAGGGTCCACACGATCCAGATCACTGGATGAGACCAGCCAGGCTTAGGCTACTTTCACACTTGCGTTCGGGGTTCCGCTTGTGAGTTCCGTTTGAAGGCTCTCACAAGCGGATCCGTACAGTCCTAATGCATTCTGAGTGGATGCGGATCCGCTCAGAATGCATCAGTATGGCTCCGCTCAGCAGGCGGACACCCGAAGGCTGCTTGCACGTTCGGGTGTCCGCCTGGCCGTGCGGAGGCAAACGGATCCGTCTAGAGTTACAATGTAAGTCAATGGGGACGGATCCGTTTGAAGTTGACACAATATGGCTCAATTTCAAACTGATCCGTCCCCCATTGACTTTCAATGTAAAGTCTGGACGGATCCGTCTGACTAACTTTCAGACTTAGAATTTTTTCTGAAATATAATGCAGACGGATCCGTTCTGAACGGATCCCATCGTCTGCATTATAGGAGCGGATCCGTCTGTGCTGACACCAGACGGATCCGCTCCGAACGCAAGTGTGAAAGTAGCCTTACAGATGTGCAAATAAGTGAACAGTGAAGACAACTAAAAAGAGCACTGGAACCCGTGCTTGTTCCAATAAAAGCGTTCTTCGATGAACTGATGGTTCAGGGTCCATGCATAAAATGCATTTCGGGGTCCTGTCTTCTTCAGTTGCAAATAACAATAGTTCATACAAATCAGAGGTGACTATTGCACCTCTGATTTGCATGTACTGATTGTCCTTTGGAACTGAAGAGGCAGGACCCCGAAACGTATTTTATGCATGGACTTTGAAACTTTGCCATAGTAAAGACATCTTTTATTGGATCACATTGATAAATAAAACATTGTGAGTAATGTGGATGCATAAACATGAGAAATGCTTTACCAGGAGAATACCTCCAGATTACTGTATGTAATGTGTGACGGATCAGGGAGTGTGGACCCACTGTGCCTACCTGGTTTGGCTTTGGATTGAACCCTAAAAGCGTTATTCTGGCGCTTCCCTGGTATTCACCCCTTAACCCCTGTACAGAGATCTAGACTTCACTGCAGGGAAGCAACCAGACCGCTACCTATAGTTAGCAGCTGACCCATTGGGGTTAGGGATTCTGGTGCGAGAATCAGAGTCTCTGGGCACAGAAAACACACCAAAAACTCAGCAAGCAGGCACAGTCTGGACAGTCACTTAAACTGATTATGTGGGTTTTGGCAGAACTTGACTGAAGGAAACTTGGTTGGAAGGCAGAGATGTAGGGAAACCACACCACAATAGTAGAGGTAGTGAGAACAGTCTCTAATACTGGAACTGCAGATATCTGCAACATAGGACACTAGGACCAGTGATGGTCAGTTCGTAGTGTTCGCCAGCGAACACATGTGGGCTGCCATCTTTAGTAAGGCAGACTCACCTGTCTGGCGATGCACAGGTAAGCCTGTGCCTGTGCCGGGAGCCGGTCTGAAATCAAGTACAGTCACCGGGAGCAGGCAGTTCCGAGAACAGCCTGATAAAGGCCCCCGGCGGCTGTTCTCAGAACTGCCTGCTCCCGGTGACTGCATTTGATTTCAGCCCGGCTCTCGGCACAGGTAAGGGCTTACCTGTGCATCGCCGGACGGGTGATTCTACCTTACTAAAGATGGCAGCCCGCATGTGTTCGCTGGTGAACACTGCGAACTGACCATCACTGACTAGGACAGCTTGTGGGCAGGGTAGTGGTGGATGCAGGAACAAGGACTGTAATAAAGACAGGGCAGACAGGCTAGGAGAACTTAAACACATACTTGAACTTAAAGCTAAACTGTGTCACAGACATTTAGCTCTTCAGATGCCATATTCAAATGTGACCATGGCATCTAAAAAGTATGCGATGGAAAGGGAGAATACCTCCATCATAATAAATGTGATGGAGAAGGAAAATACCTCCATAATACTGTATGTGGAGAGGGAGAATAACCTCCATAATAATATATGCGATGGAGCAGGAGAATACCTCCATAATACTGTATGCAGTGGAGCAGGAGAATACCTCCATAATACTGTATGCAGTGGAGCAGGAGAATACCTCCATAATACTGTATGCGATGGAGAAGGAGAATAGCTCTATAAGGGTCCATTCACACATCCATAGAATGGGTCCGCATCCGTTCCGCAATTCTGCGGAACGGGTGCGGACCTATTCGTTCTCAATGGGGACGGAAAGAATGCGGACAGCACACATTGTGCTATCTAAACTATACAGCGGCGCCCAGGGATCTCCTTGCACTTACTGTTATACCTGGGCGCCGCTCCGTTCTTCCGGTATAGCCTCCGGTATCTTCATAGTTAGGCTTCAATGCTCAGCTCATAGCCTGAGAGAGAAAAAAACCTCTCAGGCTATGAGCTGAGCGCTGTGATTGGCCAGCGCTACAGCATGGGAGAATGAGACGCCGGCAGGTTCCCCTGGGTGGAGCCTAACTATGAAGATACGGGAGCCTATACCGGGAGAACGGAGTGGCGCCCAGGTATAACAGTAAGTGCAGGGACATCCCTGGGCTCCGCTCTCCATGTCTGTATAGTTACTTTAGAAGTTTTATTCTGATGAAAGGTCCTCTTTAAGTCTCAAAACACCAAAAAATATATACTATATGTGGAAGCCCAACAATTGTAAAACTTTACACATTAAATAATAATTATTTATATGCACACACACCATGTAACAAAAACACTGGCCCAAAAATAAAAACTCATTAGAAAGCAGAGGCAAAACCAAAAGCTGCCTCCTCTCCTCAGTACAGCCGCAGGCCCCAGCTTACTGGAGAAGCAGGGCGATACACTGGTTGAAAGGGTTAATTTGCAGGACAGTGGCGACCACTGAGACCCCTCAGTCTCTGAGGCACCAGCTGTGTCCTCTCCAGCAGGACGGCCCGGCTATCTCATGACGTCAATAGCGACACGTTACTGCTAAGGGAGGGAACACGAGCGGGAGGGAACACGAGCGGGAGGGAGGGAACACGAGCGGGAGGGCGGGGCTCTCCTCCACCAATCAGGAAGGGGCATTGTCTGTGCGTCCAGCGTAGCGGAGAAACACCTCAGTGGGCGCAGAAGCCGGGGCCGCGGGTCCTGAGCCGGAAATCTACGGGCCCAGCTGTCTGAGGAGGGGACGGGATGGCAGACAGCGGGCCCCGGTTTCCTCCCCTGCTCGGGATGAACATGTCACGGACAGAAGCGAAGCAGCTGCTGTGTCCTGACGGGACCCCGTGGATCTGGCAGCTGCTGGAGCAGTGTGTGCGGGACGCCTGGGAGTACTGGAGCGTGGTCATAGGGCTCGTCTCCATCGGCTGCTTCTTGTTTGCGGCATTGCCGTAAGTACAGGGGTTGTGTGTCAGGAGCTGCTCCAGGGCCTGGCATATTAGGCTGCAGGGTGGCAGTGCCGGGGATGTTATCAGGCCGCAGGGTGGGGGTGCCCTCATGTTATCAGGCCGCAGGGTGGGGGTGCCCTCATGTTATCAGGCCGCAGGGTGGGGGTGCCCTCATGTTATCAGGCCGCAGGGTGGGGGTGCCCTCATGTTATCAGGCCGCAGGGTGGGGGTGCCCTCATGTTATCAGGCTGCGGGATGGCGGTGCCCTCATGTTGTCAGGCCGCAGGGTGAGGGTGCCCTCATGTTGTCAGGCCGCAGGGTGAGGGTGCCCTCATGTTGTCAGGCCGCAGGTTCTCACTTTCCATAGAAGGATGCCTGTACTCATATTGATATGGTGCCGCTCCTGATATTTTAGACATGAGCCTTGGCTCTGTTCACACTTGAATAAACCGTGATGCAGTGATGAATCTGTATGATGGATGCCAGTGACGCAGGAGGTCAGGTTCTGCCAAGATGTCTGTTGTTTTAACAGGAATAACAGAAATGCATTGAGCAGCCCATTAGCTTCCACCTTTCATTTTCCAAGGGAGCCCTGAAAAATGAAAGGTACAATCTGATTGGTTGCTAGGGGCAATTAAGCCAGATTTCCGTGAACAGCAGTGATGATTAAATCTCCCCTAAATGTTCTCAAACAGCGCAGAGTCAGAAAACCCCTTCACACAATTTAGAAAACATAATAGACACCCGTTTTTACATTGCCGACAGATCACACAACGTTCCTTTACGTTAACATAATTAACGTCAATTTATTAATTTGCATCAACAATTAAAACAGATGAATAAGCGTTTTCAGTACAATCTCTACTACACCATTATCATTCAACATGATCGTTACCATTCCAACTGTAACAATTATCTGCTCATCTGAATGCGCCCTTATCAGTGTAAAGCCTCAGGGGCCTATTACAGGGGCAGAATGTCGGAAGCGTTCCCTCCAGTCAGTCACCTGCTCGCTGGAGGAGGAGACCGCTGCTGTTACACGCTCTACTGCCGGCAGACAATGAGGCAGTATAGGGACGAGCGATAAATCAGCGATCATTCCTCCTATACTGTCTCAGTGTTTGCCGTCAATAACGTGCCTATTGTCCTTTTGCCGCCGGCAAACCAGAAATTTTTAACATGTTAAAAGATCTCGATTCCCCAATGAACGAGTGTTTGCTTGTTCAACAGGTAATTGGTGGCGGTATTATAATAATCTGGCGGTGTAATGGGGTCTTTATTCACACACTGTGATTTCCATCAGTCAGGACCAGGATTGGAGCCTCCCCAGAGATCAGGTACAAGGGCTCATGCACACCATCGTTGTTTTGACTTTTGAGGTCAGTTTTTCACGGATCTTTTTCACAAAACATATCTGTATGTGATCCGTTTTTGCTGATCGGAAACGGTAACTTATTAATCACTAAACGCATGAGCAATATGGGCCGGGCATAGCATTTCTACAGTATGGATCCGCAAAATACGGATGACATACAGTATTTTTTGCGGACCCATTGATTTGAATGGGGCCTCAGACTGTGATTTGCTGACAATGATAAGACATGCACTACTTCTTTGCGGAACGGAAATATGGAAACGGAACGCATACGGAGTACCTTCCGTTGTTTTTGTGGACCTATTGAAGTGATTGGTTCCGCACACGGTCCGCCCCAAAAAAAAATGGAACAGAAGCGGTAAGAAAATACGTTCTTGTGCATGAGCCCTAAGGGAAAGGTCTGCTCC
This sequence comes from Bufo gargarizans, assembly GCF_014858855.1. NCBI lineage: Eukaryota > Metazoa > Chordata > Amphibia > Anura > Bufonidae > Bufo > Bufo gargarizans. Next base: position 154,722,248 of record NC_058083.1, read on the forward strand.
TGTTCTGTGTTGGGAGCTGCACCTGGTTTTTGCCCCCAGGTGTAATGTGTGATGCTTTTGTTGAGCCTCTCATCCTCCTTCCGTATCTGATGGGAGTGAAAGTTCTGACTGAGAAAGTCAAGCGAGGCTGTTTGCTGTGCTGAAAGCCCAAAGAGGAAGTTAAGGGGATGTCCAGCTGTTAATATCGATTACCTATCGTCAGGATAGGTCATCAATATCCGATCGGCAGGGGTGCGGGAGCTGTTTGACGAGGAAGAGGCTGCGCTAGTCTCCTGTGGAGCAGTGGCATAGTGTAATTACCAGTCTTCGCTTCATTCACTTGACTGGAGCAAGTACTTGTCTTACACTTCACTTCTGAGACGAAAAGCAGTGTTAGAGCCCATTCACGCGACCGTACTGCTTTGCGGATCCGCAAAAAAACGGAACAGAGTTGTTAAATATGTTCCTTTTTTTTGCGGATCCGTAGACTTATATGGGTCCACGGAAAAACTGATGCGGACAGCACACGGTGTACTGTCCGCATCTTTTGAGGGCCCATAGAAATGAATGGATCCGCAAAATTGCAGAACGGGTGCGGATCCGTACATACGGTCGTGTGAATGGGCCCTAATGTAGAGGAAGCAGTGCTTGCGTGGAGCGTCGCCTCCTCTTCAAACAGCTGATAAGTAGGGGTGCCGGGAGTCGGACCCCCGCCGATCAGATATTGATGACCTATCCTGACTGTAGGTCATCAATATTGATGGCTGGACAATTCCTTTAAGAAAACCTGTCAACATAAAATGCAGTGCGATCTGACAGCACCTTGTTATACATCAGGAGGAGCTGAGCATATTGAGATCTAGTTTTATAGGAAAAGATTCAGTAAAACTTGTAATTTATCCATTTATATCTCTGCTTCTTCTAACAGCTGTTGGTACAGGGAGGGGCTGTTATCAGTGACACCCATCTCTCTCTATGTACACTTATACACAATGCTATCAGTCACTGATAACACCCCCCTCCTGTACACACAGCTGTTCCCAGGAGGTAAAAAAGCAAAGATAGAAGTGTATAAAATACTGAATATTTTCCCATAAAACGATATATCCGTCTGCTCAGCTCTTCCTGCTCTATAACATGGGGCTTTCAGATTGCACTGCTTTTTATGGTGACAGGTTTTCTTTAAAGGAGTCTTTCACCTATACTGACCGTTATAGAACACTAACACCATTATCAGCATTGTAGTCCCAATATGTGAATGCTACTTACTGTTTAGCTGTCCGTCACTTATTTCCTTCAAAAAACACTTTTATCCAATATTCAAATTAGGTCTGAAGGTGCCCAGGGGCGGCGTTCAATCAGCTGATGCCCAGGCCCCTCTTCGCTATTCATATGAAACCCCTCCCCTTTAAACACTCAGGCTGGCCCTAGGTTCTTCTTATTACCGCCTCCCTTCAGTGTGAAATCCCGCAGATGCGCCTTTCACCCAAATCACCGCGCCTGCACCCAGCATTGCCCATTATGGGCATCGGCATCCTAGCATTTATTGCGCATGCGCCGGCCCCAACATCCCAATCTAGCCGGCGGAAGTAAACAGCCGCATCGGAGGGCTGTACTGAATCCGGAGAAGGGGGGGCGGGTCGGCGCAGTGCAGTATCATCTCTCTACTCCTATGCCATACCTTAGTTGTGACGCTGCGAAGTAGGTGTCCACCAATTCTTTTATGTCAGACACAGCCCCACATATACACCATGTGATTAGAGCCCCCTGCCAAAATAAACTATTAGTGAAACAGCCCTCCGATACAGTACAGAACCACACACACACACACATATACAGCGGCATTGTACAGAACCGCACACACATGTACAGTTGTTGCGATACCAAATTTTTGATTTGATTTCGATACCATAAAAAAGTATTGCAATACTCGAGGCACCTGAGGGGTTAACTGCCACTGATCGCAGCTCTCTGTCAGAGGCAGGGTGCCGACTATGCGATTCTGCTGCCGCCACCTGCCTCCTGTATTGTGTTATATGGGGTCGGACTTTAAGTAGCAGGCTACACAGAGCGGCGCCCAGAGACGTCCCAGCACTTACTATTATTCCTGAGCACCGCTCCGTTCGCCCGCCGTGCCCTATTACTGTCTCTTGCTGCATATGCTAATTACTATCTGAGCAATGGGGAGGGGAGATGAGACAGCAGCTTCTCTCCTGGGCGATCCTTCTCCCTGCGCTGCGATTGGACAGCGCTACACCCAGGGAGAAGGAACGCCCGCATGATGCGGACCCACCGCATCCTACCTACCTTCTCCGCTTCCCCGATGCCACCCTGTCCACTCGTTCTCCGCCCCCGGGTAACTTCTTCTAGGGGCAGGCATGTGAGGGCAAATACCCAGGCGCCAGGACAAAATCCTGATCGCCATGGTGACTCTGCGCCTGGGATTTGTCGAGCCCTGAGATAGGGCCAGGGGCTATTCATAGTATTCAGTATATTGGGCAGACTAGATGGGCCAAATGGTTCTTATCTGCCGACACATTCTATGTTTCGGGGTACTGTAGTCCACCCATTCCAGTTATTACTTTAGTTGCCCTCCTCTGAACCCTTTCCAGCTCTGTCTGACACACATGAGCCCAGAACTGTACTCCACGTGTGGTCTGACTAGTGATGTGTAAAGTGGTAGGACCATGTTCTCATCACGGGCATATATGCCCCTTTTGATGCAACCCATTATCTTATTGGCCTTGGCAGCAGCTGCCTGACACTGGTTTCTACAGCTTAGTTTACTGTCAACTAAAATTCCTAGGTCCTTTTCCATGTCAGTGTTACCCAGTGTTTTACCATTTAGTACAGGGAGTGCAGAATTATTAGGCAAGTTGTATTTTTGAGGATTAATTTTATTATTGAACAACAACCATGTTCTCAATGAACCCAAAAAACTCATTAATATCAAAGCTGAATATTTTTGGAAGTAGTTTTTAGTTTTAGCTATTTTAGGGGGATATCCGTGTGTGCAGGTGACTATTACTGCGCATAATTATTAGGCAACTTAACAAAAAACAAATATATACCCATTTCAATTATTTATTTTTACCAGTGAAACCAATATAACATCTCAACATTCACAAATATACATTTCTGACATTCAAAAACAAAACAAAAACAAATCAGTGACCAATATAGCCACCTTTCTTTGCAAGGACACTCAAAAGCCTGCCATCCATGGATTCTGTCAGTGTTTTGATCTGTTCACCATCAACATTGCGTGCAGCAGCAACCACAGCCTCCCAGACACTGTTCAGAGAGGTATACTGTTTTCCCTCCTTGTAAATCTCACATTTGATGATGGACCACAGGTTCTCAATGGGGTTCAGATCAGGTGAACAAGGAGGCCATGTCATTAGATTTTCTTCTTTTATACCCTTTCTTGCCAGCCACGCTGTGGAGTACTTGGACACGTGTGATGGAGCATTGTCCTGCATGAAAATCATGTTTTTCTTGAAGGATGCAGACTTCTTCCTGTACCACTGCTTGAAGAAGGTGTCTTCCAGAAACTGGCAGTAGGACTGGGAGTTTAGCTTGACTCCATCCTCAACCCGAAAAGGCCCCACAAGCTCATCTTTGATGATACCAGCCCAAACCAGTACTCCACCTCCACCTTGCTGGCGTCTGAGTCGGACTGGAGCTCTCTGCCCTTTACCAATCCAGCCATCTGGCCCATCAAGACTCACTCTCATTTCATCAGTCCATAAAACCTTAGAAAAATCAGTCTTGAGATATTTCTTGGCCCAGTCTTGATGTTTCAGCTTGTGTGTCTTGTTCAGTGGTGGTCGTCTTTCAGCCTTTCTTACCTTGGCCATGTCTCTGAGTATTGCACACCTTGTGCTTTTGGTCACTCCAGTGATGTTGCAGCTCTGAAATATGGCCAAACTGGTGGCAAGTGGCATCTTGGCAGCTGCACGCTTGACTTTTCTCAGTTCATGGGCAGTTATTTTGCGCCTTGGTTTTTCCACACGCTTCTTGCGACCCTGTTGTCTATTTTGAATGAAACGCTTGATTGTTCGATGATCACGCTTCAGAAGCTTTGCGATTTTAAGAGTGCTGCATCCCTCTGCAAGATATCTCACTATTTTTGACTTTTCTGAGCCTGTCAAGTCCTTCTTTTGACCCATTTTGCCAAAGAAAAGGAAGTTGCCTAATAATTATGCACACCTGATATAGGGTGTTGATGTCATTAGACCACACCCCTTCTCATTACAGAGATGCACATCACCTAATATGCTTAACTGGTAGTAGGCTTTCGGGCCTATACAGCTTGGAGTAAGAAAACATGCATAAAGAGTATGATGTGGTCAAAATACTCATTTGCCTAATAATTCTGCACTCCCTGTATGTACGGGTGACTTGAATTATTCCTACCCATGTGCATAACCTTACATTTGTCAGTGTTAAACCTCATCTTTCACTTTTCTGCCCAAGCCTCCAATCTATCCAGATCCATCTGTAGCAGTATACTGTCCTCTTCTGTGTTACTTTACACAGTTTAGTGTCATGTGCAAAAATTTATATTTCCACCTCATCACCACGACAGCCACAAGGAGATTGACCCTTGACCTCTGTAGGGGCAGGAACAGAGAGAGGGTTTAAATTCCCCACCACCACCAGTGTTTCCTATCCCTACAGAGGACAGGGGCAGAGAGAGTCATTGTCATTCCAAAAAGAGAGAGTCATTGTCATTCCATTGTCATTCCAAAAACACCTCCAGTTACCTGGTGTTCCCCTGCCCTCCTGCAGTGTCTGTACTAATGCTGGGCAGGGGGTGATGTGGGAGGCCTTGCTCCGTTACTATACGTGAACTTGCTCCTCGGTCGCGATCTCCCACCGGGCCTCCTATGGCTGTAGCTGTAAGTTCCCCTGTGGGGAAAGCGCTATTGCCCTGTTAACTGTGTCTGCACTTCAGGTTACCGGTCATTCATCCTTCTTCTCCACTCTTCAGGCTTGGGGCTTACATACTTTTCTATATATGTATGCGTTCAGCTAGCCTGATTGGTGCTATTTTCCCCCAGGTCCCTATGGAGGCTCAGAAGAAAGTCAGGAAGCCTGCTAAATGTGTATCCTGTTTTAAGCGACTTCCGGACTATTACAGCAAGAGATTATGTAAAGATTGTATCTCTAGCGTTATACGAGAAGAACAGCCTTCCTTAATTGAGGAGCTTAGATCTATGATACACGAGGAAGTAAAATCCTCCTTATCCCAGACATACCTCCATCTAAAAGACAAAGGAGGCCGTCTTTTTCTTCCTCGGATTTAGAAGAGGCTGCGGAAAATGCTTCATCCTCCAGACCCTAGGAGGATGAGGAGGCTTCCTCTGATATAGAAATCTCTGAATCAGACAGAAGATTTTGTTTCTCCTCGGACGAGATGCCAGACCTACTAAGGGCAGTCAGAGCCACTATTGGGGTAGAAGAAGCTCCAAAAGGACGAGATGTTTGGGAGACTTTGTGTTAAGAAGACCCGGGTCTTCCCGATTAATGAAAATATACGCGACATGGTGCTCGATGACTGAGTGGTCAAATCCCAAGAAACGCGTGGTGGTGTCAAAGTCCTTCAGGAATTGTCTGTTGTTCGATCCAAATGAATGTAAAATTTTCAATGAAACACCAAAAATTGATGTACAAGTAGCAAAAGTTAATAAAAAGACTGCCTTGCCCTTTGAGGACGCCTCCCAGTTACACGACCCAGGAAGGCGGATAGTCTGTTAAAGAAATCTTGGGAGGCCGCTATGTTTAAGCTAAAATCTAATATTGCCGCCACCTCGATGGCAACGTCCATGGGGTTGTGGTTGAACGACTTGGAGTCTCATATTAGGGACAACACCCCTAGAGAAGAAATCTTAAGGTCCCTTCCCTTACTAAAATTCGCCACGGCATTCATGGCAGATGCCTCAGCAGAATCCGTCAGATTCGCTGCTAAAGACGCTGGCCTCTCAAAAGCGGCCCGCCGGGCTCTGTGGATGAAATGCTGGTCAGGGGATAACACCTCAAAGATGAAGTTGTGCTCCATCCCGTTCTCGGGGGAGTACGTCTTCGGCCCTGTATTAGACAGTCTTTTAGAGAAAGCAGCGGATAAGAAAAAGGGCTTCCTGGAGGCACGACCCTATAAAAGAAAATACACTGCCGGGCGGAAGTCTGTTATTGAAAACAAGAGCCCGTGCCCTGCACGATTTAGCGCAGGGCACAGGAGTGCATAAGATGCTCCGATGCTAGGCTCAGGGATGCTGCCGGGGTGAAAATAAGGGTATGTCCGGGTTCAGCTCTATACCCGGACAACCCCTTTAATTCTCTTAAAATACGGGGGTGTATGCCATCTGGTCCTGGTGATTTGTCTATTTTAATCATTTTTAGGACGCTGCTGTACTTCTTCCTGGGTCAGACAGGGCACTTTTAATGCGGAATTTACTTTTACATTCTGCATTTCATTTGACAGTTTATTTTCCTCAGTGAATAAAGTGGAGAAAAAAATATTTAATAGCTTTGCTTTCTCCTTATTGCTCTCTGCAACTCCCCCCTCATTACTCTGTAGAGGGCCCACACCTCCAGATTTATACTTTTTACCATTTATATAATTGAAGAACATTTTAAGGTAATTTTGCTCTCTTTGACAATTAATCTCTTGGTCTTAGTGTGGCTGCTTTTATTTGTTTTTTGCATATTCTATTTTTCTCCTTAGTTTTTCAGTGCTTCCTCACTACCCTCCTGTTTTAGTTATTTAAATGCTTTCTTTTTGCTGTTTATTGCTTTCTTTACATTTCTATTTATCCCGTTTATTTTTTCTTGTTCCTTAACCTTTTATTCCCATAAGGTATGTGCCTCTCACAATTAGATTTTAGGATGCTTTTAAAAATATCCCATTTTGTGGCTGTATTTTTGATGACAGTTGGTTAGGCCTATGGCCTCTCTTAGTTTGCTAAATTTAGCTTTTTCCCAGGTGTCCCCCAACCTGCACATCTGTTGTTCTGGTAGGTCTATTGGTTAATACGAAGTCCAGTATGGCCGTCCCTCTAGTTGGGTTCTAAACCAGTTGGGAAAGGTAATTCTTTGGTTATTGCCAAGAACCTGTTTCCTTTATGAGATATACAAGTTTCAGTTTGGTTGAAGTCCCCCATAATAACGACCTCATTATGATTTGCCGCCCCGTCTATTTCGTAGCAGATTTTCTGTGCACTCTGGTATATTAGGTGGTTTATAATAAACTCCTATTAGTAATTTTAATATTGTTTTTTGCTTTCATGTATTTCTACCTACAGTGACGCCACATGTTCATGTCCCTCACTTATATCTTCCAGGACTGTGGGCTTTAGACAGGACTTTATGTAAAGGCAGACCCCTCTCCGATTTTGGTGGTTTGCCCAGTCATAGCTATCATCCAGCCATGTCTCAGTAAGGGTCCATTCACATGTCCTTAGAATGGGTCCACATCTGTTCTGTGAAACGGGTTATTCTCTGTGGGGCAGGAATGGATGCGGACAGCACACAGTGTGCTGTTCGCATCCGCATTTCCATAGTGCGCCCCCGATCTTCCGGTCCGCAATTGCGTACAAGAATAGGCAGTTCTATTAAGGTGCCGGCCGGGTGTATTGCGGATGCGCAATACACTACGCACGTGTGAATTGACTCTTATTCCCACTATGTCATAGTCCTCCTCACACATCACTACTTCCAGTTTCCCAGTTTTATTAGTCAGGCATTAGTATACATATATATATTTAACACCTTAAGGACTCAGCCCTATTTCACCTTAAGGACTTGGCCATTTTTTGCAAATCTGACCAGTGTCCCTTTTAAGTGCTGATAACTTTAAAACACTTTGACTTATCCAGGCCATTCTGAGATTTGTTTTTTTGTCACATATTGTACTTCATGACACTGGTAAAATGAAGTTAAAAAAAATAAATAAATGTTTTTTGCATAAAATAAATAACTAATTTACCCAAAATTTGGAAAAATTAGCAAATTTCAAAGTTTCAGTTTCTCTACTTCTGTAATACATTGTACTACCCCCAAAAATTTTGATGACTTTACATTCCCCATATGTCTACTTCATGTTTGAATTATTTTGGGAATGATATTTTATTTTTTGGGATGTTACAAGGCTTAGAAGTTTAGAAGCAAATCATGTAAGCCCACCGCACCTCCCGCCCACATAATATCATTCAGGTGTGCAGGGGGGGGGGGGGGTTAATAAAACTTTGGGGCATTTTAAAATTTGATCAGAATCGGCTGAAAGCGCAGCAAACCGCAGGTCTGAATTGACCTGCGGTTTGCTGCCATAGGCCTTCCCCAGTCGCATTACCTTGCCCCCGGTCTTGATCTGCACTTCATGTTCCAATTCTATAATGTAATTACCCCCCCCCCAGTCCATAGTTTAAACACTCCTCCAACCTTCTAACCATCTTCTCCCTCAACACAGCTGTCCCTTCCCCCATTGAGGTGCAGCTCATTCCTACTATAGAGCTCATCAGCTTCTGATATAGAGCTCATCAGCTTCTGAATCGGCGGGGGTCCGACACCCGGGACCCCCGCCTATCAGCTGTTTGAGAAGGCAGCGGCACTCCAGCAGCGCCGCGGCCTTCTCACTGTTTACTGCAGGCCCACTAACGTCACGACTAGTATCAACTAGCGTGGGCGGGGCTAAGCTCTGTTCACTTGAATTGGTTCCGATATGGACCATGACTGCTGGATCTTCTCCAGCCCCTCCCAGTAATCTGTCAACCTGATCCGCAATGTGTCATACTCGAGTGCCAGGAAGACAACACGCCGTTTGACAATCCTGGTCTTTGTGACAGATCGCCCTATCTGTACCCCTAATAATTGAGTCTCCCACTACCAGCACCTGTCTGGCCTGCCCTGCTCTCCTGGTCCCCTGCTTACTGGAGCTGACATTCCCCTGACTGGCAGAGGAAGTGTCTGGCTGCAGCAGTGCTCTCTCTGAACTGACATCCCCCTCATCTGCCAACTGTGCAAACTTGTTGGTATATCAGATCAGGGCCAGCCTCCCTGGCACTCTTCCATCTACCCCGCTTTCTAACTGTTACCCAGCTAGCTACCTCACTTTCCTGAGCCTCCTCGCTACCACCCTCCCCCACATCTACCCCATAGAGTGCTTGCTCAGTGAGCAGCAAACTCTTTTCCAAATTGTCAACGCCTCTCAGTGTTGAAACTCGCCCGTTTAGATACTCAATGTGAGATTCCAAATGGGCAATTTGCTCACATTTTGATCAAATATATGCACCCTCAAACAGCTGTTCCAGGACTGTATACATTAGACAAGATGTGCACTGGACTGCACTGTCAATAATGGAACACATACTAAGTGGGGATTACACCAGAAAAGAGAAAAATACAATATAGTGCAGAGATAAGAATCTAACTTACTGTAGTCCTTGAATCTCACGTAATCTAAAGTCACACACTTGGACAATCTCGTGGTATTTGCCTGCTTGTATAAATGCAGCTCTCGAACCAGACTGCTTTTTTTCCCCTCTGGATTCAACGGGAACCTTATGTCTGTGAAGGCTTCACTCCTGGTTTTGGCTCACAATCACTGATGAAAATCACTGACCGAACACTGACGTGTGATTAATGCCTCATCCTGACCTTTAAAAAAATTCTCAAATGTGGCTTAAATGAGCTCAACAAGCTAACCACGTCCTCTTTCCCAATACCCTTTTCAAAACTGGAGTGAGTGGTGTAAAAATAAAAACTTGTGTGAAGAATCAAATCAACCCTTGTTGATGAAGGCATATTAGCCGAAACGCCTCCTTGTATACATGATGTACCATATTGAATACAATTAAAGTACAAGACTTTGAAGCAAGTTACGATTGCCGGGATTCTTCTTTCACTTAATTGTGGGGTTGGCTCCTTCCCGCTGCATTGTTCATTAGGGACCAGGCGCTGGCTGGACTATTACTAATTATCAGAAACAAGCGTTCTTTCAAACCCCTGATTATCATCAGTCCATTAGAATTGTAACATAGAAGGCCGCACTTCTTTTTGTAACGCTGTGTCCTTTGTTGGGCAAGATGCAGATAGTTTGAGAAATTAAGTGCATTAAATTGCTCCACAGTTTACACCACAGGTGGTCCGACACCCCCTGCTGATCAGCCGGTTGAAGAGGCTGCATCACTCTGGTGCTGCTCCTCATAGCTAAAGCTAGTGGTAAATGTATCCGCCAGAGGAACAGCCTGCTGGAGTTCACTGGAACTGGCCTAGCCCGATTCTGCCATTCACCGGTGGAGCCCATTTACTATAATGGGTTCCGGCATGAGTGCCAAGTTTCGGCCAAACAAAAACTGGTGCATGCTTAGCCGATCCTGGAGAGTATGTGTATGGGGCAGGAAGGAAAGATGTCTCCTGTGTATGGCCAGCATATGTTACATCTCCATGTAGGAGCCCTCAGAGAAGAAAAGAAGGCTGTCCTTTCAACAATGACGGTTATGAGCGGCGTGTCTGACCATCCGGCAGTCTGCTGTATTGCCGTCAGTAATAGGTTACAGACATGCTTGCATTTATTTTACGGAGATTTCATTTACCAGAATTGTACAGTGTATAATACACTATTATTCACATTAAAGTAACAGATGTACTCTAAGGGCATGTTTGCATGTCACGGTCAGATTGCATGTCTTTCCACAATTTAGCAAAAATCAAAAGAAAATTGTAACCTAAACTGACCATGACTTGTAAGCATACCCTAAAGCGTATTCAAGTTGGGAACTAATCTTATGAGAAAATTACAGGGGCGTGCAGGAGGGCAATGCTGGTGGGATTAAATGCCTGTGCTGACCATCTACATTGTGTTCTCAAATCTCTCCTTATACGTCTGCTTTATTAACTATTTGAATTCTCCATAATATTAGAATTCTGAAGCAACTCTGCTTGTCCTCTGTTATTACCAGTAGGAATTTATGACTAAATTGCCAACTCATTGTTGCCAGAGGGGCAACGCCGTAGATTGTCTGCATCTGTTCCGTGGCCCCGCAAAAAAATATAGAGCATGTCCTATTCTTGTCTGCAGTTGCGGCCAAAAATAGGCATTCTCTATATAGCGCCGGCCATGTGCGGTCTGCAGAATGCAGAATGCACACTGTTGGTATACGTGTTTTGCGGATCGCAAAACACGGTCGAGTGTATGCACCCTAAGGCAGATGGACGTGTTTGGGATTAATATGTAATTCCTTGTGTTTCTTTCCCCTCAGCCAGCTGTATGTTGCCCACAAGAATGGAAGAGTCGATCAAGCGCTTTCTCTTGGATTTTTGTTATGTTGGTTAGGAGGAGACTTTACTAATTTTATCGGCTGCTATTTGACCAAACAGCTACCAATCCAGGTATGTGTGCGCAAGGGCCTTGTGTCAGAACTGCCGCCCAATCTGAATATTTTATTTTCAGACCATTTGAGTCATGGGGCGCTCAATAGTTGGAGTGGTTAACAGGAGTGCCTTTCCTCCATGTTTTGAGACACAATGCCCTCGGTAAAAAGAAGGGGGTTAGTCCTCACATGCCAGTGTGCGGGTGCACGCCCCATGGCTGGAAGCACAAAAATAAACACAATGTGACAGCACTCTGTAAATACAATAGTGCCATACTCCATATACAAAATGTACTAATGCTACGTTATAAATGTGAGATTCTTGGCGAATACGTTTTGTACAAAATTATTTGTGACTGTCCGCCACTGGCAAGGTAATCTCTTTAGGACAGGAACCTACACTAAATACTACCTCTCCTGGTTCCAAATGGCCTCCAATAAATGCAGGGAGAGCAGGCTACAGCTTTATACTTCCACTTATTAAAATCAACTATGGGGCAGACCGGTTAGACACACACGACCAAGGGAGTCAGCCACACCTCCAGTGTAGGCTGCAAAGAAAAAAGAAAATGGCTATTGGCACATTCCTGCACGCAGGTGCACTCCCCATGACTGGAAGCACAAACATAATGCCCTCAGTGTTTTGTATGTGATTAAATATTTTTAAAGGAAACCTGTCATCTGTTTTATGATGTCCTGTCTGCTGGCAGGTACAGTAACCTGAGCAAAATGCTGGGTCACCTTTATGACGCACTTGTTTTGTTAAAATCCATATTGAGTAGCTCCAGCTTGAAATGAGCTCCTAGCTCTCGGCACCCCTTGCTGCTGATTGACAGCTCTATGCTAATGAGCGGCGAGTGCGGTTGATTGGGAACTCATGAATATGAGGACTCCTGAGCCTCTGCAGTGTATAGAGCGGACTCCACTCTGTTCGCCTGGAGCTGCTCAGTACACAGTTTAGTCAAACGCCTGGGTAAATTAAAGAAAGTGACCCAGTGTTTTACTTGGGGTCGGTCACCACTTTATGCTGCCCTCATTTCCCCTTATACATGTTGGCGGCCTTTTATGGTTTAACATTGTCGCACAACCCCCTGTTTTGTGACATTTTAAATACCAATGTGACAATATTTATTGCATGGGCATTTTTACATGTGCAGCGTCGTAAATTAGGTGCATCTTTTGTCAGCAACACTGGCGTAAAAAGAATGACATTCTTAATAAATGAGCCCCGTTGTCGTCTTTGGGTGAGAACAATGAGTTAGGAGTCCAGTTGTAGGATTCCTGTCAGTAACTTCTTTTGTAGGAGAGCTATGCCCCTACAACCATATTATACTGTCCTTTTCGGGGTTTCCGGCATGTGGAGGCCTAGCCTTTTAGAGCACTGTAGTCTCATAGTGCCTAAAGGTGTCCTGTTAACCATGACATACAGGGTAAATACAAAAATGTCATTCACAGACAAGGTACATATGGAAGGGGAAATATATTGGGTAAGGCCTTTGTTTTATGTTTCATGTTACTACAGACACTTCTGAAAATTCTGCAGGCATGTCCTCTTTTCATATCCTCCTTTCCTTTGGTCCTATATTGCAGTATACATTTTAGGCTACTTTCCCATCTCCGTTTTTAATTCCGGTTTTAAGGTCAGAAGCCCAAGGGGAGCAGGAGCTGCTTAGAATTTGCCTGCATATGGAGTTTGTTTCTTGCTAATAAGTCCCTCGTTACTTTTTTTTTTTATTATTATTATTTTTTTCAGATTGTCACGGCCATTTTTTATGTCAACATGGATATAATTATGATATCACAGTTTGCCTACTACAAATTGAAAAACAAGAAGATGAAAGGTAGTGCACCCTTATTCATTGCTGTGTGTGTCTTGTTGGGAGTGCATGTATCAGAATATAAAAATGTATTGAAAAAATTAGGTTACTTATTTTTAGGTGATTTTAGTGAAATAAGAAAACACGTTATCACCTCTGCACATATAATAGGCCACAGATGACTTCAATGGGTTTTCCAACCCAAATAGCTAAATATAAAGCTCCTAACACGCATGTCTATCAGTCACTTACCTGATGCAACTTTGAATGCAGATTTTTTTTTTTTTTTTTTTTTTTTTTTTTTACTTTCATTTCATACTATTCTTCCTGTTGTGGGGTTATGTAGGCTGTTTCATTATGATGATGAAAGCTACATTTCCCAGCCTGCTCTGCGCACTCCTCCCCCGAGCAGTTTCTCCTTCCTGACATTCACATTACTCCTGTAGCGCATGCTCCTTAGAGGCATTATATGATCCTGTAGGGGGACGTCTTCACATCAAAAAGTAGGCCATCATCTTGTGATTTCTTGTTCCTTTTAACATGTTGTGACTGGGGGTTGAGAGAGTCTCAGAAAACCCCTAGAACAAATGATTTCTTATATTTTATGTTTGTAGAAATAGTACAAGTAACTAATAGTTTGTCTTCGTTATATTTGTAGTCGGGAGACAACACCAGCCACATCCTCTGACACAGCGCAGTTCTCGGCAATTATCAGGATTTCCATCACTGACACTGGGCATTGATCTGTCCGCTCGTATTAGATTGTATTATTCCACTTTTACACAGTCAGTATTACGCTTCAGTGTTTGGTCGGTCTTTGTAAGGCAAAACCAGGAGGGGGTCCAAAACACAGAAGAGGCACAAATATTTCTATTATGCCTTTTCTCTATAGGTTTCGCCTCTGGTTCTGCCTTTACAAATACTGGTGAAGTGTACTAACCAAATACTGTGTGAAAGTGACCTAATCCTGGTAATAAACTGCTATGAACAGGTTCATCACTGGTTATTGTAATATTGCAAACTAAAGAAAATGCATGGCATATTAAATTAGTGGACAAATTACTGTAAAATCATAATTTCTCGCCCATTTTCCTTGGGGGACACAGACCTTGGGTATAGCTCAGCTCCCTAGGAGGCGTGACACTAAGTAAAACTGTTAAGCCCCTCCTCCATCAGCTATACCCTCAGCCTGGAGATAGAGGCTACCAGTTTTAGCTTAGTGTCCAAGGAGGCAAGACACTCCCTGCTACTGCAGGGCTGTTTTCTCCTTGTTATTTTTACTTTTTCTTCTAATTTTGTTATTTTATTTTTTCCTAGGGATACCAGAGACGCATTTGACCTCTCTGCTCTCCCGGGGTTGAGCTGCGCCAGTGCCAACTTATCTGCACTGCTGCCTCCCCCACAGAAGCAATAGGAGGATCTGGGCAGCAATGGCTCCCCTACATCCCGCCAGCTAGGGGGTCGCCCGCACGCCAAGCCCCTCTTCCAGCTTCCTGCCACTGCGGTGCCAGTGGCTGAAGGGGCGACCCTGCTGGAAAGGACTGAGGGTGAAGACGTCGCACGGTGAGATGGCTATTCCAGCCCATACCCCGTCCCTATCTGCAGCATCTACCCCTCTGGGTAAGGGGGGCACCCGTGGTCGCTCATTCTGAGCGCTCATCTGCAGGACAATGCAGCACAGCAGCATCCTCAGCACCCCCACGCTTTTCCCCCCCACGCTGCTATCTTTCTCCCCCCCCTCCCCCTCATTCGGGGCTGACTCCATTTTTCTCTTCTCTCTCTCCCCCTTCCCGCCGAGAACGGGGGGCGGGGCTTAGCGGTCCCGGCAGGGGGCGGGGCTTCCGCGCGTCATTTTGGGGGCGGAGCTACGTTCTCCTTCACAGGAGACATTTCAAGCGCTGGAGGGGGCGGAGCTTGTTCCCCGCGCTTTCTGCTGAGGTTTCCCGCGCTTCCTCACTCCTGACAGGAAGCTGGGACACGGTGGGGGACTCTAACCTCCTGTGTACATCGCTCGGCTTCTGTGGGCGCTCTCTGCTGCTCACTGCTGTTCACTGCTTCTCTGCTGCTGCTGATCTGGGCCATCTCCTGACGTTCTTCTGAGGCACTGGTAGGACAGTTAACCCTCTCCTAACCCTCCTGGTCATAGCTGCTATAACCCTTTGTGGTCTCTATATTAGAGTACAACCACACTTCAGCATGTCAGATCCCACAGGTGCCCCCAAACCCTGGTACCATGCCTGTACCGCCTGTAAGGAACTTTTTCCGCGTGGGCAATCTGAGCCGCATTGCCTTGCATGTCAGGCCCCGGTGCAGGGCCCGCTTCCCGCTGCGCCCCCCGGTGCCTCTGAACCCCCTGACTGGGCTAGGTCTCTGTCTCAGGCGGTGGAAAGCCTTACACACGTAGTGGGCCGTCTCGTGGATAGACCGCCTCTCCCGCAGGCTGCCACAATCCCTGTCGCACCCGCTGGGACTACCGTTTCTGCCGCCCCCACTGGTTCCCTGCCTCCCAGCGAATCTTCCAGGGCCCGGCATACTCAGAAACGTTCAAGGGTTGAGCGCACATCTTCTCCAGATGCTTCGCTCTCTCCGCCATGCGTGCGAGCTCAGTCAAGTCTATCCTCTCAAAGGGATACGCTTTCTGAGGGAGAACTGGCGGATTCGGACGTGGACATGGACTCAGAGCTTCCGTCCAAATTGGCGTCCGCGGTGGGGCATCTTGTCACTAGCATCCGTGATACCTTTCAGCTACACGATGACCCCCCCAGCTCTGAACAGGCCGGCGTGTCCTTTCTCCGCCCCAAACAGGCCTCCAAGGTTTTTCCCATACACGCTGATTTTTCTTCTGTGGTATCCAAGGCTTGGACTCGGCCTAACGTCCGCTTTATTACACCCAAAAAGCTGGACATTTGTTATCCCTTTCCAGCGGATTCTGTGACCACGTGGACATCCCCGCCTAAGGTTGATCCTCCCGTGGCTCGCCTGTCCAAAAGCACTACTATTCCTGTACAGGACGGATCTTCCCTCCAGTCTGTTGAGGACCGTCGTACGGAATCCCTCTCCAAGGCCATATTTACTGCCTCTGGTTCGGCCCTTAGACCGGTCTTTGCCTCCGCCTGGGTTGGCAAAGCGGTCTCTGAATGGGGTTTGCAACTGGAACGGGAGTTAGGGTCGGACGTCCCTGTTCAGGACCTCCGTTCCTTAGCCCAACTAATTGTTCAGGCCGGAAAATTCGTCTGTGAGGCCTCCCTTGATGCGGGTGCCCTCATTGCTCGTTCCTCTGCCCTGGCAGTTTCTGTCAGGAGGGAACTCTGGCTGAAGGTTTGGGCGGCGGACGCCGCTTCCAAACGCTCTTTGGCCGGCCTACCATTCACGGGTTCCCGCCTGTTCGGAACCCGTCTGGACGAACTTATATCAGAGGCCACGGGTGGGAAGAGTACTCACCTCCCCCAGTCCAGGCCAATGGGCGCCCCCCGTGGTCGCGCTGGTTCGTCCCGTTTTCGGTCCTTTCGCAAGCCCACCGGGTCTAGACCCGCGGCCAGTTCTTCTTCCTCTGGCCCAGCCCAGGATAGACACAAGAAGCCGTTTTTTCGGACGCAACCTACCTGGCGCAAGTCCCAGCCTGCACGGGCTCCCACAGGCCAGCAGCCCTCTGCCTGAAGGTGCGCCCCCACCCACCCGGGTGGGGGGCCGCCTTCTCCTATTCAGGAACGTATGGCGGGCCCACATCTCAGACGCATGGGCGCTCGAGATTGTATCTTGCGGATACAAAATCGAATTTGCGTCCATTCCGCCAGACCGTTTCTTCCGATCCCGTCCTCCGCGAGATCCCGTACGAGTGGCCGCCTTCTTCGCGGCCATTCACTCTCTAATGGACAAGGGTGTCGTCGCCCCCGTGCCTCCGACGGAAAGGTTCAGGGGGTTCTACTCGAACCTCTTTGTGGTTCCCAAGAAGGAAGGCTCAGTGCGTCCGATCTTGGACCTAAAACGCCTGAACCGTTTTCTCCGACTGCAGAGATTCCGGATGGAGTCTCTCAGGTCCGCAGTGGCCTCCCTGGAAAGAGGGGATTTCATGGCCTCAATCGACATTCAGGATGCATACCTCCACGTTCCGGTTGCTCCATGTCATCACCGCTTCCTGCGCTTTGCGGTGGGGGACGATCACTTCCAATTCGTCGCCCTTCCCTTTGGTCTGGCGACTGCTCCTCGAGTGTTCACCAAGGTCCTGGCCCCTGTCTTGGCCCTTCTACGTTCAAGAAGTGTTTTTATTCTCCCATACTTGGACGACATCCTGGTCAAGGCACCCTCCTTCTCTCAGACATCCCGCAGTGTGGAACTCACTCTGGAGACCCTGACGCGGTTCGGTTGGATTATCAACCACCCCAAATCTTCCCTTACCCCCTCCAGACGGCTGATCTTCCTGGGGATGCTCCTGGATACAGAGTTGGCGGAGGTCCGCCTTCCGTCGGACAAGCGTCTGGCCCTTCGCGGGTCGGTTCGCAGTCTCCTCCGTCATCACCGCCCTTCCCTCAGATCCAGCATGCGGTTGTTGGGAAAGATGGTTGCCTGTTTCGAAGCGGTGCCGTTCGCACAATTCCGGATTTCCGCACCTTTCAGAGGGCAATTCTGTCGGCCTGGGACAAATCACTGAGGAGTCTGGACAGGACCTTTCTTCTGCCTCCCCTGGCTCGAGCTTCCCTCGGCTGGTGGTTGCATATCCCTCTAAGGGGGAAGTCCTTCCTTCCACTGAACTGGCTGGTGATTACCACAGATGCCAGCTTACGGGGGTGGGGGGGGGGGGGGTTTCCCTCCCCGGTCCGTCCAGGGCGTTTGGTCTCTATCGGAGTCCAGACTTCCAATCAATATTCTGGAACTGAGGGCGATTCTTCTGTCCCTCAGACACTGGACCCATCTGCTGAGGGGTCACCCTGTTCGGATCCAATCGGACAATGCCACGGCTGTGGCATACATAAACCATCAGGGAGGCACTCGCAGCGATGCAAGAGGTGACCCTCATTCTCCTCTGGGCGGAGACGCACGTGCCGGCCTTATCTGCGATTTACATCCCGGGGGTGGACAACTGGGCGGCGGATTTCCTCAGCCGGTCCACCATCGACCCGGGAGAATGGTCCCTGCACCCAGAGGTGTTCGAAGCCCTTTGTCTTCGCTGGGGTCGCCCCGACGTGGACCTCATGGCCTCCAAATTCAACCACAAGGTCCCCCTATACCTGGCCAGGGCACGGGACCCGAAGGCATACGGCGCCGACGCGCTCGTCCTTCCATGGCGCGAATTCTCCCTTCTGTACGTCTTTCCTCCTTTTCCCCTCCTGCCACGGGTTCTTCGGAGGATCGCGGCAGAGGGCGTCCCCGCGATTCTAATCGCCCCGGATTGGCCCCGCCGGTCTTGGTACGCCGACCTAATGTTGCTGTTGGCAGACGCACCGTGGCCACTGCCCTCCAGGGAAGACCTTCTCTCTCAGGGACCGATCTTCCACGAGCATTTAGGCTCGCTACGTTTGACGGCGTGGCTATTGAGACCGCCGTCTTAACGCGACGGGGTTTCTCCGCGGACGTAGTCCGCACCATGATCCGGGCTCGTAAGCCCGTATCCTCTAGGATCTACTATCGGGTTTGGAGGTCCTATCTGGGGTTCTGTGAGTCCCGGAGCATCCCACCTCTCTGGTTTTCTCTTCCCACAATCCTGTCCTTCCTCCAGTCGGGTCTGGACCTGGGGCTGTGCCTCAGTTCTCTGAAGGGTCAGATTTCGGCGTTGTCTATTCTTCTCCAGCGTCCCCTGGCCCCTCTAGGGCCAATTAAGACCTTTTTACAAGGGGTGGCTCACTCTGTTCCGCCGTACCGCCCTCCAGTTCCTTCCTGGGACCTGAATGTGGTGCTCTCGGCGCTCCAATCAGCCCCCTTCGAGCCTTTACGGGAGGTCTCCCTTCGCCTTCTGTCCTGCAAGGTCATCTTTCTTGTGGCCGTCACGTCTCTCCGACGGGTGTCGGAGTTAGCGGCTCTTTCTTGCTCCGAACCTTTCCTGATCTTCCACCAGGATAAGGTTGTGCTTCGGCCTGTCCCGACTTTCCTGCCGAAGGTGGTCTCCGCCTTTCACATCAATGAGGACATCGTCCTTCCGTCGCTCTGTCCCTCTCCTTCCCACCCCAGAGAACGGGAACTGCACCGTCTGGATGTGGTCAGGGCGTTGAGGATTTACTTGGAGGTCACCGGGTCCTTTCGGCGCACGGACTCCCTGTTTGTGGTTCCGGAGGGTTCGCGCAAAGGGTTGGCGGTCTCCAAGGTGGCTATTGCCCGTTTCATTAAACTGGCGGTGTCTGAGGCTTATCGAGCCAAGGGCAGACCTCCGCCTTTTGGCGTCACTGCTCATTCCACCAGAGCAGTCGGAGCTTCCTGGGCGCAGAGGCATCGGGCCTCGGCTGAACAGTTGTGCAAAGCAGCCACTTGGTCCTCTCTGCACACTTTCACAAAGTTCTATAGGGTGCATACGCATGCATCAGCGGATGCTGCGTTGGGCCGCCTGGTTTTGCAGGCAGCGGTTTCCTGATGCTCTGGTGGTGTTCCGCCTTGGGTTTGTGGTCCCTCCCTTCTTGGACTGCTCTTGAACGTCCCAAGGTCTGTGTCCCCCAAGGAAAATGGGCGAGAAAAGGAGATTTTTGTATAACTTACCAGTTAAATCTCTTTCTCGCTCTTCCTTGGGGGACACAGCACCCACCCTTCTGTGTTTGGTTACAGGGTTATGGTCTGGCGCCCCGTTGGGTTGCTGGCTGGTTGTTTCCGTTATTGGTTGTTATCCTTTCACTACTTGGACACGCAACTGGTAGCCTCTATCTCCAGGCTGAGGGTATAGCTGATGGAGGAGGGGCTTAACAGTTTTACTTAGTGTCACGCCTCCTAGGGAGCTGAGCTATACCCAAGGTCTGTGTCCCCCAAGGAAGAGCGAGAAAGAGATTTAACTGGTAAGTTATACAAAAATCTCCTTTTTCCTGGTCACATGACCCTCCATCAGCAGCCATTTTATGGACAAGACCCATAGAAATATATGAAATATAGAAAATGCTGCAGAATTCCAACAAAGGCTATATTAGTTAGGAAAGTGGCCAACCCCTTTAAGCACCAGCAGCAAATATCCAGCCAGTTAGAGAACTGTAATCCATTACTTAGCAAGAACACACATGGCAGCCCCCGTAAAGATGTTACATGAAGAACTGCTGTATTACCGTCAGATTCAACTAATTAAAAAAACTATATGAAACCCCCGCACACAGGCAGGGTTATGGCCCCCATGTTCTTCCCCTCAGTGCCTTATGCGTTCACTTTGTTAGCAGCTTCTGTTCTCATTCACCTTATGTCTTGCATTTATTACCCCCAATCAGTGTACTTTGGTCAGTGTGTGACTGTCCGTGTATATTTCAATTGTAAAAATACTTATGCGTTGTATGTGATATATGTATAATTTATTTATTTATTTTTTATCGTAGGAAGTGGAAGTCTGAAAGGTTTTTGTATAGGTTGGGTTGTTTTGTGCATCACGTTGTCAGTTATACTCCCTAGTCAGCTACTTCTGAGGACTCTAGAAAGAAATGCTGATCTGGAAGTAAACCAGGTAAATTATTTAACCTAAAGCTTGTTTTTGTCCATTTTAAAGTGTGCATTGTATGTGGTATCCAAGTTCTATTTAATATGATTCACTGATTCAATGATTCTGACAGTGTTATAGCAGCTCACTAATCTTTGCCATTACATCATGGGGTTCAACCTCTACCAATCCTGAAAGCGAAGAAGCCCCTCCAAATTCTTCCATCACAGTGCACGGCCATCCACCCTCTATGTAGGGAACTACAACTCTGCTACATTCAAGTGAATTGCTACCTACTGCAGTGTGTGGCCAAGGAAAAGCTTTGAAGGAGCTGCATCCCCTTCATTCTGAGCTGGATCCCCACTAATCAACAAGAAATGACCCATGCTAATCATGTCAGCACTTGTAGTAAAGGGTGCTCTTTTCTTGTGGCAAGAAGAAAAATGGTACAGTTTTATTTTATTTTTTATTAGTTAAAGAGCATATATCAGCATAATCAACCCTAGTAAACTAGGCATGCTTCTAAAATAGATCACGATGAGTGCAAAACCCCCTCTCTTGCAGCAATTAAATGTATAGTTTTGGAGAAAATGATTTTTATTTGTATGCTAATAGGGTGCTTGGAGCACCAAGGGCCATGGGCTAGCCCCTCAGAGCACTGGTTCACTTTCAGCTTTTCACCCTTTGCCACGCACTATCCCCCAGTGACTGACAGGGCCAGGCATCCTCACGGTTCTGATGCCTGGCCCTGAAATCTCATTTGTTTGCCAGTGAGAGTGCAGTTGGTGCATGCACAGACTGTACTCTCACCAGCGCATATGCGAGATTGTACTGCCGGGCATCGGAACAGTGAGGATGCCTGGCCCTGTTAGTCACTGGGGGAGAGGGAAAGGTGGAGGAGAAGCGTTGCTCCAAGGGTTCGGCCTGTCTCTCTGTGCTTAGAGCCCCTCATTGGGAGAAATAAAATAACATGGGATTGCTGCAAAAGAAGGGTTGTTGCACTCAGAATGATCAACCCTACTAGGCAGTATGCCTGGTTTACTAGGGTTGTTCATGCTGACACATCCTCTTTTTTAATAGTTAAAAGGAACCTGTCAGCTTCTATATGCTCCCTTCAGCATAGTGTAGTGACAGACTCGCTGATTTTAGTAGTCTGTCACTCCTATGATAGTATCCAGTACTTTTGTTCTGTGGAGTACTGTGAGAGAGAGGGGTCGGACATTGTGCGCTGCCCCCACCTTCCTCTGCTGGGTGATTGGTAATAAAACTGTCAATCAGTATCCCTCTCGCACCACTGACATCCGCTGCAGGCTTTCCCAGGTCAGTACTCTAAAAATACTGAATGCCATCACCAGAGTGGCAGACCACTGAAATCTAGTCTGCCACTACGCTGTGTGGCTCTCAGGGCAGCATACAGGGGCTGACGGGGTCAGTTTTAAACACCCAACTTAAATATGCAACCTAAAGTGACCCAGAACTAAACTTGGCCTAACCATGCTGGAACATCAGACCTGTGCTTTGTGTCTTTTGGAATGGTGCAAAGTAAAGGGTCATGATTTATACAATATACCAGTGTGTCCATTATCAGATCTAATAATCATGAGATCCAGTATTGTTGTATAATGCAGACATACTGGGGATCGTGTACTAACAGTCTACGTCAGTTTTCTGGAGTACAAAATTTTAAAATTTTGACGCAAGTGCCGTTTTGCAACATAATTTGTAACGTTTTACCTTTTTCCTGCACCTTCGCCACTTTTTCTAAAAGTTGTCAGGAGAAGGTAAGCCACAGATGGGAGCTCTGCATCCTGACTCATTTCACATGTGCATCTGAAAACTAGTCCACATTACACCAGAAATGTATATCTCATGGCTGGAGTAGATTTGTGTTCTGGGACATGGCCAGCAGAAGATGTGACACATTTATTAAGAGGCGTGGGGCCTTTTCATGTGTGGAACGCTGGTCCTTGGTAAATGACCCCTGGCAACTTTTGTCCTATTTTATGGTAGTCGCTTAAAGCATATTCCTATGAGGAGCCGGATTCCATTTGTTCTTTCACACTATAGTACACATGCATCAGTTATGTCTGACTCCACAAGAAACTGACCAGACAGCTGATATACTGTTATGTGCATTTAGCCTTAGATTGGTGGGGGTTTGACTGCTGGGACCCCTATTGATCAGGAGAAGGGTGATGATGGTGCAGCGGCAGGTCGAGCATGCACACTTCTGCGCCTTTTTATCTCTATGGGACTTCTGGAAATAGCTGGGTAATGTACTTCGGCAATCCGATAGAGAATGGGTGCAGGGGCAGTGTTCATGGATGACCTGCTGCACCATTCATTTTGGGGAGCCAATCCTGTAAAACCACTAGGGTCACATGTTACTTTAAAGGCTTTGGTTCATTTTTAAAGAATCTACAGGCATAATAAAAAATAAAATTTTTTTTTTATATATATAGAATTGTTTTTTTTTTTTTTTTTTGTATTTCTGGAGTTGGAGTCATTTTTTACCAAAATCCAGCATACTTTAGGTGTGTTAGGCTGCTTTCACATCTGCGGTTTTGTTTCTGGTTTTGAGTTTTTGGTGTTCTGTATAAGGAAACATTTAATTTCAATGGTTCAAATACGGAATGTAATCCGTATGCGTTCCGTTTCCATATTTCCATTTTTCCGTTCCGTTGAAAGATAGAACATGTCCTATTATTGCCTGCAAATCGCATTCCGTGGCTCCATTGAAGTCAATGGGTCCGCAAAAAAAACAGAACACATACGGAAATGCATCCGTATATCTTCCGTATCCGTTCCTTTTTGCGGAAACCATCTATTGAAAATGTTATGCCCAGCCCAATTTTTTGTAATTACTGTATATGCCATATGGAAAAAACAGAACAGAAACACAACTGAAACAAAAAACAACGGATCCGTGGAAAACGGACCGCAAAACACTGAAAAAGCCATACAGTCGTGTGAAAGTCTTTGACCCGTGATTCATGGTAAAAGTGTGAAATTAACACAATTACCTCAATGCTTCAGTGTTTCCCTATGGGGTCAAAAATCAACCTGCTACCAAAACAAAAAATAAAATAAAAAATCTGACCAAGAAACTTTGCTTGTATGTGTTAATCCCATTAGTTGATCCCTTTGAGCCCAGCCTTATGTAACAGTATTGTTATAAACACGTTGCACTTCATGTAGTAGTATTATGTAGTATTTATTTCAACACATTTATTACTAGTGGAAATGTTACCTTGTTCTTTATAATATATAAATATACCGTATTTAATATCCAATCGTTTTTCTTACAGAATTCTCTTGGAATCACAGAGATGTCCGGGTTCATTTGTGGCTATGTTTCTTCTGTATTTTATTTGGGCTCACGTTTCCCTCAACTCCATAAGAATGTAAGTATTTGTCTGTGACGAGTTACCTCTTGAGGGTAGAGCCATATGCACAGAGTCTGCTGTGGGTGAGATACACAGCGTAAATTGATTGAAAACCCTCAGTACAAGTCGGCCTATGCTGTGTGTTTTCTTGGCAGTGCATGGATGACCTTTCTGAAATCTCTCCCACTTTGCTGCTACTCTTAATGTTGCCGATTTGTTGCAGGAAATTCCATTGTGGAAAATCCACAACATTTACACTATGTATGGCCATACCCAAAGGAGTTGTCCAAGTAAAAGGCTACTTTCACACAAGTTTTGTGCAGATCCATCTTGTATCTGCACAGATGGATCCGTATGAATAATGCCAACGTTTGTATCCGTTAATAACGGATCTGTTTACATTATTCATAAAAATAAAAAAAAGTCTGAGTCAAAACGGATCCGTCTTCACTTACATTGAAAATCAATGGGGGCGAATCTGTTTTCAGTTGCACCATATTGTGTCAGTGAAAAACGGATCCGTCCATTAGGCTCCGCATTGTCAGAAGGTCACCAAAACGCTGCAAGCTGCGTTTTAGTGACCGTCTAAAAAATGCAACAGAGACTAAACACAGCCAAACTGATGCATTCTCAATGGATCCTTATCCATTCAGAATGCATTGGGGCTGAACTGATCCGTTTTCGGCCGCTTGTGAGAGCCCTGAACGGATCTCACAAGCGGACCCAGAAACGCCAGTGTGAAAGTAGCCGTAATCTTTTAAAATACCCTTGACAACCCTTTTATAGTCTAACAATCATTTCATAAAACGTTTGGTATGTCATAGTGACATGTCTGACGTTTTAATTGGTAGGGGTGTGGGTGTTGAAATTACGGGGCAAAAGTTCAGAACTGTGCCCCTTCTGATGTGATTAGCTAGACCAGAAAATATGTTTATAAAGAGTATTAATAGTCACCATTGTGTGTTATTCTTTCAGTTTCAGAGGAAATCTACAGAGGGCACCTCCTATATGCTATTTGCATTAGCAATGCTTGGAAACTTTACATACGGGTTGAGTCTTGTCTTGAAGTTGCCTGCAGTTCAACACAATAAGAACCGCTATATACTACACCATTTGCCCTGGCTGATTGGAAGCTTTGGTGTACTTGTGCTTGACTTCTTTGTATCCTTTTTATAATCCCATGGTAAAATAGTTTATAAGGCTGAAAAAAGAAATCTGTCCATCCAGTTCAGCCTGTTTATCCTGCAAGTTGATCCAGAGGAAGGCAAAATAAAAAACTGTGAGGTAAAAGCCAATTTTCCTCACTTAAGGGGGGAAAAATTCCTCCCCGACTCCTATCAGGCAATCAGAATAACTCCCTGGATCAACGACCCCTCTGGGTGTACAAACCTTCTTTCCTCCAGACGCAGAGGATGTCCCCTCGTCACAGTCACAGTCCTGGGAATGAATAGATGATGGGAGAGATCTCTGTACTGACTGACCCCTGATATATTTATACATAGGTTTTAGATCTCCCCTCAGTCATCTTTTTTCTAAAGTGAATAACCCTAATGTTGATAATCTTTCAGGGTCCTGTAGTCCACTCATTCCAGTTAATACTTTAGTTGCCCTCCTCTGAACCCTCTCCAGCTCTGCTATGTCTGCCTTGTTCACAGGAGCCCAGAACTGTACACAGTACTCCATGTGTGATCTCACTAATGATTTGTAGAGTGGTAGCACTATGCTCAAGGACATCTATGTCCCTTTTGATGCAACCCATTATCTCATTGGCTTTGGCAGCAGCTGTCTGACACTGGTTTCTACAGCTTAGTTTGCTTTTCATTAAAAGTCCTTTTCCATTTCAGTGTTACCCAGTGTTTTACCATTTAGTATGTACTGGTGACTTGCATTATTCCTTACCATGTGCATAACCTTACATTTGTCAGTTTCAAACCTCATCTGCCCAAGCCTCCAATCTATCCAGATCCATCTGTAGCAGTATACTGTCCTTGTCCATGTTAATTACTTTACACAGTTTAGTGTCATCTGCAAAAAATGATATTTTACTGTGCAAGCCTTCTACAAGATCATTAATATATTTAAGAGAATAGGGCCCAATACTGACCCCCTGAGGTACCCCACTAGTGGCAATGACCTAATCTTCGTACATATTCAACGTGATGGACCATATAGGTCCTTTTCCTCCTGGGCATCAAAGTAGAAGACAGAAGAGAAGCCGGGGTGCGCGAACAAGTGGATGAGGTGAGTTAAATTATTATTATTATTTTTTTAACCCCTCCAGTCCTATTTTACTAAGCATTCTGTATTAAGAATGCTATTTTCCCTTATAACCATGTTATAAGGGAAAATAATAATGATCTGGTCCCCATCCCGATTGTCTCCTAGCAACCATGCGTGAAAATCGCACCGCATCCGCACTTTCTTGCGGATGCTTGTGATTTTCACGCAGCCCCATTCACTTCTATAGGACCTGCATTGCGTGAAAAAACGCACAATATAGAGCATGCTGCGATTTTCACGCAACACACAATTTTCAGTGATGCGTGAAAATCACTGCTCATGTGCACAGCCCCATAGAAATGAATGGGTCTGGATTCAGTGCGGGTGCAATGCGTTCACCTCACGCTTTGCACCCGTGCGGAAATCTCGCCTGTGTGAAAGAGGCCTTAGAAAACCTTCAAACTGTTTACCCACGACAGATGTTAAACTTACCGGCCTATAGTTTCCGGGCTCTGTTTTTAGACCCTTTTTGAATATTAGAACCACATTTGCTATTCGCCAATCCTGTGGAACACTCCCTGTCAGTATAGAGTCCTTAAATATCAGAAATAAGGGTCTGGCTATGACATTACTTAATTCTCTTTGGATACGGGGGTGTATGCCATCTGGTCCTGGCAATTTATCCATTTTAATCTTTTTAAGACACTGCTGTACTTCTTCCTGGGTCAGACAGGGCACTTTTAATGGGGAATTTACTTTTACATTCTGCATTTCATCTGACAGTTTATTTTGAATACCGTGGAGAAAGAGAAATATTTAATAGCTTTGCTTTCTCCTCATCGCTCTCTGCAACTCCCCCTCATTACTCTGTAAAGGGCCGACACCTTCAGATTTATACTTTTTACAATTTATAGAATTAAAGAGTATTTTAGGGTTGGTTTTGCTCTCTTTAGCAATTAAACTCTCGGTCTCTAGTTTGGCTGCTTTTATTTTTTTTTTACATATTCTATTATAATTTTTTTATCCCTTATAGTTTTTCAGTTCTTCCTCGCTCCCCTCCTGTTTTAGTGATTTTTGTCATTTATTAGTTCTATTTATCCACTGTTTTTTTTTTTTGTTTTTTTTTTCTCGTTCCTTTAACCTTTTATTCTCATAAGGTATGTACCTCTCACAATTAGATTTTAGGATGCTTTTAAAAATATCCCATTTTGTGGCTGTATTTTTATTTTTGAGCACTTTGTCCAAGTTAGTTAGGTCTACGGCCTCTTAGGGCTCTTTCACACTTGTGTTCTTGTCTTCCGGCATAGAGTTCCGTCGTCGGGGCTCTATGCCGGAAGAATCCTGATCAGGATTATCCTAATGCATTCTGAATGGAGTGAAATCCGTTCCGGATGTCTTCAGTTCCGGAACGGAACGTTTTTTGGCCGGTGAAAATACCGCAGCATGCTGCGCTTTTTCTTCCGTCCAGAAATCCTGAACACTTGCCGCAAGGCCGGATCCGGAATTAATGCCCATTGAAAGGCATTGATCCGGATCCGGCCTTAAGCTAAACGTCGTTTCGGCGCATTGCCGGATACGACGTTTAGCTTTTTCTCAATGGTTACCATGGCTGCCGGGACGCTAAAGTCCTGGCAGCCATGGTAAAGTGTAGCGGGGAGCGGGGGAGCAGCATACTTACCGTCCGTGCGGCTCCTGGGGCGCTCTAGAGTGACGTCAGGGCGCCCCAGGCGCATGGATGATGTGATCGCATGGCACGTCATCCATGCGCATGGGGCGCTCTGACGTCACTCTGGAGCGCCCCGGGAGCCGCGCGGACTGTAAGTATGCCGCTCCCCGCTCCTACTATGGCAACCAGGACTTTAATAGCGTCCTGGCTGCCATAGTAACACTGAAAGCATTTTGAAGACGGATCCGTCTTCAAATGCTTTCAGTATACTTGCGTTTTTCCAGATCCGGCATGTACCTCCGGCAAGTACACGCCGGATCCGGACAACGCAAGTGTGAAAGAGGCCTTAGTTGGCTAGATTTAGCTTTTTTCGAAGCTTTTGAATTTTTTGTTCCTCCCTGAAGAAACACTCTTGAATCATAATTGGAAGGTTATTACTTAATGGTCACTATTTCCCAGGTGTCCCCTGACCTGCAGATCTGTTGTTCTGTCAGGTCTATTGGTTAATACTAAGTCCAGTGTGGCCGTCCCTCTAGTCGGGTCCTGAACCAGGAGGTAGGAGACATGCGTACCGTAAATGGCTATATCTTGTTTCCTGAACTGTCACAGGTGGTGAATCTGATTTCGTAGGTATTTTTTATTTTTATTTTTTCTGTTGGCTTCAATGAATTTGACAGAAAAAAACCATCATGTTATGCCTCATTGGATGCCGATTACGTAGCTGTTTTCCATTAGTGGTATTACTCTGTAATATGTCACATATAAGTGTAGGGCCACTATATAAACAAGTAATCACAGGTGCGACCCACGTACTAACACCAATAAGACAAAATTGACATGCTGATTCAAGGAATTCGTAAAAAATCTCATCTTTATTAGAATACATCAGGAAAAAAAACATATAACATTCTACCCCAATTGAAGTGCCAAAATGTGGTCACAAATAATCTTTACGGGATGTAAAAGGTAAGCACAAACAAGTAAATAGAATCACAAATGTGGTACATCCACAGATGCACAATGCAGGAAATATGTGCAGAACCAAAAATAGGCACCTCCACGTGTTTTGTGTTTCTTCCTCAGGGGGATTATCTTTTACATCTCACAAAGATTGTGTGAGCACCTTTTGGCACCACTATGTGGGTTGAATGTCGTGCCATTTATCTATTTTTTTTTTATTTTGATGTATTCTAAGGCTACTTTCACACTAGCGTTCGGCTGTCCGCTCGTGAGCTCCGTTTGAAGGGGCTCACGAGCGGACCCGAACGCAGCCGTCCAGCCCTGATGCAGTCTGAATGGAGCGGATCCGCTCAGACTGCATCAGTCTGGCGGCGTTCAGCCTCCGCTCGCCTCCGCACGGACAGGCGGACAGCTGAACGCTGCTTGCAGCGTTCGGGTGTCCGCCTGGCCGTGCGGAGGCGTCCAGACTTACAATGTAAGTCAATGGGGACGGATCCGTTTGAAGATGCCACAATATGGCTCAATCTTCAAGCGGATCCGTCCCCCATTGACTTTACATTGAAAGTCTGGACGGATCCGTCCGAGGCTATTTTCACACTTAGCTTTTATATGCCAATATAATGCAGACGGATCCGTTCTGAACGGAGCCTCCGTCTGCATTATTATGATCGGATCCGTTCAAGAACGGATCCGATCGAACGCTAGTGTGAAAGTAGCCTAATGAAGATTTTTACTAGTGTCTGTGATATGGCAGCACACAGTGTCTGTGGCTCCCGATTATAGCGCTGCATGGCAGAATTGCACTTACTTTGCCGTGAATTACGGTTGTTTTGCAATCTGTTTTTGCCTATGTGGCTTACCCTATAAAAACTTGTGAATGTGTGTGTATTTTATCTTGAAATCTTTCTTTCTTTCATAATGTGTGCTGATGTATATTCCATAATTTCCTTAACGTTAGAAAAAAACAGATGACAGCACAGTTCATTCTCTATCGAAAGCACAAGACCACACAGTCTCACTTACTGGCACTGGAAGTAGAGCCGTTGCTTGTGGATGAAGTTGAAACCTAACCCCTCGGACCAACCTGCTCCACTCATTTTTTCCTTCATGTATTTGGTTTACATTTTTATTTGCTTGAAGACTTATTTTCGTGAAATTTTTCGATCACTGTATTTCTGAGGGACCAAAGTTTTTCATGAACGATCACTCTTTTTTTGTTACATAAAATTTCCAGAATATCCAGGGACCCAAACTACTCGTTGCCATTATCATTGCTGCTTTTAACTTGTTGTTTTTTTTTTTTTTTTTTTTTTTTTTTGTGAGACTGTTACCAAAGTAAAGGGTGTATTAGATGGGCAGATTTTCTGCCCAATGAACACTAATGAACATTCGGATCAACGCTCGCTAGCGATGATCTTGCAGTGTAATGCTACCGCCGATTGCATGATGAACGAGCAATCCAGATCAGAATTGGCAGGCGGGAGATCGTGCTAATAACAACCTGCCAACGGCAAACCAGTGTACAGCATGGGGGTAGCAATGGCCTAGCGATCGCTCCTCCCTATGTTGCTGAGAAGATCGCTGCATGTAATAGCAGTGGTCACCTCAGCAAACAGGCAATTGTCAGGAGGGAACGCTCCCCTCCTGACAATCGTCTGCATGATTGGGGTGTCTAATAGACAACATTTGTATCAGGGTATTTTTTGGAAAACTTCTTTTTTTTTGTGGAGAATTTGTGGCTTAGACCATTGAATATTAAATATAAATATTGTCCGCCTGTCATCACAGAGCGATAAACCTTCTATATAGATAGTAAACTGATAATGAATTACCTTCTGCTGTGAAGGAAATGTGTTACCTGCTAATATAATAGTATGTATAGAATTGACATGACAGTCCGTTAGTGGTGTTCTCTTGATAGGCCTACAGAATAGCACTGTAGGCCTGATCAGTGTGATGCTCTAATTACCGGTAAGTCACCACAGGGGGGGTGCTCCTTTTGGTGTCAGCTGGTCTGACTGAGAATTTCTGAAAACATACTAAAAGTCCAAGCAAAGTGGACGTTAAAGAGCCGGAACATGAAGTGACTTTGAATTAGATCCAGAAAACCATTCACCAGTTGTTTTTTGTTGTTGTGTTTTTTTTACATAGAATATTTACATATAGGGTCATAATGTGTAATAGAAACATTTGTAATGTCTTTTTAAATTCAAAAAATTCCAAAATTCTGTTTCTCACCAGCACAGTTTATCTGCTGTGTAAAAAGTTTTGAAGAAAGTAGACTGGCTGCCCTGTCTCCATTACAGCAGTCGGTTGGTGTCGAGTCTGGTAAGCAAGACAAAGCCCATCTTCTGTTAGTGTCAGAGTCTATGGTTGTCCTACTTAAAGGGTAACTGTCATTTTTTATTTATTTGCTAGTTTATTAGAGCTAGGCATGTTTACCTGAGTTAGTCTGTCAATGATTGCCAAAAGATATGTAATTACGTTATGTCCTCTGTCCCTTTCCACTGCTCCCTCTAAAGTCAGTTGCTATGGCTTGTCTGTCTCCGGCTAAGGGTAATTTCACACTAACGTTTTCTTTTCTGGCATAGAGTTCCGTCCTAGGGGCTCTATACCGGAAAAGAGCTGATCAGTTTTATCCCCATGCATTCTGAATGGTGAGCAATCCGTTCAGGATGTCTTCAGTTCAGTCTTTTTGACTGATCAGGATGGAGATAATACCGTAGCATGCTGCTGTTTTATCTCCGGCCCCAAAAAACTGAACACTTGCCTGAATGCCATTTTTTTTCCCATAGTGCCGGATCAGAATGCCGGATCCGTCCGTGAAAAAAAAAAAAATGCCGGATCTGTTTTTCTGGAGGACACCGGAAAGACTGATCCGGCATTTCAATGCATTTGTAAGACTGATCAGGATCCTGATCCGTCTTACAAATGCCACCAGTTGGTATCTGTTTTGACGGATCCGTCAGGCAGTTCCGTACTCTGCCACAAGTGTGAAAGTACCCTTAGAAGACAGGAAGACGGAGGGGCGGTCCTTCACACTGCATGCCTGCATTAGGCTTCAGAGTGAGGAGGTGTGTCTCTCAGTAATCCAATCTGATTGGCTGGCAGGGAGCTGCTGGCTACAGCAAGTGTGTATGGGAATTGGGAAAGCAGTTTTGGCCTCAGAACTGGCAGAGGAGCCATCTTGAGAAGGTCCTCATATTGTAAATGTTTAAACAGCCGTAACTAAGAGAAAAACTCAAGGTAAACAGTGGTATGTAAAGAAACTAAAGATTGCTTTATGCCAAGTATGCTCAACCTGCGGCCCTCCAGCTGTTGTAAAACTACAACTCCCACAATGCCCTGCTGTAGGCTGTTCAGGCATGCTAGGAGTTGTAGTTTTGCAACAGCTGGAGGGCCACAGGTTGATCGTGCCTGCTTTATGCATAACATAACATATGCTGGACAATGCAAAATGCTGTGACGCACTGGATCAGTCAGGATCAAATGAGGTGCTCTCAGAAAAAGATTCACCCAATCTATTCAACAAAAGACACTCTAGAAATCAAAGATACTGGGCACTCTCGGATATGCGACCAATATTGAATTTATTAGTTAAAAAGTATGTGCTAGACAATTAAAAATCCAAACAATTGCAAAAACAATTTCAATCATAAAAAACCAAACACCATAAAATATCTATTAAAACAATAAATATATATAGCTAGTGGCTTATTCGCAATAATATTTCCAATCACTAGCAACATTCAGAGGTGTAAGTCCATTGATTCGAATCTGCGATCCGAATTTCCTATATAGAAACAATGTTTGCTGCAGCAATTAGATCGACATTAAATCCGAATTAAATTGGAATAGAGTAGCGTAACATATGCTAAAATAGATTTTATTTTAATTTTTTATGAAAACATGACTGTTACCCTTTAAAAGGAACAATGTGGGCTTAGTGGGGAAAAAAAATTACATTACCACTTAAAACCAAAAGTATCGGTCAAGTAGACTGAACGCTGTTTATTTTGGCACTCTGAGGGTCATTGACTAAAATATCTAAAGAATAAATTCAGTGATGATTGCAAGCTACAATGTAAAGCCACTGCCTGCAATTCCAAACAGACACCGATATACTGAATTACCATAGAATTTCTTTCTTACAAATATAGACATGTACACGATCAAGTAAACTTGTGGATATTCCATTACAGTAACTACCATTTTATGCAGGTTCATAATCCCCAAATATCCATCATCCATAAAACACACTTGATTTGAAGATTAACTATTTCTGGTCTTTTAATTTTTTTTTTCCATGAGTGGTTTATAGTCTTCTTCCTTTTAGTCCCATCACATCTTATTTTGCAATAATAATTTACAATTTGAATGTGTGGTACATTAAATGGGTTGTATGCAATGTGAAAAATGACCACTGATGACTACTGTCCTATAGAAGCATCCCTACTCTTGCCTGTGGGCAGTGTCTGGTATCGCAGCGCATCCCCCTTACTTGGATGGGAGTGATGCTGTAAGAGGGCATTCTTGTTTTTTTTCGAATGCCTACAACCCCTTTGGTCATTGCTTTTCTGTGGAAATATTCATGTCGTTACAAAATTGTAAATGTGTTTGTACATTGTAACCTGGTGAAATGTAAAAATGTAATCTTTGTGTAAATTATTTAAAGTTTTTGTAAAGGTATTAACTTTAATATATGAAAATTACTGTTACTGGCCAGTTTATTGAGAGTAAGGTGAGTAATTTGTCTCACTGGACTTGAAATGGAAAAAGTTCTCTCTCTCTCATACACACCATTTTTTTTAAATCCTATTCTTTGCAGTTGACTTGGCAGGTGCTCTGTTACACCACAGCAACTTTAGCCATGCCATTTATACTGCATTTTAATGCTATTGTACTGCTGTTGCAACTTTGGTATTAGGCCTCATGCACAACACATTGGACAAATCCACTCTCCTGTTCTTTAGAAATATATATTTTTTGTGTGTATTTTTTTTTCTTTCTTGTGTTGAGAAAATAAATGTGGATCCATGGAATGTGATGTTCAGTATCAGTCTTGTTGGGGGTCATTTACAAATCTTGTATATCACATGAATGTTGCAATATTTTGCACAAATGCCATTTTGCACAAGAAATTGTGACTTTCTTGGCTTTCTTCACTGTTCTCACCTTTTTTAAAAAATAACTAAATAAAAACCTGGTGTAAATTCTAACTGAAATAGAAAATGTTTTCTGGTGCACAGACATCATAGATGATAGAAAATGTTTAGAGACCTGCGCCTCTACAAAGAGAGCTAAGGGCACTTTTTTACACTAGTGTTTCCGGCATAGAGTTCCGTCACAGAGGCTCTATATCGGAAAAGAACTGATCAGGCATATCCCCATGCATTCTGAATGGAGAGTAATCCGTTCAGTTTGCATCAGGATGTCTTCAGTTCAGTCATTTTGACTGATTAGGCAAAATATTAAACCGTAGCATTCTACGGTTTTATCTCCGGCGAAAAAAAAACTGAAGACTTGCCTGAATGCCGGATCCGGCTTTTTTTTCCCGTAGGAATGTTTTAGTGCCGGATCCGGCATTCAGAATGCCGGATCCGTTCTTCCGGCCTGCGCATACGCAGACCGGTAAAAATGTGAAAAAAAATATACAAGACTGATCCGTCTGTCCGCATGACAAGTGGAGAGACAGATCCGTCCTTGCAGTGCATTTGTGAGACTGATCCGCATCTGGATCAGTCTCACAAATGCTTTCAGTCAGTGGTGTATCGGCGGGCAGTGCTGATGACGGAACTGCCCGCCGGATCACACTGCCGCAAGTGTGAAAGTAGCTTAAGACCAAAGTGACCTTAGCCATGTCCTGTAGATTTCTGCTTCAGTAGTACATGTTTACATTGCTTATCACTGCAATAAGGAAAGCCATCTATCTTCTCCAGAAGGACACAACTACCTGGTATTCAGGAGAGCCACAGGTTGTAGACTGGACGTATACACTTATCCAAATGGTTGCGGACTTGTGACAGATATGTCATTAAACAGTGTTGTTCTACTCAGATGTGCAAGATTGCTGTTGAATTTACCTTGCAGATTAATGTATTTCTCTATTTTCATTTGTGTGGAATGAAAAGACTGACCATTTCAACAATGAATGTGATTCTTGATTAAATATTAAAGGTTCCTCTCCAGGTAACTAACCTGGCCATTTGCTCTGGTCATTTAAACTTGATGCGACATTGTGTGCATGTATGAGGTAAGAGACGTGCAAATGTTAGCTGCAAATATTTTGCTAAAAGTCGCCAAGTGCGAGAACGCACTGTATGGTCAAAAAAAAAAAGTCTGACAAAGCTACCAAAACTGGTTTACAAAATACTGTCCGTAAGAAAGTGGCCTATAACTTACAAACTGAGGTTTGCAAAAAAAAAAAAAAAAAAGGGCAGCACTTCTGGGACATGTAACTGTGTCTGTTCCTTCTAAAAGTAAGAACAAGTAATTTGTAGTGTTGAGCGAAATGAGCTTTGGATGCTTTATCCAAAGTCTCTTCATTCAAAACTTCAGAATAATACTGTATGGAGATTCGTCTCTGTACAGTATTAGAATGTTTGGGCTCAGATGAGCAGAAGTTAGTTATTCACGAAGTCATGCGTGACTTAGTTGAATAACTTTGGTAATTGATTTTTAAAGTGGAAAACCACTTTAAAACTTGAAACTGAACTCTAATACCATTGAACAGAAGCAGTCATACTAGAATTAAAGCATAGGTATGTTACACTCATCACCACTTTTCAAAGTGCTCTATGTTTAAGCTAAATGTGAGATTACACCAGGATTATGGCTCATTTACTAAGGCCTGTTTCACACTGACATTACACATTCCGGCAGTGGAACAGCCTGCCAGATTCGTAACTACTGTGTACAGCCGTTCGCTGCCTGAAGTGCACCCAGCCCCAAACACTATAATGGCGACCGGCAGAGATCCGGGAGGCACTAGCCAAATGCTGCTGGAACAAATAATGCCATTGTGAAACGGCCTTAGTTGCAACCTATGCCAGACCACACCCTGGTGCACTTGTACTCATAAGGCCTCATGCATACGACCGTTGTTTTTGTCCTCATCCGAGCCGCAGTATTTGCGGCTTGGATTCGGACCCGTTCGCTTCAATGGGGCCGCAAAAGATGCAGACAGCACTCTGTTGCTCCATTCCGTGGTCCACAAAAATTATTTTTTTTTAAATATAACCTGTCCTATTCTTGTCCGTTTTGCGGACAAGAATAGGCAGTTATATTAATGTCTGACTGTGCCGTTCCGCAAACTGCGGAACGCACACCATCCTATTTTGCAGATCGGCAATTTGCGGACAGTCGTGTGCATGAGGCCTGAAGGTGTAAACCACATTGCACTCACACCAAATATATTAAGTTGCCCTATTTCATAAATCAGGCACGCAAAGCCAGACTTAAAACTGACACAAAACAACCACAAATGATAAATCTCGTGGTGTTGTGTCATATGTTCAAAAATATGAACCCATTTAGAACAGTTGACTATATGCAGTCAATTATGTGATGGCTCAGCACCGGGAGCAACAGCCTATCCAAAGTAAGGTTACATGAACGCAAATGTAAAAAATGGCCATTTAAGTAAGGCGATTTTATAACACCAATTAAAGTCTATGGGGCTATTCACATGTTTTTTTTTTTTTTTTGCTTCGAGTGAATAGTGGCTGTGAAAAAAATAAATAGGACGAGTCCTAGTGGCCAGACCATTTTTAACGGCTGCTTAGCAGAATTGCACCTGTCTATTTGCTATTAAAAACGGGCAATGTAGTTCAATATGGCCTAAGGGGATAAAAAATAAAAATAAAAAATGAATAAATCGC
Source organism: Bufo gargarizans (assembly GCF_014858855.1). NCBI lineage: Eukaryota > Metazoa > Chordata > Amphibia > Anura > Bufonidae > Bufo > Bufo gargarizans. The sequence continues at coordinate 154,759,119 of NC_058083.1, forward strand.
TCACCTCATCCACCTGCACGCGCAGAGATGGTCGCTCCGCTCTTGATTGTGAAGGATCTGTGCCCAGTGTGATGACGTCACCATGCGATCATGCTGGGAGCATGCGGTGATGTTCTCATGCTTGACTGCAGGTCCTTTATGATCAAGAGGAGCAACTGCGTGCAAGTAAATGAGGTGAGTGAATTTTGTTTTGTTTTTTGCTGAAAAAAAAAAAAGTAGAGAACCACTATTGGGGGCCACAATGGGGGGACAATGCATACTGCAGGGGATGTGATTTTATTTAAAAAAAAAGCCAATGAAATCATCAATTTTTAACATGAAAAATGGACATAAAATAGAAGCACAAATGGTTGAAAAATGGCCATGAAAAACTTAGAATGTGTCCATTTTTTTTCTTCAATGTTGTGCGCATGTAGCCTTAGGTCTCATGCCCATAAGCGTAATTGCCAAGCGCCCATGCTGCGGACCGCACTGGCCCAGTGAACACAGTTTGCGGATGCAGACTCTTTGACTTGAATGGGTCTGTGATCCGCAACATACGGCCAAAGATAGAACATGTTCTATCTTTTTGCAGAAGCGCTTTATAGTGCTTCTGTGGACTTCCAATCCGTGCCTTTGCTTCGCAAAACATAGGCAAAGTCCTATCTTCGGCCATATGTTGCAGGTTGCGGATCCATTCAAGTCAGTGGGTCCGCATCCACACCACAGAGTGCACAGGACAAGTGCCCGTATATTGCGGACCAGAAATTTTTTGTCACATATTCTGACCCCCTTTAACATGTTTTGTAGTTAGAGTGCCTTGCAAAAGTATTCACCCCCTTGACTTTTTTGTATTTTGGTGCCTCACAACCTGGAATTGACATGGATTGTTTGAGGATTTACCGAGCATGACCACAACTTTGAAGATTTTTTTAATTTTATTTATTGTGAAGCAAACAACAAATAGGAAAAAAAAAAAACTAAAAAAGTAAATGTGCATAATTATTCACCCCCCTAAAGTCAATACTTTGTAGAGTCACCTTTAGCGACGATCAAAGCTCCAAGTCGCTTTGGATAAGTCTATGAGCTTACCACATCTTGCCACTTGGATTTTTGCCCATTCCTCCTTGCAAAACTGCGCCAGCTCCTTCAGGTTGGATGTTTGCGCTTGTGAACAGCAATCTTTAAGTATGTCCACAGATTTTCTATTGGATTGAGATCTGGACTTTGACTAGGCCATTCCAACACATTTACATGTTTCCCCTTAAACCACGCAGTGTGTTTGGGGTCATTGTCCTGCTGGAAGGTGAACCTCCGTCCTAGCCTCAAATCACGCACAGGGTGGTACAGGTTTTGCTCAAGAATATTTAGCACCATCCATCTTTCCCTCAACCTTGACCAGTTTCCCAGTCCCGGCTGCTGAAAAACATCCCCACAGCATGATGCTGCCACCACCATGTTTCACTGTCGGGGTGGTTTTCTTTGGGTGATGTTGGGTTTTCCGCCAGACATAGCGTTTTCTTTGATGGCTGAAAAGTTCAATTTTAGTCTCATCAGACCAGAGCACCTTCCTCCATATATTTTGGGAGTCTCCCATATGCCTTTTCAAAAACTCACAATGTGCCTTTTTGTTTTTAGCTGAACGTAATGGCTTTCTTCTGGCCACTCTGCCATAAAGCCCACCTCTATGGAGCGTACGGCTTATTGTCATCCTATGTACAGATACTCCAGTCTCTGCTGTGGAACTCTGCATCTCCTCCAGGGTTACCTTTAGGTCTTTGTGCTGCCTCTGATTAATGCCCTCCTTGCCCGGTCCGTGAGTTTTGGTGGACGGCAGTCTCTTTTTGGATATTTGCTGTTGTGCCATGTTCTTTCCATTTGGTTATGATAGATTTGATGGTGCTCCTGGGGCTCAAAGATTTAGATATTTTTTTATAACCTAGCCCTGACTTGTACTTTTCAACAACATTGTCCCTTACTTGTTTGGAGAGTTCCTTGGTCTTCATGGCAGAGTTTGGTTAGTGATGCCTCTTGCTTAGGTGTTGCAGCCTCTGGGGCCTTTCAAAAAAGGTGTGTATATGTAATGACAGATCATGTGACACAGATGGATATCACTTCACTAATTATGTGATTTCTGAAGGTAATCTGTTGCACCAGAGCTTTTTATGGGCTTCCTAACAAAGAGGGTGAATACATATGCACATGACAATTTTTCTGTTTTCTATTTCTAAACAATAGTTTTATTTATATATTTTTCTCATTTCACTTCACCAACTTAGACTATTGTGTTCTGATCCATCACATAAAATTCAGATTAACAAAACATTGAACTTAAGGCTGTAATGTACCAAAAAGTCAATGGGGGTGAATACATTTGCAAGGCACTGTGCGTGTACGGAGTTGTGTAAGGGCTCATCTTTTACGGGGAGATCTGTACTTTTCATTGATACCAATGAATGACTTTGGTGTGAGTTTTTGATAAACTTTTTTTTTTTTTTTTTTACCTTTTTCCATTTCATAGTTTAGTTGCCATATAGGATAAATATTTTTATATTTTAATAATACAGCGTTTTTGCACGTAGCGATGGCCATGATTTGAATTGTTATATTTAACAGGGGCTTCATAGTAACTGATGTGCGGCAGCCTCATATCATTGAGGAATACAGAGACTGGTACACACATACTCCGGCTCCCCCGATCCTTGTCGAGGGGGAACCATAACAAAACCCGGAAGCGCATGCTTCCAGGATTTTGCACGTCCAGCTGCCTGGGTCACATTTGACCATGGCATCTGAGGGGTTAAAAGTCTGCAATTGGCATTACCGCTGGTCACAGACATTAGGCCAGGGTGTCTTCTGTTTAAAACAGTAGGCACCTGGCAGTTATGGTGGCAGCCACACTGGCGAGTGGGTGCCAACTTTAAAGTCCCAGCCAGTGTCATACATATACAGCGCTGGGTGGAAAGGGGTTCATCACTATTAGGGTAGGGCTCAGACACATGACTAAAATAATCCTTTAATAATCCCACCATGGGAAAATAACTGTTATAGCAGCACAGAGAATATAAAAACTCCAAAATAAAGGCATAACAGTAACGGATACAGAAAAAAAATGTAAAAAATAAAGGATATAGATATCACAACTCATAGAATTTAGTCTCTGGATGGAATGATATCCACAGGAACCCGTAGACTATGAGTGCAGTTTATCTCCACTTGGGTCAGTGTTTGTTGTACTGCCTTATAGCAGCAGGGAGGAATGACGTCTAATAGCACTCCTTCTCACACTTAGGCTGGGTTCACACCTGAGCGTTTTACAGCGCATTCAAACGCGCTGTAAAACGCTCAACACATGAAAACCAATGCTTCCCTATGGCCCTGTTTCACACTTCTTTGGGGCGTTTTGTCACGCGTTCCCGTACATAGACTTTCGGGAACGCGCGACAATGGGCGTTCGCTTGTCTCTGTATGCGCGATTGTAAACGCCGGTACAATTGCGCATGCAGAACGCTCAGGTGTGAACCCAGGGTTAGGCTGAAACAGTCCACTGACAGTACTGCCCAATGCTATCACTATCTCATGCATGGGAGGGGAGTTATTCTCCAGCATGAAGATCAGTTTGCAGTAAGCAGGTAAAGCCTGCTGTGGCCCTTTCTGTATAGTGCATCCATGTTATCTGCCCAGTCCAGCTCAATATTAAGGAGTACATCCAGGTACTTATAAATGTTGACTAGCTCAGTGTTCATCCCCTGGATGTCCACTGGTTTAGGAGAATGTCTTGTGCTTGCGGAAGTCCACAACCATCTCCTTTAGTCTTCATGGCATTGATCCTCAGGTGGTTCTCGTGGCACGAAATATATAACAGTTTGGACTGCAGAGTTGCTTCTTCTAAAAAAAATTAATCCCAAACCACAAAGGATTTAAAAAAAGTACCTCTACTAAAGAGGGGGATGTTATAAAACTTAACTTGTTTCTTATAAACAATTTTACACCATCATTTCACACAGCCTTTAAAGACCTAACACAGGCATATAAGGAACAGATCAGCACTGGTACCTGCAGCTAGACATAGAAATCCGCGATTCATGTCCAAGTGGGAATAAGAACCAACAGTTCTTTACGATTAATGCGGCTGATATTGGAGGAAGAGAAAAGTACCCTGGATACTCTAAATAAAAAAATTAGCTGAAAGCATAGAACTAGTACAGGGCTTTTCTCAGGAGTCTGACTATTCTAATAAAGAATAACTGTTGCAGGACACTCTAGAAAAGTTTCAATAGCATTTAAAAGAGGAATTTTTTCATCTTCAACGGTACAATCTACAGCACTGTGATGCGAAGTTCCTGTGCCTTGTCATCTGCAAATTTGTTCCTGGGCTGGTGGGAAGAGAACTTGTTGGTTTTGTCAGGTAGTCTGGAGAGGGGAGGGTCTACTCCCACAAGATCCAGCTTGTCTCTTACTTGCCCTGGCTCTATGGTGTTTAAAGCACTGGAGAAATCAAAGAACACTATTCTCAGTATTTCCTGGTTTCTTCAGGCAAGAAAGAGCTCTGGGTAGAAGGTGGATGATGGCGTCGTCCATGCCAATGCTAGGCCGATAATTAAACTGAAGGGGATGAGCTCACTAGAGGGTGGAGATGTGTGAGAACCAACCTCTCCTAGACCTTCATCAAATGGGATGTCAATGCCACCAGTCTGTAGCTGTTGAGGTCTATGGGATGGGGTGCTTTGGAACTGGTTCCAAACAAAATGATTTCCAAAGTTGTGGTACCTTTCCCAACTTCACGCTCATATTGAACATATGTAATAAGACCTGTGGTGATCAGCTGTGTGGTATTAAGTACCCTGGCAGCCTTCCCTGCTTTGATCCTCCGAAGTCCCCTTCTCACCTGGGCACATCAGACTGTAACCAGATGACTGATTTGGAGGGGAGGTCACCGTTACTGTGGGAGAGGGGATAGAATGGCATACTGGGGTGGGAAGATCAGGTGTGTGATTAAACCTATTGAAGAATAGATTGAGCTCATTAACCGTTTATATCTCCTACCTGGGAGACCGTCTTGTGACCAGATATTGACTTTTGGCTTTTCTAGACCTCACTAAAGTTTTTCTGTTCCATTTGCTCCTCCATCTTCCTCTTGTATCTGGCTTTCCCCTCCCTGATTTGACGCCTCAGTTCCTTTTACACATCCTTCAACTTTTCTTTGTCACCTGACCTAAAGACCCTTTTTTTCTCCTTGAGAAGAGTTTTTATATCCGGGTTAATCCAGACTGTTTGTATTGTATTTTTTAACACAAATAATGGATCTGCAAAGTAAAGATAGCCTCAGTGTGCATTTCTTTATTTTTTTTTATTATTTATTTTTTCAATCCTGTCAATAAAATAGGCTATTCTTGTCTGCAAATAAAGGCAGGAATAAAACCTGCTCTATAATTTACGGAACAGCCCCATAGAAATGAACGGGTCAGTGTGCCATTTGCAAAATATTTGGATAGTACACTAAAGAAAAATATGGTTGTGTGCATGAGCCCTCGGGGAGAGAAAATCACTAGTGGAAACACAACTAATACTAAACTCCTCATCCAGTCAACCCTCAAAATGGAGGGGTAGGAATACTAATGTAGATTGATGCTTTCTATTACGTTATATAAATAAAGATTACTACATCTTTTAGAATGCAAATCAGAGATCAGAAGTGCAGTGCGGTCTCTTCCGCACTGTGAAAGTAATCACCTTATTTAAAAGATTAGGGCAAAGGCTTGTGATGTGAGCACTTGGATCATACAGATTGCCCTACAGACCTTTACCCCCTCTGTAAATGTCTAGTACACGTCACCTTACAACCTCTTTTCAGTGTAAAGCCACAATCCATTGGATCTGTAGTTGATAGGATGTTCTGGATAATGTAACATAAACTAGAACCACTAGTTATCTTAACATTTTAGTTTTGATGTCTTTCTCAACTAGATCAGATACAAATACATGTAAAATGAAATTGCATCAGCGCATCCCATGTTGTAACATTAATGGCATGCTGTTAATTTTAGGGCTTGTAAAATTGAGGATAAAGATAAAAATAAAGCCACTGTTTACACAGATTACATAATAAATGTGTAATGGTGCAGAACCCCAAACAACCAGACAGAGTTTAAACAATGAAAGGAAATCATATGCAGGTAATCAATCTAAATAATAACTTGTGCAGGAAAACTCACAAGGGACAGCCAGACCAGGCCAAAGTTCATATGCACAGAAATAGTCCGTGTAACGTAGTACCTAGGGACAAGACATTTCCAGGGTCCGATCCGAGGTCCAACACGAGACAAACTGTTCCGCATAGAAGTTTCCCACAGGCAGTCTCTAGAGATGGATTGAGGAAGTCAGAGGTCATGCCCAGGTAGTCTGGAAGAATGTGAACAGCAACATACACCTGGGTTGTCAAAACAGCAGTGGGCACTGACCAACCAGGGAGATCACCTCTTAAACACCTGCTAGCCAATCACAGAGTGCCATGTGTCTATTCCTCGTAGGCCATATGATTATCCTAATCCCTGACACTTGTGCAGCTTCGGTTGGTCATGATCACTTAACCCATGCCTGTCCTCTAATCTACTAGAGTTTCTGTACAGGTTGATCCCCATCAGCGCCCGGCCTAGCGAATAAGATGCGCGTACATTCGGCTGCGTAACCTCCTTGTGAAACTCCTCTCAAGCGTGCACGCGGACGCTCAAGCAGCCCAGCATGGATACGCGATCGCGTTGGCACGGACGCCGGAACCGCGTCCGCCCGCAAAGGAATCGGAACCGAAGATTCCACAGGCACATGCGTGACCTGTCCCGCTACTCCAATGGGGTACCCCGCAGGCCGAGCCCCAGGAGAATTCCTGGGGGCCCCAGTTGACCGCGAAACAGGAGAGTGTCTTATAAAATGTTAATGTGCTCTATCTGTTTCATTCTCGTTTCAAAGTTTTGTTGCTTTTTTCTACTGGGTAGCAGTTTTTTTTTGTTTTTTTTCGACTGTCAAAAAAATATAAAAAATCCTGACGGAATTGGTAAAGACTGGTGGCATTTACTGATTTCACCCTTTGCAATAGAGAGGGTAAAATCCACAGCAAAAAATACACGCTTATAATTCATGTGGTTTTTGTTGCTGCTTTATTTTATTTTTTTGCCTGTGATGTTTTACTCCTGTATTTTCCATGCCGTATGGATGTCCCCAAAGGTTGTTAAATGATTTTAAAGCGTTCATTTGAAAAAAGTAAATTACATTTTCAGTGTTGGACTGGGGCTCCCTAGGCCTACTTTCGAAATTATTTTTGAGGCTCAGCCCCTATACTATGATTAAAGTCTAGTAGGTTTCATTTTCCCCCCTTCGATTTTATTATAGTGATATGTATCAGAGTTGGTACCTAAATGAATGCAGAAATCTTAGTAAATGCAGTTGCACACAGTGCTATCAAGTGTTGAAGAGAGATTTTTCCTGTTTTGTGTTCATTTTAACATTTTTTTATTCTTGATCAATTTGAATTAAAAATTGTGTCTACGGCCTTGATTACTACAATCAATCAAAATCAGTCTGTAAGGTCGAAGTTCACAGTTGAGGTCAGGTCAGAGATCAAGTGTCGCCACTTCTTGCATGTATTCCGTTTTTTTGTTCTTCTATCTGCAGATAACCACATTATTACATTTACTTTGGTTAGATTTGCCTAGACATCCAGTGCCGTTATTGTTGGCCACACTGGTATGTTTTCTAGCATAATACATACTTCACCTTATGAAATCAATGCTGGCAGATGTCCTCTGTTGCTCAGTATTGAACTGCTACCTAGAATATGTTAACCTCTGCATCAAGGCAACAACTAAGGGAAAATAAAATCTCAAGGGAAGAGTAAACTGAGGCCATTAACATTCAGCTTGATTGAACTAACAAAACATAATGGATCCAAATCGCGAATGGTCTACCTAGTTAGCATACCTAGTTAGCATACCTAGTTAGAGACCTGTCTATGTATGGCACCGGATAACCTGGTCCTGGGTACTTTGTGCTCTAGTCTGGACCCTTCCATCAAATCTCCTTCTGCACAAAAAGTCGAATACAAAGTTCACTATAGTGCAGGTCTTTACATAGCTCCATAAAAATTCTGGATAAAAAAAAAAATATCTGTGTGGGTTTGAGAGAACACTGTAGAGTTTCAAACCTCAACATGCTGTATTGGACGCAGACAGGGGTGCACCTAGCCTTTCTGCTGCCTGAGGCGAAAACTTAAATGACGGCCCTCCCTCCCCAATGCCAATTTCTTAACCTAACCCCTTCCCTTCAGCCCATGGACCTTTGGCTGCCCGTCGCTTACCCCTACTTGGTGCTGCCTGAGGCGATCGCCTCACCAGGCTTTATTGGTGGTACACCCCTGGACGTAGATATCTCTAATTACAATGCAAAAGTGAACTCTGTGATAAAATCCACAACAAATTTCATGTCAAAATCTATATGTTAGGCTAGGTTAAAGTCATGTTTTAGCATATTTTTCAAATAGATCCAGTAGTTTTCAGCGGGCCTTCCATCATGGTTTGAAGGGTCCTTTTTCCTCCATTTGAAAAGTTTCCATCAGAACATTTTGTGAACAGGGCAGACAGATGGAGACTCTAATTTTTTTCTGTCGTGTTGAACAACAGGATCCTGAAGGATCTGTCTTTTTTTGTACAACACAAATGTATGGAAGTTTGATGCTAGAAGGTAGGCACCATATCCTAAAAAATATCCACTGCATAAGAACCCATTCTGTTCTAATGTTCTAATGTCTTCATGCTGCATGAAACCTCATGAACGTGGCTTTGCTAAGGCACAGGGTGTCCATACAACACCAATGAATAGAGCAGCAGATGGTAGTACTAGTGCAACATAATATGCCTGTGTATTATTTTCTCAAAAGCCTCTTATTTAAATGCACTTTAATTATGCAACAGAACAATAGAAAATTAGAACTAAATTGTGCAGGAAATGTATTTAAATATGAAGGTCACCTAAAAGCAATGTGATCCTGTAGCTGTACCTGTTCATTTCAATCGCTTACCATTGTACTGCCATTAGAACAATGGTTAGTTCCTTCTAGTAATTGTTGCCTGCACCACAAGTGAGATATCTGTCATCAAGGCTCGAGAGCTGAATGTGCATTCAGTAGGTACTTTCAGTTGTAAATTGACAAGACCATTGAATTCAGTTTTTGTTTATTCACACCACTGCTAAGAAAGATCTTAAGAATGTGCACATCATTGTTCTCCGTCTAACTCCGATTCCATTAAAACGGCTTTTTACTAGTATGTGTTACATTCGTATTATAAGCACTAGAGCCAATCATCTACAAATCCTTACTCTTCCACGATTATGCTTGAGTGCTGGTATGATGGCCGTACTGTGAAATGCAGCATTTGTTTGACACCACCCATAATAAGACCTGTATTGTCTAAAGACTGCAATTCCAAATGATCATAGAATCGATTACCAAATGGGTTGTTGATCTTCCAAGTATTGTTCATTCTCATGGTCGAGCTGACCCATAAGAGTACTAGAGGATCCTCTGGTGGCCCAGGCTCTGATGTATTAGTTGGCTCCAAAGGTCCTGGAGGGAAAACATTTGGAGCTGCCTTTTAGAAAAAAATGAATTACCATTAGGGTCTATTTCTTTGATTCAAACCTATTAAACTGTGTTGATATAGGGCCCCAAGAATAATTTCCTTAGGTGTGCCCAATGAACCCAAGTATAGTACAACACAGCTCTTGGATAGTAGTGGTTTCCATCTTGCTATTTTCCCATGAATTTTGATACTTATATTTTTTTTTGATGTTTTATGCCTATGCTAATTTTGGCAGCCACTCCTTGGTAGATCATCACTTATATCAAGTTTTCACCATTTAAAAATAATAGCTTTAACTAGGATCACAACTTGAAGCTTCTGGGTGCCAATGCTAAATCTGTCAAACAGGTGAGGACAGGTTCCTCACCTGTCATGTGCCATTTATAATACTGGTGTCCACTGATGGGGTAGAAGGGGCTTTTGATTACCTTAGAGGACCTTTCACCAAATGCAATACAATCTGACAGCACCATGTTGTAGAACAGGAGACGCCGAGCAGATTGATTATATATTTTTGTGGGAAAAGATTCTGTAAAACCTGGAATTTATACATTTACATCTCAGCTTTTTTCTATCTTCTGTGAGCAGCATCGGTACAGGAGGGAGGAGTTATCAGTGATTGTGTATAAGTGTACATAGAGAGATGGTGTCAGTCACTGATAACCCCTCCCTGTACCGATAGCACTTCACAGAGCTGCAGATGTAAATGTAAAAATTGCAAGTTTTACAAAATCTTTTTGCACACATATATACATCAATCCACCCAACTTCTCCTGCTGTATAACCTAGTGCTTTCAGATTGCATTGCATTTTTGGTTTCTCTTTAAGCACCAGGACCTGAGTACAGCTGCTACCTCTGCAACCCCTATAGCTTTGGCCCAGCCCTCATTGTGGCTCCACAAAGCCCCAGAACCAAAATTCTGGTGAAGCTATTTTGACATAGTTTTTTTTTCCTGTTCTGGTGTACCTCTTGTCATTTCAAACAAACCTTTTAAACTGTTTTGCATACATTTATATATATGTTTTTACATGCAACATAGGCCTCTTCCACATCACATTTTTTACTTTAACCCCTTAGGGACTCATGACGTACCAGTACGGCATGGATCCCGAACCCTTAAGGACCCATGACGTACCGGTACGTCATGGCTTTAATTCGCGATTCCGGCGCTGCGGGGGTTAATCGGAACGGGATGCCAGCTGAAATCATTCAGCCGGCATCCCGTAACAACGCAGGGGGGGGGGATTTGACCCCCCCGTATCGACGATCGCAGAAAACCGCAGGTCAATTCAGACCTGCGGTTTTCTGCGTTTCTGGTCCATTTTGGTGTCCTGTGACCCGATGAACCAGAAAAAGACTGCGATCGGTGGCGTGATTACACCCCACCAATCGCAGTACGAAGATTTGGAGAGGCGGTGTTGGCCCTGGTGCTGAACACTGCTGTCCAGGGTGCTGATTGGTGCAGGGGAGAGAGGCACGAGATTCAAACTTCCTGCGCTCCTCTCTCCCCTCCTCTTTCTGTCCAGCACCCTGACCGTGCAGCACCGTTCAGCACCGTTCAGCACCAGCTCCTGAGTCCCCCTAATCAGCATCCATCACTCTCCTGCACCCATCGCCACCCAGGTAGGTTTGGGTCAGTGAGGGAGAGGCACCATTAGGAAGGGAAAGAAGGGAAAAGTTAGTTAGGAAAAAAAAAAAAAAAATGAATTTTACACAAAACTTTCTTTGATCCATCTATCAGACCCCAGACTCCCCCCCCCCTGCCACTTGCCCAGACCCCAGACCCCCTTTTATCATCCGCATCCTCCTCATCATCATCGTATGACGATGAACCACCAAGGCGGCGAAGACGCCGCCAGGCAAAGCCAGGGGCCCCACTTGCTAGGGATCCTGTGGCCCAAACTAGTACGAGCCGCCCTGGGGTTCATACTGGTTTCCCGGCCCACCAAATAAGTTCACCGGAGCCCCCTGCCGATGAACTTAGCTGGTGTCCCCCAGTGGATTTTGAGCCTGAGATTCCGGATTTTGCTGGCAATCCTGGAATCCAGATTCCCACAGTGGGGTTTACTGAAATAGACTATTTGAGTTTGTTTTTTCAGTAACCCACTGGTGAATCTGATGGTGGAGCAGACGAATCTGTATGCCCAACAGTTCGTCGCTCAAAACCCAGGCTCATTTTTGGCTAGATAGACCCGGTGGCTGGACGCCAGTCAGTGCAGCCGAGATGAGCATATTTTGCATATGGGTCTAGTCCAAAAACCCAGTGTCAGGCAATACTGGAGTGGGGACATCCTATACCAGACCCCACTGTACAGTATGGCCATGACACGTCCCCGGTTTGAGGCCATCCGGAAATGTCTGCATTATTCCGATAATGCAGCATGTCCGCCCCGAGGTGATGCTGCCTATGACCGGCTGTATAAGATACGGCCGGTCATCGATCACTTTGGGGCCAAATTTGAACAGGTCCACGTACCTGGAAGGGAGGTCGCGGTTGATGAGTCTCTCGTTGCGTTCAAGGGGAGACTCCGTTTCCGCCAATATATTCCCACAAAGCGGGTGAGGTATGGCGTGAAGCTATACAAAATTTGTGAGAGTACCTCAGGGTACACTTACAAATTTCGTGTGTACGAGGGGCGAGATTCTCGTATTCAACCCCCAGAATGTCCCCCCCACTCTGGGTGTTAGCGGGAAACTCGTGTGGGACCTTATGTACCCACTGCTGGATAATGGTTACCACTTGTACGTGGATAACTTTTATACCAGCATTCCCTTGTTCAGGTCCCTTGCCGCCAGATCCACGTTCGCTTGTGGGACCGTGCGGAAAAATCAAAGCGGCCTCCCTGCCCACCCCCTCCAGGTACCTATCCCCAGGGGTGAGACCCGTGCCCTTACCAGTGGAAACCTGTTGCTGGTCAGGTATAAGGACAAGAGGGATGTCCTTATGCTGTCCACAATCCACGGTAACAGCACCACCCCAGTCTCTGTGCGAGGTACCACGGCAACAGTCCTCAAGCCCGATTGTATCGTCGACTACAATCGGTATATGGGAGGAGTTGATCTCTCTGATCAAGTCCTCAAGCCATATAACGCCATGCGCAAAACCCGGGCATGGTACAAAAAAGTTGCGGTCTACTTGGTACAGGTTGCCATGTACAACTCTTTTGTACTATCCCGAAGCGCTGGCAGCACAGGGACATTCCTCCAGTTCTGAGGCAGTCCTCAAAGACCTGATCTTTTCGGCCGGGAAAGAGCAGGCCGGAGTACCTCGGGAACTGGAGGCGCCCGGATCGTCCCTGGCCAACACTTTCCAGGTGTGGTCCCCCATACTGGAAAGAAGGGACGAACCCAAAAAAGATGCAGAGTGTGTCACAAGAGGGGGATACGGAAGGACACCACTACTCAATGTGACACGTGCCCCGATCATCCGGGCCTCTGCGTTATTGCTTTAGGGAGTACCACACTTCCATGGAGTACAAAATTTTTATAATCCCCAACAGTCCACTAGAGAACATAAAACACTATGGCTCTCAGACTTTGGAGACACGGAAACAATTTTTTTTCCCAAAAAAAAAAAATAAGTTTTAGAGCATGCATCCTCAAACTGCGGCCCTCCAGATGTTGTAAAACTATAACTCCCAGCATGCCCAGACAACCTACAGCCATCAGCAGGGCATGGTGGGAATTGTAGTTTTACAACATCTGGAGGGCCGCAGTTTTTAGGATGCCTGCTTAGTGTCTCCAAAGTCTGAGAGCCATAGATATTGGGCATCGTCGCGTGCGTAAAAGTCGTCGCTATAAAAATAACTTTTGACCAAACGCCTCGGATGAACAGTGTTAAAAATATAAAATAAAAACGGTGCCAAAACACCCATTTTTGGGCAAAATTTCCACTTGAATCCTTTTTGCCGGTAATAAAGCAAGGGTTACCAGCCAAACAAAACTCAATATTTATGGCCCTGATTCTGTAGTTTGCAGAAACACCCCATATGTGGTCGTAAATGGCTATATAGCCGCACGGCAGGGCATAGAACGAAGTGAACTCCATATGGTTTCTGGAAGGCAGATTTTGATGGACAGTTTTTTTTTGGACACCATGTCCCATTAGAAGCCCCCCCCTGATGTAGTCTAGACTAGAAACTCCAAAAAAGTGACCCCATCTAAGAAACTACGCCCATCAAGGTATTGAAAAGTTACTTTACAAACTATGTTAACCCTTTAGGTGTTCCACAAAACTAAATAGCGAATGTAGAAACAATTTTAGAATTTAATTTTTTTAGTACATTGCCTCAAAAAAGAGTAATATAGAGCAACCAAAAATCATATTTACCCCTAAAATAGTCCCAAAACAACAACCACCTTATCCCGTAGTTTCCTAGATGGGGTCACTTTTATGGAGTTTCTACTCTAGGGGTGCATCAGGGGGCTTGAAAGGGTACATGGTGTAAATAAACCAGTCCAGCAAAATCTGCCTTCCAAAAACCATATGACATTCCCCTTCTTCTATGTCCTGCCGTTTAGCCAAATAGTAGTTTACGACCACATATGGGGTGTTTCTGCAAACTACAGAATCAGGGCAACCCATTTTGAGTTTTGTTTGGCAGTTAACCCTTGTTTTACTCCTGGAAAAAATTGATTATATTGGAAAGTTTTCAAAAAAATAGAAATTTCAAAATTGTTTCTCCATCTGCCATTAACTCTTGTGGAACACCTAAAGGGTTAACAAAGTTTGTAAACCCAGTTTTGAATACCTTGAGGGGTGTACTTTCTTAGATGGAGTCACTTTTTTGAAATTTCTATTCTAGGGGTGCAACAGGGGGCTTCAAATGGGACATGGTATAAACAAAACCAGTCCTGCAAAATCTGCCTTCCAAAACCCATATGGTGTTCCCCTCTTTCTACGTGCTCCCGTTCGGCCAAACAGTAGTTTACGACCACATATGGGGTGTTTCTGCAAACTACAGAATCAGGGCAACCCATTTTGAGTTTTGTTTGGCAGTTAACCCTTGTTTTACTCCTGGAAAAAATTGATTATATTGGAAAGTTTTCCAAAAAATAGAAATCTCAAAATTGTTTCTCCATCTGCCATTAACTCTTGTGGAACACCTAAAGGGTTAATAGAGTTTGAAAAAACAGTTTTGAATACCTTGAGGGGTGTAGTTTCTAGAATGGGGTTTTTTGGGGAGGTTTCTATTATCTAAGCCTCACAATATGACTTCAAACCTGAACTGGTCCATAAAAAGTGGGATTTTGAAGATTTCTGAAAAATTTCAAAATTTGCTTCTAAACTTCTAAGCCTTGTAACATCCCCAAAAAATAAAATATCATTCCCAAAATGCTACAAACATGAAGTAGACATATGGGGAATGTAAAGTCATCACAATTTTTGGGGGTATTACTTACAGAAGTAGAGAAACTGAAACTTAGAAATTTGCTAATTTTTCTAAATTTTTGGTAAAAAATTTATTTTTTATGCAAAAAATTTATTTTTTTGACCCAATTTTAGCAGTGTCATGAAGTACAATATGTGACGAAGAAACAATCTCAGAACGGCCTGGGTAAGTCAAAGCGTTTTAAAGTTATGAGCACTTAAAGGGACACTGGTCAGATTTTCAAAAAATGGCCAAGTCCTTAAGGTGAAATAGGGCTGAGTCCTTAAGGGGTTAAAGGGGTTGTCCTATGACTAATGTAAAAAAAATCAGACATCATATAGTACATGACAATCTCTTTCTAACAAAGCTAGAACCAGACCTGTACCTCACATAGATCCAGAGATCTCCCCATTCCTTACTCTGCTAGATTTATATAATGCTGGCAACTCATGGGGAATGTCTTTTCTACTGCTGCTCAGGGGGCGTGTCCATGCTCTCCCTATAACAAATGAGGAGGCAGTTAAAGGATGAAACTGAGCATGTGCGACCTTCTCAGTGAGCAGGACAAAGAAATAAACAAGACAGGTGGCACTATGCAGATATATTATATTGAATAACTCAGTGGCTATGCAAAATTACAAAATAATTCAGATCCAGGTGCTTGTTTGAAAACGACTATATTTTTTGTGGGACAACCCCTTTAAGGCATGGAATACATTTTTTTTTAGAGAAACTGGCTCTGTTCCAAAATTGATGCAAGCTGAGGTCAGTGGTTATGACTGATCCCCCTTAAAAATAGATTTGTTGTCTCAGTATGCATCAGTTTTGATCAATTCCTTCCATTGCTTAATCACTTGCTTACTGCTGCAAACTTTATTCGTAATGGCGGTAGGCTCTTATCTGTAACCTGACCTATAAAAACTTTGGGTTACATTGCAATCTGTCACTCTTCTTGATTTTAGAGTGCCCCCTGCTTGCTGCAAAATGAATTGTGAACCTGCACTCTTTAAATGAACCCTTTTCTGTCCTGACTGTGGCAAGAAGGGGTTAATTAACTTTAAAAAAAAATATACAAGTATTTTAAAAAGTACATTTAAAAGTTAACAAAAGAATAAAACACTTATTTATAAAAAGTGAAATAAAGAAAAAAAAGTTATAGCTTTTAGCAATAGCATAGCAGAATACATACATATACACATTCCCCCCCCCCCCTTTTTCATTTATAAAAAATAAAAAAAGTATTAGTTTTAGCAAAAGTATAGCAGACTTTGTGTGTAAAATATACAAACGTACACTTTTTTCTTTTTTGCCTTTTAATATTTTTAAAATATTGCTATATTTAGTATAGCAGTTTTTTTCCCTCTGCATGGAATATACAAATGGTCACATTTCTGTAATTTATAAACAAAATGTAAAAAAAAAAAAAGGCAAAAGCTCAATGTCCAAATTTCCCCAAGAGGCATACCGTAAGGGCAGTGTCGGACTGGGCTATTTAGGGCCCTCTAGTAAAATTTATTTTGGGGGCCCAACATATGGATACATCCAAATATTACCTATAGAGTTGAGCGAACACCTGGATGTTCGGGTTCGAGAAGTTCGGCCGAACATCCCGGAAATGTTCGGGTTCGGGATCCGAACCCGATCCGAACTTCGTCCCGAACCCGAACCCCATTGAAGTCAATGGGGACCCGAACTTTTCGGCACTAAAACGGCTGTAAAACAGCCCAGGAAAGGGCTAGAGGGCTGCAAAAGGCAGCAACATGTAGGTAAATCCCCTGCAAACAAATGTGGATAGGGAAATTAATTAAAATAAAAATTAAATAAATAAAAATTAACCAAAATCAATTGGAGAGAGGTTCCATAGCAGAGAATCTGGCTTCCCGTCACCCACCACTGGAACAGTCCATTCTCAGATATTTAGGCCCCGGCACCCAGGCAGAGGAGAGAGGTCCCGTAACAGAGAATCTGTCTTCATGTCAGCAGAGAATTAGTCTGCATGTCATAGCAGAGAATGAGGCTTCACGTCAGCCACCACTGCAACAGTCCATTGGCATATATTTAGGCCTAGCACACAGGCAGAGGAGAGAGGTCCCGTAACAGAGAATCTGGCTTCATGTCAGCAGAGAATCAGTCTGCATGTCATAGCAGAGAATGAGGCTTCACGTCAGCCACCACTGCAACAGTCCATTGGCATATATTTAGGCCCAGCACACACACAGGCAGAGGAGAGAGGTCCCGTAACAGAGAATCTGGCTTCATGTCAGCAGAGAATCAGTCTGCATGTCATAGCAGAGAATGAGGCTTCACGTCAGCCACCACTGCAACAGTCCATTGGCATATATTTAGGCCCAGCACACACACAGGCAGAGGAGAGAGGTCCCGTAACAGAGAATCTGGCTTCATGTCAGCAGAGAATCAGTCTGCATGTCATAGCAGAGAATGAGGCTTCACGTCAGCCACCACTGCAACAGTCCATTGGCATATATTTAGGCCCAGCACACACACAGGCAGAGGAGAGAGGTCCCGTAACAGAGAATCTGGCTTCATGTCAGCAGAGAATCAGTCTGCATGTCATAGCAGAGAATGAGGCTTCACGTCAGCCACCACTGCAACAGTCCATTGGCATATATTTAGGCCTAGCACACAGGCAGAGCAGAGAGGTCCCGTAACAGACAATCTGGCTTCATGACAGCAGAGAATCAGTCTGCATGTCATAGCAGAGAATGAGGCTTCACGTCACCCACCACTGCAACAGTCCATTGGCATATATTTAGGCCTAGCACACAGGCAGAGCAGAGAGGTCCCGTAACAGACAATCTGGCTTCATGTCAGCAGAGAATCAGTCTGCATGTCATAGCAGAGAATGAGGCTTCACGTCACCCACCACTGCAACAGTCCATTGGCATATATTTAGGCCTAGCACACAGGCAGAGCAGAGAGGTCCCGTAACAGACGATCTGGCTTCATGTCAGCAGAGAATCAGTCTGCATGTCATAGCAGAGAATCAGGCTTCACGTCAGCCACCACTGCAACAGTCCATTGTCATAAATTTAGGCCCAGCACCCAGGCAGAGGAGAGAGGTCCCGTAACAGACAATCTGGCTTCATGTCAGCAGAGAATTAGTCTGCATGTCATAGCAGAGAATCAGGCTTCATGTCAGCCACCACTGCAACAGTCCATTGGCATATATTTAGGCCTAGCACACAGGCAGAGGAGAGGTTCATTCAACTTTGGGTAGCATCGCAATATAATGGTAAAATGAAAATAAAAATAGGATTGAATGAGGAAGTGCCCTGGAGTCCAATAATATATGGTTATGGGGAGGTAGTTAATGTCTAATCTGGACAAGGGACGGACAGGTCCTGTGGGATCCATGCCTGGTTCATTTTTATGAACGTCAGCTTGTCCACATTGGCTGTAGACAGGCGGCTGCGTTTGTCTGTAATGACGCCCCCTGCCGTGCTGAATACACGTTCAGACAAAACGCTGGCTGCCGGGCAGGCCAGCACCTCCAAGGCATAAAAGGCTAGCTCTGGCCACGTGGACAATTTAGAGACCCAGAAGTTGAATGGGGCCGAACCATCAGTCAGTACGTGGAGGGGTGTGCACACGTACTGTTCCACCATGTTAGTGAAATGTTGCCTCCTGCTAACACGTTGCGTATCAGGTGGTGGTGCAGTTAGCTGTGGCGTGTTGACAAAAGTTTTCCACATCTCTGCCATGCTAACCCTGCCCTCAGAGGAGCTGGCCGTGACACAGCTGCCTTGGCGACCTCTTGCTCCTCCTCTGCCTTGGCCTTGGGCTTCCACTTGTTCCCCTGTGACATTTGGGAATGCTCTCAGTAGCGCGTCTACCAACGTGCGCTTGTACTCGCGCATCTTCCTATCACGCTCCAGTGCAGGAAGTAAGGTGGGCACATTGTCTTTGTAGCGTGGATCCAGCAGGGTGGCAACCCAGTAGTCCGCACAGGTTAAAATGTGGGCAACTCTGCTGTCGTTGCGCAGGCACTGCAGCATGTAGTCGCTCATGTGTGCCAGGCTGCCCAGGGATAAGGACAAGCTGTCCTCTGTGGGAGGCGTATCGTCATCGTCCTGCCTTTCCCCCCAGCCACGCACCAGTGATGGACCCGAGCTGCGTTGGGTGCCACCCCGCTGTGACCATGCTTCATCCTCATCCTCCTCCACCTCCTCCTCATCCTCGTCCTCCTCGTCCTCCAGTAGTGGGCCCTGGCTGGCCACATTTGTACCTGGCCTCTGCTGTTGCAAAAAACCTCCCTCTGAGTCACTTCGAAGAGACTGGCCTGAAAGTGCTAAAAATGACCCCTCTTCCTCATCCTCCTCCTCCTCCTCCTGGGCCACCTCCTGTTCCATCATCGCCCTAAGTGTTTTCTCAAGGAGACATAGAAGTGGTATTGTAACGCTGATAACGGTGTCATCGCCACTGGCCATGTTGGTGGAGTACTCGAAACAGCGCAACAGGGCACACAGGTCTCGCATGGAGGCCCAGTCATTGGTGGTGAAGTGGTGCTGTTCTGTAGTGCGACTGACCCGTGCGTGCTGCAGCTGAAACTCCACTATGGCCTGCTGCTGCTCGCACAGTCTGTCCAGCATGTGCAAGGTGGAGTTCCACCTGGTGGGCACGTCGCATATGAGGCGGTGAGCGGGAAGGCCGAAGTTACGCTGTAGCGCAGACAGGCGAGCAGCGGCAGGATGTGAACGCCGGAAGCGCGAACAGACGGCCCGCACTTTATGCAGCAGCTCTGACATGTCGGGGTAGTTGTGAATGAACTTCTGCACCACCAAATTCAGCACATGCGCCAAGCAAGGGATGTGCGTCAAATTGGCTAGTCCCAGAGCTGCAACGAGATTTCGCCCATTATCACACACCACCAGGCCGGGCTTGAGGCTCACCGGCAGCAACCACTCGTCGGTCTGTTGTTCAATACCCCGCCACAACTCCTGTGCGGTGTGGGGCCTGTCCCCCAAACATATGAGTTTCAGAATGGCCTGCTGACGTTTACCCCGGGCTGTGCTGAAGTTGGTGGTGAAGGTGTGTGGCTGACTGGATGAGCAGGTGGAAGAAGAGGAGGAGGAAGCCGAGAAGGAGGAGGTGGCAACAGGAGGCAAAGAATGTTGCCCTGCGATCCTTGGCGGCGGCAGGACGTGCGCCAAACAGCTCTCCGCCTGGGGCCCAGCTGCCACTACATTTACCCAGTGTGCAGTTAGGGAGATATAGCGTCCCTGGCCGTGCTTACTGGTCCACGTATCTGTGGTTAGGTGGACCTTGCTACAGATGGCGTTGCGCAGTGCACACTTGATTTTATCGGATACTTGGTTGTGCAGGGAAGGCACGGCTCTCTTGGAGAAGTAGTGCCGGCTGGGAACAACATACTGTGGGACAGCAAGCGACATGAGCTGTTTGAAGCTGTCTGTGTCCACCAGCCTAAATGACAGCATTTCATAGGCCAGTAGTTTAGAAATGCTGGCATTCAGGGCCAGGGATCGAGGGTGGCTAGGTGGGAATTTACGCTTTCTATCAAATGTTTGTGAGATGGAGAGCTGAACGCTGGCGTGTGACATGGTTGAGACGCTTGGTGACGGAGGTGGTGGTGGTGGTGTTGGTGGTACATCCCCTGTTTGCTGGGCGGCAGGTGCCAACGTTCCTCCAGAGGCGGAGGAAGAGGCCGAGGCGGCAGCAGCAGAATAGGCCGAGGCGGCAGCAGCAGAAGAGGTAGCAGGGGGAGCCTGAGTGACTTCCTTGGTTTTAAGGTGTTTACTCCACTGCAGTTCATGCTTTGCATGCAGGTGCCTGGTCATGCAGGTTGTGCTCAGGTTCAGAACGTTAATGCCTCGCTTCAGGCTCTGATGGCACAGCGTGCAAACCACTCGGGTCTTGTCGTCAGCACATTGTTTGAAGAAGTGCCATGCCAGGGAACTCCTTGAAGCTGCCTTTGGGGTGCTCGGTCCCAGATGGCGGCGGTCAGTAGCAGGCGGAGTCTCTTGGCGGCGGGTGTTCTGCTTTTGCCCACTGCTCCCTCTTTTGCTACGCTGTTGGCTCGGTCTCACCACTGCCTCTTCCTCCGAACTGTGAAAGTCAGTGGCACGACCTTCATTCCATGTGGGGTCTAGGACCTCATCGTCCCCTGCATCGTCTTCCACCCAGTCTTGATCCCTGACCTCCTGTTCAGTCTGCACACTGCAGAAAGACGCAGCAGTTGGCACCTGTGTTTCGTCATCATCAGAGACATGCTGAGGTGGTATTCCCATGTCCTCATCATCAGGAAACATAAGTGGTTGTGCGTCAGTGCATTCTATGTCTTTCACCGCTGGGGAAGGGCTAGGTGGATGCCCTTGGGAAACCCTGCCAGCGGAGTCTTCAAACAGCATAAGAGACTGCTGCATAACTTGAGGCTGAGACAGTTTCCCTGGTATGCATGGGGGTGATGTGACAGACTGATGGGGTTGGTTTTCAGGCGCCATCTGTGCGCTTTCTGCAGAAGACTGGGTGGGAGATAATGTGAACGTGCTGGATCCACTGTCGGCCACCCAATTGACTAATGCCTGTACCTGCTCAGGCCTTACCATCCTTAGAACGGCATTGGGCCCCACCATATATCGCTGTAAATTCTGGCGGCTACTGGGACCTGAGGTAGTTGGTACACTAGGACGTGTGGATGTGGCAGAACGGCCACGTCCTCTCCCAGCACCAGAGGGTCCACTAACACCACCACGACCATGTCCACGTCCGCGTCCCTTACTAGATGTTTTTCTCATTGTTATGGTTCACCACAACAACAAATATATTATTTGGCCCAATGTATTGTATTCAAATTCAGCGGGATATAAATTTGAGGCCTAGTATTTAGGCGCTGGGTGACCGGTATGGATTTAGTGACAGAATTAGACTTGGAAATGCACAGAAGCGTGTGTGTGAAGTTATTCTGAATGACCCAATGTGCACCTTGAATATTATATACCCTTTTTGGGATAGATTTCAAATAGCTCTGATATAGCAGGAACCACTAAATTATGAAATTGCTAAATTGGGAATTGTACTTCAACCCAGAACAAAAAATGTGCTTTGACGGGCACTAAATAACTTTCCCAGCTACAACAGTACAGCGGTAACGAGAGATTTAGAGGGATTTAAATTTGAGGCCTAGTATTTAGGCGCTGGGTGACAGGTATGGGTTTAGTGACAGAATTAGACTTGGAAATACACAGTAGCGGGTGTGTGTGAAGTTATTCTGAATGACCCAATGTGCACCTTCAATATTATATACCCTTTTTGGGATAGATTTCAAATAGCTCTGATATAGCAGGAACCACTAAATTATGAAATTGCTAAATTGGGAATTGTACTTCAACCCAGAACAAAAAATGTGCTTTGACGGACACTAAATATCTTGCCCAGCAACAACAGTACAGCGGTGGGTAACGAGAGATTTAGAGGGATTTAAATTTGAGGCCTAGTATTTAGGCGCTGGGTCACCGGTATGGATTTAGTGACAGAATTAGACTTGGAAATGCACAGAAGCGTGTGTGTGAAGTTATTCTGAATGACCCTATGTGCACCTTCAATATTATATACCCTTTTAGGGATAGATTTCAAATAGCTCTGATATAGCAGAAACCACTAAATTATGAAATTGCTAAATTGGGAATTGTACTTCAACCCAGAACAAAAAATGTGCTTTGACGGACACTAAATATCTTGCCCAGCAACAACAGTACAGTGGTGGGTAACGAGAGATTTAGAGGGATTTAAATTTGAGGCCTAGTATTTAGGCGCTGGGTCACCGGTATGGATTTAGTGACAGAATTAGACTTGGAAATGCACAGAAGCGTGTGTGTGAAGTTATTCTGAATGACCCTATGTGCACCTTCAATATTATATACCCTTTTAGGGATAGATTTCAAATAGCTCTGATATAGCAGAAACCACTAAATTATGAAATTGCTAAATTGGGAATTGTACTTCAACCCAGAACAAAAAATGTGCTTTGACGGACACTAAATATCTTGCCCAGCAACAACAGTACAGCGGTGGGTAACGAGAGATTTAAATTTGAGGCCTAGTATTTAGGCGCTGGGTGACAGGTATGGGTTTAGTGACAGAATTAGACTTGGAAATACACAGTAGCGGGTGTGTGTGAAGTTATTCTGAATGACCCAATGTGCACCTTCAATATTATATACCCTTTTTGGGATAGATTTCAAATAGCTCTGATATAGCAGGAACCACTAAATTATGAAATTGCTAAATTGGGAATTGTATTTCAACCCAGAACAAGAAATGTGCTTGAACGGACACTAAATAACTCGCCCAGCTACAGCACTAGGGACAGATTTAGCTGGATATAAATTTGAGGCCTAGTATTTAGGCGCTGGGTGACCGGTATGGATTTAGTGACAGAATTAGACTGGGATATGGCCAAAAAATGAACAGACTATTGCTGGTTAAATGCACTTGGTGTGACAGCTTCACCCTGATGTAGGCTTTAGCCAAAAAACAACCACACCATTGAGGGTTAAATGCACTTGGTGACAGGCGCAGCTTGCCCCTGATTTTGTATATGGCCAAAAAATGAACAGACTATTGCTGGTTAAATGCACTTGGTGTGACAGCTTCACCCTGATGTAGGCTTTAGCCAAAAAACAACCACACCATTGAGGGTTAAATGCACTTGGTGACAGGCGCAGCTTGCCCCTGATTTTGTATATGGCCAAAAAATGAACAGACTATTGCTGGTTAAATGCACTTGGTGTGACAGCTTCACCCTGATGTAGGCTTTAGCCAAAAAACAACCACACCATTGAGGGTTAAATGCACTTGGTCGCAGCTTGTGCTGGCGCACCACAAGACACAAAATGGCCGCCGATCACCCCAGAAAAATGAGACTGACAAACGGTCTGTGCAGCCTAAAAACAGTGAGCAATTGAGGATCAGCAGCTCAATGATCCACAGCTGCAGATCGATCAGTTAATCAAGTCCTTTGGAGGAGTTAATCTGCCTAATCTCGCCCTACTGTCGCAGCCGCAACCTCTCCCTACGCTAATCAGAGCAGAGTGACGGGCGGCGCTATGTGACTCCAGCTTAAATAGAGGCTGGGTCACATGGTGCTCTGGCCAATCACAGCCATGCCAATAGTAGGCATGTCTGTGATGGCCTCTTGGGGCAAGTAGTATGACGCTTGTTGATTGGCTGCTTTGCAGCCTTTCAAAAAGCGCCAAGAAAGCGTCACAAAAGCGCGAAGAAAGCGACGAACACCGAACCCGAACCCGGACTTTTACGAAAATGTCCGGGTTCGGGTCCGTGTCACGGACACCCCAAAATTCGGTACGAACCCGAACTATACAGTTCGAGTTCGCTCATCCCTAATTACCTACTCACACAGCAGCAGACAACAAGACGCTACAAGGTGATTGATTATGGGGTCCCTGCAGCAACTTTGAGAAGGCAGGGCCCTGGGAATGGGGGAACACTGGCTGTCCTGCCTCTGTACCTATAAGTCATCTCAGCCACATAAACGTGTCTATAATAATAAACTGGGCAGTTTCTTAAAGTGCTGTACACTGCCTATCAACATACAGTCAGTAAGTCTACTGTGTTATGTGCCACTTGTGCAGGGGGTGGGAGACTAGGGGCCCAGCGTGCTCAGGGGCCCACCAGGGGATTCACCTGTGGGCCAGTCCGAGCATGCTTAGTGGGACAACATAAAAACAAGCCACTTGAAAGGAGTTTCTAATGTTTGAATGTTTTAGCGCTGTACAACTTCTATTCTGGCAATATGGTGCCATAGAACCAGCAATAGAAAAATAGGTTCTTTGCTGTATTAAAACTGTGCACATGTTTGCTTTGTTGGTTTGAAATGCGTAGGTGCTGCCATAGTTCTCATGTGTTTTATTGGAACATATAAATAAAGAGTGAATTTTAAGTCTAATGCTGGATTACTTCTCTAAATTCTTGCAACCACAGGTATTGTCATTTGAACAAGACCACATTTACACTAGTGTCTTTTAAAGGGCATCTGTGTTGGTTCTTTTGTGCCTGAAAATATTAAAACTTCATTTTTCTCCGCACTGTGGGCACATATGAAGATGGGACTAACACAGATGCCTTCAGCTGCCAAGTGTACATGTAACAGGTCAGCCAGCGTCATAGGTGCAAGTCTGCTGACAGATGTCCTTTAAGTCTGTATGTTTCTATATGCTGTAAAGATTACAGGAAGCATAAATTTTTTGCATCAGTTCTTCACTCTGTTCTCCATTGACATCTCTATTGTCTCCTTTTTGAAGACAGATCTTGTGATTGTTAGTAACCATAAATTCACAAGCATTTTCATAAATAAAATCTGCATGCCCCCAGGACTAGAAATGAGCGAATTTCATATTTTGAAATTTGTTCACGCTTCGCTTACTGGTGAAAGGTGAATTGCATTATGGATTCCGTTACCACGGACCATAACGCAAGTCTATGACGGAATGCATAGCGGTATGCCTTTAGAGGCATTCCGTTAATTATTCAGTCATAATAGAAGTCTATGGGCTGCAAAACGGATACGTTCCGTTTCCACTATGCAGGGGAGGATCCGTTTTGCAGCCCATAGACTTCTATGCCTCTAAAGGCATTCCGTTTTGCATTCCGTCATAGAATTGCGTTATGGTCCATGGTAGCGGAATCCATAACGCAATTCACCTTTTACCAGTGAACGAATCGCAAACTAATTTCATACCCGGAAATTCGCTCATCTCTACTCAGGACCCTTTCTCTGTGAGCCTGTATGTCTTCTTCAGGAACTCTGATGACCACAATAATAATGTTTTGGAAACAAAATAATTCTCTGCAACAAATTAATCAACCACTAGGTGGCAGGATTGTAGTTCTAGATTGAAATTCTCTAGCGCAACAGCAGCTGAATATCATTCAGAGAAGTTCCAGAAAAGCACTGGAAGGTTTACTACTTCATAAAACTCTGTATTGCCTTGAAACAGAATTCTTCAGCAATTTGTCACATCGGTTTTATAGGTTAGTGTAGCAGTAATGATTATTACATATGAAATGAAAGAGAAATACAGAACAGCATTGCTGTGTGCACATGGTTATTTCACACTTTATAAGCAGATGTTGTAATAGTGTAAATTTCACTTTCTTCTTTGATACCTGGATGCTGTGGCAGGTTTTATATTGTTAATCATAACATCTCTATAGATATACATCTTAAATCTGCTGATATGGGTTTGCAATGTTCATCATGTGCAATTTCAAACATTTGAATGCATTTTGGGTCAGAATAGACAAATGGCAGTCTGGTGTAGGAGAATATATTTGTGTCTGAAAAAATGATGACAATTGCATCCTATCAACACGCTGAGTAGCGAAGCATATTTTTTCCTACCTACACATACTAAACAGTATATATTCATCCACATATTATAGTCCATAGAAACCTCTCCTGCTGCAATAGTCACATTAGTTTAGCCGTACTTGCATCCCCTACCAAAGGTGTGGACTATGCTCTCCTAATAATTCAGTAAATGGCACTTTCCAGGACCTCTGTTCCCAAAAATATTTATTTGCTGATATTTTTTGCCAAGTATGTGGGACTTAAAGGATAACTGTCACATTTAGACCTTAAATAAATTTTTCATTTATGTAGTTACTAATAACATGATATTCCAGAATCAGTTACTATTAGACTGACTTACCCCATATTTAATAAGATTCAGCCCTTAGCAACTAGTCTGCATAAGGGCTCTTTCACATCTGCGTTCTTTTCTTCCGGCATAGAGTTCCGTCGTCGGGGCTCTATGCCGGAAGAATCCTGATCAGTTTTATCCTAATGCATTCTGAATGGAGAGAAATCCGTTCAGGATGCATCAGGATGTCTTCAGTTCCGGACCGGAGCGTTTTTTGGCCGGAGAAAATACCGCATGCTGCGCTTGTTGCTCCGGCCAAAAATCCTGAACACTTGCCGCAAGGCCGGATCCGGAATTAATGCCTATTGAAAGGCATTGATCCGGATCCGGCCTTAAGCTAAACGTCGTTTCGGCGCATTGCCGGATCCGACGTTTAGCTTTTTCTCAATGGTTACCATGGCTGCCAGGACGCTAAAGTCCTGGCAGCCATGGTAAAGTGTAGTGGGGAGCGGGGGAACAGTATACTTACCGTCCGTGCGGCTCCCGGGGCGCTCCAGAGTGACGTCAGGGCGCCCCACACGCATGGATCACGTGATCGCATGGCACGTCATCCATGCGCATGGGGCACTCTGACGTCATTCTGGAGCGCCCCAGGAGCCGCACAGACTGTAAGTATACCGCTCCCCACTACTACTATGGCAACCAGGACTTTAATAGCGTCCTGGCTGCCATAGTAACACTGAAAGCATTTTGAAGAGGGATCCGTCTTCAAATACTTTCAGTTCACTTGCGTTTTTCCGGATCCGGCGTGTAATTCCGGCAAGTGGAGTACACACCGGATCCGGACAACGCCAGTGTGAAAGAGGCCTAAAACTGCAATTTCACTATTCAGTTAAGATGGCCGCCACTGCCCTCACCCTGAGGCTAATCCCGCCTGCCCTCACTAGCCAGTAACAATAGCCCCCCAAAAGTGTCAGTAACCACAGCCCTCCCCCTAAAGGGTTAATCTCCTGAAGCACAAAGGGGTCCTCTTACCACATGTTGCTTTCATTTATACACTGAGCAGACGGCAGATCTCCCTTCCCTGGTCTGCGCTGGTTCAACTCTGCCTCCTCCAGCTCTGCTGAGTGAGGGAGCGTCTGCCAAGCGCAGGGACAGGGAGAAGTGCACACAGCCCAGGCACTGTTATCAGCTGCTGGGGAGGACCTGGCTTTAATCATTTACTTACAGTCCCTGGCTGTCAGTAATGTGACCTTGCACGCTGCGTGCTTCTGCGTCCTCCGTCCTTTAACACATAGACGGACCATGCCTAGCAACCTTATTTTAAGCACAGGCAAAAGTAGGCAGTACAGGGAACAAAACTGTGGAATTAAGGGGTAATTGAATACACAGTGAAAAGTTGAAATAGGGCCACCAAGGAGATATTAATCACCTCAATCCAATACTCCCAAAAATATATATAAATACGACAGTTATCCTTTAAATCCAGAAAAAAATGCTTTCAGTTTAAATTCCCCGCTGTTGACTGCAGAATATGGCATTTATGATTCTCTTGTAGTTATGTTGTAGTTAAATGTGTCACCAGTTTCCTATTAACCCCTACAGGACCGGGCGATTTTCTGTTTTTGCATTTTCGTTATTTAATCCCTACCTTCCCAGAGCCATAGCTTTTTTATATATTTCCGTTCACTTAGCTGTATGAGCACTTTTTTTGGAACAAGTTGTACTTCCTAATGTCACTATTTACTATTGCATTTGCTGTAGTGGGAAGGTAGAAAAAAATTCCAAATGGGATGGAATTGGAAGAAAAATACACAACTCCGCCACAGTTTTACGGAGTTTCCTATGCGGTAGAACTGACCCGTGCCCTTCATTCTGTGGGTCACTATAATTATAACAATACCACATTTGTCTAGTGTTTCTTGTGTTTAATACAAAAAAAAATTGGACAACCCCCCCTCAATAACTTTTTTTTATATTTATGTCTATGGAGCTCTGTGAGGGCCCATTTTTTGCAGGCTGATCCGTAGTTTTCAGTGATACCACTTTGTGCTGTGGGTGACTTTTTGACCACTTTTTATTCAATCTTTTTGGGAAGGTGAAGTAATGAAAAAATGTTGAATTTTTTTTCTGTTATGCCATTTCTAGTATGGAATAAATATTTTAATATTTTAATAGTACAGACATTTTCAGATGCATTTATTCAAATTTTTTTTATTTTAATTTTGGTGAAACACGCACGGCGTCTTGTATAATCACAAACAATCTTGTTGAAATCCTGCAGAGAAAACGAGGGTCAATCCCCTACTGATCTCTTCCATCTTCAGCTGGTGGCTGGGCAAAGGGGTGGAGCTTAATAATCTTCTTCTACTTCTGCAGGCAGAACACAGCAGGGACGCTCCTTCTCTAGCCACCTGTCACAGGACAGGGAGGAGGGGGGACATGACTGTGCTTCTGGGATGCAGAGAGAAATGTCCTGCTCCGGATGGTGTGGGGAATCTGTACTCACTTCTGTCACCTAAGCGTTACTAGTTTTGGATACATTTTACATCCCTATGTTGCATATATATTTTCACTGTAAGGCTACTTTCACATCTGCGTTTTTGCTGGATCCGTCATGGATCAGCAAAAACGCTTCCGTTAGGATAACACAACCGGCTACATCTGTTATGAACGCATTCGGTTGTATTACCTCTAAAATAGTCATTTTGTGTCTGAGAAAATGGATCAGTCACCATTGACTTACATTGTGTCTCATGGCGTCCAGTATTCAGAACTGGACGCCATGTCTGTCTGATCTGCGCTCTATTTATTTTTCTTATGGTGTGCACTAGGATTTATGTTGTAAAGAATTCCTGTATGGGTAAAATACACTCACCTAAAGAATTATTAGGAACACCATACTAATACGGTGTTGGACCCCCTTTTACCTTCAGAACTGCCTTAATTCTACGTGGCATTGATTCAACAAGGTGCTGATAGCATTCTTTAGAAATGCTGGCCCATATTGATAGGATAGCATCTTGCAGTTGATGGAGATTTGAGGGATGCACATCCAGGGCGCGAAGCTCCCGTTCCACCACATCCCAAAGATGCTCTATTGGGTTGAGCCATTTTAGTACAGTGTGGGGGCCATTTTAGTACAGTGAACTCATTGTCATGTTCAAGAAACCAATTTGAAATGATTCGAGCTTTGTGACATGGTGCATTATCCTGCTGGAAGTAGCCATCAGAGGATGGGTACATGGTGGTCATGAAGGGATGGATATGGTCAGAAACAATGTTCAGGTAGCCCGTGGCATTTAAACGATTGCCAATTGGCACTAAGGATCCTAAAGTGTGCCCAGAAAACATCCCCCACACCATTACACCACCACCAGCCTGCACAGTGGTAACAAGGCATGATGGATACATGTTCTCATTCTGTTTACAACAAATTCGGACTCTACCATTTGAATGTCTCAACAGAAATCGAGACTTATCAGACCGGGCTACATTTTTCCAGTCTTCAACAGTCCAATTTTGGTGAGCTCGTGCAAATTGTAGCCTCTTTTTCTTATTTGTAGTGGAGATGAGTGGTACCCGGTGGGGTCTTCTGAAGTTGTAGCCCATCCGCCTCAAGGTTGTGCGTGTTGTGGCTTCACAAATGCTTTGCTGCATACCATGGTTGTAATGAGTGGTTATTTCAGTCAACGTTGCTTTTCTATCAGCTTGAATCAGTCGGCCCATTCTCCTCTGACCTCTAGCATCAACAAGGCATTTTCACCCACAGGACTGCCGTATACTGGATGTTTTTCCCTTTTCACACCATTCTTTGTAAACCCTAGAAATGGTTGTGCGTGAAAATCCCAGTAACTGAGCAGATTGTGAAATACTCAGACCGGCCCGTCTGGCACCAACAACCATGCCACGCTCAAAATTGCTTAACCACCTCCGGACCGCCTAACGCACATGTGCGTTCCGGAGGTGGCAGGCTGGCGCACAGTCACGCATATATGCGTCATCTCGCGAGACGCGAGATTTCCTGTGAACGCGCGCACACAGGCGCGCGCGCTCACAGGAACGGAAGGTAAGCGAGTGGATCTCCAGCCTGCCAGCAGCGATCGCTCGCTGGCAGGCTGGAGATCCGAATTTTTTAACCCCTAACAGGTATATTAGACACTGTTTTCATAACAGCGTCTAATATACCTCCTACCTGGTCCTCTGGTGGTCCCTTTTGTTAGGATCGACCACCAGAGGACTCAGGTAGGTCAGTACAGTCGCACCAAACACCACACTACACTACACCCCCCCCCCGTCACTTATTAACCCCTTATAAACCCCTGATCACCCATGATCACCCCATATAAACTCCCTGATCACCCCCCTGTCATTGATCACCGCCCTGTCATTGATCACCCCCCTGTCAGGCTCCGTTCAGACATCCGTATGATTTTTACGGATCCACGGATACATGGATCGGATCCGCAAAAAGCATACGGACGTCTGAATGGAGCCTTACAGGGGGGTGATCAATGACAGGCAGGTGATCACCCATATACACTCCCTGATCACCCCCCTGTCATTGATCACTCCCCTGTAAGGCTCCATTCAGACGTCCGCATGATTTTTACGGATCCATGGATACATGGATCGGATCCGCAAAACACATGCGGACGTCTGAATGGAGCCTTACAGGGGGGGTGATCAGTGACAGGGGGGTGATCACCCTGATTACCCTGATCACCCCCTGTCATTGATAACCCCCCTGTAAGGCTCCATTCAGACGTCCGCATGCGTTCTGTGGATCCGATACATGTATCCATGGATCCGTAAAAAATCATGCGGATGTCTGAATGGAGCCTTACAGGGGGGGTGATCAGTGACAGGGGGGTGATCAGCCTGATTACCCTGATCACCCCCTGTCATTGATAACCCCCCTGTAAGGCTCCATTCAGACGTCCGCATGCGTTCTGTGGATCCGATACATGTATCCATGGATCCGTAAAAAATCATGCGGATGTCTGAATGGAGCCTTACAGGGGGGGTGATCAGTGACAGGGGGGTGATCACCCTGATTACCCTGATCAACCCCCTGTCATTGATAACCCCCCTGTAAGGCTCCATTCAGACGTCCGCATGCGTTCTGTGGATCCGATACATGTATCCATGGATCCGTAAAAAATCATGCGGATGTCTGAATGGAGCCTTACAGGGGGGGTGATCAGTGACAGGGGGGTGATTACCCTGATCACCCCCTGTCATTGATAACCCCCCTGTAAGGCTCCGTTCAGACGTCCGCATGCGTTCTGTGGATCCGATACATGTATCCATGGATCCGTAAAAAATCATGCGGATGTCTGAATGGAGCCTTACAGGGGGGGTGATCAGTGACAGGGGGGTGATCACCCTGATTACCCTGATCACCCCCTGTCATTGATAACCCCCCTGTAAGGCTCCATTCAGACGTCCGCATGCGTTCTGTGGATCCGATACATGTATCCATGGATCCGTAAAAAATCATGCGGATGTCTGAATGGAGCCTTACAGGGGGGGTGATCAATGACAGGGGGTGATCAGGGAGTCTATATGGGTGATCACCCCCCTGTCATTGATCACCCCCCCCCCCCCCCCCCCCGGTAAGGCTCCATTCAGACATTTTTTTTGGCACAAGTTAGCGGAAATTTTTTGTTTGTTTTTGTTTTTTCTTACTAAGTCTCATATTCCACTAACTTGTGTCAAAAAATAAAATCTCACATGGACGCACCATACCCCTCACGGAATCCAAATGCGTAAACATTTTTAGACATTTATATTCCAGACTTCTTCTCACGCTTTAGGGCCCCTAAAAAGCCAGGGCAGTATAAATACCCCACATGTGACCCCATTTCGGAAAGAAGACACCCCAAGGTATTCCGTGAGGGGCATATTGAGTCCATGAAAGATTGAAATTTTTGTCCTAAGTTAGCGGAAAGTGAGACTTTGTGAGAAAAAAACAAAAAAAAAATCAATATCCGCTAACTTATGCAAAAAAAAAAAAATTCTATGAACTCGCCAGGCCCCTCATTGAATACCTTGGGGTGTCTTCTTTCCAAAGTGGGGTCACATGTGGGGTATTTATACTGCCCTGGCTTTTTAGGGGCCCTAAAGCGTGAGAAGAAGTCTGGGATCCAAATGTCTAAAAATGCCCTCCTAGAAGGAATTTGGGCCCCTTTGCGCATCTAGGCTGCAAAAAAGTGTCACACATCTGGTATCGCCGTACTCAGGAGAAGTTGGGGAATGTGTTTTGGGGTGTCATTTTACATATACCCATGCTGGGTGAGAAAAATATCTTGGTCAAATGCCAACTTTGTATAAAAAAATGGGAAAAGTTGTCTTTTGCCAAGATATTTCTCTCACCCAGCATGGGTATATGTAAAATGACACCCCAAAACACATTCCCCAACTTCTCCTGAGTACGGCGATACCAGATGTGTGACACTTTTTTGATGCCAAGGTGGGCAAAGGGGCACATATTCCAAAGTGCACCTTTCGGATTTCACCGGTCATTTTTTTTACACATTTTGATTGCAAAGTACTTCTCACACATATGGGCCCCTAAATTGCCAGGGCAGTATAACTACGCCACAAGTGACCCCATTTTGGAAAGAAGACACCCCAAGGTATTCCGTGAGGGGCATGGCGAGTTCCTAGAATTTTTTATTTTTTGTCGCAAGTTAGTGGAATATGAGACTTTGTAAGGAAAAAAGAGAAAAAAAAAAATCATCATTTTCCGCTAACTTGTGACAAAAAATAAAAAATTCTAGGAACTCGCCATGCCCCTCACGGAATACCTTGGGGTGTCTTCTTTCCAAAATGGGGTCACTTGTGGCGTAGTTATACTGCCCTGGCAATTTAGGGGCCCAAATGTGTGAGAAGTACCTTGCAATCAAAATGTGTAAAAAATGGCCAGCAAAATCTGAAAGGTGCACTTTGGAATATGTGCCCCTTTGCCCACCTTGGCAGCAAAAAAGTGTGACACATCTGGTATCACCGTACTCAGGAGAAGTTGGGGAATGTGTTTTGGGGTGCCATTTTACATATAACCATGCTGGATGAGAGAAATATCTTGGCAAAAGACAACTTTTCCCATTTTTTTATACAAAGTTGGCATTTGACCAAGATATTTTTCTCACCCAGCATGGGTATATGTAAAATGACACCCCAAAACACATTCCCCAACTTCTCCTGAGTACGGCGATACCAGATGTGTCACACTTTTTTGCTGCCAAGGTGGGCAAAGGGGCACATATTCCAAAGTGCACCTTTTGGATTTCACCGGTCATTTTTTACACATTTTGATTGCAAAGTTCTTCTCACACATTTGGGCCCCTAAATTGCCAGGGCAGTATAACTACGCCACAAGTGACCCCATTTTGGAAAGAAGACACCCCAAGGTATTCCGTGAGGGGCATGGCGAGTTCCTAGAATTTTTTATTTTTTGTCGCAAGTTAGTGGAATATGAGACTTTGTAAGAAAAAATAAATAAATAAAAATCATCATCATTTTCCGCTAACTTGTGACAAAAAATAAAAAGTTCTATGAACTCACTATGCCCATCAGCGAATACCTTAGGGTGTCTATTTTCCGAAATGGGGTCATTTGTGGGGGTTTTCTACTGTTTGGGCATTGTAGAACCTCAGGAATCATGACAGGTGCTCAGAAAGTCAGAGCTGTTTCAAAAAGCGGAAATTCACATTTTTGTACCATAGTTTGTAAATGCTATAACTTTTACCCAAACCATTTTTTTTTTGCCCAAACATTTTTTTTTTATCAAAGAGATGTAGAACAATAAATTTGGCGAAAAATTTATATATGGATGTCGTTTTTTTTGCAAAATTTTACAGCTGAAAGTGAAAAATGTCATTTTTTTGCAAAAAAATCGTTACATTTTGATTAATAACAAAAAAAGTAAAAATGTCAGCAGCAATAAAATACCACCAAATGAAAGCTCCATTAGTGAGAAGAAAAGGAGGTAAAATTCATTTGTATGGTAAGTTGCATGACCGAGCGATAAACGGTGAAAGTAGTGTAGTGCCGAAGTGTAAAAAGTGCTCTGGTCATGAAGGGGGTTTCACCTAGCGGGGCTGAAGTGGTTAAATCACCTTTCTTTCCCATTCTGACATTCAGTTTGGAGTTCAGGAGATTGTCTTGAGCAGGACCACAACCCTACATGCATTGAAGCAACTGCCATGTGATTGGTTGACTAGATAATCGCATTAATGAGAAATAGAACAGGTGTTCCTAATAATTCTTTAGGTGAGTGTATATGGATATCCAAATTATGTAATTTACACATTTGTTTCACATGGCTTTTTGGTTTGTAAAAGTGCGTTGTAGAGTTGTTACCATTGTTTGAAAAAGATAAGGAGTGCTGTGGTTTTTCATTATATTCAGATAAAATTGCTGCTCTGTCCTGTTTTTTTTTTTTATCCAAATCTATAGAAGCAAATGGCGTGGTACCCAGGCTTAGACCGTAGGACATGTTGACTAATCTCTCAATTTTAAAACCAGTTTGAGGGTTTAGTAATACCGCAGAGTGCACCTGGCTTTGCTATCATTTTTGTTATATTGTTATATTGATTATCACATCCACACAATTGCTACCGTGTGTAGGATGTCTATTGTGGTACTTGTGGTTCGCTGCGGGCATCCTCCACTATATGCATTTCTGCTGGGGATCGCCATTAGCAACGGGCCACAAGTGCAGGATTTGCTCCCCTATATATATGCACGACTGCATGTGGGTTTGAGCATCTCCTGCTATTACCACGCTATTCTTTTCAGTTTGTACAAATGTAAAAGAAGTCTAACATGGATCCGTATAAAATTGTACCTTCTATAGGCTGGCTAAAATAGAATACAATGTTGGATTTATCTTATTCAACATGGCTTTTTTAGATTCCATACATTACTTTTACATCTATTTACTGCTAGCTGAATGTTTCATTGGATTGTCTGTGTGAGGCTACTTTTACACTCGCGTTTTGTGCGGATCCGTCTTGTCGAAACGGATTTGTCTTGACTTAAATTGAAAGTCAATGGGGGACGGATCCGTTTTCAATTGCACCATAGTGTGTCAGTGAGTCTAGACGGATTTGTTTGGCTCCGCATAGTCAGACGGACACCAAAACGCTGCAAGCTACGTTTCAGTGACCGTCTAAAAAACGCAACGGAGACCAAACACAGCCAAATTGATGCATTCTGAACGGATCCTTATCTATTCAGAATGCATTGGGGCTGAACTGATCCATTTTGGGCCGCTTGTGAGAGCCCTGAAACGGATCTCACAGGCGGACCCAGAAACGCCAGTGTGAAAGTAGCCTAATACGCACATAATACTGTACTTGGAACTTGGAGACTTTTTCCTATATTTTTTTTGCCTGTTTACTTAAAAACATAAATAAACAAAAGGAAATATATAACCACTTTAATTGTTGTGATTGATAGTAGGGTTCAGCGTATCGAAAGTGGACTTCGATACGAATTTTAGGGAAAATTTAATTCGCTGCAAAGCAGAATTTCCTCGTGCTTCGTGGTAACAAATCAATTTCCCCTGAAATGCTGGTTAAAAAAATCATACTCACCTCATCCATTCGATCGAGATTTCGCGCAGGATCTTCAATTAAGATGGCTTAGGCGGCCTTTTCGCGCTCAAATGGATAAGGTGAGTATTTTTTTAAACCGATTAACCTCTCATTTTTTAAACTGAAAGCCCTCATTTTCCATCTAAGATGCTGCAATTAGCGATGAACGCAACATCTGAGGGCTTCTATTACCAGCGCTATTGCTGTTCCCCGTCATTGTGCCCACTACTTACAAAGAAATGTGCTTCGTGATGAAGTAATTCATCAGAAAGCAAATTTCTTCGCAGCCAAATAGAATTTTTGTAAACTTCGCTCATCACTAATTGATTAATGTTTATTAGAACAATGCTGGAATAGTACGTCCAAGATATGTCTCCTCACAGGAATTCACAGGCTAATACCTATAATAAGGAAAACAATATCCTCCGCAGTCAGCTGTCCTTGCTCTGGTCATACGATATTCATATAGTAAAGGGCTTCTGACAATGATGGATCTTCTCAGAAAACTTCATAGTGCTTGATTGAGTTTGTATTTCCACTTCCCAGTATTTCCCTGTGTGTTTTCACGTGGTTAATATGACCTTATTTTAACTCCCTGAAAACTGTTTTAGAAATGTTACTTTTTTTTTTTCTTCTTTCTTCTTCTTTCTTTTTTAATTGGTTATATATGAAAATCTGTCTCTATCTGTCTATGCGTCTATTTGTTTCTATCTGTCTATCTATTAAAGGGGTTGTCCAGGAATAGGAAACATGGCTGCTTTCCTCCAGAAATAGCACCACTCCTGTCGACAGGTTGTGTGTGGTATTTCAGTTCAATGAAGCTGAGCTGAAATACCGACACAACCGATGGGAAAAAAACAGACATGTTTTTTTTTC
Source organism: Bufo gargarizans (assembly GCF_014858855.1). NCBI lineage: Eukaryota > Metazoa > Chordata > Amphibia > Anura > Bufonidae > Bufo > Bufo gargarizans. The sequence continues at coordinate 154,796,223 of NC_058083.1, forward strand.
TAATTCTGGACAACTCCTTTAGTACAAATTTAAACCATGTGCAGTTAAGGCTACTTTCACACTAGCGTTCGTCGGTCCGCTCGTGAGCTCCGTTTGAAGGAGCTCACGAGCGGACCCGAACGCAGCCGTCCAGCCCTGATGCAGTCTGAATGGAGCGGATCCGCTCAGACTGCATCAGTCTGGCGGCGTTCAGCCTCCGCTCCGCTCGCCTCCGCACGGACAGGCGGACCGTTGAACGCTGCTTGCAGCGTTCGGGTGTCCGCCTGGCCGTGCGGAGGCGTGCGGATCCGTGCGGATCCGCCCAGACTTACAATGTAAGTCAATGGGGACGGATCCGTTTGAAGATGCCACAATATGGCTCAATCTTCAGGCGGATCCGTCCCCCATTGACTTTACATTGAAAGTCTAGACGGATCCGTACGAGGCTATTTTCACACTTAGCTGTTATATGCTAAAAATAATGCAGACGGATCCGTTCTGAACGGAGCCTCCGTCTGCATTATTATGATCGGATCCGTTCAGAACGGATCCGATCGAACGCTAGTGTGAAAGTAGCCTAACTCTTAATGACTACTATAGCAATCTGCAAATAAAATAACAACAATGCGTAGAGATTTTGTTAGTTATGTAGAGGGCAGCTCTGCATTTGATCTACACCAGTTGGGGCTAACAAACAGCTGTTGGTGATGGGAATGTTAAAGAGGACCTATCTCCTCTCCTCATATTCCAAAAGGTAAGGAAAGCAGCACGCGATCATGATTGCCCAGTGATCATATGCAGCAGTGCTACGTTGTGGCTTCACACAAGCTGAAATGTTGCAGTACTGAATTTTAGTGTTGAGTGAAGCATTTGAAGCGGAATTCAGTCTGAAGTTTAGGAAAATTTCGATTTGCAACAAATTTCTTTGTGCTCCATGGTAATGAATCCGTTTTTCCTAAAATGGCGGCAGCCCTATAAAACCCTCATCCCATGCGGTCTCCACCATTGTCCTGTGAGCTGAACATAGGGAAAGACGTGACAAGCGCTCATGCGCTAGGGACAGTGTTGCTGAAAATGTTGGAGAGGGAGTGGGAGACTGCAGGGACAGTGCAGGGAGACTTATTCTGCATCAGTTTTATTTATTCCTACATTTACTTATTCCTACATCAGCCGTAAACTAAGATATGTAATTCAATACCAATAAGATGGAAGCCTTTATTATTCCACTGCCAGCTTGACAACAAATATCATCCAGTCTGCATACCTTAAGGGGGCCAAGTCGTAATGGTGACCATCTTCATCTTTTGCTGGCTTTACTTCTTGCAAATCATCTTTCTTGGTCTCCATGTCCTAGAAAAGTCAGCAAGCTGCAGAGAGAGGAGGAGCTGGATGTTCCTGATAACAACATATTCTTGTCGATATTTGATGATGTGGAAAAGGAGAAAAAGCAGATGGCAGAAGAAGGGCTCCCACCTGTAGGGCAGGAGAGCGCTGGGGTTGGAGAAGTGGGTATTCCTAAGCTGATTAATATTCTGTGTTTACTGTCAAATAACCTTCAGGAGATTGCAGGCCAGAACAGCAATAATATGTATAGTGTGCCCCCAACTAACCAGCCAAACCCCAAACCAGCAACAGCCCTTGTTTAAAGGTGTCACATGATAGGCAGAATTAAATTTGTCAAACATTTCTACTGAATATGATCACTATGGATTAAAGTTTTTTCTTCACATGGGAAGCAAGTTCATGTGCTGTGTTCCTTTTTATTTGTTGGAAGTCAGAGTGGACCTGGCTCTGGTAGGCGTGCACTGACCATACTTCATTTTATATTTCAATTTTCTTGGACTGCTATCCGAATATATTTTTTAGCCTCTCCTGACATGTTTGTTTTAGTAACTACTTACATCTATTATCTAGCACATCTATTCTTATGACTCTATGATGTCCCATTCCTTTATTATTCCTGCTAGAACTTATGAATGCATTGCTCACAGTTTAGGGCTCATTCTCATGATCATAGTGTTTGCGGTCAGCAAATTGTGGATCTGCAAATCACAGATACTGACCCATGTGCATTCCGCAATTTGCGGACCGCACATGGCCGCATTATGATCAAAAATGCCTATTGTACGCAATTGCGGACAAGAATAGGACATGCTATATGTTTTTTGCGAGGCCGCACAACAGTGTGCTGTCCGCATCTTTTGCAGCTCCATTGAAATGAATGGGTCTGCACCAGTTCCGTAAAATTGCTGAATGGATGTGGACCCATTCATACGGTCGTCTGAATAAGCCCTTATAGTGAATGTCCAGATGGGTGTTATGCTTTGAGGGGATGGGGAGGTGTCCCTGCAGAGTCTGACACTATCCAATCAGTGCTGCTGGTGTCAGACTGTAGGGACATCCCCCAACTTGTAACACCCATCTGGACCTTCACTGCAAACTGCTAGCAATTCATTCATAACTTCTCGCAGGAATAATAAAGGAGTGGCATACAACATGGAGTCATAAGAATAGATGGTGTCCCCATAACAGAGAAGAAAACAGAAAAGCACTACTGTTCTTGATGGTTAGTGCTTGATTCCTATCGGTAATTATTATCCCCAGAATGACAGTTGTGCCATGAGGGCATCACTGGTCTACACCCTGAGTAGGTTCAGATTGTGAACTATAAACTACTAGCATTGTTTAGGATCTTAATAAGTACAGCTTATCTGGGCATTGTCTTCTGGCACCTTGTTGTTTTAAACTTGCTAAGTCTATTAATTTACACAATCAGGCTTTGGGCCGCAACCACAGGAAAACAACCTTTTAAAGGGGTTGTTCCATCTCGCTGTTTTCATGGTGAGATGGGACTAAGCGCCAACCTTAGCTGGCCGGGCTTAAGGAACCAGCACTCTGCCGTTTCCTCAATTCCCATTGTAATTAATAGGAGCTACGCAATCGGAGAAGCTGAATAAGCTACACTCCTTCTGTAACCCCTTTAATTGAAAAAAGATCAATTAATTACATCCCTTGTTAGGTGCTATAATGTTTGGTTATAGACGGGAGCATCTTGGCTGGTTAGCTGGAAGCACAGATATTTTAAGCCATACTAAAATCTCCTGTTAATATTGTTGGTGTTAGTTTTAACACCATGACTGAAATCCAGTTAAACATGATATTATACACACTACTATGACAATGTAATAATGGTATTTATTAGATCATATGTAATATTTGTATCTGGTTGTATGCAGTTCTCCCATAATAAATGAGTTTTATGACCCATACATAAAATCATATGTCACATCTGGCCACTGGGGCGTCACCACCTAATCCAAAATTAACAGAGCAGTGTCTTTGCCATTTGACCAGATGACACACTCCCACTGTTCAGACTTGTATGACTAAAACTTACATTCCATTAAAAACGGTATTATTATGAGAGCTTCATATGCTAGGATAGGCAATTCTTGCAAAGGTTAAATAATTCATATATGGACAACAGTTTACATCATTTACTGGTGCTGAGTTACAACATGTCTTTTCTTATCCAGAGCTGCATTCAGAATTCTGCTATACTCTACCATATAACAACTCGCTTTGATAATTTGCACTTTTGTATTTGCAGTTTTTACATCAGGCAGTGTACAGTAATCTGACGTGGGAAATGCACTAAGCTGTTAGGGGTGTGCCTATCAGCAGAGCACTGACCGATTCCTGTACCAACCAGCAGAATTCTGACGGCAGCTCTTTACAATAGCACATTCTTCAGCTAAAGACCAGTGGAAGAGCAAAAAGGCTATGCATCTGCAACGCTATTACCCACCTTTCTGTGTATATTAAATATACTATTTAGGAGATGTATAATATCTTAAACTGTTTTGTAGTGATGATTGAGCACTAAAGTATTCGGGTGTTCGGCCAGAACACATTGCTATATTTGTGTGCTCGGCCAAGCACCCAAGTATAATGGAAGTCAATAGGAGACAACCAAGCACCCCCTGCTCAGAAGAGAAGGCTTAGTCAGCATACCTTACAATGGCAACCTTGTACACTATGAGATATTCCAAATCAGCTCCAATCTGACTGAGAACCAGAAAACCTCAAAGTTATTTTGCATCTGTTGGATGGCTTGAGTGGACCTGCACACCTAGATCAATATCATTAGGGCGACAAAATGTTTTCTGCTTGTCCTAACATAATATTCAATAACCTATCTATACAGTTTTGTAATTTGCATAAACATGGGCATATGGGAAAGACATGCAAATGAGCAGACTCTGCCTTGTTTTTCAGCTGTCATAAGACTATGAAAACCAATAGATGGTGCTATTGAGTTATGAACAACACCCTCTATTGGTTTCACAGTCTTATGACAAGACAAATATTCTTGTCAGAAGACTATGAAACCAATAGAGGGCGCTGTTCATAACTCAATAGCGCCATCTATTGGTTTCATAGTCTTCTGACAAGAATATTAGACTGAGTCTTATGACAAGCTTATTAGTGTAGCCTTTTGCATGGAAAATTTGTGATTAGAATATTTGCGATCTACACTAGGATGATATCTGACACTGGGAAAGCTGGGTAATAACTCATTGATAAAATCTGACAGTGGGAAAGCTGGGTAATAACTCGCAATCTACACTGAGTTATTACCCAGCTTTTCCAGTGTCAGATATTATCACTGACTTACTACATAATTATTACATAATATTCGCTATATTGCTATATATTCATATTTTAGAATATTACGAATATTCTTAAAAAACGAATATAGAGCAATATAGCGAATATGATCTCAGCAAATAGTCTTGTCATAACACTATGCAACTAATAGAGGGCGCTGTTCATAAGAGATTCTGCTCATTTGCATGTCTTTCCCATATGCCCATGTTTATGCAAATGAGTTTTTACATGACAAAACTGTATAGAAATGTTATTGAATATTATGTTTGGACAATCAGAAAACTTTTTGTCACCCTAATGATATTGATCTAGGTGTGCAGGTCCACCCAAGCCATCCAACAGATGCAAAATTACTTTGAGGTTTACTGGTTCTCAGTCAGATGAGAGCTGATTTGCAATAACTCATAGTGCACAAGGCTGCCATTATAAGGTATGCTGGCTCTTATCTGTCTCATGGATAGATTGGGCATATACCTGGCTTTTGGCATATAGCTTTTGTGTGGTTGTCTATTGTATATCATACGTAATAGGAGTCTGAGACGCATCCAGCTATCCTCTTAATGCTGTTGCCAAACTATTTGATGGGGTTTCCATCAATTTTTAACCTTTTTTTATGAACCAGACACCCTCTTCTCTTCCAAGCAGGGGGTGCCTGGGGTTCTCCCATTGACTTCCATTGTATTAAATTGTATTCGAGCACCCGAATTATTTGGCCAAGCACTCAGATTGGCCGAGCACAGCGATGCTCGAGCTGAACAGCAGTTCGACCAAGTATGCTCGCTCATCACTACTGTTTTGCCTAACTACCGTTACCTATGCATGGTTTCATCACCTCTCCTGTCCTACTGAAAGATTTAGAAAATACTTCTTTACCTTTAAATGGAAGCTGTCACATTAAACATATGTCTGAGCAGAAGATAGCATGTTATAGAGCAGGAAGAGCTGAGCAGATTGATGTATAGTTTTATGGAAAAAAGATTCAGTAAAACTTGTATTTTATTCATGTAAATTTCTGCTCATTCGGTGCTCTGAAGTCAAGGAGGCGGTCCTATCAGTGATTGGCAGCTATCTCTATTCACAGTCATAGTGGGACGGCTGTCAATCACTGATAGGACCGCCTCCTTGACTTCAGAGCACCGAATGAGCAGTAATTTAAATGTATGAAATGCAACGTATACTGAATCTTAATTTTCTATAAAACAATATATCAATCTGCTCAGCTCCTCCTGGACTATAACATGCTGCCTGCAGCTCAAACACCATGTTGAACATGACAGGTTCCCTTTAAGTCAGATGAATTAAAGGCATCATATGAAGGTTTGCATGGATCTTTTTTCTCAGAAACCACCCCTGTTCTATGCCCTACTCAAATGAATTGGCGTAACTGCAGTACCAGACCATGGATAATAGTGGCGCTTTTTTTTTTCTAATCTCTTAAATCCCTTTAATTCATATATGAATTTAATAGTTTTTTCTTCCATTCAAAGTAAAATGTGCAGAGTCTCTTGAATGTTTTTCCAGAACTTTATGTTCAGAGTTTTCCAGTTTTAGTGACTGTTGAATCAGCTCTTTGCTCTAGAAAAGAAAACAAATGGCATAAGATATGAATTGTGTGCGCTATTGGGAAATGCTCAGGTGCAGCTCATACAATATTAAATGTCTTAAGTGCTAGGACGACACACTGCAAAGAAATAAGTTACAGACTATTCTACTGTAAACACCTCTCTTAGTAAAGTTTTATGGTAGTCTTTTTAGTAACTATGAAGTCATAATGTGTTTTAGTGGGAAACATGATTTCACTGCACTTACTGGTCCTGATGCCAGGTAACCAGCATAATAATTTATACAGTAGAAATCCAACATCGGCATTATTAAGCCTATAACATAAACAATGCGAATGGGTATTACAAAACCAAGCTATTAATAGTCCGGAAGTGGATGTGCACATTATGGTGTTAATATTTTATATATTATTCAATTTATTCTCTAAATTTATCGGACTGGAATTTGCTTTAGCTTCTTGAGTTCCGGGAAATCCAGGTCCAGACAAACCAATGTTAAGGTTTCATAGTCTTCTGAGATATTTCCTCTCAACCTCGTCTATATGGATTGCTAATAAAAAGTAATAATAAAAGTAATAGAAACTTCTTTGGCCTATTTATGAAACCATACGTTGGTAAACTAGTAAAACAACCAATTAATGGTCTAGGTCATGAATGCAAACGTCTGCCTGGGTGCTGTGCCATTATTACAGGTTTTCTATGCACTTGTTGCTATAAAATGACATACAGTATGAGGTTACAGGGCCTACACAAGGCCTTCACAATTCACATCTTTGGAATTTTTCATGTTTTATTGTATAATAACTTTAAAGGGGTGGTCTTATGACGCCAACCCCTGTTCATATGGCCTATATCCTGTTTGACCCCTCCTGTAAGCCAGAGAAATGCTGTGCTACACTACCACTGGTTTGGGGTTATAATCAATGTCTGTTTCCAAAATGATCTCCGTAAACTTTAATTAGTTTCAATTAAGTCCAAGGGATTTGTTGATCGGAAATCTTGGTATAGGGTGGCGCTTATAGACTTGCATAATGAGGGCCTTTAGCCAATCACAGTCACTGTTGATCAGGAGGTCACATGATGGGCCAGTCAGCTGTCAGCATCTAGATAAATGTGTTAAATCATGCATGTTACCAGGATTGGATGTCTATTCATGTGCTGCATTATACAAGGACTAGTCACTGGTTATTCCTCTACTGAGAGTCCCAGAGATCAGCTGCAATCTGTATGTGAATGCAGTTCTTAGTTATTAATTCCCACCCAGCTGCCATAGGGTTATTAATTTTAATCAGTGGGACACTTCCATTATGCACAAAGAAGAGAGCGAGGACCTTTCATTTCAACACAGAGTGACCTTATTGTAAATATGAAAATTAGTCTTCTAAATTAGACATCCCCTTTAAAACCCTTGATTACCAACGCCATACATGTACAGTGAAAGTAGGGATTTTAAATATGGTCAGAGGCCCGAAGCTAATGTCTGCGACCGGCAATAATGCTAATCGCATACATTTAAGTTTTTAGTTGCCGTGGTCATGACCGTTCCTTCTATCTGATGCACTATCTCTCTCTGAAGTAACGCAGCATATCAGAGTTGCAGTTCCTATGGAGGTCTGCAGGTGGCAGCAAATTAAGCTTAGACTCTAGTTCTATTAAACTACAGCAAGGGTCAGCAACCTCTGGCACTCCAGCTGTTGGGAAACTCCAACTCCAACCATGCAAACCTGCTCAACTGTTCTCCAAAAGCCCATATAAATAAATGAGGCATGCTGTGAGTTATAGTTTCAAAGCAGCTGGAGTGCCAAAGGTTGCTGATCCCAGAACTACAGTCTAAGCTGAAATAAATAGGAATGTTGCATATTGTAGCCTCTTGGGAGGGAAGGGGGGTAAAAAAAAGTTTTAAAGAAGTTTTAAAAAATTTCAAAAAAAAAAAAAAATTTAAATCACACCCCTTTCCTTAGAATAAAAAAAACAAACAAAAAACAGCAACATAATGATCATGGACATCACCACATTCCAAAATGCCCGAGCTATTAAAATAAAAAAAATTCTATTCGATTCAGTAAATGGTATAATGGAAAAAAATCTAAATGGCTAATTTGCAATTTTTTCATCGATTCACTTACGTAATTTTTTTAAATAAAATGTGATCAAAATGGTATCAATAAAAACTAAAGATTATTGCACAAAAAATGAGCCCCTACAAAGCTCCATAAACATAACTATAAAAAAGTTAGGAGGTCAGAATATGGCAATGAAAAGAAAAATAGTTTTTTTTATTTTTTTCAGTATTAAAACACAAGAAAAACTATGTAAATGCGGTATTGTTGTAATCGTACTGACCCAGAGAATGAAGGGTACAGGTACGTTTTTCTGCATAGGGAACGCCATAGAGACAGAACCTGTAAAACTGTGGCGGAGTTGCATTTTTTTTCCCCCAATTTCACCCCATTTGGATTTTTTTTCCCGCTTCCCAATATATTTTATGCCATATTAAATGGTGACATTAGAAAGTACAACTTGTCTCGCAAAAAACAAGCCCTCATACGGAAAAATAAAAAAAGTTATGGCTCCAGGAAGACGGAAGAAAAATGAAACCGTGAAAACTAAAAAACATCTGGTATTCAAGGAGTTAAAGAAAATAAACTGCACACTGTAATAATTATTATTATCATTGTATTATTCAGTACTAAGTCTGCTATTGTTGAAAGGTGTTGTGTAGTGGTTAAATATTGATGACCTATCCTCAGGTTAAGTCATCAATATCAGATTTGCGAGGCCCATCACCCCACCTATCAGCTGTTTGAAGAGCAGGAGGCGAGCTTTGCTTCCTCTTCAAAATTGCACTGGGCCTCGCTTGCAGAGGCGGTGGCAGTGTAATTACAACTGCTTTGTTGAATGGGTCAATGGCAACTGTCTAGCTGTACATACACTATGCAGCCGCTGCAAGTAAACAGAGTGATTTCAAAGAGGAAGCAACACTCGCATGAGCGCCACCTTCTCTTCAAACAGCTGATCGGTGGGGGTGCCGGGTGTCAGACTCCCACCGATCTGATATTAATGACCTATCCTGAGGATAGCAATAAACAAAATGTAGAAGCAGCACCACTCGCTCCTTGTTGATGTATCCTAGTAGATGCAACAGCCTCACCAATGGCCCTGGATCCAACGGCCAGAATATGTAGATAAATGCAGACGGTATCAGCAGCATATCACATCATCGACTTTTATTAGGACTTCAAAGCAACAATACACATAGCAGCAACGTTTCGGCTGATGTACAGCCTTTGTCAAGCCTATTCACATTGTGTTACATCCATATATTTATGGTAAAAACAAGTGCGCCACCCCCATCCAGGCAATGGTATAAACTGACCAATGAATATACACCTTTCTTCAACCCCTCTTTAGCCTAATATATCTCTATGTCTCACCTGAATATCGACCAATCACACTATAAGTCTATCGCATTATCACATGACGTCTGACATCGCTGTGCACCATGTGTAGATCATAACATCCATTACAGCGTTCGGCATCCCTCACCGCTATGTGCGCGGTCCAATCACTCACGTCATAGTCTGTGTTACATACGATGTGTCCGTGGGTCTGCCTCTCAGTGTCACGTCGCTCCGTCCTCTGCTGTCATCGGGCCACGACAAGTGCTCCCAACTACATCATCATAGCGCCGACGCGCAACTATCTGACCTCACAGAGGGCGTCCCCAGGTTGCCACGGCAACCCACAGCGCCATCGGAGGTATCCAAATTTCTACAGAAGCCCCACAAATATAAACTGCGATCAACCACCTATATATAAGCAGCCCAAAGTGATCGCAATCCACACTATATAATATAGATTGTAGGACAACAACACCAGACTACCCAAACAAATATTCCACATGATCCAGCAATGTCAGACCCACTGTGTATGTCCCAATATCCAGAGGCACTATATACACTCATATACATATAGCTTAAGCAATAGCTTAATTCTGTACCGCCAAAAGTACATGCGAGCATAATCGTCTGCTCCGCCGTAACAGCAAGACAGAATTACCATATACCCTCCCTCAGATAATCGGATAGGGAAGAAGGCCACTGTATGTAAAAACAATATACAAATTGTACACCCACAAAGACATTGTTCAAGAACTCAATCAGTTGTGGAAACATTGAACTCAATGTTTAATCCATAACGTTGGAGTGACTTCAAATTGTGTATCCATTTGAGTTCTTTTTTCCTCAGAATCTTATTCTTATCACCTCCCCTTCTGAGATACCCTACACCATCTATTGCCCGAAAACGTAATTGATTTATGGAATGTCCACACTCAATAAAGTGCTTTGCTACAGGTTTATCAATCAAGCCTTTCCTTATTGTACTCTTATGTTTATTAATCCGCTCTCTTAATTCCATAGTTGTCTCACCAACATAAATAAAACTACATGGGCACTGTATCATATAAATGACGTCTCTAGATCTACACGTGTAATATCCTTTCAACTTATATATTTTACCACTGTATGGATGTGGGAAGCTGTCACCTATCATGATGCCACTGCAGTTGCAGCATGAGAGACAAGGAAAATTCCTATATTTTTGGGGGGCCAAGAGTATTTGTCTGTCCAAATCTTTCCCTCCCGCATCTGCCTTCACAACTGGATCAGGAATGTTGGGGCCCCTTTTATATGCCATCATGGGAGGTAATTCAAATTCCTTGATAGTAGGCAGACCTCTATGCAGGATCTGCCATTCTTCTTTAGGGATTGTGGCAATTTTGCCACTGTCCTCTCAATAGACTGACATAAAAGGGATTCTCGTCTCTATTCTATTGTGTGAACATTTACAGTGCCATTACGCTCCATGTCGGAGATTCTCTTTTTAGTACGTCCAATCAATCTCTTGGGATATCCCCTGTTTGTAAACTTCCTACACATCTCTTCAACACGTTTTTAAAAAATGTCATCTTCTGACACAATCCGGCGTACCTGTAATTATTGGCTCCATGGCAACAAGTCAACCATCTTGTGTGGATGATTACTATCATACATCAACAGTGTGTTTTTATCAGTAGATTTTTTAAAGAGATCGGTTTTAAGTACACCCTCCTGTAGATAAACCCTGATGTCCAAAAAAAGTGTAATAGCAAGCGATCAATAAGTCATATACACCCTAAAATAGTACCAATCAAACTGTCATCTCATACCCCCAAAAATGGGCCCCTATATAAGGCAGTCGTCCGAAAAAAAACAAAAAAAACTGCGGCTTTCAGAATGTGCTTCATTATGTAAAACTGAAACAAACAACCAAAAATAGCCATATTTGGTATTGTTGCGTTCGTAACAACCTGCTCTATAAAAATAGCACATGATCTAACCTGTCAGATGAACGTTGTAAATAACACGTGCCAAAACAGCTATTTTTTGTTACCTTGCCTCACAAAAAGTGTAATATAAATCAACCAAAAATCATATGTACCCTAAAATAGTACCAGCCAAACTGCCACCTTATCCCATAGTTTCCAAAATGGGCTCACTTTTTTGGAATGTTTACTCTGGGGGTGCACCAGGCTTTAAATGGGACATGGTGTCAAAAAAACAGTCCAGCAAAATCTGCTTTCCAAAAACCATATGGAGTTCCTTTCCTTCTGCGCCCTGCCGTGTGCCCGTACAGCAGTTTACGACCACATATGGGGTGTTTCTGTAAACTACAGAATCAGGGCCATAAATATTGAGTTTTGTTTGGCTGTTAACCCTTGTTTTGTTACTGGAAAAAATGGAAAATCTGCCTAAAAAGTGAAATTCTGAAATGTTATCTCCATTTTCCATTAACTCTTGTGGAATACCTAAAGGGTTAGCAAAGTTTGTAAAATCAGTTTTAAATACCTTGAGGGTGTAGTTTTCAAAAATTGGGTCATTTTGGGGTGTTTTCTATTATGTAAGCCTCATAAAGTGACTTCAGACCTGAATCGGTCCTTAAAACGTGGGTTTTGTAAATTTTCTGAAAAATTTCAAGATTTGCTTCTAAACTTCTAAGCCCAAAAAATAAAATGGCATTCACAAAATGATCCAAACATGAAGTAGACATATGGGGAATGTAAAGTAATAACTATTTTTGGAGGTATTATTATCTATTATAAAAAGTAGAGACATTGAAATTTGGACATTTTTCAACATTTTTGTTAAATTTCTATTTTGTTATAATTAAAAATGAAATATTTTGACTCAGATTTATCACTGTCATGAAGTACAATATGTGACGAGAAAACAATCTCAGAATGGCTTGGATAAGTAAAAGGGTTTTAAAGTTATCACCTGTAAAGTGACACATGTAAGATTTGCAAAAAATGGCCTGGTCCTTATAGGGTGTTACAATCCTAGTCAGAGGACAGCTGGCTGGAGGTGGGAGCCCAGTGGCAAGGACCGCAGGCAGGTTGTAGTTGCAGGAAGTCAGGCAGAGGCGTAATCGGTTGGCAGGCGGTGGGTCAGGGCAGGCGGCAGTGAGCGTGGTCAGACAATCCGGATCGGGTACGGTGGTAGCAGTTCAGTTGGTAGGGACAAGCAGAAGAGTAGTCGGGGACAATTCCGAGGTCGGCAGCAGTCAAGTTGGTAGCAGTAGCAACAGAGGAACAGCAGTAGATGCAGCAGGATCAAGTCCAGAAGAACAATAACCAGCAGGGATCTGGTGCAAGAGGCTGGGTTTATAAAGAGGAAGTAGCAGGTGCAAGGAATCACAGAGATTAACAAGGCAAGGCTGGAACAAGGTAGATCAAAGAGTTCAGTAGAAGGAAAAGTCCAGAAGGGTTGGTAGTCTAGTGGCTAGAGCTACCGCCTGGGACATGGCCGGTCATGGGTTCGAATCCTGACAGTACTCCCCCCCTCCAAGGTGACCTCTGGGCACCGCAGATGATGGTTTATCGGGATGTCTTTGGTGGAAAGCTTTTACTAGTCTGGGGGCATGGACATTTTCCTCCGGCTCCCAGGAGTTATTCTCGGGGGGAATAGCCCTTCCACCCAACTAAATACTGCAGCCTTCCACGGTGGAGTCTGGAGTCAAGGATCTTGGCCACAATGTATTCCTCCTGGTCTTGTACTCTTATCGGAGGAGGAGGAGGGGGGTGGCGGCCTGGGAAAGTGTTCTCAATATGTGGTTTCAGGAGAGAGCAGTGGAAAACCGGGTGCACTCGGATGGAGTCGGGAAGGTCGAGTCGGAAGGTGACTTCGTTGATTCGAGCTGTGATCTGGAAAGGATCCATGTATTTTTGGCCCAACTTCCGGGAGGGAACCTTTGGGCTTAGGTTTCTGGTGGAGAGCCACACCTTGTCTCCTACCTGGAATTCCGGAGCGGGTTTGCGGTATTTATCCGCTGCCTGCTTGAAGCGGCTCTGGGCTCGTTGTAAATTGTCCCGAATATTTTCCTGTGCCTGTTGTAGATTTGCAAGACGTTCAGCCACAGCTGGGACTGTGGTAGAAATGGGCAAATGAGGGATGAAGGTTGGGTGTAGGCCGGTGTTAGCGTAGAACGGGCTGTATTGGGTAGAACTGTGCTCCGCATTGTTATAGGCGAACTCGGCCGTGGAGAGGTGGTCCAGCCAGTCGTCCTGCAGATGGGTGACAAAACAGCGCAAATACTGCTCGAGGATTTGATTTGTTCTTTCAGTCTGCCCATTGGATTGGGGGTGGAATGCAGAAGACAGGTTCACCTTGATCCCAAGGGCTTGACAGAAGTTTCTCCAGAACCTGGAAGTGAACTGTACTCCCCGATCCGAAACTACATCGTCCGGGGCCCCATGTAGCCTAAAAACCTCTCGGAGTACCAGATCGGCCGTCTGTTTGGCGGTAGGTAGGCCCTTGCAGGGGATGAAGTGGGCCATTTTGGTGAGACGGTCGACGACGACCAGAACGGTGTTCATACCCTTGGAGGGAGGAAGGTCCACAATAAAATCCATGGAGATTGAACCCCAGGGGCGGGAGGGAACCGGGAGTGGACATAGCAAGCCCACGGGGGAGGAGCGGGGGGTCTTGTTGCGGGCACACGTCGTGCATGAGGAGACAAACCTCTCGGTATCTTTTCTGTAAGTTGGCCACCAGAAGAAACGGGAGAGGAGCTCCTGGGTCCTTCTGATACCCAGATGGCCGGCCGGTTTGGAATCGCGGTTGAGTTTAAGTACGTCAAGTCGTGCAGATTCTGGTACGTACAACTGCTGATCCCGGTACAACCAGTAGCCACCCTTGAGAGTAAGGTTTACAGCTCCAGGTGGGTAGGTGAGGAGGTGATCGTTCTCATACCCTTCCTTGAGGGAACCCAGGAGTTCCCTCAAGGAAGGAGGTGATCGTTCTCATACCCTTCCTTGAGGGAACCCAGGAGTTCCCTCAAGTAGGTGGCTCCTAGGATGCTTCTGTCGGGAAGGATATCGGCCGGAGCCTCATTGATCTGAGAGGGTTCAGAGAACATCCTTGAGAGAGCATCCGCTTTGCCGTTCTTCGATCCAGGGCAATAGGAGATAATAAAATTGAATCTGGAGAAAAACAGACTCCACCTGGCCTGTCTGGCGGTGAGTCTCTTGGCGCTGCGGATAAACTCTAGGTTCCGGTGGTCGGTGTATACAGAGATGGGATTGTGGGCCCCCTCCAGCAAGTGTCTCCACTCGGTGAAAGCGTCCTTGATTGCCAGCAGTTCCTTATTCCCGATGTCGTAATTCCGTTCAGCGAGGGACATCTGGCGGGAGAAGAAAGCGCAAGGGTGTAGGAGCATCTTTTTCCCCTGAACGTTGAGACAGAATTGTGCCCACCGCAGTGTCGGAGGCGTCCACCTCGACCGTAAATGGTAATTCAGGGTTTGGGTGGGCCAGGATCGGGGCAGAGGTGAAGAGGGACTTCAGTTTAGCAAAAGCCTCCTGTGCCTCCAGAGTCCACATGAAGGGGACAGTCTTTTTTGTTAGTTGAGTGATTGGGGCGATGATTTTCAAAAAGTTCCTGATGAATTTCCGATAAAAGTTTGCGAAACCTATAAATCTCTGGACCTCCTTTTCGTTCTTCGGGGCGGGCCACTCAGTCACGGCCTGGATCTTCCGGGAATCCATACTTAAGCCCTCCGGGGAAATAATATAGCCAAGGAATTGGGTGGAAGTCTGTTCAAATTCACACTTCTCCAGTTTAATATAGAGAGACTGTTCACTGAGTTTCTGTAGAACCCTGCGGACATGCCCACGATGTTGTTCAGGGTCTTCTGAGAAAATCAAAATATCGTCCAGATATGCTACCACAAATTGGTCAAGCATGTCCCTGAGGACGTCGTTGATAAAATGCTGGAAGGTAGCAGGGGCATTGCAGAGGCCGAAAGGCATGACCAGATACTCGAAGTGACCGTAGCGGGTTCGGAAGGCGGTTTTCCACTCGTCCCCCGGGCAAATTCAAACCAGGTTGTAGGCTCCTCGGAGATCGAGCTTAGTGAAGACTTTTGCCGCCCGAAGTCTCTCAAGGAGTTCAGAAATCAGGGGGAGAGGGTACCGGTTCTTCACAGTAACGTTGTTGAGCTTTCGATAATCTATGCAAGGGCGTAGAGAAGAGTATTTTTTCTCCACGAAGAAGAAAGGGGCCCCTGCAGGAGATGTGGAAGGTCGGATAAAACCTTTTTTTAGATTTTCGTCAAGGTACTCCTTCAGGGCCTTGAGTTCCGGCTCGGAGAGAGAGTATATACTGCTGAAGGGTATTTCGGCTCCAGGTAGCAGCTCAATCGGGCAGTCATAAGGCCGATGCGGGGGCAGTTTGTCTGCATTTCTTTTGTCACAGACATCCTGGAACTCACGATATTGAGGGGGTAAAAGCTCCTTGGTGGATAGTCCGAATATGGTAGGTTCTTCGGGCGGAGGAGGGACGGATTCACGTAAACAGTTCTGAGAACAAAAGTCTGAGCGAAACCGTATGCAGCGGGCGTCCCAGTCCACCAAGGGGTTGTGGGTTTCCAACCAAGGGATGCCTAGGATCACCGGAAACTTAGGGGAGGTGATCAGGGAGAAGTGAATGGTTTCCTGATGATCGGGTTTGACGAGGAGTTGAAGATCAGCGGTTTGGTGCGTAACCGGCCCAAATCGATGGGGGCTGCCCTGGTTACCAGTGGTATGTTGATCTCATGGGCGAAGGTCAAGTCCATGAAATTTCCGCCGGCCCCTGAGTCAAGCATTGCAGAGCAGGGAAGCTGTCGTTCCCCAATGGTGATAAGGATGGGTACAATGAAGTGGGACCCGGTACCTGTAATGTCCATGGTTTCAGAGGCCAAGGTGAGATTGTGGCTTGTTGTAATTCCCGTAATTTAGTAACAGCGATGGTTCGGCGAGTCTTATTGGGGCACTTAATAGCGAAGTAAAGGAAGAGGCCTGCGGCCAGTCGTCTCTCCTTTTCAGCAGCCGATAAAGTCTTGCGCAGTGTCGACCTGCATCGGTTCTGTGGAGGGTTGGTGAGCCGGCTGAGTCGTTGGAGTGAAAGGGTACGCGGGCCTGTTATCTAAGGACCAGAGTCTTTCTCTCCTTCTTTCCGCAAGTCTCCGGTCAATTCGGATGCACAGTTGGACGAAGTCATCCAGATCGTCTGGGGCGTCTACCCTGGCGAGCTCATCCTTTATAAGTTCGGAGAGTCCGCGGCGAAATTGACTTTTCTGAGCAGCGGGGTTCCAGGTGGTATCCATGACCCAGCGGCGGAACTCGGAGGTATACTCGGCTACAGAGAGTCTTCCCTGCCGTAGACTGTGCAGCCTAGCCTCGGCAGTCGCGCAGCGGTTAGGGTCGTCGAAGACTTGGCTCATGGCTGCAGTGAAGTTGTCTAGGTTATTTAATAAGGGACTGTGGGATTCCACATATGGGGATGCCCATGCCAGGGCCTCGTCAGTTAGAAGGTTAATGATGAACAGGATCTTCTTTCTGTCTGAGGAAAAGGAGCCCGGCTGCATCTGAAAGTAGATGCGGCACTGGTTGAGGAACCCCCAAAAATGGCGCTGATCGCCGTTAAACTTTGACGGGAGAAGCATGCAGGTGTCTGTGACCGTGCCGCGTACGTCCAGTAGTTGACGCTGCAAGTCAATAATTTCCCTCTGTTGGCTCTGGATCGCGCCTTGAAGTTGAGCAATTTCCTTTTGGGCAGAGGTGCCAAACTCCTGAAGTTCGGAGACTTGTTTGCGCAGGGTGGCCATCGCGGACTCCATTTTTAGGCTGGTTATTCTGTTACAATCCTACAGGCTCACCTGAGTCAGAGGACAGCTTGAGGTGGGAGCCCAGTGGCAAGGACCGAAGGCAGGTTGTAGTTGCAGGAAGTCAGGCAGAGGCGTAATCGGTTGGCAGGCGGTGGGTCAGGGCAGGCGGCAGTGAGCGTGGTCAGACAGTAGGTAGGGACAAGCAGAAGAGTAGTCAGGGACAATTCCGAGGTCGGCAGCAGTCGAGTTGGTAGCAGTAGCAACAGAGGAACAGCAGTAGATGCAGCAGGATCAAGTCCAGAAGAACAATAATCAGCAGGGATCTGGTGCAAGAGGCTGGGCTTATAAAGAGGAAGTAGCAGGTGCAAGGAATCACAGAGATTAACAAGGCAAGGCTGGAACAAGGTAGATCAAAGAGTTCAGTAGAAGGAAAAGTCCAGAAGGGTTGGTAGTCTAGTGGCTAGAGCTACTGCCTGGGACATGGCCGGTCATGGGTTTGAATCCTGACAAAAGGTTTCTGTCACCTGAAAAATGGGTATTAAGCTGACTGACATTAGCGATGTACTAACGTCAGCTGAACATAACTTTATTAGTGCCATCTCACTGGCTGCCGCCGTTATTGAGAAAAACTAACTTTTATAATATGCTAATTAGCCTCTAGCCTCCTTAGCCTTAGGACCAGTCTGCAGTGTAAATCTCGTGCCTGTGCCGTTCCATTCAGTATGCGGCGCAGTGAGTGAAGGGCGCTCACCGGCTGCCAGCTTCCTCACTGCGCCTGCGCTGCGAGATCTCCACAGGGCTGTCAGGAGGAGGTGAATGCTGCCTGGCCCTGTCAATCTAGTGTAGTAGGGCGTGGCCAGAGGTAGGAGAATAAAACCTATGGGAGCAGGGGCAACGACCCCCCCCCCCTGCTCCTAGAGGCTAATTAGCATATTATAAAAGTTTGTTTTCCTCAATAACGGAGGCAGGCAGTGAGATGGCACTAATATAGTTATGTTCAGCTGACTAATGCACATAGCTAATGTCAGCCAGCTTAATACCCATTTTTCAGGTGACAGAAACCCTTTAAGGTGAAAAATGTCAGGGTCCTGAAGGGGTTAACATGGGCCAGACTGGGACTTAAAAGCAGCCCTGGCACACAAACCTCACAAATATAAAATGGGCCAAGGGGAAATAACACTGTAAACATACAAATGTATTATTTGCTGTAATATATCATTATTATTACTAATTAGAAAATACAAGCCTGCACTTTAATATGACTGTCACTTGGATCTCTAATTGGAAACATTGTACTGTAATACACTCATATAAACAATATGGTTGTAATTGTAATATTAATAACAATGTTGGATTCATTCTTCAGAAAAAAAATATAGAACCCCTCTGTACCAGAAGGGTTCACAAATGCATAAATTATAGCTCATCCCCTGGTTTAATGCATGATTGTCAGCAAATTAGTAAGAATACATGTACGGTAATATAATTGCGGCAATAAATGAAAGCAAACGGATAACTTTGTATGAGTTGTTATTAGTGTTGATCAAGCATGCTTGGCACATGTACTCGGCCGAGTATCGCATGTGCTCGAGCGCAATGCTCGAGTCTCCGCCTGCACACGTGTTCGGCTCATTCTTAGTCAGGGAGAGCTGAGCATAGGAAGGGATAGACAGTGTAGGGAGTGTTATTGGAAGATTTTTATTAGAAAAACTTTTCAGAGATGGTGTTTGACGGCAACAATATATATTTTTAGCGCATCCTGTGCTAAATAGCGTCTAATAGGCTGCTGCGGACAGTTAAATTATCCACCCCATATCTCCTGTGTAAAGTGTGCGCATCCCTAAAATATCAGTGACATCCAGTGTACTATTTCTGTAGACGGTGTCCGCTGCGGACAGTTAAATTATCCGTGCCACATCTCCTGTGTAAAGTGTGCGCATCCCTGAAATATCAGTGACATCCAGTGTACTTTTTCCAAAAGTCTGCTCAACCCAATCCTCACCCTGATCCTCCTTCCTCCCACCATGGAGAGTCTGGGCAAACAAGTGATCCCACACTCGGATATTCCGAGGAGCTCTTTTCAGCTCCATTCCGTGATTTGGCCCTCTCGCCAAGCACGCTTGAAGAGGGACAGATCTTGTGCCCTGATTCCCAAACTCTTGAGCATCCACACTCACAAGAAGATGACGGTGGTGAACAGCAATTACTGTTTAATGAGGAGGATTATGATGAGACACAGTCGCCAATAAGTCAATGGCAATTACTTTCTCAAGAGGTTGATGAAGAGGATGAGACACAGTTGTCAATCGCTGAGGTAGTAGTTAGGTCAACAAGTCAGGAGGATGAGCAGAGAGAGGAAGTGGAAGAGGAGGTGGTGGACGATGAAGTCACTGACCCAACCTGGGAAGGTGGGAAGCCGAGCGAGGACAGCAGTACAGATAGGACCGCAACAGGCTGGAAGAGGCAGTGGGGTGGCAAAAGGGAGAAGGCGGGCCACACCAAACAGGCCCGCAACTATTCCCCGAGGCACACCCTTGCGGAAATCTCCCTTGCCAAGGGGTAGGTGTTCCGCAGTCTGGCGCTTTTTTGAGGAAAGTGCGGACGACAAAGGAATTGTAATTTGCAACCTGTGCCATACAAAAATTAGCCGGGGCGTTAACACTAGCAACCTCACCACCACCAGCAGGAGCTACCACATGGCATTAAAGCACCGTAATAGGTGGGCTGAATGCCTGGGTCCACAATCTGTGTCTGCAGGTCACACGACTGCCTCCTCTTCCCCTGTGTTAAGTGCTGGCCAATCCCCTGTTAAAGGCGCAGGCCCGGATGCCTCCAGCCCTGCACCTGGACCTTTGCAAGCACCATCAGCGACCACATCCACTTACTTGTCCCAGCGCAGCATACAAATGTCCTTACCCTAGGCATTTGAACACAAATGCAAATACTCAGTCACCCACCCACAGGCCATAGCACTAAATGTGTTCCTTGTAATTTTTGGCATCCCTTTCACTTAGTGCATAGGCTTCATGAGTGTAGGAGTCCCACTACCTGAACAATTGTACCACAATGTGAATGAGGCCTTCCTTTATGTAATATACAGGTTGTATCGGAGTGCCTCTTCCTTGTAATTTTTGGCAGCACTTGCACTTTATATAGAAGTAAATATATAGGAAAGAATGGTTCCTAACAATTTTTCCTCTAAAATCGATTTTATCTTTGGTTTTGTGCGTATTATTGTCAGTCTGTAAAAGTGGCGTACTACTCGGACAACATCGCTCCCAGCAGCGACCTGAGAGTCCAAGATGCATCCAGACATCCTCTCCATGCTGTTCCCGAACCATTTTGGTGGTGTTTCCATCAATTTCTGACCTTTTCCTATGAACCAGGCACTCTCCCCTCTTCAGAGCAGGGGGTGCCTGGTTTAATGCTCGGGTTCTCCCATTAACTTCCATGTGTTCGGCCCGAGCTCCCGAGCATTATGGTGGTCGATCAACATTAGTTGTTATACTTTGCTTATAGTATAATACTGCATCAAGTGAAATGCATCCACTAGCAATTGCTTTCTAAACTAATCAATGTCAACTCATTTAATCTGATTTGGTGCAGGATATTAGGGAGGAGGTTTAAACCAGTGTGTCCATATCTTTTGTGTCATGTCAGATGACTAGTGATTCATTGGAATAGCCAGGTGGCTGCATACATTTCCAGTGCTTACCCATTGATTGAGATGACCCAAACGCCATAGGTTAATTCTGTAGCTTCCTATCTTATTTTCCATTTAATTGTAACATATGACTGTCGATTGTTCGTTTATTACAAGTGCCAATGAGAATTTATCCACGCCTGAATTAGACGAAGACACTGACTATAGAGAAGTCTTATTGCTTTTAATACCATTGACAGACACAGTTATAGACAAATGTAATCTGTGTGCCAAGATAAGCAAGGTGTATTGTGACAAACTCTGCCAAATGTGCATAAACCCTACTGAGAATCGTGTCTTAAATTTATTAAATGGCCCGAACAGACCTTCATCCTCTTGTTTTTTTATTCATTAAAATTATTGCTGGCAGGAAAAACATAAGTGTTAGTAATACAAAGTTCATGTCAATCTGCACTTCATTATTGTGTTAGAAAAATTATTATGAGCTATAAAATATCTTACATCTTTCTGTCTGTCTACCTATGTAGCTATCATCTACACTCATTTACAAAAAAAAATATAATTGTGCACCCAGGTAGAAATGTTGGATTGCTGCAAACCTTGGCATATAGTTAAAGGGAACCTGTCATGCGGATATTTGATTATAATCTAACTAATTATATACAATCATTAACTACTAAAAATTGTCTTAGGCTACTTTCACACTAGCGTTCATGGGTCCGTTCGTGAGCTCCGTTTGAAGGAGCTCACGAGCGGACCCAAACGCCTCCGTCCAGCCCTGATGCAGTCTGAATGGATGCGGATCCGCTCAGACTGCATGAGTCTGGCGGCGTTCAGCCTCCGCTCCGCTCGCCTCCGCACGTACAGGCGGACAGCTGAACGCTGCTTGCAGCGTTCAGCTGTCCGCCTGGCCGTGCGGAGGCGAGCGGATCCGTTCAGACTTACAATGTAAGTCAATGGGAACGGATCTGCTTGAAGATGAGCCCATATGGCTCAATCTTCAAGCGGATCCGTCCCCCATTGACTTTACATTGAAAGTCTGAACGGATCCGCTCAGGCTACTTGCGCACTTGCGCACTTGCGAAATTTTTCTAAGTTATTAATGCAGACGGATCCGTACTGAACGGAGCCTCCGTCTGCATTAATATGATCGGATCCGTTCAGAACGGGTCCGATCAAGCGCAAGTGTGAAAGTAGCCTTAGATGTATTCACTTACTGCTGTGACAGATGGTTACCTCATAATATATACACAAAGGTGCCACATGCCGCATGCTAATGAGCTGATTTGAGTCCAGCGTGATGTCATTGAGTCCAGCGTTTAATTAACAGCTATAGCAACTCCCCTGCCCACCTGCTGCTGATTCATATGGAAAATAACTGTCAATCAGCAGCAGGTAGGCGGGGAGAGTCAGGAGCTCATGAATATTCATGACTCATCATTATCAGCTGGAGCTTTTCAATACAAGATGTTGGCAGATTGACTGGGTCAATTAAAGAAAGTGACCCAGCATTTTGCTAAGAGAATCAGTCACTTGTTTATGTTGCCCTTAGTTAGGACACCATAAAACTGGTGACAGTTTCCCTTTAAGTCTCAGGCAGATATATAAATGATTACAGGTGTGGTCTGATTAGACACTTAGTCTTGCCACAAAAGGGCATAAAGGGTTTCCCCTGCTGCCCTATAAAAAGACCTCTCAGAGGTTACTTTTGGCTAGCGCACCTCTTAAGGAGAGATTGTTGACTGCTAGACATGCCTCTATAATGCACTCAAAAACATGTTGCTCAGATGACAGACTTTGAGAGTTGGCACATTATTGGACTGAGAGAGACAAGATGGTTGTTTTTACAAATCGCCCACCATCTAAGCCGTTCTGACCTTGCTGTTAGGAGGTGTTGTGAGCAGTTGGTACATGAGGGCTCACATGGCAAACAGGCTCCAGACAGCTCAGGCAGTCCACCAGTACAAAATATTGTTTAATCCACTGACAAGCAAGAGCAGCTTTCATATTTTCATCGCCCACCATCCAGACACAAGTGACATCTTCATTACTCAACCCTGTCTCTGCCCGAACTATTTCCAGGTGCTTAACAGATGAAAATTTGGTTTCCTGGTGCCCATTACAGGTCCTGCCATTGACAACTGGCCACTGTCATCGTTGTTTTAGATCTGTCTATCTATCCATATATGACTCTGTCTGTCTAGAGCAGTCATGAACTTAACCCCTTCGCTACCAGCGCTGAACATGTACGACACTGGAGCGATGGGCGAACATTGAGGTCATTAACGCCTTTAGATGCCGTGATCAAGTGAGATCATGTGAAAAATGCAAGCTACTGGGCTTCTTACTAGCATCCTCTGCAGCCAATGAGCATGCTGGTAATTGATTTTAATGTGTTGGGTCTCGCTGAAGAGACCTAGGGCATTAAAGCTGCAATTCTTATTTTGGCCAGCAGGTGGCAGGCCAACATAAGAAATGAGCAATTCTGAACAATTAATGAATGTGAAAAATCCATGATTGTTCAGAATTTTTCTTTTTTTATTGGATTTTGTAGGCTTAAATACGAGCTTCAAAACCATTTAAAAAAAGTTTTAAAAAAAACTTGAAAAATATGTAACAAATTTAAAACATTTAAAAGTTTTAATCACCCCCTTTCCGTAGAATAGAAAACTAAATACATAAATAGCAAAAAATATAAACATCACGGGTATCACCGCGACTGAAAATGCCTGTACTAATAAAATATAAAAATATTTTTCTAATATGGCAAATGATGAAATGGAAAAAAGTGTCAAAATGGCTAATTTGCAATTTTTTTCATCGCTTCTCTTACCACAATTTTTTTTATAAAATGCGATCAAAAAGTCACACACACTCTAAAAACTACGGATTGTGAAAGTAGGCGCCGACAGTGGTGGTACAGGGTGGTACAGAGTGGTACAGTAGGTCCGAGTAGCTCAAGGAAGGCAGCTAAAGAAGTGTAAAAATGAAATACACAAGGGAGAAGGTCAGTTGAAAGGAGTTCAACTGACCAAGGGAAATGGGAAAACGTACGAAATCGCCAATCCAAGCTGAGAGTGGGTGGAGAATGTAATGTCTCGGTGGTAAAGTAGTACACAATAAAATAAAGGGAAGATTAAAACAGACAGACAATGGTCACTCCCAGCAACAGTAACAGCAGGAGATTAAAAACACGAGGTTAAAAACAAGAGATAAAAGCATGAGATCAAATGGATGGGAAACATCCAGTGAGGCACTTACTTCACCGGGGGGTCGTCAGCAGGATAAGCACATGACACCTGTGACGGATCCCCCCTGGCCAGGGTCGTGTGTAGAATCACAGTGAATGATGGCAGTGAGGCACAGCGCTTCTGATAAAATCACCTTTAATGTACAATATATGGGAGAGGACTCCCCTGCATAACGGAAACGGGACTTCTATTATGACTGAATGAATAACGGAATGCTTCTAAAGGCATTCCGTTATGCATTCTGTCATAGAATTGCGTTATGGTTCGTGGTAACGGAATCCATAACGCAATTCTGCTTTGACCACCAAACAAAGCGTGAATGAATTTCAAAATATGATTAGTTATATAAAGAAATATAAAGTGGTGACCGATAGAGAATGAAGTTAACAGGTCAATTTTATCACTTAAAGAACAGCATGAAAACAAAACCCATAAAATTGTGGGGAAGTGCAATTTTACTTTTCCAATTCCACCCCATTTGGATTTTTTTTCCAGCTTTCCATTACATTGGATGCAATATTAAATGGTACCATTAAAACGAACAACTTGTCCTACAAAAAACACACTCTCATACAGCTGTATAAATGAAACAATAATAAAGTTATAGATCTGGAAGGCAGGGAGTAAAAAGCAAAACAAAACTGGGGTTAAAAGGGGTTAAAAGAACTCTAAACATAAAATATACACACACAAAAAAACGGTTATAGAAATTTCTACCTCAATATCCCAATCTTTTTTTATGTTATACTGTCTCATATAACAATTAAAACTGAGCCATATAAAATGAGATACAAAATAAATAAATGCCATGTTAAAACAAAAATGTCTTCTTTGTGTCTAACAGGAGACAATCCTTCCCCCCTTATCTTCCTCACTGGTAACTCTGATTGGTGAGAAGTTGCCTTCGCTCATTCTCTCATCAATAGGAGGACAGAAAAGCTAAATACTGCCTTTCAGCTGTTTGCCAACCAAAAATGGAAGAGATCAGCATAACCCTTGTTTTGTCTTCCAGATTTCTACAAGACTAACAACAATGTCAATCAAGTGGCATAGATGTCTGAAAAGGTAGTACTTCTGCAATGATCTGCTCTGAGATCACTACTCCTTGACTTAGCTTTTAATATGGTTACTCCAACACTCCTGGCCCAGATTCTCTTGGAGGATTCTTAAGACTCTGTTCTCTAACCCTTTCTCTACTAGATCTGTACTTTTGGCCTCAGGCCTCTCTTGGCTTGCAGCACCACTCCTACACAAATGATATAATGAACCATCTCTAAGGTCCTAACCTTGCCTGTTACTGTCCTAGATTCCCAACAGCTATTTCATCTTTTATGTCCTCTTATTTTATTAACTTGAACAAAACTGAACTCATCATCTTTTCACTATCATCTGCTATCCTGCCCAAAACAAACAATTATTGTTACTAACTTGAGAAAAAACTCCTTCTTGCTGATACACAAGGAATAGAGCTGCCTTTGCTGGATTCAGAAATGAAGCATCATCTGTATTCTCCAGCTCAAAATCATCATACAGTAGCAAGCCCTTCTTACATGTGACACTACTAAAATGATCAGACCATCATCATACCTTGTCTTACCTACTACAATTCCATCATCTGTGATATGCCATCAGTCTCAAGTCAATGCAATCCATATGAAACTCTGCAGCTCCTATCCTACACTTTAACAATACTTTTCTGTGTAGTACCCACTACCTGAAGCCAGTTACCCAGTAAAAGTGAACCTGTCACCCTAAAAATAAAGTGCAATCTGCAGCAGGTAAGTGTTAGGAGTCTGAAGTAGGCACCCTTATCAGTTATAGACAGCTATCTCAGACACCCTTCACTGTATAATTATTATTGATTATTAAAGCACCACTCATTCCATGGCGCTGTATATATGAAAAGGAATATACATACATAATACAAAACAATTGCAATAAGCATGAACAGGAGCAGTTACAAACTGGTACAGAAGAAGAGTGGGCTCTGCCCGTAATGGCTTACAATCTACAAGGTATGGAGGAAGGACACAGTAGGTAAGGGTAAAGCTGGTCATGGTGGTATAACAGCAGCAGGGTCATTGTAGGTTGTAGGCTTGTCTGAAGAAGTACGTTTTCAAGTTTCTTTTGAAGGTTTCCACTGTGTCTGATATCTTGGGGTAGAGAGTCCCAGGGTATAGGGGATGCATTGGAGAAATCTTAGTGGTGGTTGTGGGAAGAGCTGATAAGAAGAGAGTAGAGAAGGAGGTCTTGTGAGGATCGGAGATTACGTGTGCGGATGTGTTGGGAAAGTAACTCAGAGATGTACGGAGGGGACAGGTTGAGGATGGCCTTGTATGTATTTGTTAGTATTTTAAACTGAATTCACTGGACAATAGGGGAGCCAGTGAAGAGATTGGCAGAGGAGTTAGAGGGGAGATGTGGATAAGTCGGGCAACAGAGCTGAGGATAGATTGTAGGGGTGCGAGGGTGCTAGATGGAAAGCCACAGAAGAGGATGTTACAGTAGTCTAGGTGGGAGATGAGGGCATGCACAAGCATTTTTGCAGACTTCTGGCTGAGAAATGCACGGATGCAAGATATATTTGAAGGCGGCAGATGGTGGAAAGGGCTTCATAGGTTACTGCAAGGCAGCAGACCTAGTTGACGGGGAAGAGTGTGCAGCCATTAGTTATGATATATAGGTCTGTTGGGGGAGGTTAAGTGAGATGGGGGAAAGATAATAAATTCAGTTTTATCCATGTTGAGTTTTAGAAAGGGAGAGGAGAAGAAAGAGAATATGGAAGATAGACATTGGGGGACTTATGATAGTATCGTGGTGATATCTGAACCAGAGAGGTAAATTTGCATGTCGTCAGCAGAAAAATGATACTAAGATTCATGGTATTCTATGAGCTGTCCCAGGCCAAAGGTGCAGATTGAGAAGAGCAGGGGTCCTAGGACAGAGCCTTGAGGGACACCAACAGAGAGGGGATGGGACGAGGAGGTGGTGTGAGAGTGAAAGACACTAAATGTTCTGTCTGTGAGGTATGATCTGACCCAGGAGAGGGCCAAGTCAGTGATGCCAAGAGATGAGAGACTTTGTAACAGAAGGGAGTGGTTGACTGTGTTGAAGGCAGAGGATAGGTCAAGGAGGAGGAGGACAGAGTAATGTTCTTTGGCTTTGGCCGTTAGTAGGTCATTGGTGACTTTGGTAAGGGTAGTTTCAGTTGAATGGTGGGGTTAGAAGCCAGAGTGTAGCCGTTCAAAGAGAGAGCAGGAAGAGAGGTGAAAGCACAGTTTAAGATGGACATGTTCAAGTAGCTTTGAGGCATATGGGAGAAGTGATATGGGGTGATAACTACACAAAGAAGATGGATCAAGGGAAGACTTTTTGAGGATGGGTGCAATAGTAGCATGTTTAAAACCAGAGGGGGAGAAACCAGTGATTATTGATATGTTGGAGAGATGAGTTAAGGCTGGGATAAACACTGTGGTGAGGTTGGGGGATGCAGTGGGATGGGATTGGGTCAAGTGCACAGTTAGTGAGATGTATAATCATGTACATAATCACTGATAGAAATGCCCACTTAAGAAAACTAAGCTTAGAAAGAGCAGAGATTAAAATGAATAATTAGAAGTGTTGCTGAAACTTTTTACACAAAAGTATATTTCAATCAGCTCAGCTCCTCCTGTTGTATAACACTCTGCCTTCAGATTACACTGCATTTTGATGGAGACAGATTCTCTTTAATGCAGTTTGAACTGTTAACACTCACCTTCAAAAGCTGTCTACAATCTGTCTTCCCTATACATTGTTTCATTAATCTCAAATTCGTGGTCAACAGAAACCTCCTCTCTGCAAACAACCTTTTCCTCCATTTTAAAAACATTCATATACAGACGTGGACAAAATTGTTGGTACCCTTTGGTCAATGAAAGAAAAAGTCACAATGGTCACAGAAATAACTTTAATCTGACAAAAGTAATAATAAATTAAAATTCTATAAATGTTAACCAATGAAAGTCAGACATTGTTTTTCAACCATGCTTCAACAGAATTATGTAAAAAAATAAACTCATGAAACAGGCATGGACAAAAATGATGGTACCCCTAGAAAACACAGAACATAATGTGACCAAAGGGACATGTTAATTCAAGGTGTGTCCACTAATTAGCATCACAGGTGTCTACAACCTTGTAATCAGCCATTGGGCCTATATATATGGCTCCAGGTAATCACTGTGTTGTTTGGTGATATGGTGTGTACCACACTCGACATGGACCAGAGGAAGCAAAGGAAAGAGCTGTCTCAAGAGATCAGAAAGAAAATTATAGACAAGCATGTTAAAGGTAAAGGCTATAAGACCATCTCCAAGCAACTAGATGTTCCTGTGAGTACAGTTGCACATATTATTCATAAGTTTAAGATCCATGGGACTGTAGCCAACCTCCCTGGACGTGGCCGCAGGAGGAAAATTGATGACAAATCTAAGAGACGGATAATCCGAATGGTAACAAAAGAGCCTAGAAAGACTTCTAAAGAGATTCAAGGTGAACTTCATGCTCAAGGAACATCAGTGTCAGATCGCACCATCCGTCGTTGTTTGAGCCAAAGTGGACTACATGGGAGACGACCAAGGAGGACACCATTGTTGAAAACGAATCATAAAAAAGCAAGACTGGAATATGCCAAACTACATGTTGACAAGCCACAAAGCTTCTGGGAGAATGTCCTGTGGACAGATGAGACAAAAATCGAAGTTTTTGCCAAGGCACATCAGCTGTATGTTCACAGACGAAAAAATGAAGCATATCAAGAAAAGAACACTGTCCCTACTGTGAAACATGGAGGAGGCTCTGTTATGTTCTGGGGCTGCTTTGCTGCGTCTGGCACAGGGTGTCTTGAATCTGTGCAGGGTACAATGAAATCTCAAGACTATCAAGGAATTCTAGAGAGAAATGTACTAGCCAGTGTCAGAAAGCTTGGTCTCAGTCGCAGGTCATGGGTCTTGCAACAGGACAATGACCCAAAACACACCGCTAAAAACACCCAAGAATGGCTAAGAGGAAAAAATTGGACTATTCTAAAGTGGCCTTCTATGAGCCCTGACCTCAATCCTATTGAGCATCTTTGGAAGGAGCTGAAACATGCAGTCTGGAAAAGGCACCCTTCAAACCGGACACAACTGGAGCAGTTTGCTCATGAGGAGTGGGCCAAAATACCTGCTGAGAGGTGCAGATGTCTCATTGACAGTTACAGGAAGCGTTTGATTGCAGTGATTGCCTCAAAAGGTTGCGCAACAAAATATTAAGTTAGGGGTACCATCATTTTTGTCCATGCCTGTTTCATGAGTTTATTTTTTTACATAATTCTGTTGAAGCATGGTTGAAAAACAATGTCTGACTTTCATTGGTTAACATTTATAGAATTTTAATTTATTATTACTTTTGTCAGATTAAAGTTATTTCTGTGACCATTGTGACTTTTTCTTTCATTGACCAAAGGGTACCAACAATTTTGTCCACGTCTGTATCTAATGATATTGCCTTTATCCGCCTGACCGTCATTGGTTCTCAAAATCTTTAGGTTGGAGTCACACACAACAGATTGCTTGTTTTTTTCCTGGCATTTTCATTGTAGTTTTCACTGTGGTTTTTTATTTTATATTTTTTTAACTCAAAAACAAGCCGTTACTTATATTGGAAAAGTCTCTCCAAGAGTAAACAAATTGCCATTTTAATGATGAAATAAATTTACATTGGAATTTTATGTGACTCCCCAGTGTCTTGAACTTTTCTAGTTGAGGTATTTGTGCAACAAATTAAAAGATCACTTCAAGATTGCAATAAAAAGCTTGTACATGAGGAGCTGCTATTAGTGACTGACAGCTATCCGTGTATACACACATACACAGAAAATGCTATCAGTCAATGATAACACCTCCTATATGTACAGTTATCAGTGACTGACAGCTATCTCTGTATACACACAGAGAATGCTATCAATCACTGATGATAACACCTCACCCATATACAGCTATCAGTGACGGACAGCTATCTTTATACACACTTACACAGAGAATGCCATCAATCACTGATAACACCTCCCCTGTGTACAACTGAAATCTGAAGAAGCAGAGATGTAAATGTATAAATTACAAGTTTTACTGAATCTTTTTCCCATAAAATTATATATCAATCTGCTCTATACCTGATCTATACTACATACTGCCTGCAGATTGTGCTAAGTGTCATGGTGACAGGTGTTCTTTAAGTTCATATTAATAAAGTGTAGATTAATGTTCTTTTCAACAAAACTGGGAGTGAATGAAAATAGTATAAAATAAAGGCTTCTTATGATTTTGGATCCAGTTTTGGTTTAGAATGAAAAATTGAATTAAAAAAGGGCCTTTAAGGGCTGTCTCATCGAGCCAAAAGTCATGTAGAAAAAAGGGATGAAATTTTCCATAGCAACCATAATTAAGGGGATGCAAAACCACAGTTACACCTGGTTCCTGGACTGTAAGGGAGCCTACACATGCGAGGACAGTTTTATTTGATTGGGAGGCAGTTTTTGCCTCAGGTCCCGAGATCATCAAGTTACACATCTGCCAGTCACAGTTATAATTTTTCAAGTCCAATTTATAGAATGAAAAATGTGATTGCTGGCCATGGACAACTGCTCCAGTCCACATGGGTCGTACTGTCCGTTGGGTCTAGTGGTAGTCTAACAGCTTCTGGAACTTGGAATTATACAGTAGTTCAGGGTGTCCTATCATACCTGATCCAGCCTCTTATGATCCCCTCTGCAATGGGTGAGAAATGATACTTTTGGTTGACTTTTGGATACAAATAGCCCATATTTCTGTAAAGCCTGCGAGTCAAGGCAGTTCCTGTAAAAACATACAAAATGTATATGAGTTAATCAATGAAAATTTTATATTAATTAAAACTGCACTGTTACCTTTCTCATTTAATTTTAGTTGGTATTGGCACCACTACATTTTGCTAGTTGCATTTTGTTCTTCTGATACACTACTGGGGCTTACCGCCAGTGGGTGCTGTGCTGCTGGTTACCACATGGTGCTGCACCAAATTAGAATAGGTACCCACTCGAAAGATGCAACCTTGATATGGTGAGTGGGCAGATGCATTTTAAACAAAATATATACAAATGGCCTCTAGGGTTGTCACAATACCAAAATTTTGATTTGATTGTGATACTTGATACCATTCGATACCACGCGAAAAAAATAAAACACCAAAAAAGCCACGTGCATTCCACATTTTATGGAACATTCGGCCCATAATAGAACAGTCCTATCCTATTTTTGGGGAAACAAGGTGAATTGCGCGTTTTTTTTTTTTTTTTCTGTTACGGCGTTCACCGCATAGGAGATATTTTTTTATATTTCGCACTTTTCCGGGCGTGGAGATATGCAATGTTTATTTTTTATTGTTTATATATAAAATTGGGAAAGGGGGCAATTTAAACTTTTAGTATTTTTTTTTTTTTTTTTTACTTTTTTAAATTTTTTTACTTACTATTAGCCCCCTTATGGGCTAGAAGATTGGATCTTTTAATCCCTTGTCCTATTCACCCTAATAGAGCTTACACTGCACCACCAATGAAGAGGGCGGAAGGAACCCTGTGGCCACTGCCACCAATGATTATAATAGTTATAATACTAGGGGGGTTGGGAGGGCGCACTGCACCACCAATGATTATACTTTATAATATTGGGGTTTGGGGGGCGCACTGAACCACCAATGATTATACTTTATAATATTGGGGTTGGGGGGTGCACTGCGCCACCAATGAATATAATAAATACATTAATTTAAGTGTAGGTGGTGGTATCACTCGCCCTCTTTGACAGGGCGTTGCGATCTCCAGCAATCAACCCCCGAGGTGCGCAGTGGCCACAGTCCCTCTAGCAACTCTAATGGCCTCATACTGTTTTCAATTTGCACTGAGTATCAATATAAATTATGCTGAGACTTAATAGATCAATGCATGGCATGTGGATGTGTGATCCATGTTCCTTTCTTTTTGCATAATTAAATATTCCCATTGTGAATAGAAGATAAAATATATTTTCCGTCTTAGGGTATAGAAATGTAAAATCCTGGATAATATTACACAAGAGTCCCTGCGCTATAATATAAATGAGCAAATACTGTAATTGTGGATGCGGCTTAGAATGATGTGTGTGAATATGTGTAGATGGAGTCACAGGGAACAATTTAGCAAAGCAGAATTAGAATCCACTTTCACTTTCTACTTTCAATATAAAGTAGTCGGAAGGTTCACTGAGGATAATTATTTAAAGTGGCCGTGATTAACCTCCCTGGCGGTATGATTATGTCAGGAATTTTGTACCAAAAGTGGTACAATTTTTTGCATGGAATTTTGGTGTTATGTATTGTAGGCCTGCAATTCTTAGTAATTACTTACTTAAACCTGACCAAAAAAGACTCTAGTAGACATCCCAGATGTGATAAAGTTTGAAACACAAAATCATGAATTATAATCTAATAAATAATATAATTTTATTCAATAATGTAATAAAAATAATGAAATTTGTCAAACACAGAAAATTCAATAAACATCCTGAGTGTGATAAATTTTTAAACATGGGACTGCACAAAGTCCGACGTCACAATCGGGACAATGGAACCTGGTTTCTTTTTGGACTTTCTTTCCATTGACATCTCTCTTTGAGCAGCAAACCACGCACATCCTGGTAGGTGCTGCCTTTTTTGCGGTTGGCGGGATGTAGTCCATAAAGTGACGACCAGTCAGACGTTCTGGGTTGACGTCAACAGCACGACATCCAGGTCTGTTCACAGCTACTGATGGCGTCTGGTTGACAAAAATACGCTCAACCACCTTCTATATAAACTCAGAATGAACAAGAGGCTTGTCACTCTTTGCTCTGTGCAGGATATATGCATTCCAAAGGCATTGTTCCAGAAGATGCCTGAAGATCTTCTTATAATATTTTCTTTGCTGTTTGCGCATAGCCAGATAAAATGTCATTGCCTGATCGGCTCTGTCGACACCTCCCATGGTGTTATTATAGTCTATCACGACTTGCGGCTTCAGCACATCTTTCCCGCCTTTTGTGTGGACCATGGCAGTAGAGGTATTGTGCACAGTACTCATGAGACACATATTCTTCTTGTCTCGCCATCACATTGCCATCATCTTACCCTTCTGCAGGGCAACCATTTCTCCGGTTTACAGTTTTTTCTTGGCAAACGTAGATGGCATGTCACGTCGGTTAGGCCTAAAGGTACCATATGCCTCAGTCTTGTTTTGTAGCAAAACCTCATACAGTTCCGGAGACGTGTAGAAATTGTCCATGGTCACACAATATCCCTGGTTCAGCAATGGCTCCAGCAGTGTAAGGACAGAGGATGTGGCCATCCCAAAGCCGCTGTACCTGGGGTTGAACTTTGTGCCTTTACCGGTGTAAATAATCGAATTCCAGATGTACCCAGTGGATGACTCGCAGAGCATGTAGGATTTGATGCCAAACCACGCTCTTTTGGATGCAATGTACTGTATCTTGTACTTAGGCGTCCCTTGTAGGCCATCAAACTTTCATCTACGCTGACGTCCCTTTCTGGCACGTAGGTCCGCTGGAAATTGGTCAGAATAATTTGGCATACCTCCCAGGTTTTTTTGTTTGGGCGCAGGATGCGTGGCCTCATCAAATTCTTCATTGTTCGTGAAGTGGAAATACTTCATGATGAGGGAAACTGGTATTCTGACATCATGGTGCCATAAAAAATGTAGTGGCCAGTAACTTATTGGTGGTCCAGTACCATTTCTGGAGCGGTTTCCCCATCACCCCCTGAAGAATGATGAGTCCCAGAAACTGCCACAT
The DNA here is from genome assembly GCF_014858855.1 of Bufo gargarizans. Lineage (NCBI taxonomy): Eukaryota > Metazoa > Chordata > Amphibia > Anura > Bufonidae > Bufo > Bufo gargarizans. The sequence goes on from NC_058083.1 coordinate 154,830,415, forward strand.
GTCCTCTTTGGTCACTGGTTCCCACTTTCTGCTTCTGGAAAACGTGGCATGCCATGTAGCGGATTGCTGCTCTTGGTAGCGATTTGTCTCCGTGACAATTTTTTCAATTACCTCCTCAGTGAGGAATAATTGCAGGCATGCCAGAGGGTTGTCACGCTCAACATCTACCTTCATCCCAGGTGATCCAGTGAACGGGAATCTTGGGGGCGCTACCAGGTCCGTATCGCAGTCAATAGAGCACCAAGTGCGCACATCGCTGAGGTCAGGTGCAGGATCATCGCCGTTGTCACTTGCCAGATCAGTGTCAGATGAAAAATCTCCCCATGACTCACTAAGGTCTGCGAGCACCTCTGTGTCACTGTCGCTGTCACTCAACTGGTCCAAAAGCGCTTTTGTAGTAAAGTGGCGCTTTTTTGATGCCATGTTATAAATATTTTATGGGCACAAATGACAGTAAAATGGCAGGCAAGGGGCACTGTACAGCGATCAAATGTCAGATCTGAGGTTATACAGTGTAATCCTCTCAGATTACAATGTATAACCTCTTTTATGTGAGTGTGTCACTTTTATGTTTACACTTTAGAATTTCCCGCCCAGTTCTGCTCCTATGCGCCGCTGCTGCTCGCAGGTAACGGAACCAGGAAGTCAGATGCCGACCGGCGATCACAGCAGGGGGCTTTGCTGGATCGCCAGGAGAAGGTAAGGGGACTCCGTTTACAGCTCTGCAATGTTATCCCAAGTGTGACTCTGGGTTACCGCTCCTGGCGGCGAAAATTAACTCTGAGTCACGCTCGGGAATACCGCCAGGAAGGTTAAATAATTGGTATGCAATGTATCACTATGCAGTGGTATACACAATAAAAACATGCTCAGAAAACACATACAGTACATGCATACATATATGATATGAGGTCCCCAGTTATTACACATTGGTCACACTGAGTTTTGTCTAATCTTTAAACAAAATGTGACATTAGATAATGAGGTCCTTATTAAATATATAATAGATTTAAAAGTGAATTATAGGATGCCTGTACACATAGTAGTGGTGTTCTGCGGGACAATGAACCATTAGCAATAGCATGTGTTTTTATCATGAATTACTACCCTACACATGTCCAAAATGAAATATTCAAAATCACATTGCAAAACGGTTAGAATTTGATTAAATTTAGCAGAGAAAACACAGCCATGTCTGACTTGCCCTCGGTTTTTGTCCCTAAAATTCGGTGTGGATTGCATGCCAAAAACTGCCCCCTATTGTTTTCAATGCGAGGCCGCACTGCTGTTTATGCAACTGGAGTTCACTTCTGCAACCCGGTTTTGGTGCGGTTTTGGCACAGACATAGCTGGAAACTGGAGCAGGTGTCCACATGGTTTCATTTGAGAGGACTAAACCACGAGCAAGCCTGCCAAACTAAAGTGGAGAATCACAACAGAAACCATAGGCTGCAGTGGACTCCACTGTGTGAACGTACTCTAAAACTACCAAATTGCGCTAAGATATAAAACCGTGTATACAAGATATAAAATAATGCAAAATACATGTATGGGGAAGAGCCTAAGGTTCACCATACACAAGATACTGTGTTTGTTGGCTAAATGCTCATTCGGCTGAAAAGCTATCACTCCCCCCCCCCCCCCCCCCCAAAAAAAAATAAAAATAATTATGCTCATGTGTTGTGAATGGAAAAAGGGATGAGCGCTGTGGCCATACTGGCAGTGGCCTATCTCCTGAAGAATAAAAGTATTGGGCAGTCGAAAACCAACTGTCCAATCCGTATTTCCCAAGACGTGTGCCAAGGTGAATTTGGCGGGTTTGACTGACATTCAACTAATGTGTACGGCTAGTGAGCTTGCAAAGTTTATCATGCCACATGCGCCATTCTGCTAAATGTAGCACAGTTTATGCAGTTGCTAAATGGCAGATTCTCCAAAGGTATTAATAGATTTACCCCATTACTTTCTACTAGAAAGCCATGCCAAGATCTGCTAGCATAATCATACAAATACATCTAGAAAGCCTGGACTAAATTGAGAGCTAGTATCTTCTAATGGAAAATTAAATTATAAAAGTGGCAATTCTTCCGTCAAATAGCCAGCCTGCCAAAATGACCCCCAGGCACAGGAATGATAGATCCCAGTCGCCATCACACTGCTGCATACTTCTCAAGCCACTGATTTCATACACAGTAAGAGACTGGAAAAACTGGGGCTCACGTGAGTTCAGCAAGCCATAAACTACTGCTGTCTATTCCTGCCTGTAAAGGAACCATGAATTTGACATATACTATATCACACAAACAAGTGGCATCATTGGCTGAAAACCATGATTGGCCACATGATCATGTGATGTAGCATACTGGTTATTTCAAGAAAGTCATGATCTCAATATGATGTCCCCTGAAGAAGCATCTACGTGGGGGCTCAGCTCTATGGGGATATACCACCTGGAACATGGATAAGGCCTCTTTTACGAATATGCCCAGGCTCGGACTGCCCCACAAGAGAACAGGTCAATCCCCTAGTGGGCCCCTGAGCAAGTGTGGGCCCCCCTTGCACAAGTGGCACATGGCACAATAGACAGACTGCACTACATACAAATAGGTAGATTACAGAATCTGAATCCACCTATGCGTCCATATAAAAACTGGGTAGATTATTTAAGAGACTAGCCAGTTAATTATTATCTATGCATTGGGTGGCGGAGAAGACAGGCACAGGTGGCAGGCACAGAGGCAGGCCTCCCCTTGAATAATCGTTGGTGGCCAGTGGGTATACTAGAGTGTCAGCACATTGCTGACACCCTGGTATAAACGGCTGACATCTGTGATGCAATGTCAGCTGTTTAACTCTTTCCATGGAAAAGGTTAACAGTAAGAGGGGGCTCCCTCCCTCTCCCATCGGGGGGCTGCTGTGCCTTTGCAGCCCCCCGATGGGAAAGAGAGAGAGTACCCAGACAGCCCCCAGACAGATCTCCTCCTTACCCTTCCCTGTCTGCGAAGTTGAGGCAGACGGGGAAGGTTCCCATGGCAACAGGACGCCTTCTCAGGCATCCTGCTGTCCTTGGTGCTAAACAGATCTGTGCTAAAGGCATAGATCTGTTCAGACAAAGTGTAAGTAAAATACAGTACAGTACACTATATAGTGTACTGTACTATATTATACAGACATCAGATCTTCAAGAACCAAGTGGGTCTAGGTAAAAAAAATGTAAAAATCAAAAAACACATTTATCACTGATTAAAAATGAAAAAAAAAAAATTCCCTACGCATGTTATATATCACCGCGTCCGTAACAACCTAATCTATAAAACGGTCATGTTACTTTACCCGAACGGTGAACGCCATAAAAATAAAAAACTATGATGAAATTGATATTTTGCCTACCTTACTTCCCAAAAAGGTAATAAAAGTGATAAAAAAAGTCGTATGTACGCCAAAATAGTACCAATCAAACCGTCACCTCATCCCGCAAAAAATTAGACCCTACCTTAATCGCCCAAAAACTGAAAAAACTATGGCTCTCAGAATATGGAGACACTAAAACTTGATTTTTTTTGTTTCAAAAATGAAATAATTGTGTAAAACTTACATAAATAAAAAAAAGTATACATATTAGGTATGGCCGCGTCCGTGACAACCTGCTCTATAAAAATATTACATGATCTAACCTGTCAGATGAATGTTGAAAATAACAAAAAATAAAAACTGTGCCAAAACAGCTATTTCTTGTTACCTTGCCTCACAAAAAGTGTAATATAGAGCAACCAAAAATCATATGTACCCTAAACTACTACCAACAATACTGCCACCCTATCCCGTAGTTTCTAAAATGGGGTAAATTTTTGGGAGTTTCTACTCTAGGGGTGCATCAGGGGGGCTTTAAATGGGACATTGTGTAAAAAACAAAAACGGTCCAGCAAAATCTGCCTTCCAAATCCGTATGGCATTCCTTTCCTTCTGCGCCCTGCCGTGTGCCCGTACAGCGGTTTACGACCACATATCGGGTGTTTCTGTAAACTACAGAATCAGAGCCATAAATATTGAGTTTTGTTTGGCTGTTAACCCTTGCTTTGTAACTGGAAAAAATTGATTAAAATGGAAAATTTGCCAAAAAATTAAAATTCTCAAATTTAATCTCCATTTGCCAATAACTCTTGTGCAACACCTAAAGGGTTAACAAAGTTTTTAAAATCAGTTTTGAATACCTTGAGGGGTGTAGTTTCGGGTGTTTCTGTAAACTACAGAATCAGAGCCATAAATATTGAGTTTTGTTTGGCTGTTAACCCTTGCTTTGTAACTGGAAAAAATTGATTAAAATGGAAAATTTGCCAAAAAATTAAAATTCTCAAATTTAATCTCCATTTGCCAATAACTCTTGTGCAACACCTAAAGGGTTAACAAAGTTTTTAAAATCAGTTTTGAATACCTTGAGGGGTGTAGTTTCTTAAATGGGGTCACTTTTATGGAGTTTCTACTCTAGGGGTGCATCAGGGGGGCTTCAAATGGGACATGGTGTAAAAAAAAAACAGTCCAGCAAAATCTGCCTTCCAAAACCATACGGCTCACCTTTCCCTCTACGCCCTACTGTGTGCCCGTACAGTAGTTTACGGCCACATATGGGATGTTTCTGCAAACTAGAGAATCGGGGCAATAAATATAGCATTTTGTTTGTCTGCTAACCCTTGCTTTGTTACTGGAAAAAATGGATTAAAATGGAAAATTTGCCCAAAAAATTAAAATTCTCAAATTTCATCTCCATTTGCCAATAACTCTTGTGCAACACCTAAAGGGTTAACAAAGTTTGTAAAATCAGTTTTGAATACCTTGAGGGGTGTAGTTTCTTAGGTGGGTCACTTTTATGGAGTTTCTACTCTAGGGGTGCATCAGGGGGGCTTCAAATGGGACATGGTGTCAAAAAAAGCAGTCCAGCAAAATCTGCCTTCCAAAAACCCAACGGCGCACCTTTCACTCTACGCCCGCTGTGTGGCCATACAGTAGTTTACGGCCACATATGGGGTGTTTCTGTAAACGGCAAAGTCAGGGCAATAAAGATACAGTCTTGTTTGGCTGTTAACCCTTGCTTTGTTAGTGGAAAAAATTGGTTAAAATGGAAAATTAGGCAAAAAAATGAAATTCTCAAATTTCATCCCCATTTGCCAATAACTCTTGTGCAACACCTAAAGGGTTAACGAAGTTTGTAAAATCAGTTTTGAATACCTTGAGGGTGTAGTTTATAGAATAGGGTCATTTTTGGGTGGTTTCTATTATGTAAGCCTCAAAAAGTGACTTCAGACCTGTAGTGGTCCCTAAAAATTGGGTTTTTGTACATTTCTGAAAAATTTGCTTCTAAACTTCTAAGCCTTGTAACATCCCCAAAAAATAAAATATAATTCCCAAAATAATTCAACCATGAAGTAGACATATGGTGAATGTAAAGTCATCACAATTTTTGGGGGTATTACTATGTATTACAGAAGTAGAGAAACTGAAACTTTGAAATTTTTGGTAAATTAGGTATTTTTTTATGCAAAATTTTAGCAGTGTCATGAAGTACAATATGTGACGAAAAAACAATCTCAGGACGGCCTGGATAAGTCAAAGCGTTTTAAATTTATCAGCACTTAAAGTGACACTGGTCAGATTTGCAAAAAATGGCCTGGTCCTAAGTTGAAATAAGGCTGTGTCCTTAAGGGGTTAATCATTGACTTGTGAGAATATGTGTGCTAATATATATTTGAAATGTATATAACTTGAAAAGTCCTCCTACCTCTTACAGGTCTCCTTAGCATTACATGTGCAGTTCATCTGCATTCTGCATCTTATCGATGAAATCCCATTAAGTTTGAAAGGTACAAAGATCAATAGCTATAAATTCATTTAGACAGTTTGGAAAGTGGCCAGTGATTCTTTTATGTTAAAACAATCATATGCAAACATGGCTGTCAATGTAAAATGTAAAAAGATGGTTTTTGTTCAATACGCATCATGGCCTAAGGTGAGCAGAAATTTCCATAATATACAAATACGTTCTACAGGGACAAAGTGTTTGACTTCAATACACTTACTCCTGGCAATAAATCTTTATTGCATTTTAAGAAGTAAGATGTTAATTGCTTGGACTAACTGTATAATGTTATGCCATGCTAAATGCATAGAAAGGCTCCATGGTGTCACTATGGGGGACATTTACATACTTTTATGTGGAGGACTGTAGTAAAGAACAGACGTAAAATGCAAAGCTATGAAGTAAATGGAAGTATGCTCTAGGGCAAATTACACATAAACTTTTTGGTGCATATAAGGTTAAGGCTACTTTCACACTAGTCGCAGCCTTCTCCGGCAGGCTGTTCCGGCGGGGGAAAGGCCTGCCAGATTCATGCTACCGCTAGTGCACCGCCTTGCAAGAAGTGGGGAAAGGCCTGCCAGATTCATGCTACCGCTAGTGCACCGCATTGCAAGAAGTCCGCTCCGACCCCATTCACTATAATGAGGGTGGGCCGGAGGTCCGGCCGCAGCATCGCAAACATGCCGAGAGGCAGCCAGAAAAAAACTACAACATGAACATTCTGCCAGAGATGGCTGCTGCTAGTGTGAAAGTAGCCTTACTTCATATGTCCACTAAATTTTGTCCTGTTTATATACGAGCACAAAAAGAGAAAATAACGGAAGTTTCAGTTTTTTGTATAACGGATATGAACAGTGCCTGACAGATCCTATTGACTATAATGAGGGTCTGTGGATCTTCCTTCTGTCAAGAAGTCTGGTATTTTATCGCACAAAATAGTTAGAGGGGTATTCTCATCTCAGATATTAATGGGTTATTGTTAGTATATGCCATCAATGTCATATAGGTTTGGGACCCATCCCATCTCCTGAATAGTGATGAGCGGCAGGGGCAATATTCCAATTTGCAAATAGTTGGGCGAATATCCATCATAAATTCGCAAATTCGAGAATTTGCCATTATTTTCTTGATTGCGAAGATCGGCAATGTAGTATGCACGTATTGTGCGCGCAATTCAGGCGTGGGTCACTTTTGCTACATTTTTCAAGCTGCTAAAAGTTTCCTGAGACTGGAGAAAATGGTTGGGACGGCAGAACATTACTATAGCTTTATATGCAGATAGAGTGCTCCAAGATATTCGCGATTGTGCAAATTGGCAATTAATGATGCGCATATTTTGGCGCAATACATGAAACTTCACATTTTAGCAGGTCTGACTACATATTACTGATTGGTGCACTAAGTATTGTTGTGACACCACAGCACTATGTCTGTAGCATTTATGTATGGACAGCAGAACCTATCACCCTACCTAACACCCTGAACTGGAACCTATCAGCACCACTATATAAGGATATAACCTACACTGACTATCTCCCACTAACTATCTGTATTATATACAGGGAGTGCAGAATTATTAGGCAAGTTGTATTTTTGAGGATTAATTTTATTATTGAACAACAACCATGTTCTCAATGAACCCAAAAAACTCATTAATATCAAAGCTGATAATTTTTGGAAATAGTTTTTAGTTTGTTTTTAGTTTTAGCTATTTTAGGGGGATATCTGTGTGTGCAGGTGACTATTACTGTGCATAATTATTAGGCAACTTAACAAAAAACAAATATATACCCATTTCAATTATTTATTTTTACCAGTGAAACCAATATAACATCTCAACATTCACAAATATACATTTCTGACATTCAAAAACAAAACAAAAACAAATCAGTGACCAATATAGCCACCTTTCTTTGCAAAGACACTCAAAAGCCTGCCATCCATGGATTCTGTCAGTGTTTTGATCTGTTCACCATCAACATTGCGTGCAGCAGCAACCACAGCCTCCCAGACACTGTTCAGAGAGGTGTACTGTTTTCCCTCCTTGTAAATCTCACATTTGATGATGGACCACAGGTTCTCAATGGGGTTCAGATCAGGTGAACAAGGAGGCCATGTCATTAGATTTTCTTCTTTTATTCACTTTCTTGCCAGCCACGCTGTGGAGTACTTGGACGCGTGTGATGGAGCATTGTCCTGCATGAAAATCATGTTTTTCTTGAAGGATGCAGACTTTTTCCTGTACCACTGCTTGAAGAAGGTGTCTTCCAGAAACTGGCAGTAGGACTGGGAGTTGAGCTTGACTCCATCCTCAACCCGAAAAGGCCCCACAAGCTCATCTTTGATGATACCAGCCCAAACCAGTACTCCACCTCCACCTTGCTGGCGTCTGAGTCGGACTGGAGCTCTCTGCCCTTTACCAATCCAGCCACAGGCCCATCCATCTGGCCCATCAAGACTCACTCTCATTTCATCAGTCCATAAAACCTTAGAAAAATCTGTCTTGAGATATTTCTTGGCCCAGTCTTGACATTTCAGCTTGTGTGTCTTGTTCAGTGGTGGTCGTCTTTCAGCCTTTCTTACCTTGGCTATGTCTCTGAGTATTGCACACCTTGTGCTTTTGGGCACTCCAGTGATGTTGCAGCTCTGAAATATGGCCAAACTGGTGGCAAGTGGCATCTTGGCAGCTGCACGCTTGACTTTTCTCAGTTCATGGGCAGTTATTTTGCGCCTTGGTTTTTCCACACACTTCTTGCGACCCTGTTGACTATTTTGAATGAAACGCTTGATTGTTCGATGATCACGCTTCAGAAGCTTTGCAATTTTAAGAGTGCTGCATCCCTCTGCAAGATATCTCACTATTTTTGACTTTTCTGAGCCTGTCAAGTCCTTCTTTTGACCCATTTTGCCAAAGGAAAGGAAGTTGCCTAATAATTATGCACACCTGATATAGGGTGTTGATGTCATTAGACCACACCCCTTCTCATTACAGAGATGCACATCACCTAATATGCTTAATTGGTAGTAGGCTTTCGAGCCTATACAGCTTGGAGTAAGACAACATGCATAAAGAGGATGATGTGGTCAAAATACTCATTTGCCTAATAATTCTGCACTCCCTGTATATATAAGCTATCTATCTAATGTAATGTAGTGTGGAAAGCACAGAGCACAGCAATGACACTGCTCTCTCTCTCGGAACTCCATAAAACTGTAGAAAATGGCTGCTGGGGAGGTTCTTATATAGTAAGGGGGTAGGCAACTTTCCTATTGGTTGCTAGGGATGTTGCTAAGCTCAGACAAAGACATTGCAGCCTTCTCATTGGCCCACAAGCAAGAAGCAGGGAGGGATCATGGGTTCTAGAATATTTGCGGATACGAATATCTAGCACTATATTCTAAATCTTCGCAAATTCTTTTTTTTGTTGAAAATCTTTATTTATGTCAATTTTGTTAAAAAAAACAAGACATACATATAAAACACATATATGCACATCAGAAATTAGGACATACACAAATCATTGCATCAATTCAATGACAATCAATCATAATGGACACAAGACCCACCAAGCTACCATTAGGATTTCTAAAATGTAGATAAGGGACGCCAGTAACCATATCCTAAGCTGGAGTCAACTAACTCCTCCAATCACGTCACTTTTGACTGTTGCCCTATACATCTGTTTGCTAAGGAACATGACATATTCTGCTGGTCTCATGTCATACTGGTTAAAGCAATATAAGAGAGACAATCAATAGTAACAATAAACAACGAAACATCAAAGAATAATAAAAATAAAAATAATAAGTCAGTCAGGATCTCAACCTTACAAGCCGAAATCTATCGCGTATAGACAGCAAATTTCTATTTCATGAGATACGTGAACAATTAGGGATGACAACACCTACGTAATAAATTAAGTGGAGAGAGCACAATTGGTGGAGCTACCTTTTAGCCTCGGCGTATTTCTCTGCCATGTGTGATATCCAAGGTTGCCATATTTTGAGGAACTCACTTCTTTTATTGTTCTCCCACCCCGCCAATTCCTCCATTTGACATAGAAGATTCGTTTTTTCGTACCACATGGTCAAAGTGGGGGGATCTGTTTCTCTCCATTTAATGGGAATGAGAAGCTTTGCAGCAGTAATCATATGAGTGACGAGCGAAGCTTTATTTGGTCTGAAGTCTTTCTCAGGGTGCCACAATAAAATCAAAGGCCCTGTGAGTTTAATTTGGGAGTGGAAAACCTTGTTTATGGCAGTTTCAACCTCATGCCAGAAGTGTCTCAGGGCTGGGCAGGTCCACCAAATATGTGAAATGTTTCCTACTCCAGTAGAACATTTCCAACACTTATTGGACTGGATTAAGTTGATTCTATAAAGGAAATCTGGGGTTCGATACCATCTGGTGAGTATCTTAACTGAATTCTCCTGGACTCTCACACACCTAGAGAAACAATGAGAGTGGGATAATATAAATGCTTTATCTGAGTCATTGATTGTGATGTTCAGTTCTCTCTCCCATTCCCTCAGATATGCCGGAATCTGCGGATCCCTCTCAGTTAGTAATAGCCTATAAATTAAAGAAAGGCACTTTGGGGGAATGGAAGGAAGAAGGACATCGTTCTCTAGCCAGGTTGGATCAGGAAGAGGAAGATGTGCCGACCTCAAGAACTTGGCACATGTACTCTCAAAATCCCATTTCTGGATGGAGTTTATTTCAGTGATGGAGTTCCCAGTGAAGTTGGAATAAAAATCAGGATCTGGGGAAGCTCTAGAAAGGTCACCCAATCTGTATTTTTGTACAGACCTCCAGATAGTTGATACCTTGACGAGATTCGCAAATTCTTGAAGTGACGATATTATCAATTAAAATTCGTCATTCGAATATACGCGCCCAACACTACTCCTGAACAGGCCCCCTGTAGTGAAGGTGAGGGCACTGCGCAAGCGCAGCCACCCTCCATTCACTGCTATAGTGTGTGACTTGGCTATTTTCGGCAGTCCCATAGCGATGAATGGAGAGGCAACCATACATGTGCGATGTTCTCTCTATTCACCACTATGGGACTTCGGAAAATAGCCTGCAGCGTCCCACTAGTGAACGTGGGCACTGCCAAATTGTTGTATTGTATTTTGCATTACATATTATGCTGAGTTTTATATATTTGCTTCTTAATCCCGGTTAACAGGCTGGTAGGGTGCACTACATCACATCCACCACTAGATGGGGCACCACTATAATTATAGCAATCCTGCATGCACCACTTAACTCTAGATCTATATTAGAAATAGTTTACATCAGTTTTTTTTTAAATATGCACCTACAGATGACAGACCCAATGTTCCAGCCATTGTTATTATCCTTATTGACAACATATAACACGTAGACTTCATACGATGACTGTTCATCATTGTGTTTGTGGCTAAAACTATTACTTTCAACATGTACAAATGTGTATCCTCATATAATTAGTTGTACAATCTGTCCAAGGGTTCTGCAAACCAGAGACATTTTTGTGGTTTGGCACCTCAAGATTATTTTCGCATCATTTTCAGTTCAATGCAGAGCATGCTCTACATACCCGCCCCGATCTATTTTAATGCTCAAGTTTTTTTTATCAGGATCGGCCAACTTATGTGCACGGAGGAAACCCAATTGTCCTCTTACTAATCAGACATGTTGGATAAGGGAGGTGTCTTTCAACAACTTACAGTATTATTTCTCCCTATTGAACTGACGTTGCCAGCATTAGACCTCATGAGGCCAGTGTCACAACCAGACAGCTGAGAAGCTCTGACAGAAGCCTTTCAGAACCTCCTCCTTGAGTTTTCTTTGTTGTGCTGTTCAGTTCCTCATCTCGTTAGCCTCTCTCAGCTGTCATGTAGTTGGACTGATTGCTTCCCTTTAAATTCCTCCCCATAATGCATTACTGGGCGGCTGGGCTTACTGGGCTTCCTGGAGTGTGTGTGCATGCTGATCCTGTTTCCCAGTCTGCTACAAAGTTAAGTGCTGTACATTTATCTGTTATTTTCTGTTTGCTGGATCCCAGGTGACCCTGACTCCCTCCGTGTCTGGTGTAGGGAGCCGGTGGTCGTGTCCCCTCACTATTGTAGGGTGTTCAGGGGTTATATAGTCGAGGTACGTGGATATGCAACCATCCACCTTTGGGATCTCTGCATAGGCTGAGCAGCCAGGGAAAGTGCTAGGCCTTGTGCAGGGGTCTCCCTTTTGGTTCCTTAGCTTTGGACCCAGTGAGTCATATATGCATGTTGCTTTGTCTTGTTTCCTGTACACCGTCCGTGACATTATAAGCCGCCAAAACCGTCTCAAGCATGGATCCGGTTTCACTTTTGGCTGAACGCTTCCAGGGTCTTTCATTGGAGGTAGCTGATCTCCGTAAGACTTTTTCTCAGCTTCAAGTGACCGGTTCAGCTTGCGTTCATGGAGTTTGTTCTGAGCCTAAGATCTCGCTCCCGAATACGTTCTCCGGGGGTAGTGAGAATTTTGTGCGTTTTAGAGAGGTTTGAAAACTCCATTTTCGCCTTCTTCCCCATTCCTCTGGTGATGAGGAACAGAGGGTGGGGATCATTATATCGCTGCTCAGGGGTAACGCTCAGTCTTGGGCCTTTTCGCTGCCGGAGGGGGCACGGTCTCTCCGTTCAGTGGATGAATTCTTTTTAGCCCTGGGTCAGATATATGATGATCCGGATCGTATTGCTCTGGCTGAGTCTAGACTACGTCTATTATGCCAGGGTAAACAATCCGCAGAGATATACTGCTCAGAATTTCGGAGATGGGCAGCTGATACTGGTTGGAATGATGCTGCACTCCGAAGTCAATTTTGCCATGGTCTTTCAGAGGGATTGAAAGATGCATTTGCCTTTCATGAGAGGCCTATTTCTTTGGACTCTGCTATGTCTCAGGCCATTCGTATTGACAGGCGTCTTAGAGAGAGAGGAGAGATGTCTCCTTCCTGTCATACTCAGTCCCAGGACAGTGCAGCGGTCCCATTCTGTGCGCAGGGGTCTCAGTCGCTGTCAGCCCCTTCTGAGCAGGAGCCCATGCAGCTGGGGTTGATTGCTTCTGACAATAGAAGATTCAGCTCGCATGGGAGGGTTTGTTTTTGTTGTGGAGGTATAAATCATTTGGCAAATGTTTGTCCCTCTAGGAGATTCAGGCAGTTTTCTGGGAGTAATAAAGAAACAAACAGGAAAAAATCTTTTAAAAATGTTCCGTCTGTTACTATTGGCAGGGTTGAGGCGGAAATTGAAGGTTTTCCGTTTGCTTGTAGTTCCCGTTTTGTCCTGCCTGCTAGGGTGGCGCTAGAGAGCAATATCATTTTTTGTGAGATTTTTGTAGATAGTGGAGCAGCTGTCAATCTCATCCCAGGCGCCAAACTGCCTAAATATCGTTTATACAATCTTTCCCAACCTGAGAGGATCGCTATGCGTGCTTATATCTCTGAGAGTCTGAGAAAAGGACACATACGACCCTCGAAGTCACCTGTTGCCGCTGGTTTTTTCTTTGTTAAGAAAAAAGATGGTTCTTTAAGACCTTGTCTGGATTTCAGGGAGCTGAACAGTATCACTATTCGTGACCCTTATCCGCTTCCTCTGATCCCGGACCTGTTTAACCAGGTTGTTGGGGCTAAAGTCTTTTCCAAATTAGATCTAAGAGGGGCATACAACCTGGTCAGGGTCAGAGAAGAAGACGAATGGAAGACGGCCTTCAATACCCCTGAGGGCCATTTTGAGAATTTGGTTATGCCTTTTGGTTTGATGAATGCTCCAGCCGTTTTTCAGCATTTCGTGAACAGCATTTTTTATCATTTGATGGGAAAATTTGAATTAGTGTATTTGGATGACATTTTGATTTTTTCTCCTGATTTCAAAACTCATAAGGAACATTTACGTCAGGTCTTGCTCATCCTGCGGGAGAATAAATTATATGCGAAACTGGAAAAATGTGTGTTTGCGGTTCCAGAAATTCAATTTCTGGGGTTTCTTCTCTCCGCTTCTGGTTTTCGCATGGACCCCGAGAAGGTCCGCGCTGTGCTTGAGTGGGAGCTTCCTGAGAATCAGAAGGCGCTGATGCGTTTTTTGGGCTTTGCCAATTATTACAGGAAGTTTATTTTGAATTATTCCTCTATTGTTAAACCACTCACTGATATGACCAGAAAGGGGGTAGATTTTTCTTCTTGGTCAGTAGAGGCGAGTAAGGCTTTTTCTAATATCAAGGAGAGTTTTGCTTCCGCTCCCATCTTGGTGCAACCTGATATTTCTTTACCCTTCATAGTTGAGGTTGATGCTTCTGAGGTGGGTGTGGGGGCAGTCTTGTCTCAGGGTTCCTCTCCTGCCAAATGGCGGCCGTGTGCCTTTTTCTCGAAAAAACTCTCCTCCGCAGAGAGAAATTACGATGTGGGAGATAGGGAATTGTTGGCCATCAAGTTGGCTTTTGAGGAATGGCGCCATTGGCTAGATGGAGCCAGACACCCTATTACCGTATTTACTGACCATAAAAATCTGGCCTACTTGGAGTCAGCCAAGCGTCTGAACCCGAGACAGGCCAGATGGTCTTTGTTCTTTTCTAGGTTTAATTTTGTTGTCACGTTTCGCCCTGGAGTTAAGAATGTGAAGGCAGATGCCCTGTCACGTTGTTTTCCGGGAGGCAGGAATTTTGAAGACCCGGGTCCCATTTTGGCTGAAGGTGTGGTGGTCTCTGCTCTTTTTTCTGAATTGGAGGCAGAGGTGCAGGTAGCCCAGTCAGAGGCTCCTGATCTTTGTCCTCCTGGGAGGTTGTTTGTGCCTCTCGCTTTAAGACACAAGATTTTTAAGGAACACCACGATACGGTCCTTGCTGGGCACCCGGGGGCAAGAGCCACACTGGATCTCATCGCTCGGAGATTCTGGTGGCCTGCGCTTCGTAAGTCGGTTGAGGGTTTTGTGGCAGCCTGCGAGACTTGCGCTCGTGCCAAAGTCCCTCATTCACGGCCATCAGGTCCTCTCCTTCCCTTACCCATTCCTTCCCGTCCTTGGACACATCTGTCCATGGACTTTATAACGGACCTGCCTCGTTCCTCGGGGAAGACTGTGATTCTGGTGGTGGTGGACCGTTTTAGCAAAATGGTGCATTTCATCCCTTTTCCTGGTTTGCCCAATGCTAAGACTCTGGCGCAGACATTTATTGATCACATTGTCAAATTGCACGGTATTCCTTAAGACATAGTCTCTGATAGGGGCACGCAGTTTGTTTCCAGATTCTGGAAGGCTTTCTGTACTCGCTTGGGGGTTCGGTTGTCATTCTCTTCTGCTTTCCACCTGCAGTCGAATGGCCAGACAGAGCGCGTCAATCAGAATCTGGAGACATAGCTGCGCTGTTTTGTGGCGGAGAATCAAGAGGATTGGTGTTCTTTTTTGTCCCTTGCTGAGTTTGCTTTAAATAACCGTCGTCAGGAGTCCTCTGATAAGTTACCATGTTTTGGTGCATATGGGTTTCATCCGCAGTTTGGGACTTTCTCGGGAGAGGGGTCTTCTGGTTTACCTGATGAGGACAGATTCTCCTCATCTTTGTCATCTATTTGGCAAAAGATTTAGGATAATCTAAAGAGCATGAGTGAGAGATATAAGCGTGTGGCAGATAAGAGACGTGTGCTTGGTCCGGACCTGAATGTTGGTGATCTGGTGTGGTTGTCTACCAAGAATATCAAATTGAAGGTTCCCTCCTGGAAGTTGGGTCCTAGGTTTATTGGGCCTTACAAAATCCTGTCTGTCATCAATCCTGTTGCCTACCGTCTTGATCTTCCTCAGACTTGGAAGATCCATAATGTTTTTCATAAGTCCTTATTGAAACCTTATGTTCAACTCATTGTACCCTCGCCTTTGCCTCCTCCGATTATGGTTGATGGGAATCTTGAATTTCATGTCTCTAGGATTGTGGATTCTCGTCTTGTCCGCGGTTCTCTTCAGTACCTTGTTCATTGGGAGGGTTATGGTCCTGAGGAGAGGATGTGGGTCCCAGTGACGGACATTAAGGCCTCTCGTCTCATCAGGGCTTTCCATAGGTCCCATCCTGAGAAGGTGGGCTCTGAGTGTCCGGAGTCCACTCCTAAACAACCAGACAGCTGAGAAGCTCTGACAGAAGCCTTTCAGAACCTCCTCCTTGAGTTTTCTTGGTTGTGCTGTTCAGTTCCTCATCTCGTTAGCCTCTCTCAGCTGTCATGTAGTTGGACTGATTGTTTCCCTTTAAATTCCTCCCCATAATGCATTACTGGGCAGCTTATACTACTTCCTGGAGTGTGTGTGCATGCTGATCCTGTTTCCCAGTCTGCTACAAAGTAAAGTGCTGTACATTTATCTGTTATTTTCTGTTTGCTGGATCCCAGGTGACCCTGACTCCCTCCGTGTCTGGTGTAGGGAGCTGGTGGTCGTGTCCCCTCACTATTGTAGGGTGTTCAGGGGTTATATAGTCGAGGTACGTGGATATGCAACCATCCACCTTTGGGATCTTTGCATAGGCTGAGCAGCCAGGGAAAGTGCTAGGCCTTGTGCAGGGGTCTCCCTTTTAGTTCCTTAGCTTTGGATCCAGTGAGTCATATATGCATGTTGCTTTCCTGTACACCGTCCGTGACAGCCAGGGATGACATTTCCAGTGCTGGCAATATCAACCACAGGAGAAGGGGGCAGGGTCTGGGTGGGGTTAGGTCAACTTCCAGGGAGAAGAAGTTGCTGGCCTCCCTGTCTTGAGACAGCTCATTAGCATAAGCCAGGAGTGCAGAATGAACAACATTTTGTGCATTCTTAGGAATATATATGTAAGAACACCATCAGGAACCACATGACCTTACTGTAAAGGAAATCTGGTGGGCTGACAGGTCCCTTTTGAACACACATTTGTGAGATTCAGGAGAGAATCACCTGATCAACTTACCAACACCTTGTAAGTGAAGACGTTGGTGAGCTGGTCAACCAGTAAATAGGGCACAGGATTTGATGTCCAGTGACTGGGGGGCAGATCAATAGGTGCTACTGCACTAATACTATTATGGCATCATATAGATATAGATATGAAGAAGTCTGTTCCTGTTTTCAAGAAATCTATTAAATATGATTGTGTAAGCTTATCAAGGGAGGCAAATTACCAGAGAAATACATGTGTTTTATGCTTTATAATGTGACACTGATATTATTCCATAACATCCCACAAATAAAAATGATGGAGTCATCAAATTTTTCAGATTATCGAATGCCTCGTCCAGGGTTTAATGTGCACTAGGTCATCTTCACCTCATTTGTTTCAGTATTGTCTGTACTTGTGTCTGTGAGGTCTGCCATTCCACTTATTCCCCACCTATCCATCTGCTGTGGCTATCAATGGCACTGAATTGAATGTAACAGAACACTTTCATCGCCCCCTCTAGTAATCTTGTATGACTTATATTAGCTGTCATATTAAAGCAGCTCTGAGCTAACATCTTGTAATATGAGAGGAATCTTAGCTCCGTCCATTACAGCACATATCAGAATACCATATATCAACAGGAACATAGAAAGAATGGTGAAATGTGACATTCGTCATATAGTAAACAGCATTATAGGACATCAAACCATATATATATACATGTATGCATGTTAATATCTCCATGACGTGGCCATTAGAGTTAAAGAGCAATGGCCAGGCTTCAATATGTAGAGGGCAGGAGCTAAGGTGGCAGTGGAGTCAAGAATATCAGTATACTGTAGGTCAACACTAAAGGACAGTCTAGGAAAACATGAGTATAGTCGTGTCAACTCCAAAATGAGTGAAGTTTAGGTGTTGGCTCTGGAAATTTGGATTTGGCTCGCTTTTTAACCTAACACTTGTATCTAGAATTGTTGCTCCCTCAGTTTGAGACTTTTTGTATGACTTTTTAAAAATGTCTCAGTGATAAATCTGGAGTGAAGCTCATTAACATAGATGACCATGCCCACTTTAACACACACTTTTTAAAACTTTAGTCAGTGGTGTAAAAATGTAAAGTGTTGCAAAGTTTTTTGTGTGCAGGGGACCCTAAAAATGACAAAGCCCTGATTTTGTGACCTTTTCAAGCTTTTGAAGTACAGGGTGTAATAAATCCCCCCCTGTGTCTTTTCTGCCCTGTCATTAACACATGAGCCTACGTTCCTTAGGGGCAGGACCTGCAGCTATGAGGCCCATGAATACAGGCACTTAGCTCGGGATTAACCATTCTCTTTTTCAACGTGCAGTGTTATCATGCCAAGGCCTCCATCTCCACAATAGCAGCAATTTTAGCAAGTGAATTAAGGTGGAGGGAGAGCAATGGGGCATGCCACCTCAAGAAAAGGTTACAGGGCCTCTTGTCTCCGGATAATAGTGTGTGATGAACTTGTACCAGTAGGAAGCCCTGTTTAGATTTTTTTGTTATTTGTTCCCTTTAAAGGGACCCTTTCATCAAATTTTTATGATATATTAATAACCTATGTGAATATTCTGTCATTTTTTTAAAACTTATTATAACATTTATTTGTAACCCCTTAAAGCATAATCACGTACATGTATGGGGTTGGGATCAAGGGGTTGTATAGAGTGGGCTAATGTACTGTGCTTGCTTAATAGACAGAGGATGTTCGCTGTATAATACAGCAGGCATCTGCTGGCAGTGACTAGAAACAGAGATCCTGGTGATTTAACCTCTCAGATGCTGCTGTCAGTATCGATACATGAGCGCTAAACAGCTCTGTAGATGTAGAATTTTTTTTTTTAATATAGTTTGGCCCCTTTCACATGCAAAGTGAATGCATGGCACCCGCGCTGAATCCTGGCACATTTATTTCAATGGGTCTGTGTACATTAGCGTTTTTTTTAACACGCATCGGTTCTGCGTTCAGGAAAAATCACAACATGTTCTATATTCTGTGTTCTGCAGTCCGGATGCAATGCGTTTTTTTACTGAAGGTTGCTAAGAGATGTTGTTCATAAATCTTCAGTTTTTTTTCATGCGCGTAAAAAATGCATCCAAACGGATTGCACCCACGCAGAAAAGACTGAAACACTCAACGAAATAGCAGACAAAACTGACTGAACTTGATTGCGAAATGATACAAGTTGCACTGAACGCATCCTGAACACATCCTGAACGCATCCTGAGACAATCCGGATCATTTGTGTGTCTTTTGTTTTTTCCCTTCAAGAATAAACCATTTTCATCAATGCACAATTTTCATGCAGAAGTCATTGCTCATATACTTTTATAGCAGTAGAAAAAAACACACTCAAAAACTGTCTTTTAGAAAATGCCTGAAAAATATTGGAAATATTATTGGAAATATTGTCATTGGGACTATGCCAAGCATTAAGACTTAGGGAATTCTAGGACTTGTGCCTAATTACAAGTTCTCCGTGTATATCTTCTGCAGGAGGAATTATCATGATATTAGCATAGTCTGTCAATAGACTTCTTGACTGCCAATTTAATTGGCAGCGTTCACATCAGAAAGCCTAAAGCAGTGTTAGATCTGGAGTGAAGAGACCTGGACCTAGATACGGTATATGATGATCATTGCAATAACATCTTTTATCCACTAGAGGGCTAAAGTGACACATAGTTCTGCAAGCAACCTTACAGTACACTTGTCTCCTACATACAGTATACAATGTAGGTGAACTTTTATCTGAGACACACATACAGGTGAAACGGGTTTATTAGTAAAGTGCTAGTCGTTTGCCTTCCAAACTTTAACCTTAGCAGGTCCCATTGCTTTGATACTGTACTACCTAGCAGCAGTTTGAAGTACTAGGCTGCTACGCTATTTCTTTCAACCCAAATACAATGTTGTTATTTGAAGAGAATAACATTTTACATTGATCTTTTGTTCAAACTTTGTATGCGCCAGCTAAATATAATCAAACATTACTAGCTACTTCCGAAATGAACCCTGATAGCAAATATAAAATGTCAGACATTGGCGTCATGTTTGTTCTCCTTCTTTCTCTATGGAAATGAGTCAAGTGTTTACGAGCACCCAAAAATCACACCGATTGTAGTCAAACTAACGTATAAATCAGTGGGTAAACAAGTTCGGTAGATTGGCATATGTCTGAGATATTATCTTATGTCTGTAACCTGTTGTATCGTGCTCCAATCAGAAAAGAATGGACCGTCTCTTCTAGAAACATCATTCGAAGCCTGGGGAAAAGAAACAGGAAAAAAGGCACATTAAAGCGGGCCTAGATTTGCCTAGGAATGACAGCTGCATATTAATCGAAAAGAATTCTGAACAATCAAAAAGCCATTTTTCAGCAAAATGTACCCCTAGAGTCCTCCTCACAAAGCAAGGGAATACACTTGAAACAGGATTGATTTCATCTTAAAGGGGTGGTTTCTTTGAAAGGCTACCAACTGCAGTTGTCTTATTTGGTTTTCAAAATTATAACAAAATTGTGCCATATTGTGTCAAAAAAGAGATAATATAACAGCTTTTAAACAAATTTAGTAATTAAAGGATCAATGGAAAACAAATTAAATTCTTATGCATAAGGTAAGGAATGGCGCTGAATGCTGAGCAGCTCGGAGAGGGAACTTTATTGCACTTGCTGCTCCTGGAATTGTAGTAGGCAGAAATCTGTGAATAAGGAAAAAACTGTCTGTAGAATATTATTAGAAAGTACTGAGAAATAAAAATAAAATACCTGTGACCTTGTCCATGAAATGTATGTATATTTTGCATGTGAAGTGCACAGCATCTGACTAGAACACTTGGTATATAGATCCTTTACCTTAACCCATAAAAAAAAAAAAAATTGTATACAGATCATTAATGGACTTTATTCTAGGCTGCTGTAGAATCAGTGCTACATAGGTCCTCTGTGTAGCGGAGAGCAGGAGCCATATAAAAGCCGGGCTCCTGCTCTAACAGCCCTGATTAACAGAAGCATTGACTCATGTAATTTAACCCCTTGGATGCCGCGGTGAACGCCGTAAAAAAAAATTAAGAAAAAAAGACAGAATTGCTCATTTATCGTTGCCACAGAAAAAAAAACCCATAATAACAAGCAATCAAAAAAAGTGCCTTTTACGCCTAAATTATACTAATGAAAAATACAAGTCATCCCGCAAAAATTAAGCCCTCACGCAACTCCATAGAAAGGAAAATAGCAAAGTTATGGGTCTTGGGAAGCAGCAATGTTTTATTGCAAAAAAGTAGTAAAATGTAAAAAACAACTATATGTATTTGGTATCACTGTAATCAAACTGACCCAGAGAATAAAGTAATTATGTTATTTATACCAAAAAAATGAATGCTGTAAAATTCATAATGCAAAAACGCAGTGGTTTTCCCATCTCCCTCCTAGAAAGAGTAAATAAAGGTTAATCAGAAAGTTATGTGTACCCCAAAATGGCACCATTAAAAACTACAACTTGTCCCGCAAAAAACAAGCCCTCATAAAGCGATATAGACAGAAAAATAAAAAAGTTATAGCTCTTGCAATGAAACGATGAAAAAAGGAAGAAAAATGCTTGGTCAGTAAGGCCCAAAACAGGCTGGTCACTAAGGGGTTAATGGACTTTATTCTAGGCCGCCGTTGAATCCGTTCTACATGGGTCCCCTGTGCAGCGGAGAGTAGGAGCCTTGACCCGGGCTATTTAATCCCTTAGATGCCGTGGTCAATAGTAAATGCAGCATCTAAGCTGTTTAGAGGAGGAAGCGCCCTCTGTCAAGCATCAGCAACCAGCAAGTGAGATTGCGGGGTGCTGATGTCTTCGCATGTCAACCAGGTCTGCCTGCAGTATATGCCCTGTCAGGCTGTGCCTCTTTGACACAGCCTGATAGTACCTGTAAGTATAGTACTGTTGGGTATTATAGAAGTGATCAGAAGATTGTCCTTTAAAGTCCACTTGTGGAACTGATAGTAAAAAGTTACGTTTTATAAAGAAAAACTAAGTTGAAAAAATACACCTTTTTCTGCTAATAAAATGCTTTTAAATGGAAAAAAAAAAAAAAATTCCTCCACATATTTGGTATTGCTGTATCTGCAATTAGCTGCACTATACAATTATCATGCAATATTGAACAGTGAACACTGTAAAAAAAAAATATAATTGGGCTGAATTTATTTTTTTGCTTATTCGCCATGAAAAAAGGATATATAAAAGATATATAAAATAGTAACAATGAAAACTACAAGTTTCCCCACAAAAAACAAGCCCTCACACAGCTCTGCAGAATGAAAAATAAAAAAGTTATGGGTTTTGTGATACGCATTGTGAAAGCATTTTCTTTTCTTTTTTTTTTTAAAAGCGATTTTGGCAAAAACAAGAGGGAAAGGCGCTCATACAGTGATATGCATCAACTGGTAGACGCAAATCAAAATGGTTAAGCCCACCTTTTCATGTTCTGCAAACTTTGGTACAACACTAGTGTAGGTGTATCTGTGGAGAGAGTGGTCGGTGCTGCCGGTGTCATCCAACCCTCACTTCAAGGGGTTACCAACCCTTTGGAGGGATGTAGGGGGGCTGCAGGCGAATGATGACTAGTGTTATGCAGACACCTCTTTGACGCAATATCACGACCACAGCAACGTGTAATAGGGGTAATCATTTTATTTAGAGCGTGATCACAATGCATTTCAGAGTACCAAGACTCCTTTTGCAAGTCTGCAAACTGAAGCGGCCGATCCGACAGTAGAAGGAGCTGGCACTCCTGGTTCAGGCTGCACAGCTTCAGAAATCTTGGTACTCCGAAATGCATTGTCATCACTCGTAAAATAAAATACCCCTATTACACGTTGCTGTGGTCGTGATATTGTGCCAAAGAGGTGTCTGCATAACGCGGGTCATCATTCGCCTGCAGCCCCCCTACATCCCTCCAAAGGGTTGGTAACCCCTTGAAGTGAGGGTTGGATGACACCGGCAGCACCGACCACTCTCTCCACAGATACACCTACACTAGTGTTGTACCAAAGTTTGCAGAACATGAAAAGGTGGGCTTAACCATTTTGATTTGCGTCTACCAGTTGATGCATATCACTGTATGAGCGCCTTTCCCTCTTGTTTTTGCCAAAATCGCTTTTAAAAAAAAAAAGAAAAGAAAATGCTTTTTTTTTTTTAAAAGAGTTTTTATTGTGCAAAAGTAGCAAAACTAAATCTTATGTATTTGGTATCGCTGTAATCATACTGATCCAGAGAGTAAAGTAATCATGTTATTTATGCCGCAAAGTGAATGTTGCTAAATTTACAACATAAAAACTCAGTGCTGTTTTTTCCCATCCCCCTAGAAAAGATTAATAAACGTTAGCCTTATGTGTACCCCACAGTGGTGCCATAAAAAGATACAACTTGTCCTACAAAAAACAAGTCCCCATGCTGCTACAGCAACGGAAAAATAAAATAAAAGTTATAGCTCTTGGAACATGAGATTAATAAAAAAAATGCTTGGTTACTAAGGCTCCAAATGCATACAGATGGAAGGGGTTAAGGAAGGAGGTGGGGTATTCCACTTGTAACAAGTCCATAAGATTGGAGATAACTTAGATAACGGGGTCCCAGGGGTCTGATCACAGGAACGGGCACTCCCTACCCAGCAGGTCCACCCAAAATGAATGGAGCGGCTGGTTGAGCATGCGCATTGCCACTCTATTCATCTTTATGGCTATGTTAAGGATAATACAACCCTGCTGGATCAATAATTTTTTTGGTGTGAAAGTAGCCTTAGGCCCCATGCACACGGCCGTGGAACCGCGGCCTGGATCCCTCCTGAGAGCAGGAGCGTACGGCGTCACTGGTTGCTATGACGCCATGCGCTCCCTGCTGCCGGCACAGTACAGTAATACACTGGTATAGATCATACCAATGTATTACTGTACTGTGGCGGCAGCAGGGAGTGCACGGCGTCATAGCAACCAGTGACGCCGTGCGCTCCTGCTCTCAGGAGGGATCCAGGCCGCGGTTCCACGGCCCGCACACGGCCGTGAAACACGGCCGTGTGCATGGGGCCTTACACGGGCTGACTCCCTAGGCAATTATCGGGAATAAACCTTTCAGTTCTGTTAACTGCCTGCTTATTAAAGGAGGGGAGAGCTGCATTTCTATGCAAATCATCTCTTCTGGATGGGAACCACATATTGCTCCTATGATTACTCGTCTCCATAGAGAATCATTGTATCTGGGCAGCGGATTACTGTTTACACAAATTGATCTGCTGCCCAGAAATTATGATATAGGAGTCCACAGCAACAATGCATTCACCTAATGAACAAGCATTTATTTACTTGTTCATCGTCACAACTTTACACAGGGCAATTATTAGGAAGGGATTAGAGATTAGCAAGTTTTTCAAAAAAATCGATTAGGATGGTTCGCCGAAATTCTCAAAAAGATTAGATTTGATCCAAATTTATTCATGACGAATAGCATAAAAAAACTGCTATTTCCTGGCTACACAGAGGCTGTATAGTGGTGTAGAACACTGTGCCTTGCAGTAACACACATAGTGAATCTGCTCTGGTGGAAACCGCATGAGGAGTCAACACAGTGGCCCAGAGACACAGTGGTGAGGTGGCAACTGCATGAGGAGTCAACATAGGGAAAAGTCACACAGTGGTGACGGAGGCAACCACATGAGGAGTCAACACAGTGGCCCAGTTACACAGTAGTGAGGTGGCAACTGCATAAGGAGTCAACATAGTGGTTTGTCACAGAGTGGTGACGGTGGAAACCACATGAGTAGTCAACACAGTGGTCAGTCACAGAGTGGTAAGGGTGGGAATCGCATAAGGAGTCAACACAGTGGCTCAGTCACAGAGTGGTGAGGGTGGGAATCGCATGAGGAACTCAACACAGTGGCCCAGGCACAGAGTGGGCCATGCTGATATCCTCTGGCGGCTTGATGAAAAATTCCCACACCACCAAGTATAGCATTTTCCCCCCACCACTCCATGCTGACTGCCTGCTACCGCTGCCTCCGTGAACTTGTGCACCGCTACTTCTTTCCAGACAGCTATGCTCCTGCGTAGCAGGCGGTCTACCCCGAGCACGTTTGGCTACAGATCTCACTACTGCCACCCTGCTGATTCATGGCCACGCTACCACCCTGCTGGCTTAGCCATTGCCTCACACACAAGCTGCCACCCTCTTCTGATGATGATGAAGCTCCTCTTCAACCAGCTCCCACATGCGATTGGCTACATCATCATCCACTACTGTCTACACATCACTGATGTCACGTTCACCAGTTTCAGGGCCACGTGCTTGACTGCTCGCAACACCAGCTCCCACGCGACTCTAATTGTCATTACTTGCCCGCCTACCGGATCACCGGAAGCAGCGGATCTGTCCTCCTCACCTGTCTGTCGGACATACTGTACTGTAACATTAACTGCAAGGCTAAGGCTACATGCATACACGACAGTGAAAAAAAAGTCTGTTAAAAACGTTTTTAATGTCCGTTTTGCATCCGTTTTGCATCCGTTTTTCATGTCCGTTAAAAACGGACATGAAAAATTGATAAATTTGATTGGCAGTTATTTCTAGACCCACCCTTCTGAGAACACCCACAGTATGGTAGGCCCCCAGCTAAAATAATGTCCCCCATAGTGTAGGATTTTATTTTTTTGCTGCCCCTAGCTTTAATAATGCCCCCTATTTTGGCCCCAGCTAAAAAAATGTCTTCCAAGGTGTAAATAATTTTTTTATAGTGCCCCCAGCTTTAATAATACCCCCTGTAAGCCCCCAGCTAAAATAATGTCCCCCGTAGAGTATGTTTTTATTTTTTTTACTGACCCCAGCTTTAATAATGTCCCCCATGTAGGCCCCCTGGTAAAATTATGTCCCCCATAGTGTAGGAATGATTTTTTAATGTCCCCAGCTTTTATAATGCCCCCAATATAGTGCTCCATCTTAAATAATTTCCCCCATGGTTTAAATAATGCCCCAGCAGAGTTTTTTTTTTTTTTTTTAACTAACCTTTTCCACTTGCTCGCTCTGCAGCAGTCTTTTCTCTCTTCACTAAACGGGACCTGCCGCGATGACGTCACTGCGCGCTTCCACATGGTT
Source organism: Bufo gargarizans (assembly GCF_014858855.1). Taxonomy (NCBI): domain Eukaryota; kingdom Metazoa; phylum Chordata; class Amphibia; order Anura; family Bufonidae; genus Bufo; species Bufo gargarizans. Next base: position 154,856,317 of record NC_058083.1, read on the forward strand.
ACGTCACCACGCATATCGCAGGTTCTTTGGCAGGTCCTGCTCAATGAAGAGAGAAGAGACTGCCGCACCATGAGCAAGTGGATGAGGGGAGTATTTTTTAACCCTTCCTGGGTAAAGTGTACCCGTTTTTAACGTCCGTTAGACGGGTGCACTCCTGTCAATCGGCCGTTAAAAACGGTCCCATTGATTTCAATGGGTCCATCTGACCGTGAAAACGGGCAAAAATAAGAAATGTCCAATTTTTGGACGGACGCTATTCACTAGCCATTAAAAGAATGGCCATGTGAATAGCCCCATAGACTTTCATTGGAGCTAAAAATGGCCGTGTGACGGACGTTACTTAGACGTCCCTAGTGCCTGTAACGTCTCTCCCTGCACTAAGTTCACTGTAAAATGGCAGAGACCGAGCAGGCTGAGACTTTTTATAGGGCTGTGACATCACAGGAGCTGGCTATCTGCTGATTGGCTGGCTGGCTGGCTGCATGCATGGCATTGTGGGTGATGCCTCGTTGCTAGGCTTCTTACTTCCTTGTTCTAACATGTGCAGCAGCCATTTTAGAAAACATTTGTTCCCATTTTACATCATTAATACAGTAATAAACTATTTTGTGATATAAGATTTGGGAAACAACTCTGGTAACAGTAGATCCCCATAGAGAAAGTCTGTGGGAAAATCATCAGAAAATGCCACACCTAGAGCATGCTGCCTCCTGCTCAAAATGGTAATGAATCCAGAATGTAATAGACCAAAATGTAACACCAAAAAACAAAATGTTGTGCATGTAGACTTTACCATATTTTGCATTTGACTTTAAAGCAACCTCTGACTACACTGCTTTTGAACCTAAAATAGCTTTGAATGGCAGTCAAAATGGACTGGGGCCATTAATGGTTTGGGCACCACATACTGGGACTGACTTGTGTATAGGGGAGCTCAGTCAGTGTCTGTGTTGAGAATATACCTCTCTTGAGCTGCAGACCACTAGACTGTGAGAATACAACAAGCAGTCAGCACTCAGAGGCTGTAGCGTGGCACGTGGCAAGTAAAGCCTGAATAGGATAATCAAGAAATCCCGGCACTTCGCTATCTTCATTCAGCAATTATTTTTTATTGTTATCAAACACAGATGCGTTTAGGCCCGTCCTGAACCTTTATCAACCATGGTCATCAGACTGTGTATTGATCAGCAACAGTGGACTGACCAGCAGCAGTGTTTACACCAGATCGTGTATTGGTCAGTGGCCGTGCTTACACCAGACTGACCAGCAGCAGTGTTTACACCAGATCGTGTATTGGTCAGTGGCCGTGCTTACACCAGACTGACCAGCAGCAGTGTTTACACCAGATCGTGTATTGGTCAGTGGCCGTGCTTACACCAGACTGACCAGCAGCAGTGCTTACACCAGATCGTGTATTGGTCAGTGGCCGTGCTTACACCAGACTGACCAGCAGCAGCGTTTACACCAGATCGTGTATTGGTCAGTGGCCGTGCTTACACCAGACTGACCAGCAGCAGCGTTTACACCAGATCGTGTATTGGTCAGTGGCCGTACTTACACCAGACTGACCAGCAGCAGCGTTTACACCAGATCGTGTATTGGTCAGTGGCCGTACTTACACCAGACTGACCAGCAGCAGCGTTTACACCAGATCGTGTATTGGTCAGTGGCCGTTCTTACACCAGACTGACCAGCAGCAGTGTTTACACCAGATCATGTATTGGTCAGTGGCCATGCTTACACCAGACTGACCAGCAGCAGCGTTTACACCAGATCGTGTATTGGTCAGTGGCCGTGCTTACACCAGACTGACCAGCAGCAGCGTTTACACCAGATCGTGTATTGGTCAGTGGCCGTGCTTACACCAGACTGACCAGCAGCAGCGTTTACACCAGATCGTGTATTGGTCAGTGGCCGTGCTTACACCAGACTGACCAGCAGCAGCGTTTACACCAGATCGTGTATTGGTCAGTGGCCGTACTTACACCAGACTGACCAGCAGCAGCGTTTACACCAGATCGTGTATTGGTCAGTGGCCGTACTTACACCAGACTGACCAGCAGCAGCGTTTACACCAGATCGTGTATTGGTCAGTGGCCGTTCTTACACCAGACTGACCAGCAGCAGTGTTTACACCAGATCATGTATTGGTCAGTGGCCATGCTTACACCAGACTGACCAGCAGCAGCGTTTACACCAGATCGTGTATTGGTCAGTGGCCGTGCTTACACCAGACTGACCAGCAGCAGTGTTTACACCAGATCGTGTATTGGTCAGTGGCCGTGCTTACACCAGACTGACCAGCAGCAGTGTTTACACCAGATCGTGTATTGGTCAGTGGCCATGCTTACACCAGACTGACCAGCAGCAGCGTTTACACCAGATCGTGTATTGGTCAGTGGCCGTTCTTACACCAGACTGACCAGCAGCAGTGTTTACACCAGATCGTGTATTGGTCAGTGGCCGTTCTTACACCAGACTGACCAGCAGCAGTGTTTACACCAGATCGTGTATTGGTCAGTGGCCATGCTTACACCAGACTGACCAGCAGCAGCGTTTACACCAGATCATGTATTGGTCAGTGGCCGTGCTTACACCAGACTGACCAGCAGCAGCGTTTACACCAGATCGTGTATTGGTCAGTGGCCGTGCTTACACCAGACTGACCAGCAGCAGTGTTTACACCAGATCGTGTATTGGTCAGTGGCCGTGCTTACACCAGACTGACCAGCAGCAGTGTTTACACCAGATCGTGTATTGGTCAGTGGCCGTGCTTACACCAGACTGACCAGCAGCAGTGTTTACACCAGATCGTGTATTGGTCAGTGGCCGTGCTTACACCAGACTGACCAGCAGCAGCGTTTACACTAGATCACGGCAGCATTACACTTGACTATGGACTTAGTAGTGGCAGCATTTATACTAGACAATAATATATTTGGTGCATGAAATACCTCCTCCTAGCCAATCATCTAAAATACAAGCACATTACAAAAAACTAAGGTGGGAAAGAAATAGTGAAAGTTCAAACGAGGAATACATTTTTCTGTACGATGCATGGATGGGGGAAGTGGGTAGACGGAAGATCATAGTTTGCTCTGGGGCTCATAGGACTCCAGTTACACATTGAAACTTACCCAGACTTAGGTATGTTTAAATTCGGCATCTTGGTACTTTGCATCACGGTTCTGAGAAGAAACCAAACATAGGACTATTTAAAAAGCATGTGGAGGATTGTTCTTTCATCATGGCTGCTGTTTGTTGTGCTGTTGTGTTTATATTGAGTATTGTGATATTATGCAATATTAAAGGAAAAGTGTCACCCAAAATTTTATCTGCCAGTAAAATCAGATAGTAGCACACCTTCTTTAAAAAATTAAAATATTTCCTGATTACAGATTTATTCTATTTCCTGAACATGATTATGGGGGCGGCCATCTTGCCTGAGCTGTTCTTAGCAGCATTTAGAAAGCATTAAGAAAGTTGGTTTATGGCAGCCACATGGTCCATAGACAAAATGGTCAGAAGACCTCATTGACTTCTATGGGAGAGTTTTCTAGGCATGCTCTGTGACCTGTGCAGAGATCCTTGTCTAAGGAAAGAATAGATAAGTTCTCACAATCACCCAATGTGCATTGTGGATCCTGTCTTATATATACACAGAGGTGATATCATTACAGGCAGGATTAGAATGGTTTATAAATGCAGTAAAGTGATCTGCATGAACCAATTATTAGACATAGTGGGCAGAGCAAAAATTGCAGTATTTGATATTTTTTGTTTAAATATTGTATATGGAATACATGAAAAATTAAAAACATCATCAAAAATTCCTTAAAAATATGTTAAACGTAAAAAGTTATTTAAACGGCAGGTGATTTTCTGATGACACATTCCCTTTAAAGTATAACTGTCGTATATATATTTTTTTGGAGTATTGGATTGTGGTGATTAATATCTCCTTGGTGGCCCTATTTCAACTTTTCACTGTGTACTCAATTACCCCTAATTCCACAGTTTTGTTCCCTGTACTGCCTACTTTTACCTGTGCTTAAAATCAGGTTGCTATGCAGGTCCGTCTATCTGTTGAAGGACGGAGGACACAGAAGCACGCTGCGTGCAAGGTCACATTACTGACAGCCAGGGACTGTAAGTAAATGATTAGAGCCAGGTCCTCCCCAGCAGCTGATAACAGTGCCTGGGCTGTGTGCACTTCTCCCTGTCCCTGCGCTTGGCAGACGCTCCCTCACTCAGCAGAGCTGGGACAATGCAGAGTTGAACCAGCGCAGACCAGGGAAGGGAGATCTGCCGTCTGCTCAGTGTATAAATGAAAGCAACATGTGGTAAGAGGACCCCTTTGTGCTGCAGGAGATTAACCCTTTAGGGGGAGGGCTCTGGTTACTGACACTTTTGGGGGGCTATTGTTACTGGCTAGTGAGGGCAGGCGGGATTAGCCTCAGGGTGATGGCAGTGGCGGCCAACTTAACTGAATAGAGAAATTGCCGTTTTATGCAGACTGGTTGCTAAGGGCTGAATCTTATTAAATATGGGGTAAGTCAGTCTAATAGTAGCTGATTCTGGAATATCATGTTATTAGTAACTACATATATGAAAATTGAAATTAGGGTCTAAATGTGACAGTTATACTTTAAGAGTTCACATTAAAGAACTGAAAGCTATCTACTTATAGTACATTCAGTGCAAGCAAACTACTTCTGAGCTGTACACGTCTGATTCCTGTAATATCTTCTTACTGAAACGTGGAGATTAGAGATCAGCTAAATTAGTTTCCAGTCAATTAAAGAGGATGTTCTAAGATGAACTAGAGTCACCACCCAAAATTCAGCCCAGAAATAGACTGCAGTCAGGTTAATATTATTGCTTTTAACTACTGTAGCATCAACCATAAATTTGAGACCTTGAAAAATTATAGACTTCCCATATTCTACAGTTTTAGAAAGGGAAATTTATTATGAGGGTAATATTTGAAATCAGTTTTTCCTGCGTCTGAGATGGAGTACTTTGTGGCAAATTTATCAAATAGCACATTTTGTTCCATTTGGAGAATTTATAAGCCTAACGGTTTTGTCTAAAAAATGTTACTCTAGTTTTCTACACCACACTTTTGGACTTTTTTGTGACTTTTTAAATATAATCCCAGTGATAAATTTAGAGTGAAACGAATTAACATAGCTAATCAGACCCACTTTCCCATCCATTTTTCAAAACTGGAGTGAGTGATATAAAAATGCGAAAATACACAAACATTTTTGCACAATTGACCCCAAAAAGTCACAGGTGTCTTTGCAGTTAAGCTCAATATCCCTCCCCATTCACTTGACTGTGGCTTAAGGCCCGTTGACATGGGCCAAGGATCAGGGCAATTATTAGGGACGAGTGTTCATATGAATGCTGGTTACTGATAATTGCCCTGTGTAAATGTGTTGCAAATCAACCAATGAATGAGCAAACACTAGTTCACCGCGTAAATCCATTTACCTGAAGAATGAGTGTTTGCTCGTTCATCGGATAATCAGCGGCAGGGCAGTATTACACTGCCAGATCATCGCTAACAAGCACTGATACGAATGATCTGCAAGATTGTATGACAGTGTAGTATAAGCTTAAAGGGCTTCTGTCAGCCCACTAAACCGTTTTTTTTGTTTACTTATAATCCCTATAGTGCGATTTCTGCATACATAAGCTAAATAATCATTTCTGTTCAGTAGAATTTGTTAAAAACGTAATTTTAAAATATGCTAATTACCTTGCTACCAGCAAGTAGGGCGGCTATTTGCTGGTAGCAGCCGCATCCTCCGATCCTAAAGACGCCCCCTCCGCATGTTGATTGACAGGGCCAGGGACCGGGATCGTCCTCTGCTGGCCCTGTCTGCTATCAAGATCTCGCGCCTGCGCCGTAACGGTATTCAGTCGGCGCAGGCGCACTGAGAGGCAGCCGCTCGCTCGGCCGCTCCATCCTCAATGCGCCTGCGCCGATGACGTCACATCTACACCCGTCGCAGGCGCATTGAGGATGGAGCGGCCGAGCGAGCGTCTGCCTCTCAGTGCACCTGCGCAGATTGAAGACAGGTACGGCGCAGGTGCGAGATTTTGAATTCAAACAGGGCCAGCAGAGAACGATCCCGTTCCCTGGCCCTGTCAATCAACATGCGGAGGGGGCGTTTTTAGGATCGGAGGATGCGGCTGCTACCAGCAGGTAGCCGTCCTACTTGCTGGTAGCAAGGTAATTTGCATATTTTAAAATTTAAGTTTTTAACAAATTCTACTGAACCGAAATGATTATTTAGCTTATGTATGCAGAAATCGCACACTATAGGGATTATAAGTAAACCAAAAAACAAACAAACTGTTTAGTGGGGTGACAGAAGCCCTTTAAACGAAATGAGTCACCAAAATGTTTTTCTGCTACTTAAAACCAGATAGCGACACATATCCCCTTATTGTAATCAGTTTTTATTTTCTGATTGCAGATTTTTTTATTCTATTTTCTGAACATGGTTATTGAGGCGGCCATCTTGCCTGAGCTGTTCTTAACAACATTTACAAAGCATTAAAAAATTGCTTTACGGCAGCCCCATGATCCATAGACACAATAGGCAGGAGCAGACCTCATTGACTTCTATGGGAGATTTCTAGGCATGCCCTGTGACCTGTGCAGAGGTCATTGTACAAGGAAAGAATAGATAAGCTCTGACAATCACCTGTTGTGAATGGTGGATCCTGTCTTATCTATACACAGAGGTAATATCAGGATTAGAATGAGTTAACTGCACTAAAGTAATCTGTGCAAACCAAGAAGTAGTGCCAATTATTAACCCCTTCTACCCCGGGCCAGTTTTCACCTTCCTGCCCAGGCGATTTTTTGCAAATCTGACATGTGTCACTTTATGTGGTAATAACTTTGGAACGCTTTTATTTATCCAAGCCATTCTGAGATTGTTTTCTCGTCACACATTGTACTTCATAACAGTCATAAATTTGAGTCAATATTTTTCACCTTTATTCATGAAAAAATCCCAAATTTACCAAAAATGTAGAAAAATTTGCAATTTTCAAAATTTTCATTTCTCTGCTTTTAAAACAGAAAGTGATACCTCATAAAATATTTATTACTTAACATTCCCCATATGTCTACTTTATGTTTGCATCATTTTGTAAATATAATTTTATTTTTTGGGGACGTTAGAAGGCTTAGAATTTTAGAAGCAATTCTAAAAAGTTTTAAGAACATTTCCAAAACCTACTTTTTAAAAGACCAGTTTAGGTCTGAAGTCACTTTTTTGGGGCTTACATAGTGGACACCCCCCATAATGACCCCATTGTAGAAACTACACCCTTCAAGCTACTCAAAACAGATTTTACAAACTTTGTTAGCCCTTTAGGTGTTCCACAAGAATTAAAGAAAAATGGAGATGACATTTCAAAATATCACTTTTTGGCAGATTTTCCATTTTAATCAATTTTTTTCTTTAACACATCAAGGGTTAACAGCCAAACAAAACTCAACATTTATTACCCTGATTCTGAGGTTTACAGAAACACCCCACATGTGGTCATAAACTGATGTAAGGGTGCACGGCAGGGCGCAGAAGAAAAAGACTGCCGCATGGTTTTTGGAAGACAGATTTTGCTGGACTGGTTTTTAGACACCATGTCCCATTTGAAGCCTCCCTGATGAACCCTTACAGTAGAAACATTTTGGAATCTAGGGGATAAGGTGACAGTTTTATTGGTACTATTTTGGGGTACATATGATTTTTAATTGCTCTATATTACGTTTTTTGTGAGGCAAGATAACCAAAAAATTGCAGTTTTTTTATTTTTTACAACGTTCCTCTGAAAGGTTAGATCATACGCTTTTTCTATAGAGCAGGTTGTTACGGACGCGGTGATATCAAATATGTTTACTTTATTTGTTTGTTTGTTTCAGTCTAACATAATAAAGCATTTTTGAGAAAAAAAAGATATTTGTGTCTCCATTTTCTGAACGCCATATATATATTTTTTTTCTGCCAATCGTCTTCTGCAGGGCCTCATTTTTTGCAGGAAGAGGTTTTTATTGGTACCATTTTTGGCACAGTTTTTATTTATTTATTTTTACAGCGTTCACCTGAGGGATTAGGTCACAATATTTTTATAGAGCAGGTCGTTACATACGTGGAAATACCTAATATGTATCCTTTTTCTTATTTATTTAAGTTTTACACAATAATAGTATTTTTGAAACAAAAAAATTATGTTTTAGTGTCTCCATAGTCTGAGAGCCATATTTATTTTTTATTTTTTACCGATTGTCTTAGGTAGGGGCTCACTTTTTGAGGGATGAGATGACAATTTGATTGGCTCTTTTTTGGGGGGCATACGCCTTTTTGATCGCTTGGTGTTGCACTTTAAATGATGTTAGGTGACAAAAAATGGCTTTTTTGGCACTTTGTATTTTTTTTTTACGGTGTTCACCTGATTAGTTAGGTCATGTGATATTTTTTATAGAGCTGGTTGTTACAGACACGGCGATATCTAACATATCTACTTTTTATTTATTTATTTTACTTTAACACAATAATAGCATTTTTTAACAAAAAAAAATCATATTTTAGTGTCTCCATTGTCTGAGAGTCATATTTTTTTTATTTTTTGGGTGATTGTCTTAGGTAGGGTCTCATTTTTTGTGGGATGAGGTGACAGTTTGATTGGTTACTATTTTGGGGGCATACACCTTTTTGATAGCTTGGTGTTGCAATTTTTGTTATATAAGGTGACAAAAAATGGCTTTTTTTGTGGCATTGTGTTATTTTTATTTTTTACTGTGTTCAGCTGAGGGGTTAAGTCATGTGATATTTTTATAGAGCTGGTTGTTACTGAGGCGGCGATACCTATTTTGTACACATTTTAAATTTATTTAACTTTAACACAATAATTGCATTTTTGAAGCCAGAAAAATGATGTTTTAGTGTCTCCAAGTTCTGAAATCTATAGTTGACGGTGACGGTTTTATTGGTACCATTTTGGGGGGCATGCACCTTTTTGATCGCTTAGTGTTATACTTTTTGTGATGTAAGGTGACAAAAATAGCTTTTTTTAAACATTATTTTTTTTAAAAATTGACGGTGTTTATCAGACTGGGTGGATCATGTGATATATTTACTGGATCGGTCGTTACAGACGCGCCATACCTAATATATGTGTTTTCTTTTCTTTTTCAATTTTTTTATATAAAATCAGGGGAAAGGGAGTTTTTTTCTTTTCTTTACTTGAAACGTTATTTTTTTTATTAAAAACTCTTATTTTGATTTTTTTTTTTTTTTAAATGTCTGTCTCACTCTGGGACTTTACTTTTGGGGGTCTGATCCCCTCCGCAATGCATTACAATACATCTGTATTGTAATGCATTGCCTGCTAGTGAATAACACTGAGTAATACACTAACAGGTTGCCTAGGAGACCAAGCCTCAGGCTGGATCTCCTTGGCACCCGTATAAGGCAGGTCCCGATGCCGTGCAAGGCATTGGGCAGCCTCTGCACGGCATCGGGCTGCCTTCTCACCCACCGGATCCCCGCCACAACAGCGCAGGGACCCGATGGGCTCCCTCACCCGCCTCAAAACCCTTCTATGCTGTGGTCAGCGCTGATCGTGGCATAGAAGGGGTTAATCTGCCAGCATCGTCTTGTACGATGCCGGTGGATACAGCAGGGGCCTGGCTACCAGGAACTGCCGGGCCCCTGCAGTGATCGGGCACGCACTGCTCTGGTGCCCGCCTGATCACCATGACCTAATAGTATGTCAAAATGCGGGAACGCACCTGCCGCCATGACGTACTACGTCATATGTCGGGAAGGGGTTAAACATAGTGGCCAATGCAAAAACTGCTGGATTTTATGATTTAAGTTTAAATATAAAAATGACATGGAAAATTCTAAATAATATCATCAAAAATTATTTGAAAATATGTTAATCATAAAAAAGTGATTTAAACAGCAGGTTATTTCTGATGACGCATTCCCTTTAAAGGGATTCTGTCACCACATTTTACCCCCTACAGTAAAACATAGCTATTTGTAGGTCTCCCTGAGCTGTATTAAATGATACCCTTATTAACCAATAGCCTTGATTTATTTATTTATTTATAAAATCGATTTTAGTGATATGCTAATGACTTACATAAGGTGCCCAAGGGGATGTCCTTTCCTAACTTGGTGCCGAGCCGCACCCCTCGGTCCGATGGCCAGCACTGCCTTCCTGAGTCCAGCGCTGCCTCTAATATAATATATTCAAGAGCTGGCGCGCTGACGTAATCCCTGAGCCTGTTTGAAATCCCACGGATGTGTACTACACACTGTAGTCTGCGCCGTGCAGACTACAGGTAATGGCATCGTCGAGCAAAGTGCGCATGTGCCGGCTCTTGAATATATTATAATAGAGGCGGCGCTAGACTCATGGAAAGCGGCGCTGGGTACCGGACTGAGGGGTGCGGCTGGGCACTAGGTTAGGAAAGGACATCCCCTTGGGCACCTTATGTAAATCATTAGCATATCACTACAATCGATTTTATAAAGAAATAAATCAATACAGCTCAGAGAGACCTACAAGTAGCTATGTTTTACTGTAGGGGGTAAAATGTGGTGACAGAATCCCTTTAAGGATAGCTTATCACATGAAATATCTGGAAAATAGACAGGCAGGCAAGCAGACAGATAGCTAGATTTACAAGAACAAGTTAAATGGACCCTGGAATTATCTGGATTTCTAATGATTACTAATAACAAAATAAGCTACAATTACAGACAAACACAATGTAGCTAAACTGATAAGACACAAAGAGATGTACCAGTAAACATCCAAAGTGTAGAGAGAAAATGTAAGTGAACCCTTGGCTTTAATAAACTGTACATCCCAAACACCTTCATCAAATGTTTCCTATATCTGCAAAAAAGATTTGCGCAAAGTTGAGGAGGAGTTTTAGGTAGGTAGATAGATAAATAGATATGAAATTGATTGATAGATAGATAGATATGAAGTAGATGGATAGATAGATAGATAATAGATGGATAGATAAATAAATAGGTATGAGATAGATAGAAATAGATAGATATTAGATAAATAGATAGATAATAGTAGAAGTGTATCTCTACTATATGGAAGAAGAGAGCAAACAAGAATGATCAGGTAGGTGTTTGCCATTGACCACAAATCCTGACATGTTCAATGATTTATCTGTCATGTATTTTAATCAATTACAGCTTAGTAGTATGCACAGCAATTTAGTTGTTTAACTCCATGTTAATTAGAGAAGTCCTAAAACTCTGCCATGACCTGGCTCCTTCCTAAACCTGGCATGGTAACTGCTCAGACAGTTGTATTTACGATGCAGTCATTTGTTAAATTCACGTCTTCATTAAATACTGCAAACAACTTAAATCAAAGGGGAGCTGAGAACACACACTTAACAGTCTTTGCTAAACTTTCATAATTGTGCTAATTTGGGTTATTTAGTGACGCTACTATAAAAGGTTCACACTGCGGTCTTTTCAAACAAACAGCCCTCCACACGCACATCCCAGCTCCAGAATGAACCGGCGCAGAGGCCAGAGTGCCAACTATGGTCATTTGAAATGTATACAAAATTTATTGGTTCAAGTGCCAAGAAAAACATTCTAATCAGTCAGTTTCCTCTCATTAAATGTTAATTAGTTTGACATAAGCTTCCTGCAGAGGAAAGTACTGGGTACTTACACATCATTAAGAAAGAGACGGATTGCAGTAGCGCACTGAAGATAGGCAAAGAAGGAAAAATGCAGCTTTTATTTGTGTAAGACCTACCCATTCTGCCTGGAAGCTCTTCCTGAGCAAGCTTCAGAAGAAACTGAAATACAAATAGGATTATAATGGATTACCTCATGTGCTCATGCCTGTCTTCCCAGAGCAAACAAAACAATTGTTCAAATCAATTAAAGAATTCCCTCACCATTTTGTATAGATTGGATCATTTCCAGTATATGGTGGTGGGCCTCTTTTAACCTCTGGTGGGCACCACACCCTCAGCGCTCCCCTGCCCAAAAGGTCACCGACCCACAAGTGGTTTTTAGTAAAGCAGAATATTTTGTTCTATGCGACCAGTGTAGTAGTCTGCTTAGTTAAATACACTCCCATATAGACAATACCCAAAAGATAGAAAGCTGTAATGTATTCCTCCTACTGGGGCTGGCAATGGATAAAAGTACAAAAGAACTCAATTACAGACTGTTACATGGTATCAAATTATATATCAAGACTGAGATTCTGGGAGGATGTCAACTGATTGACAGTTACAGGACACTTGATATTTTGGTACTACTCCAACTCTTGTTTCTTGTATATGAGAAGGCCCATCTCCACGTCCTCTCAGTTGACAGGTGTATGGTCATTGATGGACAAATTGGTGCACATCCCTCATGATGCATCAGGCCATCCATGGAACTCCTTGCCAGAGGCTGCACCCATCTAGGCGTTTCATGCAGGTTTGCACCAATCACTAAGTAAGGAAGCTGCTCTGTACCTTCATGAGTCCTCGTGGCCAATATTCCAGTACTTTTCGTGGATTTCCTAATTACCCACAATGGTGAACATGAGGTACACATGCTGTGCAATACCCTACTAACAGGAATACTGCCCCAAACCACAAAGTGGCTAACACATGCAAGTCCTTAATAAGCAGTCTGCTCCACTTACTTGGAACAGCAGTAATAACTGCAGTAATTCCACACAGCTGTTACTTGCAGTATATAGTGCATACTTGAACCTTCACTTTACGCAGGAAAATTTACTCTTTAGCATTTAGCTTATCTTCCAAGAACCCATTGCATTTGTTACTACCCATCTTGAACATAGCAGATGACAAACTCTTCTGGATTTGTATGTAGAGGCCTCTCGCTAGGCCTCTCGCTAGGCCTCCAGGCAGCCAGTCTCTCACTATCAGCTGGTGTCTCTATCTCAGGACTGATACACAACCTACAGGAGTAGCTCCCAAACTGCAACAGTCTCTCTGTTACCACTCACCCGCTTATTTCCTTAGTGGTAGCACTTGGACCTGCTGTGCAGAACCCATTAGGAACTCTAGAAACTAAGGGCCAGCCTTAATAAGCCCTATGAAGAGGCGCAGGCCAGACAACTTCTGAGTTGTTATAGATTTAAACCATTTTTTTATGCCTAACACAGGCATAGAAAATGATAAATTAGACAGGCCTGCCGGCTCGTCCCCTTCCCCGCCCATGCCAGTCCCACTTTTTTAGACCAGGCATGAGCTGGGAAAAGACTCAGATTGCAGCGCAAAGGACCTTTGCGTCACAATCTGCGCCAGATAAATGAAATCCTGTTCTCTTCTGGACCACCAATAGCCTCACAAAGGCTCCATTTGACCATTATGCACCCTTCCACTCAGCCTCATTGTAGCTTATTTTCCCAGCCTGCCATCACACTCTGAGTAGGCTCCTCTGGCATTTCACTTGGTATGAGTGCTCTCACTCAACTAGAGACAAACTCTGCTTTTTTGCCAGTAGAAAATGGAAGAATGGCTACAGCACAAAAGTCACAGTGTATGAATGGAACCTTCATAAAGATTGGTTCATACTCATTAGTGGAAAATCCAGAAGATAGCAAAAGGACATCAACATAACTTCAGTAGTTCTTTATCTGGGCATGGAACTTGCATGAAGGCCAAACATTGCTCTTGTGCATAAGTGTTTATGCCAGAATAAAGAACCATTTAATATATACTAACATCCTTTTGCTTTCTTCTAATTTGTGCCACTCCATCGATTTATTGCTCCTCATAACCAGCATCCTGGTGTGACGGTCAGCACGCTCACCATCATGTCAGCATTGGGCTCTGCATAGACCCCTGTTGGCACCTCCTCCTTGAAGCCATTTACAAAAACTAACTGGTGCACAACAATGTAGGGCAACACAAGGCACATAACATATCAGATAAAAATTATTTAACCCCTTCAGTCCCAGTGCCATACATGTACAGTGGAAAGAGTGGTTTTAAATATTGTACCCACTCACTTTCAAACAGCAGATGCCTGAGGCTAATGTCTGCAACAGGCAACAACATCAATTGCAGACATTTAACTTTTTAGATGATATGGTCAAATTTGACAATGGCATCTAAATGCAGAAAACCCGGGACAGAAACGGCTGTGCCGTGCGGTGATCGGGGGGAGCAGTTTTTTTTCCGCTCTGATGCTCTGGGTCGGTCTGAAGAGAACCAGCTTATCAGAACTATAGTTCCTATAGGTGGACTGCAGGTGTACTGCAGCTTAGCCTCCTGGGGTTGGGGGGCTAAAAAAAGTTTTAAAAAACATAAATGTAAATTTAAATCACCCCCTCTTTCCCCATAATTACAATAAACAATAATAAAACTAATACCATAGGCATTGCCTAATTATTTATTTTCACATTTTATCATATTTTTTTCAGTATTAAAAGCTATATAAATGTGGTATTGTTGTAATTGTATTGACCTGGAAAATGAATGTAGCAGGTCAGTTTTACCACATAGGAAATTCCATTGAGAACACATCGCTGCTAAAGCGGAGCAGATGGTCATGCCGGAGAGGACGTAAACAAGCTACGGACCGGAAGATGGGCAAACAGGAGCCAGAATGCAAGACCAGAGCTGTGGGGATTAGGTATTATAATTATTTCCAAAGCAGAGGCAGGCTGCGGGCACCCGTGAAGTTATTTAACCCTTTTATGGCAGCACTGAATATAGCAGCTACACTTTTTACATTTTTCTTTTATTGCCATTTAGACTTGCACATGATTCTCTACATTTCCAGAACATACATATAGAGCTTTTCCTCAGGACAAATTCATAGATTTCTTACAATTATCAAGGGTATAACAGTGTTTTCCAGGTATTAAATGCATAGTGCATTGCATATTTACTTACAGAAATTTAGAACATTTCAGGAATTTCAGAAATTGTGTTGCAATAGATATGATTTAAAGACTATGCACATCTTTGGAGGCAATTTTTGTTTATGGTTGCATTTTACTAATTTTTGGCTAAAAATCATATTTTCAATTGGCCTTTATAAAAAAATATTGAGCCATTCTGTCAACTGTGTGACTGATACTTTCACTTTCACTTTTGCCGGTCATCTAATAAACCTTTTTGCTATACTACTAAAGGTCATAAAACACTTATTTAAGCCACATTCTTGTCAGTAAGATAAGAACTGAGCTATAATGAGTGTTTATAATGTCAGAGAGCAGAGATAAGGAGCCCGTCAGCTCCCCAAATGACGGAAAAGACAGAAAATCCACAGGCAGCTAGTAGAGCATGTCAGCTCTGTACACACAAAAAAAGGATTCCATATTGTTTTGTTAATAAAGATCAATACATTTTTTTATTTTTAACTCAATATAAGAACAATGCAATAATACCAAAAAATTGCCCCCAATGGTGTACATAGCCTTTACATCCTACCTAAGTAGCCTGATTACTTACATGATAGAAAGAAAAAGCCCAATTTAACATTTTACTACAGTAATTTTTTATTACAAAATTTGTGGCCATTTATGAAGGAGTCGGACTGTGATAAAATGCAGGGTCGGAGTCAAAACTTTGGCTCACCAACAGCACTACACATTTTTCTTACTTCCATTACTAGAAATGGAAAGCACATGTATGACATCCATGTGCAGACCTGTAGAAATGAATGGATCCATGTGCAATCGGCAAAAAATATGGATTGCACACCGATGCAAAATATTGTTGCATGCATGAGTCCTAACTAGAATGTCAGTCCCATAAAATACATAAGTAAAAACTTAAAGGATAACTGTCGTATTTTTTATTTATTTTTTGAGTATTGGATTGTGGTGATTAATATCTCCTTGGTGGCCCTATTTCAACTTTTCACTGTGTATTCAATTACCCCTTAATTCCACATTGTTGTTCCCTGTACTGCCTACTTTTACTTGTGCTTAAAATAGGGTTGCTAGGCATGGTCCATCTATCTGTTGATAAATGGAGCACGCTGCGTGCAAGGTCACATTCCTGACAGCCAGGGACTGTAAGTAAATGATTAAAGCCAGGTCCTCCCCAGCAGTTGATAACAGTGCCTGGGCTGTGTGCACTTCTCCCTGTCCCTGCGCTTGGCAGACGCTCCCTCACTCAGCAGAGCTGGAGAAGTAGAGTTGAACCAGCGCACACCAGTGAAGGGAGATCTGCCGTTTGCTCAGTGTACAGTCGTGGCCAAAAGTTTTGAGAATGACACAAATGTTCGTTTTCACAAAGTTTGCTGCTAAACTGCTTTTAGATCTTTGTTTCAGTTGTTTCTGTGATGTAGTGAAATATAATTACACGCACTTCATACGTTTCAAAAGGCTTTTATCGACAATTACATGACATTTATGCAAAGAGTCAGTATTTGCAGTGTTGGCCATTCTTTTTCAGGACCTCTGCAATTCGACTGGGCATGCTCTCAATCAACTTCTGTGCCAATTCCTGACTGATAGCAACCCATTCTTTCATAATCACTTCTTTGAGTTTGTCAGAATTAGTGGGTTTTTGTTTGTCCACCCTCCTCTTAAGGATTGACCACAAGTTCTCAATGGTATTAAGATCTGGGGAGTTTCCAGGCCATGGACCCAAAATGTCAACGTTTTGGTCTCCGAGCCACTTAGTTATCACTTTTGCCTTATGGCACGGGGCTCCATCGTGCTGGAAAATGCATTGTTCGTCACCAAAGTGTTGTTGGAATGTTGGAAGAAGTTGCTGTTGGAGGGTGTTTTGGTACAATTCTTTATTCATGGCTGTGTTTTGGGGCAAAATTGTGAGTGAGCCCACTCCCTTGGATGAGAAGCAACCCCACACATGAATGGTCTCAGGATGCTTTACTGTTGGCATGACACAGGACTGATGGTAGCTCTCACCTTTTCTTCTCCGGACAAGCCTTTTTCCTGATGCCCCAAACAATCGGAAAGAGGCTTCATCGGAGAATATGACTTTGCCCCAGTCCTCAGCAGTCCATTCACCATATTTTCTGCAGAAGATCAATCTGTCCCTGATGTTTTTTTCGGAGAGAAGTGGCTTCTTTGCTGCCCTTCTTGACACCAGGTCATCTTCCAAAAGTCTTCGCCTCACTGTGTGTGCAGATGCGCTCACACCTGCCTGCTGCCATTCCTGAGCAAGCTCTGCACTGGTGGCACTCCGATCCTGCAGCTGAATCCTTTTTAGGAGACGATCCTGGCGCTTGCTGGACTTTCTTGGACGCCCTGAAGTCTTCTTAACAAGAATTGAACCTCTTTCCTTGAAGTTCTTGATGATCCTATAAATTGTTGATTGAGGTGCAATCTTAGTAGCCACAATATCCTTGCCTGTGAAGCCATTTTTATGCAACGCAATGATGGCTGCACGCATTTCTTTGCAGGTCACCATGGTTAACAATGGAAGAACAATGATTTCAAGCATCACCCTCCTTTTAACAGGTCAAGTCTGCCATTTTAACCCAATCAGCCTGACATAATGATCTCCAGCCTTGTGCTCGTCAACATTCTCACCTGAGTTAACAAGACGATTACTGAAATGATCTCAGCAGGTCCTTTAATGACAGCAATGAAATGCAGTGGAAAGGTTTTTTGGGGATTAAGTTAATTTTCATGGCAAAGAAGGACTATGCAATTCATCTGATCACTCTTCATAACATTCTGGAGTATATGCAAATTGCTATTATAAAAACTTAAGCAGCAACTTTTCCAATTTCCAATATTTATGTAATTCTCCAAACTTTTGGCCACGACTGTATAAATGAAAGCAACATGTGGTAAGAGGACCCCTTTGTGCTGCAGGAGATTAACCCTTTAGGGGGGGAGGGCTCTGGTTACTGACACTTTTGGGGGGCTATTGTTACTGGCTAGTGAGGGCAGGCGGGATTAGTCTCAGGGTGAGGGCAGTGGGGGCCATCTTAACTGAATAGTGAAATTGCAGTTTTATGCAGACTGGTTGCTAAGGGCTGAATCTTATTAAATATGAGGTAAGTCAGTCTAATAGTAACTGATTCTGGAATATCATGTTATTAGTAACTACATACATGAAAATTGAAATTAGGGTCTAAATGTGACACTTATCCTTTAATAAACAAATGCTTGTGAGCAATAAACAGGATCTTTGAAAAAAGAAAGGTGGAATCTGATTGGTTGAAATGGACAACTAAACGAGTTTTCCTTTACACCAGCTTTGATAAATCTTCCCCTTGGAGTTTGGAAAGTAAATTCTTGCAGGTGAGTTAAGAATGAGGCAGTGGGGGATGGGTAGACAAAATAAATGCTGTTGAAACACTTAACCTTTGCCAGATTTCACAACTAGCTATGACATTACAACTTTTCTAACATTACAAATGGAACCCCCTAATCCTTTGAGGTTGAGGGAAACAGATTTGGTATCTGCTCCTTTTCGCACACATCTGTCCCTCTTTATAGAATTTCCTTCTCTTAATGCATGGTGAAGTTTGACTCAGACACTAATAGCCGTGTTTATCCAAGGAAAACGTCAGTTTGTTTTTTCTTCAATGAGCTAAATGATTCATGACCTTTATCCCACTTATGGATGCTTGTTAATGGCGTATTATAACACACAGTAAGTAAAACAAACAGGAGCATTTCTTATATATTACTGTACGTTAGAAAATGGGAAATGGAATGAGACAGGAAGATGAATTACATAGGAAATTGGACACAATATAAAATGACACACAATATTAGGAAGTGGGATCAGGTTACGAGTATATGGGATTCTTTCAGATAAATAATTCAGAGGAAAGTCATATTAGAAAAAAAAACATTGGGACTGGGCAACTCCGCCAGGCACCGGGCCTGTAATTAAGAGTGATGTCATAGGTAAACCAGTGTGATAATCCTTCATTACCAGAGGGGCCAGCCTACTAATACTGCTGGTGTCCCTGTATTCTCACTCATTATACATTACTTTGCAGTGATTATTATTTAAAGTAAATTATCCTGAGAAAATCCCAAGGTGTTCATTTCCTTAGCAGAAATAGGTGTTACCAAGGTGCTAGAGCAGGTGGGGGCATGGCAGAGGCTCACATTTGCTCATCTGGATTAATAGTGATGTTGTCTTGACAAAATAAATGTCCATGAGGAATCAGAGCAGAGCAAGGAAAAACACAGAAAAGATATATAGATAATCAATGGATATGACAGATTGGTGATAGATATTAAATAGATAGAAAGATATGAGATAGATAGACAGATACAATCATTAACAAAAAGAAATAACGCACCCAGATACAAATGTCGGATTGCTGAAAAACTTGGCATGCAGTTATGTCTCAGGCAGATGTAAATGATGGTCTGGTTAGAGACTGGGTCCTGTCTTGCAACAAGAGTGCAAAAAAGTGCTTCCCCTGCTACCCTCTAAAAAGGCTCTCATAGGCTACTTTTGGGTAGGGTACCTCTTGATGAGAGATTGTTGACTGTTAGACATGCCTCTATGATACACTTAAGGACATTTTGCCTAGATTACAGACTTTGAGAGTGGGCTCATTATTGAACTGAGAGAAGCAGGATGGTCATTTTGATGAATTGCCCACAACCTACGCCATTCCGACCTAGCTGTTAGGATGCGTTGGAAGCAGTGATTACTTGAGGACAGGTAAACATGGTAAATAGTTATGAGCGTCAGGGTCTATATTAGAACTTCCAATATTTCACGAATATTTTGTAGAATATTTGTCATATATTCGCGAATTTCAAGAATTCGAGATTATTTTATTGAATGCGAAAAATCGGCAATGTAAAAATCGCATAATGCGAATTCGTAATGCGAAATACAGGCGTGGGTCACTTTGACTACATTTTTCAAGCTGCTAGAAGTTTCATGAGTTTCTTCTGAGACTGGAGAAAATGGTTGGCACGGCAGAACATTACAATAGCTTTATATGCAGATAGAGTCAAGTGCTCCAATATATTCGCGATTGCGCTAATCGGCAGTACCGGTAATTAGAATATTTTTTCGCACTAGGTGCAACTTCACATTTTAGCAGGTCTGACTACAGATTACTGATTGGTGCACTAAGTATTGTTGTGAACTTGACATTGCTTCCTTCTGATTGGCCCACAAGCAAGAAGCAGAGAGGAATCATGTGTTTAGATGGAAAAAAATTCCAAATATTCAATATAACGAATATATAGCACTATATTCAAAATTTCCGCGAATTCTTGAAGTGGCGATATTCGCAATAAAAATTCGCTATTCGAATATTCGTGCTCAACACTAATGGTAAACAGGCTCCAGGTGGCCCAGATAGACTGCCAGTAGAGAGGATCACTTGACAAGCATCAGCAGCAACCACAGTTTCGTTGTCCACCATCCAGACACAGGTGGCACCTTCATTACACATCTGTGCATCTGTGTCTATGCTCAAACCATTTTCAGGAGCTTGGAAGAAAATCTGGTGTCATGGTACCCATTATGTGTCCTGCCATTGACAGCCAGCCATCATTACCTTTGCTTGTTGTGGTGTCATGAAGGAGAAACCTGGAATGCAATGGACTGAAACTACTGTATATTACCTTTAGTGATAATTCTAGGTTCTGTTTGGGA
Organism: Bufo gargarizans; assembly: GCF_014858855.1. NCBI lineage: Eukaryota > Metazoa > Chordata > Amphibia > Anura > Bufonidae > Bufo > Bufo gargarizans. The sequence continues at coordinate 154,876,946 of NC_058083.1, forward strand.
TCTTAAACGGGTTCAAGTATTGAAGCCTCGTGGTGAGCACTTCATTCCTGCCTTTGCTGTGGCGCGAAACATTACCCCAATTGCTGTCATAATGATCTGAGGAGCCATTGCATACAACAGTCACCCCTAGTAATGATATGAGGGACAATAACAGTTCAGTGATATGAGGGACATCCTGCAGCTATATGTGATGCCTCTCATGGCAAGGCTTCAAATTGAGATTTTTTAGCAGTAAAGTGCTCACCCATACACAGCAAGGGTTTCCCAGGAATGTCTGCACCAGATTGCAACAAATATTTGGCCTGTTAGGTCACCAGATTTATCGCCATTTGAGCATTTATGGACCCAACTTGGACCCCAGCTTCAGCAACCTATGTGTGTGCATGATCTACAGGCCCAGCTGCTTTGGGCAACTGTGCTGCATAATACCATATGGAACCTGTATGCCTCCATGCCCAACTGTATCTCATCTTGAATCCAGGCTAGAGGTGGCCTAACAGGATACTAGATCTTCTTTCCAATTGTACAGTTTTACCCAATAAACCCTTTCACTCTAATATTGTAATTTCTTACATATATAATCATTACATTCACACATATAAAGTTTCATTCAATTCCAACAACTCCTTATTGGTGTGCCATTGAGTGTAGGGGCAGATAGATGGATAGTGTCTGCTCTAGAAATGCCTACTGCTCACTATAGCATTATGGAATCCCACTTGTAAGACAGAGCTTCTAAACATTTGTAAATTTTCAGTCAATAAAAATGGTGAACTTTTGACCAGAGCCTGTGACTTTTGTAAAAGCTGATCCTGTTATTCTGATTCTGATTTCCTTAATTTCCTAGTTAGGCCTCATGCACACGACCGTTGTTGTGTTCCGTGTCTGTTGTTCTATTTTCCGTGATTTTCTGCGGACCCATTGACTTTCAATGGGTCCGTTGAAAACTCGGATAATGCACCGTTTGTCATCCGCGTCCGTGATCCGTGTTTTCAGTTTTCAATGCATTCACTGTGCACTGAGAGAAGGGGATAGATGTACAGTGGACACAGACACTATTATTAATGGTCATTCTCGACTTTCTGCCTATGTAAATGTGCCTCAGATCACCCGATGAACGAGCAAAACGCTTGTTCATCGGGTGATCCTGCCGTTCATGTAGGCACTACTGATCATAGTTTCTGGGCAGCAGATCATGTGGTCTAAACAGTGATCTGCTGCTCAGAAACCATGAATCGGTATGAGGACGAGTGACCGTAAATGCAGCGGTCTCCTTCACTGAACGAGCAGCCGAGTGTCGGGAAGGAACTCTTCCTTCCCAACAATCAACTGCAGAATCGTCCCGTCTAAATCCACCTTAAGTCTGAGTTCAGAAGAGCATTATCACATTCCATTTTTCTGTTCCACTATAGTAGCAGAGCAACAGAAATAATGGACATAACTGAAACAAACTGAGCTGAACAAACTCTATTCACTACAATGGGATCCATTCAGTTTCCATTCGGGATGGTGCTTTTTTACTAGATAAAAAGTGCTTTGTGCAGGACTTTTTTGTCCAGTCTTTCTAACTGAATCTGTGATGGAGGCCCCAAATTAAGTACAATACAGTATAAGATCCAAGTTTAAAACACAATCAACATCACGTCATAATTGCAACACTGGAACTAAGCATTTCCATTAATACTGTATCACAACCAAGCTCATACCATAAATACTGCACCAGAACCAAGCTCATACCATATATACTGCACCAGAACCAAGCTCATACCCTAAATACTGTACCATAACCAAGCTCATACCATAAATATTGTACCATAACCAAGCTCATACCATAGATACTGCACCAGAACCAAGCTCATACCATAGATACTGCACCAGAACCAAGCTCATACCATAAATAATGCACCAAAACCAAACTCATACCATAAATAAAGCACCAGAACCAAGCCTCTAAGTCAAATGCAGCACCAGAAGCTCATACCATAAATACTGCATCAGAACCAAGCTCATGCCATAAATACTGCACCAGAACCAAGCTCATTCCATAAATACTGCACCAGAACCAAGCTCATACCATAAATACTGTACCAGAACCACGTTCATACCATAAATACTGCACCAAAACCAAGCCTCTAAGTCAAATGCAGCACCAGTAGCTCATACCATAAATACAGTACCAACATTTGTGTAACTTCAGTACATAAATACAGCACCAGATCAAGTTCATAAGGCAAATGCAACACCAGAATTAACCTCAGTACATTAATACAAAACCAGAACCAAGTGCATTACGTATATACAGCTTACAAAGTTCAGTACAGATACCCGTTCCATACTCAGATAAGCCCTTCCCACATAAATCTGTTCACTGTGAAACTGCAGCTCCAAATATGGTCAGAACAGTTTTAAATGTTTACTGGGGGTTGTTTCATAAAACAGAATGTAGAGCTTACAGCTGACTACAGCATTGATCAGACAAAGTCAGGGGCAGAATAAACATTTCCATTTAGTGACTTATAGGCCACGTCTCCAGAGTTATTCTGTCTCTGCAGAGTTTGTAGCCCAGATCTCTTCAGCTTCTCGCTTTACCGTTCTGCACCCTATATACTGAGACAAACTCCTCTTAGTTTCCCATGCTGTGCCCTGAGTATAATAGTAACATACACTGTGCCCCTGAATGTCACATACTATATGACTTGAACATAGTGTCACACACACAGTGCCCCTAATGGTATTGCCACACACTCTGTGCCCTCTGTATATAGTGCCACATTCTAAGTGCCCCCTATAAATAGTGCCACACATGCTGTGAAACTCATATGTAGTGCCTCAAGCTCTGTTCTCCCTGCATATAGTGCCTTTTTTCGGTGCACCCTGTGAAATTTCTCTCATTTCTGCTTCCTTAATATATATAGTACCTCTTGTCTATGCCCCCTTTATATATAGTGTCTCTTGGTTGTGCCCCATGTATATATTGTGCTTCTGACTGTGCCCCTTATATACAGTGCTTCTTTATACCTGTATATAGTACCACATGTCTGTGCCCCCCTATATATATAGTACCACTTGTCTGTGCCCCCATTTTATATACAGTGACTCTTGTCTGTGCCTTGTGTATAGTGCTACTTATCTGTGCCCCCTTTATATATAGTGCCCCCTGAGTGTAATGCCTCTTATCTGTGCCCTCTGAATAGTGATAGAGTGCCCACAAACTGTATATACTTACTTGCCCTCAGTCCCGCGATGAAGGTCTGGCCAGGAAAATTGCAGGCAGAGTGACATCATTGCACCGCCTAAGGCCTCATGTTTTTTGCGTTTTTTTGCGGTTCTGTTTTTTGCGGTCTGCAAATTGCTGGTCCGCAAAACACTGAAGCCGCCCACGTGCCTTCCGCAATTTACGGAACGGGCGGCCCATTGTAGAAATGCCTATTCTTTTCCGTAAAACGGACAAGAATAGGACATGTAATATTTTTTTTGCGGGCCCATGGAACGGAGCAACGGATGCGAACAGACAAGAGTCACTGTATATAAAATGGGGGCACAGACAAGTGGTACTATATAAATAGGGGGGCACAGACAAGTGGTACTATATACAGGTATAAAGCATATTTTGTGGCCCCATTGAAGTGAATAGGTCCACACCCGAGCCGCAAAAACTGCGGCTCGGATGCGGACCAGAACAACGGTCGAGTGCATGAGGCCTAAGTCACATAAAAGCGCTGGAATGTCGGGGAAGGAAACCAATGACTGATTTGTTCCTCCAGCACTGCCAAGTACCTACAGTTGAAAGAAAAAGTATGTGAACCCTGTGGAATGATATGGATTTCTGCACAAATTGGTCATAAAATGTGATCTAATCTTCATCTAAGTCACAACAATAGACAATCACAGTCTGCTTAAACTAATAACATACAATGAATTAAATGTTACCATGTTTTTTATTGAACACACCATGTAAACATTCACAGTGCAGGTGGAAAAAGTATGTGAACCCCTAGACTAATGACATCTCCAAGAGCTAATTGGAGTGAGGTGTCAGCCAACTGGAGTCCAATCAATGAGATGAGATTGGAGGTGTTAGTTACAGCTGCCCTGCCCTATAAAAAACACACACCAGTTCTGGGTTTGCTTTTCACAAGAAGCATTGCCTGATGTGAATGATGCCTCGCACAAAATAGCTCTCAGAAGAACTATAATTAAGAATTGTTGACTTGCATAAAGCTGGAAAGGGTTATAAAAGTATCTCCAAAAGCCCTGCTGTTCATCAGTCCACGGTAAGACAAATTGTCTATAAATGGAGAAAGTTTAGCACGGCTGCTACTCTCCCTAGGAGTGGCCATCCTGTAAAGATGACTGCAAGAGCACAGCGCAGACTGCTCAATGAGGTGAAAAAAAATCCTAGTGTCAGCTAAAGACTTACAAAAGTCTCTGGCATATGCTAACATCCCTGTTAGCGAATCTATGATACGTAAAACACTAAACAAGAATGGATTTCATGGGAGGATACCACAGAAGAAGCCACTGCTGTCCCAAAAAAACATTGCTGCACATTTACAGTTTGCACAAGAGCACCTGGATGTTCCACAGCAGTACTGGCAAAATATTCTGTGGACAGATGAAACCAAAGTAGAGTTGTTTGGAAGAAACACACAACACTATGTGTGGAGAAAAAGAGGCACAGCACACCAACATCAAAACCTCATCCCAACTGTGAAGTATGGTGGTGGGGGCATCATGGTTTGGGGCTGCTTTGCTGCGTCAGGGCCTGGACGGATTGCTATCATCGAAATGTATTCCCAAGTTTATCAAGACATTTTGCAGAAAAACTTAAGGCCATCTGTCCACCAGCTGAAGCTCAACAGAAGATGGGTGTTGCAACAGGACAACGACCAAAAGCATAGAAGTAAATCAACAACAGAATGGCTTAAACAGAAGAAAATACGCCTTCTGGAGTGGCCCAGTCAGAGTCCTGACCTCAACCCGATTGAGATGCTGTGGCATGACCTCAAGAAAGCGATTCACACCAGACATCCCAAGAATATTGCTGAACTGAAACAGTTCTGTAAAGAGGAATGGTCAAGAATTACTCCTGACCGTTGTTCACGTCTGATCTGCAACTACAGGAAACGCTTGGTTGAAGTTATTGCTGCCAAAGGAGGTTCAACCAGTTATTAAATCCAAGGGTTCACATACTTTTTCTACCTGCACTGTAAATGTTTACATGGCGTGTTCAATAAAACCATGGTAACATTTAATTATTTGTGTGTTATTAGTTTAAGCAGACTGTGATTGTCTATTGTTGTGACTCAGCTGAAGATCAGATCACAATTTATGACCAATTTGTGCAGAAATCCATATCATTCCAAAGGGTTCACATACTTTTTCTTGCAACTGTAATTGTATCTACGTCCCGTGAACACACACTCAATTAAGTGCCGGGCCCCAGAAACTGGGTAAATTGACTCAGTGACTGGGGTTCCCCCAGTAAAGGTGCAGAGCGGGGCCTGTAACAAGTGCTCCAAGTGCAAGAAGGATGATCCGGCTCTGGGCATATAGCTGGTGATATAGCTGGGTCTATGAATATCTTTTCTGATTGCTTTTTGTTTTTCCAATATGTCCATCAAAATTATTTTTGATCATTTCTGGCTAGAAAAAAAAATAAAAACTGAGGTTGCCCAACCAGGTATGAGCATATGTGGAAACAATGGGGATGGGGAGGGGGGGGGGGGGGGGGATTTATCAAGCTAGTGTAAAGTAGAACTGGCTTAGTTGCCCATTTAGATTCCACCTTTTATTTTCCAAAGAAGCTATGATAAATGAACTGTGAAATCTGATTGGCTGCTATGGGCAACTAAGCCAGCTCTACTTTACACCACTTTGATAAATCTCCCCCAATGTCCCCAGTGAATAGTACTCCAAGCTGTATGAACACATCTGTTTCCAGAGACGCCCTATAGTTGCTCTTTATATTTCGAGCAGTTCCCCAATTATGTGATTGATCGTTACAAAAAATATGTATAGTCCTTGAAAGAATACAGTAGACCTAAAACCCTAAATGCCCAGCATACGGAACAGAAAGAACAACCTTGACTGGCAGTATACTTTTATCAGCATTCAGAAGAAGCTTCTCAGCCTGGAATAAATGACCACTTGGTGGAGTAGGGCACTGTAGATGGCATAATCGAAAGCTCATAACCCGGTATGATCTCCTGCAATGTCTCCGTACTTTATTGCTATGATCACACATATATTTTTCTTTTACATTTTGTCCAATTAGTTATTTTAACTTCTTTTAGCATCTTTTATGGAATGTGTGTGTCCATCTTCTGGCTCTATAGCTCAATTTGCTTTACAGATAAATCATTTGTATTGTGAAACAATATTTTGCTTCCCAGTAACTATTGTCTCTAGTTTCCCACCGAAAATGATTTGCTAATGTTATAAAGGGTAAAGTAACAGATCAGCAAATGATCTCACTTACAAATTTGCAATCAATTAGCTGCACTATATGCAAGGAGTATAGGGTTTACTTTCTTTAAAAATTAAATGACCTATGCCTCTCCATAGTCTATTTGTTATAATTAGCATAGTGTCTTTTAAAGAGCACTGTGTGTTTTCTGTTCATTAACAGTAATACTACCTTGGCATACAATCAGTCCCCATGATCTAAAAGCACCGAGGAGGACGCCAAATTATCCTCTCTACTAGGACAAAATCAATTAACACCACCAGGGATGTCATTATTGTCACATTAAGTCACCAGATATTCTCCGGGGAAAACAAAGTGATTTCTGGAATTTGTAATGCTAGAATCATAGATCCAGACGCAGAGAGTTAAAGAGAATCATGGTGCCACTTTATATATTACAGGTTGGAACATGGAAAATATTTTTAAGTTAAAACATTTGCATGTGATTGACTATATTATTATTACAATTATATCAAATGTAATATGTCTGAAGCCAGTGACAAAAAAACTGTAGAGTAACAGTAAAAATAGCATTTTCAGATGTCATCTCTTACCATTCGATCCTGGGCATGGACAACATAAATCTAGCCCTGATACTTTATCTGGTGTACAAAACAGCTTGCAACTGCCCAATATCAGTAAAGTTAGAAGGGTTGTTCCACCTATGCAATGAAATCGGGGGTATACATGCAGTAAAAATATTGTTAGGTTTTTTATGTAAATACATTTTCCTCTCTGGTAGCGCCACCTGCTTTTTATCCTTCTGGTCCACCTTCTACTGCATTCAGAGGTGGACTAACAGAGGTGCTGTTTGACCCCTGGGTCCCGCCGCCTACTAGGGCAGTGCTGCCTCATCACCACATGGTCGCTGCGCTTTTTTTTCAGAGTAGGTCCCACTCAAAGAGGCGACCTTGGCGTGGTGAGTGGGCTTATGCCTTTTGATCAAAATGTACACTAATGCCTCTGGTACAGCATGCAGTATGGGGGGCTGTACACTTTAATATGGTGCTGAGAAGCAAGTTAGATCAAAGCATAGCATTGTGGATGTGCGATCCAATTCTGTTTCTCCCCCTGATCATCTTCAGAGGTGGACTAACATGCTCAGTAGCGTCTCTGCTGCCTTTCTCTTTTTAATTGTGGCGTAGTGATCTCAAGAGAAGCAGCCTAAACAACTTCTATAGCTATCTCTCTCTCTCTAGAGCAGTGGTGGCAAACCTATGACACGGCCAGAGGCAGCACTCAGAGCCCTCTCTGTGGGCACCCGCACCCTGGAAAAAGGTGTACCAATATGCCTTAGACTTCTCCTGCCATTTAACAGCGCAGGGCGCACTATGTGCAGCATAGGCAGCGCACTGAATGCAGGCAGGATATTATAGCTAAATGATAAAGTACATGGAAGATATACTATACTGGACCGTAGTATTCAGGCTAAACTGCCATGTTGTCACTTTGTGATAAATAAGTGGGTTTTGGGTTGCAGTTTGGGCACTCGGTCTCTAAAAGGTTCACCATCACTGGTCTAGACAGTGGAAAAGGAAATTGGAGGTTGGGGGGTTATTGCATATCATAGGGGTATTTGTTAGTAGAATCGCTGGGGCTGTGTGTGAGGGACTATTTTCTTTGTAGGAGAACAAAGCTTTGGCAACTGTGCAGGTAGGATTACCAAGAACTGACTGCAATGCACTCCTGGAAGATGCAGCTACATGATAAATGGGATAGATGAAAATGGGATGAGATGCTGCCCACCCATGTATAGTCCAGACCAGAGACTCATTTTATAACCCTTTTAATGTATATCTGGGAATGTCTTTTCCTGGATGTGGTTTTTCAAGTGTGGAGGTTACAGTGGAATCTCTTCCCAAGTGTCTTGGGGTCCCTTTAACACTGCAGTGCTCTCAGATGACACCAGGACTCCTCTTATTAATTTCACATCAGGGCCAAGGAGTTTAAGGTTGGGACTGCATATTCCCATATAAAGTGCCTATTATTTCACATAGGCTTTTCTGCACCAAGGAGTAACTCCTGTATGAGACATTGAGGATGTGCTCCATTATGATCATGAGTGCAATAAAAAATATCCACATGTACGTGTAAAAGTGCCTACCTTTGCCTATTCACAAAGTTTTGAGCACTCCAACAACATTGTATTGTACACTATTCACACATCGGCCTCTTCAGTGAGGACCAGATGGTGCGCACTCCGTACTGTGTCCTTTGTACACTTAGCCACGCTCTACATCAGTATCCAATGCACATGGCCAAGCATTGTAAAGAGGTGGCAGCATTCGGCACCCCCTTACAGAGGGGACCCTAGCGGATGCTAATATGCAGACAGGAAACAGGCTGACGCTTTTTGGATCAGTGCAAGAAAAAAATATATTTGTTGCCAACCAACAGCCCCAGCGATTCTACCTCTTCTGTTCTGGCAGCGGGTGATGGTTACCATGGCAACAGGTAGTGGTAAGTGTGAACTGACTTCTGCTAAAGGCAGAAGTCTGTTCACACTAAGTGTAAAATATAAAATACAGTACAGTACACTATATAGTGTACTGTATTGTATTATACAGACATCAGACCCACTGGAGCTTCAAGAACCAAGTGGGTCTGGGTAAAAAAAAAAAGTAAAAAAAGTGAAAAAAGTAAAGATAAAAAAAACATTTATCACTGAATAAAAAAAATAAAATAAAAATACACTACACATATTAGGTCTTGCCGCGTCCGTAATGACCTGATCTATAAAAAAGTCATGTTACTTTACCCGCACGGTGAACGCCATAAAAATAAAAAATATAAACTATGAGGAAATTGAAATTTTGCCTACCTTACTTCCCAAAAAAGGTAATAAAAGTGATCAAAAAAGTCGCATGTACGCCAAAATAGTACCAATCAAACCATCATCTCATCCCGCAAAAAATGAGCCCCTACATGAGACAATGGCCCAAAAAAAAAAAAAATCTATCTGTCTCAGGATATGGAGACACTATAACATATTTTTTTTTGTTTCAAAAATGATATTATTGTGTAAAACTTAAAAAAATAAAAGGAAGTATGCATATTAGGTATCGCCATGTCCGTAACGACCTGCTCTATAAAAATATCATATTACATAACCCCTCAGGTGAACACTGTCAAAAGAATAAAAAAACATTTGTTTTGTCACCTTACGTCACTAAAAGTGCAACACCAAGCGATCAAAAAAGAGTATGCTCCCCACAATGGTGCCAATCTAACAGTCATCACATCCCACCAAAAATTAGCCCCTACATAAGACAATCGCCCAAAAAAAATATATATATGGAGACACTAAAACATGTTTTTTTTGTTGTTTCATAAATGATATTGTGTAAAACCTAGCTAAATTAAAAAAAGGTAGACATATTAGGTATTGCCACGAACCTGCTCTATGAAAATACCACATGACCTAACCCCTCAGGTGAACACTGTAAAAAAAAAAAAGTGTCAAAAAAGCAATTTTGTGGGTTGTTAACTTACATCACAAAAAGTGTAATAGCAAGCGATCAAAAAGTCATATGCAGCCCAAAATAGTACCAATCTAACCGTCATCTCATCCTGCAAAAATGATACCCAACCTAAGACAATCGCCTAAAAACTGAAAAAACTATGGCTCTCAGACTATGGAGACACTAAAACATTATTTTCTTTTGTTTCAAAAATGTTTCAAAAATGATATTATTGTGTAAAACCTAAAGAAATAAAAAAAAGTATACATATTAGGTATCGCTGCGTCCATAAGAACCTGCTCTATAACAATAGTACATGATCTAACCTGTCAGATGAACTTTGTAAATAATAAGAAATAAAAACAGTGCCAAAACAGCTATTTTTGGACAAATTTTCAATTTTAATCCATTTTTTCCCATAACAAAGCAAGGGTTAACAGCCAAACAAAACTCAATATTTATTGCCCTGATTCTGTAGTTCATAGAAATGCGCCATATGTGGTCGTAAACTGCTGTATGGCCAGACGGCAAGGTGCAGAAGGAAAGGAGCGCCATATGGTTTTTGGAAGTCAGTTTTTGCTGGACTGGTTTTTTGACACCATGTCTTATTTGAAGCCCCCCTGATGCACCCCTAGAGTAGAAACTCCAAAAAGTGACCCCATTTTGGAAACTACACCCATCAAGGTATTCAAAACTGATTTTGCAAACTTTGTTAACCCATTAAGTGTTCCACAAGAGTTAATGGCAAATGGAGATGGAATTTCAGAATTTATATTTTTTGTTACTTTGCCTCACAAAAGGTGCAATATAGAGCAACCAAAAAATCATATGTACCCTAAAATAGTACCAACAAAACTGCGACCTTATCCCGTAGTTTCCAAAATGGGGCCACTTTTTTGGAGTTTCTACTCTAGGGGTGCATCAGGGGGCTTCAAATGGGACATGGTTTCTAAAAACCAATCCAGCAAAATCTGCCTTCCAGAAACCATATGGCGCACCATTCCTTCTGCGCCCTGCCGTGTGCCCGTACAGTAGTTTACAACCACATATGGGGTGTTTCTATAAACTACAGAATCAAGGCAATAAATATAGAGTTTTGTTTGGCTGTTAACCCTTGCTTTGCTACTGGAAAAAATGGATTAAAATGGAAAATTTGCAAAACTATTTAAATTCTGAAATTTCATCTCCATTTGCCAATAACTCTTGTGGAACACCTAAAGGGTTAACAAAGTTAGTAAAATCAGAAACTACCTTGAGGGGTGTAGTTTCCAAAATTGGGTCATTTTTGGGTGGTTTTAATTATGTAAGCCTCACAAAGTGACTTCAGACCTGAACTGGTCCTTAAAAAGTGGGTTTTGGAAATTTTCGGAAAAATTTCAAGATTTGCTTCTAAACTTCTAAGCCTTGTAACGTCCCCAAAAAATAAAATGTCATTCCCCAAATGATACAAAACATGAAGTAGACATATGGGGAATGTAAAGTAATAACTATTTTTGGAGGTATTACTATGTATTATAGAAGTAGAGAAATTGAAACTTGGAAATTTGCCAATTTTTCAATTTTTTTTGTAAATTTGGTATTTTTATATAAATAAAAATGAATTTTTTTGACTCCATTTTACCAGTGTCATGAAGTACAATATGTGACGAAAAAACTATCTCAGAACGGCCTGGATAAGTAAAAGTGTTTTAAAGTTATTCACACATAAAGTGAAACTGGTCAGATTTGCAAAAAACGGTCTAGTCCTTAAGGTGAAATATGGCAGGGTCCTGAAAGGGTTAATCAGAGATGGGAAGCAGAGAAAACCCTCATGAATATTGAGGACTCCTGGGCCTGTGCATATCATCCTACACTAAGCAAGTTACACAACACTCAAATCAGGCATGAAACCATTCGAGAAGCCTAGTTAGTTTTGAAAACTTGGATTAGTATAATAAATTTGTTGGTCGCTTGTAAAAGAAGGACATCTAGATAGACATATATATACTGCATTGAAAAAGTATTCATACCCCTTGAACTTGAACATCATGCTGTGGGGATGCTTTTCTTCAGCAGGTACAGGGAAGCTGGTCAGAGTTGATGGAGAAGTGTATAGAGCTAAATCCAGGGCAGTCCAGGAGGAAAACCTGATAGAGGCTGCAAAAGACTTGAGACTGAGGCAGAGGTTCACTTTCCAGCAGGACAATGACCCTAAACATACAGCCATGGTTACAATGGAATGGTTTAGATCAAAGCATATTCATGTGTTAGAATGGCCCAAAGTCCAGACCAAAATTCCATTGAGAATCTGTAGCAAGACTTGAAAATTGCTGTTCACAGATGCTCTCCATCTCATCTGACTGAGCTTGAGCCAAAATGGACAAAAATGTCAGCCTTTAGATGTGCAAAGCCGGTAGAGACATAGCCCAAAAGACTTGCTGTAATTGCAGCAAAAGGTGGTCCTACAAAGTATTGACTCAGGAGGGCTGAATACAAACACACGCCACACTTTCCAGAATTGTGAAAACCATGTATCATTTTCTTTTCACTTCACACATACTTACTACATTGTATTTGTCTATCACATAAAATCCAAATAAAATACATTTAAGTTTGTAGGTTTAACGTGAAAAAGATCAAGGAATATGAAAACTTCTTCAAGACACTGTATATTTATCTAGTTTAAGAGAATTGCAGATGATCCAATTCCCTAAAATAATAATAATAATAAATCTAATTGGATGTTTGTTTTACTTCTCTGAGGTCACATCTGCATAATAACCACTGAGATATAACATCATGTCTGCAGAATTCCTTCATTCATTGATATTCTTGGTGTATAAATGTTAATGTTTGATGAGACAACCACAATTATTTTAACAACTCTGTTTGCACAACAATCCTCTGTTTTGTTGTAAGCCAAAACTACATATGACTTTTATATTTTTGTCCTACTTCAGGGGGTATTTAATTAAGTCTATCCTGTCTAACATGATCTGATGTCATTGTACAAGGATACGTTCTTTGTTAGCAGAGCTCTTACTTTCAGACTCCTCTGTGTATTTGATGCCATGGTAACAGAACAGTAAGCTAAAGCCAATGAGATAATGAGATATTCTCATTGTAATTGTGCTTCATGAGGGCACCAGTTCCCAGGGGTGCTATGTGACAGCCTTACAACTGCTAATAGAATTTACAAAACACACAAATATTAGTAGGATGCCAACTGCAACAAAACCCGTGCAAACACATGTGAAGTGCTGGATCTTGTCTTCTGCCTAAATCAAGTCAGGCACATATATGTGTGGCGGGCTCTGAAGCATTATTGATTCATATGATTAGCAGTACGTCTAAATCATGAAACTTCAAGGAACTTCAGGTCTGAAACGAACTAGCTAGCCCGTGAGATGCATTATAATTATAGCTGTATTTTATCTGCAAAAATATGCTGCATGGAAATTCTGCAAAGCTGAAATGGGGATTTATATATTCCACCTCATTTATGGAAAAGGAAAGTAGATAAACAGATATTTAGAAAGATAGATAGATAGATAGATAGCAGATAGATAGGAGATAGATAGATAGATAGATAGCAGATAGATAGGAGATAGATAGATAGATAGATAGATAGATAGCAGATAGATAGGAGATAGATAGATAGATAGATAGCAGATAGATAGCAGATAGATAGGAGATAGATAGATAGATAGCAGATAGATAGATAGATAGATAGCAGATAGATAGATATATAGCAGATAGATAGATATATAGCAGATAGATAGATAGCAGATAGATAGGAGATAGATAGATAGATAGCAGATAGATAGATATATAGCAGATAGATAGATATATAGCAGATAGATAGATAGCAGATAGATAGGAGATACAGTAGATACCGTATTTGTCGCCCTAAAAGACGCACCGGCCCATAAGAAGCACCTAGGTTTTTGAGGAGGAAAATAAGAAAAAATATATTTTGAACTAATAGGTGTGCTTTTGGTGGGTTTTGAACTAATTGTGATCTGTGGGTGACGCACTGTTATGGGGGATCTGTGGGTGACACACTGTTATGGGGGATCTGTGGGTGACGCACTGTTATGGGGGATCTGTGGGTGACGCACTGTTATGGGGGATCTGTGGGTGACGCACTGTTATGGGGGATCTGTGGGTGACACTTATGGGGGATCTGTGGGTGACATGGGGGATCTGTGGGTGACATGGGGGATCTGTGGGTGACACTTATGGGGGATCTGTGGGTGACACTTATGGGGGATCTGTGGGTGGCTCTTATTGGGGTCTCTGGATGGCACAGTTATGGGGATCTGTGTATGACAGTTATGGGGGGGATCTGTGGATGACACATATATAGCATCTTATGCTATGTGTCATCCACAGATCCCCTCCATAACAGTGTCAGTGTAGTGAATGACCCTCAATACAGGGGGTGGGGGGTCGCATCTGCTTTTATAAAGACAGCGGGGCCCGTGCAGTGACTGTATTCTACTACACGGGCCCCGTGCACTGTATAATCGTATCTGTAATAGGTAATTATGTATATAATCGCATAATCAGCGCCTGTATTACTTACAACTACAAGCGCTCGGTAGGTAGCAGAGAGGAGGCAGGAGGCAGGCCGGGAGGACGGGCGCTGGCAGTGTGAGTTACTACGTCATGCCCCCACACCGCCTGCTTCATTCATAAAGTGGGCAGCGCAGGTGCGTGACGTGGTGACTCACACTGCCAGCACCCGTCCTCCCGGCCTGCCTCCTCCCTCCTTTCTGATACCGAGCGTTTGTAGTTGTAAGTAATACAGGCGCTGATTATGCGATTTTATACATAATTAACTATTACAGATACGAATATACAGTGAGCGGGGCCCGTGTAGTAGAATACAGTCACTGCACGGGCCCCGCTGTCATTATAAAAGCAGATGCCAGCCCCCAGCCCCTCCTCCCTCACAGCTGATACACGGCATCGCGGCAGGTGTATCATTGAAAATTCGGCAAAATCAGCAGCATTCGCCCCATAAGACGCACTGCTATTTCCCCCCCACTTTTGGGGGGAAAAAGTGTGTCTTATAGGGCGAAAAATACGGTAGATAGATGATAGATAGATAGCAGATAGATAGGAGATAGATAGATAGATAGATAGATAGATAGACTGAAATGTCACATTGTCATGAGTGAATAAAATCACGTAAATTAGGTGCTGTTACATTCTGATAGATAGATCGATAGATAGACAGATAGATGGATAGATGGATAGATAGATAGATAGATAGATAGATAGATAGATAGATAGTTGAAGGACTCCTAAATTATTAATTACAAAATTAACTCTGTGAGAATCAGGTACTTGTATACCCGACCAGCGACATGCTGTCCTGAATTCGACTATGTCCCGCATGTCACCTCCTAAGCACCCCACTCCATATCAGGAAGTGGAGGACTCAGAGGGACACCTTTTGCGGCAATATATTGTGGGGCACTGTGGTATGTGGTATTTTGCACTATGGTATTGCTGACCCCCCTACTTTTGTTGCCTCCTCCTACAATATGGGACCACTTTTAGGTATTTTTTTCCAGGACCACTTTAGGGTCCCAATCCGCTCCTCCCTACAGTAATAGTTAGCCAGCACTTAGGACTAATGTTAAGTTGGCCATACACAGTAGATAGATGTTAGTTGATGGTTGAACAGACGATCATCTGGTGAACGTTCCTTTCTCAGACACGGCCACATACATTTTAGTCCATATTAGTTGTTCAAACTGCCCATACACATTTAATGAAACCAGATGATTTTTCAGGGAAGGGTTAATCCGATCCTTACTTGTTAGACTTCACCCGATGAATGGATGTTTTAGTTGAAATCATCCATTTTGATCATCTTTAGGCCTCTTTCACACGACCGTATGGCTTTTTCAGTGTTTTGCAGTCCGTTTTTCACGGATCCGTTGTTCCGTTTTTGTTTCCGTTGTGTTTCCGTTTCTGTTCTGTCTTTCCATTCCGTTTTTCCGTATGGCATATACAGTATATAGTAATTACATAGAAAAAATTGGTCTGGGCATAACATTTCCAATAGATGGTTCAGGAAAAACAGAACGCAACAAACGGCCCGTAAACAAAAAAAAAAAAACAAAAAAAAAAAAGAGGCCTTCGACTAATGTAGATTTTTTTCTATTAGTATAGTATTAGGGCATCTACAAGAGAGAATTTTTTTTGCATGATAAAAAAATATACAACTTTCTAATATATTTTCTGTTAATTGCTCACAGTCTCCGTTGTTTACTCCTATCGGATGATAATCTTCCCTGGTCACGTGACGGTCTCACAGGTGCATGGCTCCTTACCAGACACAGCTCTGATAACTATCCTGTAACTGCATGTTCAGCACATGACCAGGACAGGTTTATATCCCCTGTAAACAATTTTAGGCGACTTTCACACTGGGGTTTTGGTTTCCGTTTGTAAGCTCCGTTCAGGGCTCTCACAAGCGGACCAATACGGATCATTTTTGCCCTAATGAATTCTGAATGGAAAAGGATCCGCTCAGAATGCATCAGTTTGCCTCCGATCAGTCTCCATTCCGCTCTGGAGGCGGACACCAAAGGCTGTGTTTTCACTGACACAATCTGGCACAATAGAAAACTGATCCGTCCCCCATTGACTTTTAATGGTGTTCAAGACGGATCCGTTTGGCTATGTTACAGATAATACACACGGATCCGTTCTGAACGGATACATGTGGTTTTATTATCTGAACGGAAGCGTTTTTGGAGATCCATGACGGATTCGACACCAAACGCGAGCGTGAAAGTAGCCTAAGGTTGCTTTTCAATGACAGCAAGCAGAGATTTTGAAAACTACAAGGAATTGATACAAAACATATATTGGAAAATTGTATAACTTTACATTATGCAAATAATTACATAAATAATATTTTCTGAAAGGTATATCCCTTTAAGTTCAGCCTAAGGGCTCATGCACACAAACGTTTTTTCTTTCCGTGTCCGTTCCGTTTTTTTGCAGACCGTATGCGGAACCATTCATTTCAATGGGTCCTCAAAAAAAAATTTGCATTCCTTTTCCGTATGTCCGTATGTCCGTTCTGAAAAAAAATAGAACCTGTCCTATTATTGTCCACATTACGGACAAGGATAGAACTGTTCTATTGGGGGCCAGCGATTCCGTTCCGCAAAATACGGAATGTGAATGGGCGTCATATGTATTTTTTGCTGATCTGTTTTCGTGGACGTACGTTCGTGTGTATAAGCCCTTAGGGGATGGTCACACAATGACTTTTACAGTAAAATACTGCCAAAAACCCACCGGTGGAATTGGTGAGGATCGCGAATTTGTGTTTTTAAGCCACAGCCCACCGAGAACGTGCATATCCCTTCATGGCGCGGTTGTGGCTATAAGCCGCTGCTCCGCAATCCTCAGAGCTGCCTCCTATTGAGACGCACACCATGTGATGCTGTACAGCGTAGCTAAAAGCATTATCCCGATGCAATGACGGCCGACAGAGATCATTATATTATGGTGTGCGTCTAATGTACATTCTCTTCGACCCCAGTAATGATAAAGCAATGAAGTATTATATCATCTGTTGCATAGTCTCTGATACATAATGCAGCGATGTGATTTACATGCCGACATTACATCCATTTGTATCTTTTACAAGCAGTCTCTAATGTTCAAAGGAGAACACATCGCTGACAAGATCGTCCTGATAGAACAAATGGTAAATGTTTTCAGATGCCGGCATCAGTGCGATGCTCAGGTTAGTTTGAAGTGTGATAAAAGGGGGTTTTGCAGTGAACTGTTGTGTAAATGTATGTCTAATGACATTAGATGGAGGCAGAGAAGCTTCATTTCACTTGGAGCGACAAAGAACTTGCATAAACGTAACGTCTGAGAAGCACTCACTTTTCTTCTGTCCGCGCTCCATTGGAATGCTGCTACTTACACATGCAGATTGATGTGCCGACCGTAAAAGACTGAAAATGAAAACAAGATGAAGATTCAGTTTAATCTCAGCTATGCGGATAAAATAATCAAGATCTATGATAAAGTGATGGCGCAGAAATAGGCACATGTATTATATCACTGCACATAGACATATAGCTAAACACTCAGTAACAATGAGTATATATGTAATATAATATATGTAAAAATATTATGGTTAAAACATCAGTAGTAATTTCCCACATATTATGCATTCATATATATCAGAATGATATGATTATATATATCTCTAACAAAGTACAGTGCTGGCCATAATTATTCATACCCCTGGCAAATTTTGACTTAAAAAGGACCTTTCACCTGGAAAAACATTGTGAACTAAGTATCATGACTTAGGGGACTTGGTTATAGTAGGCGGAGTCTGCCCTTGTTCTGCTGGGCGTCTCCTCCTCCTAGGCTGTAGCTCTGGCCAATCGCAGAGGTTTTTTCTCCCAGGCTGTGAGCTCTGCGCTGCGATTGGCCAACACTACAGCCTTAGGAGGAGGAGACACCCAGCAGAACAAGGGCAGTCTCCACCTACTATAACCAAATCCCCGAACATACCGGAGGACATAACGGGAGAACGGAGTGGCGCCCAGGGATAATAGTAAGTGCAGTGAGATCCCTGGGCGCCACTCTATATGTCATTATACTTAGTTCACAATGTTTTTCCAGGTGAAAGGTCCTCGTTAAAGTTACTTTTATTCAATCAGCAAGTCATTTTTTGACGGGAAATTATAAAGGTGTCTCCTATTCAGTGTAAAAAGTGTCCAGTCCAAAATTATTCATACCCTTCTCAATAATCAATAGAAAAGCCTTTATTGGCCATTACAGCAATCAAACACTTTCTATAATTGCAGACCAGCTTTTTGCATGTCTCCACTGGTATTTTTGTCCTTTCATCTTTAGCAATGAGCTCCAAATCTTTCAGGTTGGAGGGTCTTCTTGCCATCACCCTGATCTTTAGCTCCCTCCACAGATTCTCAATTGGATTCAAGTCTGGACTCCGGCTGGGCAACTCCAAAACGTTAATGTTATTGTCTGCTAACCATTTCTTCACCACTTTTGCTGTGTATTTTGGGTCATTGTCATGCTGAAATGTCTACTGGTGCCCAAGGCCAAGTTTCTCTGCAAACTGCCTGATGTTGTCAGTGAGAATCCTCATGTATTGCACTTTTTTCATGGTGCCGTTTACTGTGATTAGGTTCCCTGGTCTATTGGCTAAAAAACACCCCTAAAGTATTAGGTTCCCACCACTATGTTTGCCAGTGGGGATGGTGTTCTTTGGGTTGAAGGCTTCTCCTTTTTTACGCCAAATGAAGGAAACATTATTGTGACCAAACAATTCAATTTTTGTTTCATCTGACCATAGCACAGAAGACCAGAAGTCTTCTTCTTTGTCCAGATGAGCTTTTGCAAAGGCCAAGCGAGCTTTTGTGTGCCTTATTACTTGCTGGTTGAATAAAAGTAACTTTAAGTCAAAATTTGCCAGGGGTATAAATAATAATGGGCAGCACTGTATATATATATATATATATATATATATATATATATATTTTTTTATTTATATATATATATTTTTTAAGTAATTACACATTTATTTTGTGCCATATATTTTTTACAATTACAAAAAAATATATATAAATCTAGTCTCTATTTCTGAAAAAGTTTGTAACGGGATTTGAACGCGCAGCTTCTGCATCACAGCCCAGAACTGTTAACCACTACACTATATGGCTGCATAGCCAGTCACTTAAAAAGAATAAAAATATGTATAGGTCTCAGTAGAAGTACAGTGCAGTAGAAGTCTCATATATATATTTTTTTAAGTTAACTGGCTATGCAGCTTTTATTATAGGTTAGTGGTTAAGTGCCTTGCCTTTAATGCAGAAGGTTGTGAGTTTGAATGCCGGCTGAATTAGATTTAAATACACTGGGTGTCCCCAAGCACTGACTCCATATATGGAGATAGCTATGGAGATATGGAGTCAGAGTAGGGACTCCTAAGCCGTGGACTCACACTGAGGGATTCCCTCACTGTACAGCGATCTTCTGCATAGAAATAGAGGCTAAATTAGATTTAAATACACTGACTCGAGCATCGCGCTTGAGCACACGCGGTGTTCGGCCGAGTATGCTCGCTCAACACTTGTAGACACTTGAACACACAGGGTGAAAATTTTGTATATTACAACCATACATAAAAGAAAAACAAAAAATGGATGAAAATATATGAAATATTTATTTATTTCTGCCTTTTTCCTGACTTTGTTTAGAGCATGAAATATTAAAAGTCTGGTTATACTGTAGCTACTTA
Source organism: Bufo gargarizans (assembly GCF_014858855.1). Lineage (NCBI taxonomy): Eukaryota > Metazoa > Chordata > Amphibia > Anura > Bufonidae > Bufo > Bufo gargarizans. The sequence goes on from NC_058083.1 coordinate 154,897,179, forward strand.
CATGATTTGTAACGTTTATTCCTCTGTTGATTATACCCAGATATTAGTTTTTGATTGAGCATCAAAATTGCCTTGTAATGTGGGTGTTAAAGTAACACTCTGGAGAAAATTGTACAGAGTATTGCGTCTATTGCAGCGTTTAAGGGGTGCTACATGACAAAGGGATTAAATAGAGAATTATTTTGTCATGCACCACCCCCTTAACCACTTCAGCCCCGCTAGGTGAAACCCCCTTCATGACCAGAGCACTTTTTACACTTCGGCACTACACTATTTTCACCGTTTATCGCTCGGTCATGCAACTTACCACCCAAATGAATTTTACCTCCTTTTCTTCTCACTAATGGAGCTTTCATTTGGTGGTATTTCATTGCTGCTGGCATTTTTACTTTTTTTGTTATTAATCAAAATGTAACGATTTTTTTGCAAAAAAATGACATTTTTCACTTTCAGCTGTAAAATTTTGCAAAAAAAACGACATCCATATATAAATTTTTCGCCAAATTTATTGTTCTACATGTCTTTGATAAAAAAAAAATGTTTGGGCAAAAAAAAAATGGTTTGGGTAAAAGTTATAGCATTTACAAACTATGGTACAAAAATGTGAATTTCCGCTTTTTGAAACAGCTCTGACTTTCTGAGCACCTGTCATGTTTCCTGAGGTTCTACAATGCCCAGACAGTAGAAAACCCCCACAAATGACCCCATTTCGGAAAGTAGACACCCTAAGGTATTCGCTGATGGGCATAGTGAGTTCATAGAACTTTTTATTTTTTGTCACAATTTAGCGGAAAATGATGATGATTTTATTATTTTTATTTTTTCTTACAAAGTCTCATATTCCACTAACTTGCGACAAAAAATAAAAAATTCTAGGAACTCACCATGCCCCTCACAGAATACCTTGGGGTGTCTTCTTTCCAAAATGGGGTCACTTGTGGGGTAGTTATACTGCCCTTGCAATTTAGGGGCCCAAATGTGTGAGAAGAACTTTGCAATCAAAATGTGTAAAAAATGACCGGTGAAATCCAAAAGGTGCACTTTGGAATATGCGCCCCTTTGCCCACCTTGGCAGCAAAAAAGTGTGACACATCTGGTATCGCCGTACTCAGGAGAAGTTGGGGAATGTGTTTTGGGGTGTCATTTTACATATACCCATGCTGGGTGAGAAAAATATCTTGGTCAAATGCCAACTTTGTATAAAAAAATGGGAAAAGTTGTCTTTTGCCAAGATATTTCTCTCATCCAGCATGGGTATATGTAAAATGGCACCCCAAAACACATTCCCCAACTTCTCCTGAGTACGGCGATACCAGATGTGTCACACTTTTTTGCTGCCAAGGTGGGCAAAGGGACCCATATTCCAAAGTGCACCTTTCGGATTTTGCAGGCCATTTTTTACACATTTTGATTGCAAGGTACTTCTCACACATTTGGGCCCCTAAATTGCCAGGGCAGTATAACTACGCCACAAGTGACCCCATTTTGGAAAGAAGACACCCCAAGGTATTTTGTGAGGGGCATGGCGAGTTCCTAGAATTTTTTATTTTTTGTCACAAGTTAGCGGAAAATGATGATTTTTTTTTTTCTCTTTTTTCCTTACAAAGTCTCATATTCCACTAACTTGCGACAAAAAATAAAAAATTCTAGGAACTCGCCATGCCCCTCACGGAATACCTTGGGGTGTCTTCTTTCCAAAATGGGGTCACTTGTGGCGTAGTTATACTGCCCTGGCAATTTAGGGGCCCAAATGTGTAAGAAGTACCTTGCAATCAAAATGTGTAAAAAATGGCCTGCGAAATCCGAAAGGTGCCCCTTTGCCCACCTTGGCTGCAAAAAAGTGTCACACATGTGGTATCGCCGTACTCAGGAGAAGTTGGGCAATGTGTTTTGGGGGGTCATTTTACATATACCCATGCTGGGTGAGAGAAATATCTTGGCAAAAGACAACTTTTCCCATTTTTTTATACAAAGTTGGCATTTGACCAAGATATTTTTCTCACCCAGCATGGGTATATGTAAAATGACACCCCAAAACACATTCCCCAACTTCTCCTGAGTACGGCGATACCACATGTGTGACACTTTTTTGCAGCCTAGATGCGCAAAGGGGCCCAAATTCCTTTTAGGAGGGCATTTTTAGACATTTGGATCCCAGACTTCTTCTCACACTTTCGGGCCCCTAAAAAGCCAGGGCAGTATAAATACCCCACATGTGACCCCACTTTGGAAAGAAGACACCCCAAGGTATTCAATGAGGGGCCTGGCGAGTTCCTAGAAATTTTTTTTTTTTTGCATAAGTTAGCGGATATTGATTATTTTTTTTGTTTTTTTTCTCACAAAGTCTCACTTTCCGCTAACTTAGGACAAAAATTTCAATCTTTCATGGACTCAATATGCCCCTCACGGAATACCTTGGGGTGTCTTCTTTCCGAAATGGGGTCACATGTGGGGTATTTATACTGCCCTGGCTTTTTAGGGGCCCTAAAGCGTGAGAAGAAGTCTGGAATATAAATGTCTAAAAATGTTTACGCATTTGGATTCCGTGAGGGGTATGGTGCGTCCATGTGAGATTTTATTTTTTGACACAAGTTAGTAGAATATGAGACTTTGTAAGAAAAAACAAAAACAAAAACAAACAAAAAATTTCCGCTAACTTGTGCCCAAAAAAATGTCTGAATGGAGCCTTACCAGGGGGGGGGGGGGGGGGGGTGATCAATGACAGGGGGGTGATCAATGACAGGGGGGTGATCACCCATATAGACTCCCTGATCACCCCCCTGTCATTGATCACCCCCCCTGTAAGGCTCCATTCAGACGTCCGCATGATTTTTTACGGATCCATGGATACATGGATCGGATCCACAGAACGCATGCGGACGTCTGAATGGAGCCTTACAGGGGGGTTATCAATGACAGGGGGTGATCAGGGTAATCAGGGTGATCACCCCCCTGTCACTGATCACCCCCCCTGTAAGGCTCCATTCAGACGTCCGCATGATTTTTTACGGATCCATGGATACATGGATCGGATCCACAGAACGCATGCGGACGTCTGAATGGAGCCTTACAAGGGGGTTATCAATGACAGGGGGTGATCAGGGTGATCAGGGTGATCACCCCCCTGTCACTGATCACCCCCCCTGTAAGGCTCCATTCAGACATCCGCATGATTTTTTACGGATCCATGGATACATGGATCGGATCCACAAAACGCATGCGGACGTCTGAATGGAGCCTTACAGGGGGGTTATCAATGACAGGGGGTGATCAGGGTAATCAGGGTGATCACCCCCCTGTCACTGATCACCCCCCCTGTAAGGCTCCATTCAGACATCCGCATGATTTTTTACGGATCCATGGATACATGGATCGGATCCACAGAACGCATGCGGACGTCTGAATGGAGCCTTACAGGGGGGTTATCAATGACAGGGGGTGATCAGGGTAATCAGGGTGATCACCCCCCTGTCACTGATCACCCCCCCTGTAAGGCTCCATTCAGACATCCGCATGATTTTTTACGGATCCATGGATACATGTATCGGATCCACAGAACGCATGCGGACGTCTGAATGGAGCCTTACAGGGGGGTTATCAATGACAGGGGGTGATCAGGGTAATCAGGGTGATCACCCCCCTGTCACTGATCACCCCCCCTGTAAGGCTCCATTCAGACATCCGCATGATTTTTTACGGATCCATGGATACATGGATCGGATCCACAGAACGCATGCGGACGTCTGAATGGAGCCTTACAGGGGGGTTATCAATGACAGGGGGTGATCAGGGTAATCAGGGTGATCACCCCCCTGTCACTGATCACCCCCCCTGTAAGGCTCCATTCAGACATCCGCATGATTTTTTACGGATCCATGGATACATGTATCGGATCCACAGAACGCATGCGGACGTCTGAATGGAGCCTTACAGGGGGGTTATCAATGACAGGGGGTGATCAGGGTAATCAGGGTGATCACCCCCCTGTCACTGATAACCCCCCTGTAAGGCTCCATTCAGACATCCGCATGATTTTTTACGGATCCATGGATACATGGATCGGATCCACAAAACGCATGCGGACGTCTGAATGGAGCCTTACAGGGGGGTTATCAATGACAGGGGGGTGATCAGGGAGTGTATATGGGTGATCACCCGCCTGTCATTGATCACCCCCTGTAAGGCTCCATTCAGACGTCCGCATGTGTTTTGCGGATCCGATCCATGTATCCATGGATCCGCAAAAAGCATGCGGACGTCTGAATGGAGCCTTACAGGGGAGTGATCAATGACAGGGGGGTGATCAATGACAGGGGGTGATCAGGGAGTGTATATGGGTGATCACCCGCCTGTCATTGATCACCCCCCTGTAAGGCTCCATTCAGACGTCCGTATGCTTTTTGCGGATCCGATCCATGTATCCGTGGATCCGTAAAAATCATACGGACGTCTGAACGGAGCCTGACAGGGGGGTGATCAATGACAGGGCGGTGATCAATGACAGGGGGGTGATCAGGGAGTTTATATGGGGTGATCATGGGTGATCAGGGGTTTATAAGGGGTTAATAAGTGACGGGGGGGGGGGTGTAGTGTAGTGTAGTGTAGTGTGGTGTTTGGTGCGACTGTACTGACCTACCTGAGTCCTCTGGTGGTCGATCCTAACAAAAGGGACCACCAGAGGACCAGGTAGGAGGTATATTAGACGCTGTTATGAAAACAGCGTCTAATATACCTGTTAGGGGTTAAAAAATTCGGATCTCCAGCCTGCCAGCGAGCGATCGCCGCTGGCAGGCTGGAGATCCACTCGCTTACCTTCCGTTCCTGTGAGCGCGCGCGCCTGTGTGCGCGCGTTCACAGGAAATCTCGCGTCTCGCGAGATGACGCATATATGCGTGACTGTGCGCCAGCCTGCCACCTCCGGAACGCACATGTGCGTTAGGCGGTCCGGAGGTGGTTAAGCTCTGATCCAGGCAGGGGCAGATTGGCCATAGACCTTACAGGGAAATTTCCTGAGGGGCCAATGCCCAGGGGGTCACCTGAGCCCTCCTCATGGCTGGCCAGTGAAAGTTTTTGTGCTGCTGGCAGTATTTTGTGATGGACTGTGGTATTTCACTCTGTTAGGATGGTATAATATGCCACAATATGGAATTGCTGGCCTGCCTACTTGTGTTGACCCTGCCTTCCTTCAGTTTGGACCTGACTACAAAATAAGGCCACTTTTAGTATTTTTTCCAGGGCCACTTTAAGTTGGCAGTCTGTCCCTCGAGCCAGGCATGTATCAGCTCTGTGCACATTGTTCCTTTAGCGCTTATATTACAAAGCAATTTCCCAACTCAATCCAAAATGTATATGGGTATATTTAAGGGCCGCTTCACACGAGCAGATGCCGTGCGTGGCATCCGCTCCGTGAAAGAGTGCCAAGACCCGCTGCAGACTGCAGAGGCACGGAGCAGTAACATGACTGTTAATGCTCCGTGCCTCTCTGTGATCTCTTTACTACGAAATCACAGTTGTCACTGTGGTTTCGAAGTAAAGAGATCACAGAGAGGCACGGAGCATTAACAGTCATGTTACTGCTCCGTGCCTCTGCAGTCTGCAGCGGGTCTTGGCACTCTTTCACGGAGCGGATGCCACGCACGGCATCCGCTCGTGTGAAGCGGCCCTTAACTAGCACTAATATTTAGCTACAACCACGCTCAATTCATATTTCAGTGTAAGCACCAAGTTCTCTACGCCTTGTGGTTGCATGTTAGTCATTATGGACTGTTTTCTATAAAGTAAATTACATTTTAGGTTTAGTAATCCTTTAAGCAATAACAACCCTCTAAATAATACAAAGCATGCACAAATAACATGGAAGGGTTGCATCTACACAAGGTACATATTATCGTAGTTCCCTCCACCCAGAATGATCAGAATGATAGAAGTCTGCGTGTTTTGTGTTTTCCATCAGATATTTAGGTTTTCAGAATGGCCAAGCTACATTGAAGAGAACAGTAAAATTGTCAATCACAAGGAGAAAGATCTAAAGCTTTTAGAACTTTCCATGAAAAGATTTTTTTTCATAACATTTTCATTTTCCTTCTCTTGAAGTTTATGTCAGTTTGGGCCATTTAGGACAACTTTACTGGGTGGCACAGTCATAAACTAGAGAACAAAGGGAAGTGTAATGACAACCGTTCACGTCTCTCATTCATCTGGAAGAGTATGGTTTGGGTTCCTTCTTGGAATCTGTCCATCTCTTTGGAAAAACCCCTCTAAAGTACTGTCATGGTCTTAAAAGATTTCCAATATTAAAGTAGCTTCATCAGGTTGATTGCTAGTTGGTTAGAAAAGTAATCATGTTGTTCCCCCGTCTACATCTGCTATTGATGATATAGATTGCTTTACTTATGCATTAAAGTCAGATGACATTGCTTCTTTTTAGAAGCTGATTATCCTGTGGACGTTCCATTGTTACTAAAAAATCTAAAGGAAAATGCACAGTGTTTCAAGGATACAATCCTACAGATTAAAATTCATTATTAATGTGCATTTAAGTGGCCTCTACCTTTCATGTTCTGAGGTGATAAGGTGATAGAAGATTATCATAGTACACTTTATAGATGGAAAAATATATTCTGATAAAATTATTAGAAGTTTCAAAAGTTACCCAGTCATTCTGTGCCCATATTCTTTAGCTCTTTAAATTTCCCGGGTGACTTCTTAAATGCTGAATATTATTTTTATAAGGGTATATATATATATATATATATATATACTAGCAGAAGGATCTGGCTTCGCACGGGTATATTTCATATATTTCATTTAATGTTTGTGTGTGTCGTTAAAAGATATCGACAGTATCCCCCATAACAGTGACCTCTACAGCACGACGCCCCATTAACAGTTAACTCCACAGCCCCCACCCCTTTAAACTGACCCCCCCCCCACAGTGCCCCACCTCCTAAGGCCTCTTTCACACTACAGTATGTTGCATTCAGTGTTTTGCGTTCCGTTTTTCACGGATCCGTTGTTCCGTTTTTTGCTTCCGTTGTGGTTCCGTTTCCGTTCCGTTGTTCCGTTCCGTTTTTCCGTATGGCAAATACAGTATACAGTAATTTCATATTAAAAATTGGGCTGGGCATAACATTTTCAATTGATGGTTCCGCAAAAAACGGAACGGATACGGAAGACATACGGATGCATTTCCGTATGTGTTCCGTTTTTTTTGCGGCCCCATTGACTTGAATGGAGCCACGGACTGTGATTCTCGGCCAAATATAGGACATGTTCTATCTTTTCAACGGAACGGAAAAACGGAAATACGGAAACGGAATGCATACGGAACACATTCCGTTTTTTTGCGGAACCATTGAAATGAATGGTTCCGTATACGGACCGTATACGGAACGCAAAAAACGGACCGTATACGGAACGCAAAAAACTGTAGTGTGAAAGAGGCCTTAAAATGGGATATCCACAGCAGCCCATCCTCTTAAATTTGACATTCACAACAGCCCGCCCCTTTAACAGTGACCTCTGCAGTGCCCGGCCCTTTAACAGTGACCTCCAGGGCAGCCTGCCCCCTTAACAGTAACATCCACAGTAAACACCCCTTTAACAGTGACCTACGCAGTGCCTGCCCCTTTAACAGTGAGCTCCACAGCAGCTGCCCCTTTAATAGTGGTCCCTGTCCCATTAACAGTGACCTCCACAGCGCCCTGCCCGTTTAAGGATAGGGCTACACGATGACATGTCACGGGACATTTTGCTGCACCAATGACGTGCAACAATTTTTATAATGATAGGCTATGGTGTCGCACTGCGACATGCGACATGCGACATGCTGCAACTGTGACACGACAGTCGCAAAAAATCCATCCAAGATGCATTTTTCTGTGACTCGCATCACAGTCGCAGCATGTCGCAGTACAACACCATAGACTATCATTATAAAAATTGTCACGCAACATCAATGTCGCAGTGTAGTTGTGCCCTATGTGTCGTGCGAGTTATTGTCGCGCGACACATGTCGTTGTGTAGCCCTGGGTTGTTATGGAAACCTGGAGTAAAACTGTGTGTATGTGGAGACTAAGGGCCTGCGAGCTTCTATTGGCTGATAAGGGACACGTGACCATGTGTATGGCAGTTGGGATATGAAGAGAAAGACTTGCAGGCTTGTATTGGGTCATGCAGGTCATTTTTTGGGAATATCTCAGGAACGGTACGTCCTAAAGAGCTGAGATCTGGTATAAAAACTTCCTGGACACCAGATGCACCTGTGTGCCAAATTTGGTGAAGATCGGTCCAGTTGTTTGGTCGCGCATTAAAAACAGACAGACATACGTCTGGACAGACAGACAGAAACTCATTTTTATAATATAAGAAATATATACAGGGCTGATTAGTTGGAGATGCCTATCCTGCCTCCCTTGCCTTCCTCTGAGTGAATGACAGCTGGCTACATAATGCTTTGGAGGGTGGGGGACCTTAAAAAGAAAAACTATGGCGGGAGGGGGGGGGGGGCACCATATTGCTTGCCCAGGGGCCTCCATCACCATTAATCCAGCCTGGCTGTATAATTTTGTCTCGACCCCAGAGCAAATTGTGTAACAGATTCTGTAACTCCTCCCATTATAATACTGGTGTTGGTTTCAGGTGGAAGTGCTAGGCTCACATGTGACCTGGGCTCTGATGTGACTGCTGCCTCTGCACCCCCTATAGGTACAGCCATGTTTATTCCCTTCTCCTCTCAGTATCCACAGTATATTAAAGGGAATGATGAAATGATGATTTTATTTGTAATCCGCCTCAGACCGCAATATTAAGAGTTTAAACTGTTCTCGCTTTATCAAGCTGATGTGTTGCATGGAGTAGCCTTTGGGCAGTGTAATATATTTCCTTCCAGTTTATTCTATATGGTACATTTTAAATTATTAAAATGTTAAATATTATTATTGTAGAAATAAATTCACATTTGCATCATTTTTCCGTTGTTCGGCTCCATTGTTGGCTGCAGTGCCAGATCGATCATTAACAGCGCTACTGTATATGCTATGCTATTTTGTCCAGAATAGAATCTGCTCTGAAAGTTCTTGACTCGTTACCGATTCTCCATCTTTACATTTCAAAAACCAAATCTTTTGTGTTTTTCCATTACGATAGCCATATGAATTTTTTTTGATGGGGCAAGTTGCATTTTTAATTCCAAATATTTTAGGGGTGAGGGCAGGAAAAAACAAACCGATTCTGCCATATATTTTAGTTTTTTGGGGGGTCTTAATTCACATAATAACTATGTTCTGTGGGTCAGTACGATCACACTAATGCTAAATTTATATAGTTTTTAATGGCTTTTCTTCTATTTTCTTATATTTTTTGTGTCACTGCAGTCAAACCTGCGGCTCTAACATATGTGTTTTTCTGCTGACTTTGAGGACTTGTTTTCTGTGTGAAGAGTTGTGATTTTCACTGGCGTCATTTTAAAGTACATATAACTTTTTAATTGCCCACTCACTTTTCCACCAATATTACAAAACGAATGCAAAAAAGTCACACAATGTTGCGCAATCGCTTAAAGGGTTTATCCAAGGCCTAGAATTCCCTCCCCCCTTTAGCCCGGGCCCCTCACACAGACAGTACTTACCTCACTCCCCGGCACCTGTGTTGCTTCTGATGCCAGCACGGCCACCGTTGCACATCTCCTCACCGCATGGATGAAATCTTACGGCGTCGGGGGGGAAGGGGGTCAGCCAATAGCAAACGCAGGAGGCTCGTTCCTACCGCGGCTGCCCCCCCCCCCCCAACGCCCGATGTTTTCATCCGCGTGACGTGGTGATGCAGCGGCGGTCGTGCGGGCATCAGAAGCATCGCGGGTGCTGGGGAGCGAGGTAAGTACTATCTGTGTGAGGGGCCCAGTGATATGGGGGAGTATTATAGGCGTTGGATAACCCCTTTAAATTTTGCATCGGCGAGTGCAAAAAGTCGCAAGAGCCCTATTTTAGCGACTTTTTGACACCATAATTCTGAATGAGTGAAGGTATGTGATAAATCAGGGCCTCTGTGTATTATCAGCCGCTGGGTGTAAACGTAGAATGCTTTCGCTCGCTGACAGCAAGCAGATGTCTTGAAAGCAGTATATGAGAAAGTTGTATAACTTTTTATTAACCTTAACTTTTTATAAAACTGGACAACTCCAACAGGACATTTGGGTAATAAAATCCACAAAACAACATAATGGCAAGCATAAGGGGCCGCGCCGCGCCACACATGGGAACACTGTTATGAGTAATATTTGCCCTTTTCATTTTCATAAGCTCATTACCGGAGCATGTGGTTTCATTCCTTTTATTCATAACGTGCGGAATGAAATAAAATATCGCACACTTGGTACGTGACAAATGAAAATGAACACCTACATGTGTCCGGGTGCCGCGTCCATTACTTACAGCCTTTGTCATACCTAGATCTTGTAGGCCGTCCAAACAGGACAGAGTAGGTAGCAATTTGTGGCTTCAGATCAATAGCGGGGTCATTTATGGCTGACTCTGATACACTGGCCATCAGGTATCTGTGAGATTGCGCTCTCCGGCTGTATAGCTGTCCTTCTCTTCCAGCTCTTGATGGCTTCAGGCTCTGGAGTGAGGGCTGACCTGACAGCTGCTCGTCCTAGGGGAGTCATAGAGGAAACACATGATGGCTTCCTACTTGTCTGCTTTTAGAACATTCATCTAAAACATGGACAATAAAAGTGATATTTCTGTTGTCACAAAGGGGAAAAGAAAGCTAAAACCTATACCTCACAGGCCTCATGCCGCACGGCATATCCACAAAAACGATTAAGGCATGTTATAGAAAGTACATCTGTTTTACATGAGAAATGTATTTAGATGGTAATCCAGATATCTCTGTGTAAAGTTCTGCCTTTTTCTGCTGTCTGCATCAATTGCCTTTAACTGACTATTTCATTTACAACTGAAAAAAAAAAATAACGGCAAAAAAATAAAATAAAATGATTAAAAAAAAGACATTTAGAAAATGTTTGACAAAAGGACGCACAAACCACAGGCACAAAGAAACAAGACAATATACGTGACATATGTATTGTAACCACAGAAACATAGAGAGAAAAAAATATTTTTCCGTGTTTGGGAAATGGCTGAAGTTCAGCCAATTAAAAAGGAAAATGCCAGCTTATGAATCATACGTTGAAAAGGAGACTTGTAGCTTTATTTGAAGGCTAACCAATAACAATAATCACTTATTTATGAAAAATGTTATTCTAGGTAAAAATGACCATTCATCGTCTCCGAGAAAATCAGAGATAATTGAAAGAATCTTTGTAGTCTCTATTAATGCCATTTGTATATATGCCACTAGTTATAAAATGACATTGAAAGCTGATGCTGTTCTCAACAACACCACGGTTTCCCAGTTTTATGTACTTTTTAATTTCCTCTGTGGAAAATCTGTTCTTCATAAAAGTACTGCTAGGGAAAATGTGGAAAAACTTGATTCATTCCATATTTACATTCCTGCTAGTACCTGGAAAGCAACCAATTACAATCGTACGCCAGGCGACGAATGGTATCGGAGAGCATCTTCCTATAGGCACCTTACCCTGATGATGTCAGCACGTAAATATACCTATCTGCTAGATCCTAGGTACTCAACCTGTGGTACGTGTGCTCCAGGAGGTGCTGCCCTGTTCCAGGGGGCACTTACATTGTCCTCTTGCTTTTTAAAAGGGTTAACCCATGATTAATGTGAAAAATGAAAATCAAAATCAGACATCATATAGAACATGACAATCTCTTTCTAACAAAGCTAGAACCAGCCCTGTACCTCACATGGATCCAGAGATCTCCCCATTCATTGTTCTGCTAGATTTATATAAAGCTGACAGCTCAAGGGGAGTGTCTTCTCTGCTGCAGTTAAGGGGGCGTGTCTCAGCTCTACCTATCACAGCTCAGGAGACAGGTGAAGGATGAAACTGAGCATGTGCGGCCATCTCAGTTAGACGGAAACAGATAACGAAAAAAAACAAAGCAGGTGGCGCTATACAGATACATTTTATTGAATAACTCTGTAGCTCTACTAAATCTTTAATTACATACAATTACAAAAGTATTCAGATTCAGGTGCTGGTTATGAAACTGTAGAATATTCTTCATGGGACAACCCCTTTATAGGCATTACAGTGTTTGTTCATCACCTTGTTTTTTTTTTTTTATGAAATTTGTTTAAATAGGGGGCACTTGGCTTGAGGACATTAAAACAAAGCATTGGGGCACATTTACTAATACTGTACAATTTTTAGACAATGTAAACATAGACCAGACAGTGGCTGGTGCTGGATGATAAATCTGGTGCACCTTTAGACTGACTAGTCTAACTTTACACCACCTATTCGATGTCATACTTTACACCAGAATTATACAACCACATTTTTGACGCACATTGTAGCATCTCAAACCAAATATTTTAGGCCACACCCATTTTCCACTAAGCCACACCCCTTGCTGGACAAGTTGGAAAAAAGCGTTTAAAACACTTAATAAATGTGGTTCCAAAGCATGTATTTCCGTTAGTAGGCACATTCCCCCATGGCGTTAGATTATATGTGAAGTAAATATAGGATTGCTAAGAGTTGTCCAGAGGCACAACATGACCATTGCCTTTATGCCTGACACATATACAGAGGGAGGCAGCTACCTCATGATGTGCAGCAGTCACAGCGTTCTGAAAAACTACAGTTCCATGATCACTTAAAGGGGTTGTGTTCCTTCAGCAAATGGCATTTATTATGTAAAGAAAGTTAATACAAGGCCCTTACTAATGTATAGTGATTGTCCATATTGTTTTCTTTGCTGGCTGGATTCATTTTTTCATAACATTATACACTGCTCATTTCCATAGTTACGACCACCCTGCAATCCAGCAGTGGTGGCCGTGCTTGCACACTATAGGAAAAAACACAAGCCTATGTAAACTCCCACAGTCTTGGCCACCAGAGAGGTCGGCGCTTTTTTCTATAGTGTGCAGGCACGGCCACCACTGATCAATTGCAGGGTGATCGTCAGGCGTCATGCACATGGCCGTGTGCACCACGCATCACAGATGCGGACCTATTTACTTGAATGGGTCTGCAATTCCGGAGATGCGGAACGGAGTCACGGAACGGAACACCGGAAGCACTACGGAGTGCTTCCCTGGTGTTTCTTTCCATTGTTACGCACCGCAAATAAATATGACATGTCATATTTTCTTGCGGACAGACCATGGACCCATTCAAGTTACATGGGTCTGACCCGCCGCACGGATGTTGCCCGTGCTTTGGGGACCGCGATTGCAGTCCCCAATGCACGGAACAGCCGCACAACAGCTGTGTGCATGAGGCCTAACTCATAACCATGGAAACGAGCAGTGTATAATGTGATGGAAAAATGATTCCAGCCAGCAAAGTAGGCAACATGAACAATCACAATACATTAGTAAGTGCCTGATAGTAACTTTCTCTACATGATAAATGCCATTTGTTGAAGTGAGACAATCCCTTGAAGCGCTCTTCCTTTCAGTTGATTAAGGTATCTTTGCTAATGGAAGCTAGTTGGTAATTTACTTTTATATTATAGGAACGATTGTCATGTATTTGGAGACTCTGAACAAGCCCTTTGAAGGATCTCTACAGACAAAATGAATGCTATTTTATACCTAGTGTACAGCTTGGGGAGCACCAAATGAAAGAAGCCATGCCCCACCTCTCAGGCCTTGAATTAGGCATATGCAATGTATACATTTTCCCTGCAGTGTTCCTTTAAGAATTTAAAGGGGTTGTGCCATCATCATATAGCTGATCGGTGGGGGTCTGACTCCCAGCGCCCCTGCCATTCAGCTGTTTGAAGAGGCGGCTGCTTACTCTTCGTTGGCGCAGTCTAATTACAAGTGCTCGTCCCATTTGAGTGAATAGAACAAGCACTTGTAATGACACTGCACCGCCGAGACTTCAGAGGCGATGTGCAGTGTAATCCTGAAGAGTAAGTAGCGCTCACAGCTGATGGTGCCAGGAGTCGGACCCTCACTGATCAGATGTTGATGACCTATCCTGAGCATACTGTAGGTCATCAATAAATTAATTTATCCCTCAACTACCACCAGCCACGTCTACTGGGGGCCACAGCAGAAAGGAAACGCCCCCATGGTGTGATAGAGAGGGAGATGCAGCAAAAACAAAATTTCACTGAGCTTTCAGCCTGAAGAGATTCAAGCAAATCAATTAGAGCAATAAGTGGGCATGTCGCTGGATCCATATGAGGTACATGGCTGATTCTAGCTTTGTTAGAAGTAGGTTGTCATGTATAATATGATGTTCGAATTTCATTTTTACATCAGTTATGGCATAACCCCTTCAATATAAAAAGGAAAAATGATTATCTAAAGCTGATCATCTAAGATCATTGAGTGAATAAGGGTACACGGCACAGCCTGGCCACGGGATCCACATGCAGATTACTAATTGGTAGGCTGCTTCTCTACTTTCTGTTATAATGTATACACATGATCACATTAGAGGGGTTATGCAAACCCTATAATGCCCCCTATAATGCGCGGGCCCTTTACACAGGTTGTACTTACCTTTCTTCCCAGCACCAACGACGCTGCTGATGCCCATGCGGCCGCCGCATTTGGGCAGATCAAAACATCTGGCGACGGGGTGGTGGTGGGGGGGGATGTGAGCCAATTGCAGGCCGCAATGGGAGCGAGCCTCCCTAGCATCACCTGCAATGCTAGGGAGGGTCGTCCCGGTCATGGCCTGTTATTGGCTGCCTCACCCCGTCGCCGGATGTTGTAATCCCCGCAAAGGGGAGATGCGGCGGTGAGGGCATCAGAATTAACACCAGTGCCAGGGAGTAGGGTAAGTATGACTAGTATGATGGGCCCGGGCATTAGAGGGGGCATTATAGGGGTCGGATAACCTCTTTAAGTTAAATTAAACCAAAGTAGTATTTGTTGGCAGCATGTAACCTGGCGATAAGGGATTGACTAAGTCCCTTATAATTAAATAATGTCATTATGCATTTTGAAAACACTGCATTTGAGTAATTTGTGACTAAAGGTCTATGGGTCCTCTCTGGTCATTGCCTCCCAGTACAGCTCTAAGGCCTTAATGGTCAGTTCACCCCAGCATATGATATATTTTGTCATATACTAAAAGACTCTGCTCTCTCAGGCACTGTAGAAGTGGTGATTAAAACCAATTTCTCTTACTCAAGGTCCTCTTACACTATTGTCACTCTGTTTCTCAGAGATACATTTGTATGTTTTCTCAATTATTTTATTAGGATGTATGACAGTTATCAGTGATTAATTTGGTAAATCAGTGGTCCTACTATGTCGAATAGAAGTGACAAGACCTTCACTTATCTTTTCATTCTTTCAAATAAAAAATTTTAGGCAAATATTTGTACAATAATAATTATAATTTTTCAAAACCTTTGCTCCTGAGATGTTTATTTTAGTAAATACTTTTTCATCGAATAACAATTCTGGAATATGTTTTCTTACAACTCTGTGTTGTGCCATTCCTCTGTTATTTCTCCTAGAAATGTTTGAATAAATTGTCAGCTGGGTATTACAAGTTAGGAGTGAGTCCCTACACAATCTGACATTCAGCCATTCCAGAATGGTATTGCCCAGTTGTAAATGTATTAATCAATTATTCAGGAGAAATATTAGAATTATTTTACAAGGCATCGCCAGGACCAGATGGCATACACCCCCGTCTCCTAAAAGAATTAAGTAATGTCATAGCCAAACCCTTATTTCTGATATTTAAGGACTCTATACTGACAGGGAGTGTTCCACAGGATTGGTGCATAGCAAATGTGGTGCCAATATTCAAAAAGGGTCCAAAAACAGAGCCTGGAAACTATAGGCCGGTAAGTTTAACATCTGTCGTGGGTAAACTGTTTGAAGTTTTTTTTAAGAGATGCTATCTTGGAGTACCTCAATGAAAATAAGCAAATAACTCCATAATCAGCATGGCTTCATGAGGGATCGGTCATGTCAAACTAATTTAATCAGTTTCTGTGAGGAGGTAAGTTCTAGACTTGACAGCAGCGAATCAATGGATGTCGTATATCTGGACTTCTCCAAAGCATTTGGCACTGTACCACATAAATGGTTAGTATATAAAATGAGAATGCTTGGACTGGGAGAAAATGTCTGTATGTGGGTAAGAAACTGGCTCAGTAATTAACACGGAAGAGGACAGTATACGGCTGCAGATGTATCTGGATAGATTGGAGGCTTGGCAGAGAAGTGGCAGATGAGGGTTAACACTGACAAATGTAAGGTTATGCACATGGGAAGGAATAATGCAAGTCACCCGTACATACTAATTGGTAAAACACTGGGTAACACTGATATGGAAAAGGACCTAGGAATTTAAGTGAACAGCAAACTAAGCTGTAGAAACCAGTGTAAGGCAGCTGCTGCCAAGGCCAGTAAGATAATAAGTTACTTCAAAAGGGGCATAGATGCTACATACTGTGTACAGTACTGGGCTCCTGTGAACAAGGCAGACATAGCAGAGCTGGAGAGAGTTCAGAGGAGGGGAACTAAAGTGATAACTGGAATGGATGGACTACAGTACCCTGAAAGATGATCAAAATAAGGGTTATTCACTTTAGAAAAAAGACGACTGAGGGGAGGTCTAATTACTATGTATAAATATACCAGGGGTCAGTACAGAGATCTCTCCCATCATCTATTTATCCCCAGGACTGTGACAAGGGGACATCCTCTACACAAACATAGAAGAGGATTCTTTACGGTAAGAGCAGTGAGACTATGGAACTTTCTGTCTGAGGAGGTGGTGATGGTGAGTTCACAAAAAAAGTTTAAGAGGGGCCTGGATGTATTTCTGGAGTGTAATCATATTGCTGTGCTGTGCCTCTTTTTCTCCTCCACACATAGAGTTGTGTGTTTCTTCCAAACAACTCAACTTTGGTTTCATCTGTCCACAAAGTATTTTGCCAGTACTGCTGCGGAACATCCAGATGCTCTGTGCAAACTGTAAACAGTGCAGCACTGTTTTTTTGGACAGCAGTGGCTTCCTTTGTAATATCCTCTCATGAAATTCATTCTTGTTTAAACTTTTACGTATCGTAGATTCGCTAACAGGGATGTTAGCATATGCCAGAGACTTTTGTAAGTTTTTAGCTGACACTCTAGGATTTTTCTTCACCTCATTAAGCAGTCTGCACTGTGCTCTTGCAGTCATCTTTACAGGACAGCCACTCCTCAATTCTTAATCGTAGGTCTTCTGAGAGCTCTTTTGTGCGAGGCATCATTCACATCAGGCAATGCTTCTTGTGAAAAGCAAACCCAGAACTGGTGTGTGTTTTTTATAGTGCAGGGCAGCTGTAACCAACACCTTCAATCTCAGCTCAGCTGACACCTCACTCCTATTAGCTCTTTGAGATGTCATTAGTCTAGGGTTCACATACTTTTTCCACCTATACTGTGAATGTTTACATGGTGTGTTCAATAAAAACATGGTGACATTTATTCTTTGTGTGTTATTAGTTTAAGCAGACTGTCTATTGTTGTGACTTAGATGAAGATCAGATCACATTTTATGACCAATTTGTGCATAAATCCATATCATTCCAAAGGGTTCACATACTTTTTCTTGCAACTGTACATATTAGAAAATTTAGAAGTGATATTTTGTATCATAAGACATTGCAAAAAAAAAAAATTACAAGAAGAATTACAGCCATACTGGTTGTCACTAGAGATGAGCGAATCTCTTGAAATTTGATTTAATGCTATCTGCATCTTCTAGAGTGTTCCATTTGTCCTGAAGTCATCTATGACACTATGACCTCCTAGGACTCTTATTTTTTTCTTTCTAGTCTCTCCCTTTTTTTAGATTTTTTAAATGAATTTACTCTCTCCCTCTCAAAAATGCGACCAAATAAAGTCACCCAAAAATTTGTATTTGTATGCATGTCTAATTTACAACAAAATTTGGGTGAATTCGATTGCAAATGATTTGTTCATCACTAGTAGGGTTGAACGAACCAGAACTGCAAAGTTTGGGTTCGGACCGAAATTTGCGAGTTCGGGTACCCGAACCTGGACTTTTTCTTAAGACAGAATGCTAAATAAAATGGCCATTGTGGGGTTAAAGGGAACCTGTCACCGGTATTTTGTGTATAAAGCTGAGGACATGGGTTGCTAGATGGCCGCTAGCACATCCGCAATACCCAGTCCCCATAGCTCTGTGTGCTTTTATTGTGTAAAAAAACGATTTGATACATATGCAAATTAATCTGAGATGAGTCCTGTCCCTGACTCATCTGACGTACAGGACACATCTAAGGTTAATTTGCATATGTATCAAATCGTTTTTTTACACAATAAAAGAACACAAAGCTATGGGGACTGGGTATTGCGGATGTGCTAGCGGCCATCTAGCAACCCATGTCTTCAGCTCTATACCCAAAATCCGTTTGACAGGTTCCCTTTAAAAAGAATCAAAAGAAAATATCACCTCATCCAGTTGACCTGCAAAAAGACCTGCAATGACGTCACTACACTCACCACGTGGTGAGCGTGGTGATGTCATCGCAGGTCCTGCTGAATCAAGATAGAAGGACGTGCGGGGATGTCACTGCGCTCAACATGTGGTGAGCGCAGTGACGTCATCACAGGTCCTGCAGAAAAAAGAAAGAAGAGGATACCGGCTGCGCGATAAAGTGGATGAGGTGAGTTTTTTATTATTTTTAACCCCTCAATGGACATTTTATTTAGAATTCTGTCTTAAGAATGCTATTATTTTCCGTTATCACCATGTTATAACTGATTATAATAAAGTAAAGTTCAGGTCTTCGGGTTCGGGTCAAGTTCGGGTCCCAATCCCAAACTTTAACCTGAAGTTCAGCCAAACCCAGCAAAACTAAACTTCCACGGGTTCGCTCATCCTATCAATATGTTAAAGGCTATGTACATCTTTGGGGGCATTTTTTTTTATTACAGTGTACTTATTTTGAGCTAAAATCTATTTTTTTAATGGACTTTATTAAAAATATGGAATCCTACGGAGCTGAGATGCTGTAGTAGCAGTAGCTAATTTGATGGTCTTCTTATCACTGCTCTCTCACATTATAAACACTCATTATAGCTAAGTTCTTACCTTGCAGATAAAAATGTAGCTTAAATAAGTGTTTATGACCTCTTAGTAGTTTGGAGATAAGGTTTATTAGATGACCAGCACAAAGTAAAAGTGAAAGTACCAGTCACACAGTTAGAAAAACTGTTAACCTTTTATGACAGAACAGCTCAATATTTTGAATAAAGGCCAATTGAAAAGATGATTTTTAGCCAAAAATTATCAAAATACAATCATAAACAAAAATGTCCTCAAAAGGTGTACATAGCCTTAAATGATTAAAGGGGTTTTCTGGTTGCAGCAAGTTATCCCATATGCACAGGATACTGAATAACTATTAGATCAGTGAGGGGCCTATCTCAAGAACTCTATACCCCGTAACAAGAACTCCATACCCTATAACAAGAACTCCGTACCCTGCAGAGCCCTGGAAATGAATGGTAAGGCAGGTCGAGCATGCGCCTTGCTGTTCCATTAATCTCTATGTGAGTTTTGGAGATAGCTGAGTACAATCACTCGGCTATTTCTGGAACTCCATAAGTGATGAATGGAGCAGCAGTTTGTATGCTCAACCTACTACCCTGTTCATTTCGAGGGTCCTCGTGGGTTATGGGGTCGCTGTTATGATCAGTGCGGGTCCTGTGGGTAGGATCCCCACCAATCTAATACATATCCCCTATCCTGTGGAAAGGAGATAACCTGTCCCTAGCGGAACACCCCTTTAAGTATGATGACAATCTATCAGACATCATTCTTAAAAGCTAATTTTAAATGAATGCGCTTCGCGTTGTCACTTTTGACTAAAACTAACCGCTGCAACAAAAGCAAAAAAGCTAACATGTCTGTAAAAAGTAATAAAGTAAAGTAAGAAGACACAATTGCAAACTTATATCTTCCTAATATGTGAATTTATGTTCTTTGTTGAGAGAAACTCCATTTCAGCCAAGCACATTTTCTTAAATAGTCTGTGAAGGAATAGCAGGCCCACAGAAGCCAGCAAACAGTAATTTGTACATGAAAACTAATTATATTCGTATGCCACTTGCATTACTGTGCTATAGTGTTTTTTTTTTACTATAATTGTTAAAATATGTTCCCAGTGTGTTACATGTCACAGATAGATAATACCCTGTATTCTAACATATAACGACCAAACTGAAAGACATCATGTAAATTACTTCTGACATTATGATAGAATTGTTTCTTGAAAACACTTTGGGTGCATGTTGCCAAAGACTCTCATCATCCTAGGTTTCCTCCTAGAACTTTATTAAGAGGAAATGATGAAACATGGTCGGTAGTGGAGTAAGTATAGACAAAGAGATCCTTTGGATCACTTGGCGAAAGATTCAATAATGAGTCAATCACAGCAAGAAACACCACATAAAACCACAGAATTATGTGCTGTGCACAGGTCCCAGTGAGTCTGAAAAGCCTGCTCATAGCATGCCATTGTACTGAACTAAGTGTGAGAAGTCTGAGCTTCTGCTGATAAAAACACATTGCTGTTGTATTTCAATTATTATTAGTCTTCATGGAAAAAGCCTCTAGAATGTCTTTATGGATGGTTATAGCCAGGGCCGGCTCCAGGTTCATGTAGGCCCTTGGGCGATAAAGCCTCAGTGGGCCCTCCTGTGCTAAGGCCCCTTGCAGACGAGCGTTCCTCCCGCAGCTCCCGTCCTGACCTCCCAGCACTGACGGGATTCACATAGCATTACATTTATTTATGATGCTATGTAACCCATACAGTCCTGGAATGTATTAGATGACACTAACAGCATTATGCCAGTGTTATCCAATACATTCCAGAACTTTAAGGGTCAAATCAATCAAAATAATGCTATGTGACCTCCGGCAGGGCTGGGAGGTCAGGCCGGGTGCTGCGATGTGGACTCGCTGCGGGAGGAACGCTAGTCTGCAAGGGCCCTAAGGGCTCTTTCACATGAGCAGATGCCGTGCGGTTAATCCGCTACCTGAAAGAGTGCCAAGCCCCGTCCCGAACAGCAGAGACACGGAGCATTAACATGATTGATAATGCTCTTTGCCTCTCTGTGATCTTTTTGCTACAAAATCATAGTGACAACTTTATCTCACTGTGATTTTGTAGTAAAAATGTTACAGAGAGGCACGGAGCGTTATCAGTCATGTTAATGCTCCGTGTCTCTGCTGTCCGGAGCGGGGCTTGGCACTCTTTCACACAGCGGATTACCCGCATGGCATCCGCTTGTATGAAAGAGCCCTTAGGCCTCATGCACACGGCCGTTGTGCATCCATTGCGGTCCCCAATGCACGGGCAAAGTCCTTGCAGCCGCCGGGACGGATCCGGACCCATTCAACTTGAATGGGTCCATTAACCGTCCACCCCCGCAAAAAAATTGAATAAGTTCTATTTTATTGGGGTGCGGAGGCACGGACAGAAACACCACAGAAGCAATCCATAGTGCTTCCATGGGGTTCCGATCCATGCGTTTGTTCTGCATCTCTGTGATTGCGGACCCATTCAAGTGAATGGGTCCGCATCTGTGATGCGGAGTGCACATGGGTCGGTGCCCGTGTATTGCGTTGCGGACCTGCCGTATGCGGGCCTCAATACAGCCATGGGCAGTGGGCACACAACGGCCGTGTGCATGAGGCCTAAAACATAAACTCCTATAAGAAAATAATAATCAATAATACACTTTATTGGCAAAAATTCATAAGAGGAAAATTTCCTCTTATGAGTTTTTGCCAATAAACTGTATAATTGATTTCATGCGTTCTGGTATTTTCTTATAGGAGATTATATTGTGTTTTGGCATGTGTGCTGCTGAGCAAAGCAACCTCTATTCAATCATTTGCTCGTTTGAGCCTTTATTTTGGTGTACACTGACACTGTAGATAGCCCCAGGTGGCAGGCAGGCCCCCATGTAACATACCACATGAACTGGTCTTGGTCTGTCTGTTGTAGTACCTGAATTCTAAATTTAAAACGAGTCCAGAAGCATTCAGCTTGAGCTTCAGCCAGGTTTCCTCTGGGCTCGGCAGTCGGCTTGGCCAGGCTTTCTCTGGGCTCGGCTACGCGTCCTGTCTGAATCTTCTGCAGCTCAGCTGAGACGAGTCCTGCTGCTGGCTGAGGGCCGGCTTACACTGTACAGTCTGTGCCTGTGCGCTGTGGAAAATGTACTCCCGCCGTACGGCGCACAGACGCTCTGCCTGGAGTCAAATCGTGTGAGAGAGGGGCCGGGCGCTGCGCAGCATGAACTATCTACTAACTGAAGAAAGTAAAAATGTTAAAGGGGCCGCGCCGCGGAAACGAGTGGGCCCCCTAACTTACAGTGGGCCCCGGCAATTGCCCGTGTATGCCGGGTTCTGACGCCGGCCCTGGTTATAGCTAATCATTGAAACTCATATGTTCTTCTGTTCGAGAAAATCTAACGCCCATGGACAGAGACATTGTATGCATACGGGTGGACTGGCCATAAACCGCACAGGGAAGTTTCCCGGTGGGCCAATGCCAATAGGGCTACTCGAGCCCTCCCCACTGCCACTGGCTGCTTACATACTACTGACGGAACTATAGAGGTCATTATTAGAGGAAGTCCAGGCAGCATGCTGAAGGTAAGTCTGCCTTGGTGTTGTGGCCCACATCTCACCTCCTAAGCCCCCTGCTCTATATACATATTAGAGACGGTTGGAAGAGGACACGTGGTAGCTATTGATGGCCACCACAGAGGGACAGCTTCTGGGATGATATTCTGTGCTGCACTATGGTAGTACAGACCCTGCCAACTTGTATGAACCTATCTACTTGTGTTGCCTTACCTTCTGTCAATTTGGACCCACCTACAATATTGGGGCCACTTTAAAAAAAAAATCCAGGTCCACTTTAAGTTCCCAGTCCGCCCTTGAATATATCAAAATGAATCAAAATCAAATCCTTCATGTAACTATTGGTTGTAAAAGAAGAAGGATCAATGGATGCAGTGCAGCATTTTCCGCACATTTTTACCAGTCCATGTTGATACAGTTCTGTATAGCCGTCTCCCATTGCTACTTTTGTGGTAACCTCAAAGCCACATTGTCCTGGCTTCAACTTTCACTAATTTAGAAGAAATACATGTAAAGCACTGAGAGAATATTATGGGTTCAGCTCTTTCTTTGGATCAGACTGCATTTTTGATCTATACACACTGAACACTGCCTGAAAAGAGGAGGAACAGAATATGAGGAAGACAATGTGATCGTTAGAATGATCCCAGATGTTGGGGACACCACTTCTAACTTGTAGGTGTGCATGATGTGCATATAATCAAGCACGCAAGCAGCATTCAATACCCATAGGCAAATATAAGCAGTAGGAGAAATTAAACTGAAGACATTAATACAGGAGATTTATCAAAACTGGTGTAAAGTAGAACTGGCTTAGGTGCCCATAGCAACCAATCAGATTCCACCTTTCATTTTCCAAAGGAGCTCTGAACAATGAAAGGTGATCCGATTGGTTGCTATGGAGAACTAAGCCAGTGTTCCTTTACAAACTGCAAAAATAAAAAAGGGTGTCAGTCAGCACATCCCAATGCACAGGTGCATGTTGCTATGGCTGAAAACACAAAGTAAAAAATACGAAGCAACAGCTCTCTGCAAACCAAATAAAGTGCAAAAAAGTATTCTAATACTAATGCTATGCTTGTTATGTAAATTAGAGATGCTTGGCAAATACATTTTGTACAAAATTATTTGGGCCCATCCACCACACGTCAAGTGTGGCTGACACTTCAGTCGTGCACTTCTGACCAGCCTGTCTGCCCCATAGGCTGATTTTAATTAGTGTGAGTATATAGCTTGGCCTGCTCTCCCTCACTCACTGAAAGCCATTTAACACCAGGAGAGATATAGGGTGGACTCTCATTGCTTTCGTTGGTAGCCATCTGGCACTAGGAGAGGTGTGGAATGGGCTCGGCATGCATGTTGGTACCTGCATTCCCTGGATTCAATGGAGGGCATTTTGGCACCAAAAATGACAAAAATCAAAGGGGGCCCAGCATGCATGTGGAACCTCCCTGAATTTTATGGTAGCTGACATGGCACCTAACAGGTTTAATTTAGTGTTAGGTTCCCGTCTTACAGAGATCACCTTGACGTGTGGTAGACGGGCCCAAATAATTTTGTACAAAATGTTTTTGCCAAGCATCTCTAATTTACAAAATAAGCATAGCATTAGAATACTTTTTTGCACTTTATTTGGATTTTCTAGTACCACCAACAGCTTAGCTTTTGTTCACATCATCTAGAGACTTACTTCCAATGTCGCCGAGTTACTTACCTTTGACTAAACTTGGATTTTTACACTTTTTCTGACTTGCTTGAAAAGGAGGAGGGACTTTGTGGAAACAGGTGGGACATTGTTCGAAAGGAGGCATGGCCTTATGCCTCATTCACACGTCAGTATTTGGTCAGTGATTTCCATTGGTGATTTTGAGCCCAAACCAGGTGCAGCTCTAAACACTGAACAGGTTTAGATCATTCTATTATACCTCATCTCTGTGGAGGCTCCAATCCTGGTTTTGGTTCACATTCACTGGAAATCACTGACCAAAACATTGACATGTGAATGAGGCTTAAGATGTGCTGCTTTGTGCCACAATTGTGCACCACAATTCTGGCATAAAATACTGTCTCAAAGTCAGCAACTTGGTATAGACCTAGTGTAAAATGTCTATTCCTGCATCAGATTTATCATCCAGCCTGAGCCCCTGTGGTAAATCGGTGCAGGTCTAGTCAGGCGGTCTAAGCTTATACCATCTATAGGATTAGTAAATCTGGGCCAGTGTTTCAGGTTTGCCCTGAGTGGGCCCTCAATGATACAGCAGCCAGTTATATTCTACTGCAGAGTTTCTCAATTTTCCTAAGGGTCGATTCACACATCCGCAACAGTTTTGCGGTCCTCAAATTGTGGATCCGCAAAACACGGACATTGGCCATGGTGCGTTCCGCATTTTAGCGGACCGCACTTGGTCGGCACTATGATGGAAATGCCTTTTCTTGTCCGTGGCTGCGGACAAGAATAGGACATGTTCTATTTTTTTGCGGGGCCACGGAACGGAAGTGCAGATGCGGAATCCACATGGTGTGCTGTCCCCATCTTTTGCTGCCCCATTGAAAATAAATGAGTCTGCACCCGTTCCGCAAAATTGCGGAACGGATGCGGACTCATTTTGCGGACGTGTGAATGGACCTTTAACCAAGAAACCCTACTGTAATAAATGACATAAAAAAAAACTATTATGAGCAATACAGTTTTAAGCCATTATATTTTTATATATTTTAAATCATTTTAATTATTCTGTGTGTTTACTTAAGACTCAAGGTGTGAATTCTCCACAAATCTCTGTACTCAGTGACCATCACGTAATCGCACAGGTCTGATACACGTTGTGGTTATCACGCTGGACGTTCATTTTACATTAGTGCAGGCGCTCGGCTATCATGTAACTTACTGATAAGTGCTCTGTCTCTATCCCGACCAGTGTGGGAAGGGAGACAAGATAGGGATATGATGGGAAGGCTGGAATTTTCTTTAATTGACAGGTCAGAGTGTTCATGGGAACAGCAGAACGTAATGCAGTCTCCTGATAGTCAAGGCACTGGTGAACTGTATATGGAAAAAGCTCATGATAATGGGCAATGTATTATTTCCTTAGAAAAACAGTGCATGGAAATATCCGAAGATGCTTTATCTGAATTGAGGGCTAACATAGCAGTGAACAAATTTCTGAAAAAATCTCCCTCTTTCGCTCCAGTCACATTTCTGAAATTTAGAATTGATTCAATCAGTAGCAATCTGCCAGTAAGAAATTCACGGATGTTAGTAAATATAGTATACGCCATCATATTTCAGTCCAAAAAATGTCAAGTAGAGACATGCTAATGTGTATTTACTGCAGTGAAATGGCCAGTGTACAGTAACAGATTGGCTTGAAATCCATTGGCAGCTATGGATCACTGGATAGCGAAATATTTCACGTACTTTCTAGAATATGCTTAATGTTTCAATTCAACACAATTTTCAATATATCTGTTTGCTTTCAGTGACTGGGTGCATTATTACTTACAACCAGGTCCTGTAAACCCAATTAGGCTTAAAGATTTCTACAGCTAAGCGTTTGCTTTATATCCATAAAGTGTAAAGAATTTATAATGGTTCACTAATTTTACAATCCATTAACTTGACACCAACTGAGTCTAAAGTACATCTATAGGGGGTTCTATGGTTTCTCGTTATTGATGACTTATCCAGGGCCATCTTTAACAAGGGGCAAAAGGGGCAGCTGCCCCGGGCCCAGTTGCTCCTGGGGGGCCCAAGGCAGCTGCCTCTTGAACCCTGCTGGCCACTGCCCCGAGTATCAGGCTACACAGGGGGAGCTGCTATGCCATGCCTGCCTGCCGGCACTCCAGGCAGCGTACTGTGAGAGCTGTGATGTTTTAGGACCTTAGATGACATTATCACCATGTGACCAGTAACCTAGCAATATTACTGGTCACATGGCTATGAGGTCATCACAGGTCCTGTCTACCAGGAGTGTTGCTGCAGGAGAAGTTTCCCATAATTGTGGAGCTTTTTGAGAAGATTACATCAGGAAAAGGTGACAGGGGCTGTAATGCTAATATACTGTAAGCTACTGTATGGTGGGGTGCTATACTACTCTACTGTATACTATGAGGGTGCTGTATACTGTATATTGTGGGGTGCTTTATACTGTGGGGTGCTGTATACTGTGGGGTACTGTATACTGTGAGGTGCGGTATTCTGTATAGTTTGGGGTGCTGTATACCGTGAGGTGCTGTATATTGTGGAGTGCTATACTGATGTACTGTATAGTGTGGGGGGCTATATAGTGTATAGTTTGGGGTGCTGTATACCGTGAGGTGCTGTATACTGTGGGTGCTGTATATTGTGGGGTGATATACTGCTGTATAGTGTGGGGTGCTGTATAGTGTATAGTTTGGGGTGCTGTATACTGTGAGGTGTGGTATTCTGTATTTTTTGGGGTGCTGTATACCGTGAGGTGCTGTATACTGTGGGTGCTGTATATTGTGGAGTGCTATACTGCTGTACTGTATAGTGTGGGGGGCTGTATAGTGTGGGGTGCTGTATAGTGTATAGTTTGGGGTGCTGTATACTGTGAGGTGCTGTATATTGTGGGGTGCTATACTGCTCTACTGTATACTGTGAGGTGTTGTATACTGTATAGTGTGGGGTGCTATACTGCATAGTGTGGGGTGCTGTATACTATAGGGTGCTACACTGCATACTGTGGGTTTCTGTATACTATAGGGTGCTATACTGCATACTCTGGGGTGCACTGTATCGCTAGGGTGAACCGAGCCCGGTCTCCTTCCTGCAGAGCGGTGCCCACTTCTAGCCTGAACCCAGCTGCCTAGAGCACTGATCCTGAGCCGCTGGAGTCTTCAGAACTGGAAGTATTTACAGTCATTCACTGTACTCTACCAGATGTGTGGATTTTTTGTGTGTGTGTTGTGGTGGAGGCCGTGATTGCATGCTAGGGTGTGGGAAGGCGGGATCCAGGGGGCCCAAGTAAATTTTTGCCCAGGGTCCAATCAATATTAAAGACAACCCTGGACTTATCGTAAGGATTGGTTGAGTTCCGACACCTAGCACCTCCACCGATTAGCTACTTTAAGCTGCCGTCGGCACTGAAGTGGAGCCAGAAACAGTGGAGCGTCCACTGCACAAGTGGTGCTTCTCCGCCTACCTCACAATTTTCCCAAAAAGGTAGTTGAAGAGGGCGGCGGTAGGGACAGCAGCACCGCCACATTTATCATCTTCTATGCCAATTCTCTAGTGTAGAGGAACACTGAAATCTACGCCAGCGCACCTGAATATCATAGCTGCTGAGCTTTGATAAATCTCCCTCTAAGGGCCCATTCACATGACTGCAGTTCTGCTGCGCCCATGTTGCAGACCACAAACCACAGATCTACAAAAAAAACTTGGGCACTGGCTGAGTGAATTTTGCATCGCAGTGCAGAGCCATTGACTTCAATGGGACCACGATCCGCAAGAATTGAAGGCGAAAGGTAGGACATACTCTATCTTTTGTGGCGCAAAGGCATGGACCTGGATGCCCGCAGAAGCCCTTCCATGGGCTTCCTGGTATGTGACCCTACATTGCAAAAGATAGAACATGCCCTATCTTTTGCCGTATCTTGCGTATAGCAGACCCATTGAAGTCGATGGTTCCGCAATGGCCAGTGCCCATCATTTGAGGTCTGCAACACGGCAACATTATGGTTGTGCAAATGGGCCGTTAGTGTTTTTTTGTTTTGTTCTCAGGTATGCCGCTCATCCATCTCCAAATCTTCAATATTCATAATGTTGGTATCTGCATCCCTTGCAATGGAGGCCATTTTGGCACAAAAAATTGAAAAAGGCAGAGTGGATCCAACATGCATGTGGGTCCAACACTCCCTGAATTTTATGGCGGTCATTATGGCGCATAACAGGTAGTATTTAGTGTTAGGACCCGTCTAACAGAGATCGCCTTGACGTTCGGCAGACGGGCTTAGATGGTTTTGTACAAAATGCATTGTCCAAGCATCTCGCTTTTATAAATAAGCGTAGTATTAGCACAATAATTTCTGTAAGCATTGTTGTACTTTGTCTGATTTGCAGAGTGCTGCTGCATTGTCTCTTTCTTTCCTCTAGGTCTTTGCCATGGCAGCGTGCACCTGCGCACTGGGAGGTGCTGACTGACCCCCTTTTTTTGCACAATATTCATAAGCAACATTCCAACACAACCTAAACCACACAGCCCTGTGCTCAGTAAAGTGAGTGCCATGCGGGTTCCTCCTAAGCCCCTGTGTATGCGCTGCAGACTATATATCTTTTCATAACTACTCTGATAAATAATGCACTCAGTATTGTTAATGGCGTCAGCATATGTCAAGATAACAGCCTTCCTAAAAAGGATGACTCCACAAATGTATTGTGCCAAGAGCAATTAGTGCAGGACATAAACCGCTGGCCTGAGGTTGTCATACACATCACATTACATGCGGTTAAAATCATATCTAGATAACCTTACCTTTAACAGAATCTGAACTGACATCATATATTCATGGGAATCGCACATTCTCCTTTTATCACCTCTACACAATGGCTGATGTCAACCCGGGTGGCCCAACAAAAATGTCACGAAACCTTTATCTACCGGCTTATTTATAGCAGAAGGACCTGAGGAGAGGCTTGCGAATAATATTATTTCTCCGCTGCAGATGCAAAATTCTTTATATTTCAATTAAATCCGATTAAAGCAATCAAAGGGTTAACCGCCGCCCTGCAACTAACAGTCCCAGAATGCTCTATCGGCGAGGGGCTGGTAGGACATGTAGTCCACAGCAGCTTGAGAGCCACAGGTTGTCTGTGCAGTCATGAATATGTAGAATATCTTGATTTCAATTATTTTGAGGGCGGCACTGTCTCCCATTGTATATTTAATTGGAATTCGTTTTCCAGGCCTGGTTTCAACACAATGACAAATCTTTCATGTTCACGCGGAGCTTGTAAGAACTACTGTGTATACTTATTTTAATTTCTCCAAATTACTTGCTGTCTTCCAGTGACCTGCTCCTCAGAGACGGCTCTTTCATGTATTTTTTAGAAGCCGAGAATGCACACAGAGCTCCTGACACTACAAGGAGGCTGTAAGAGCAGCGATATTCGCATCCCTAATACAGCATAACCTGCATATCAATTGCTGTTAATTTTGTTTGTATCATTTTCGTCTTTGTAGTTGCCAGGAGCAAGGAGGCTTCTCGAAAGTAATCGTAAAATTGCTCGCTACAGGGTTATTAGCAAACTATTGATTTATGTCATAGAGGAACATTCAGCAACCCGGGCGTGTGAGTCGGTGGAAGAGTAAACATGGATCCTTGACATAGAGTTTCCGCTCCAGGCAAAAATCCCTATTAATGACAATAGGGAGTTTTGGACAAAGGCGCAGATCAAGAATCGCGGTCGCTTGTAGAATATGCCCCTTAATTAAATAAGGGACAGCATTTACCTTATTTAACATATACAGTAAACATCGTCGCTGGCATGTGCTAATGTGATGTGTTTAATGAGCCGTCAGCGCTTTCTCTCAGCGGACTCAGCTGTCAAGTCATGGAAATTGGGCTTACTGCATAAAACACTGCCACTTGCCAATCTCCCACTGGTCTTTAAAGGAATGCCTTCACTTTAACTTCACCTTGATCTCGTATAAAAGGGAATCTTGTGATATTCACAAATATGTTATTAAAACTCTATAAAACATGACAGAATCAGAAACATGTGGAAATGTATTTATCTGAGGCTGGCACTGGCAAAGATGACTTCCAGACGTCACTGGCTAATACTGTCGGTACTGTCTGAGGCTGGAAACACACAAGCAGTTTTTGATGCAGATTAACCCCCTCCCTCTGTACGTATTTTAGGACTTAGTGACCAAGCAATTTTAGTTTCCAAGAACTATAACTATTTTATTTTCTCTCTCGATGCAGTCGTATGAGGACTTGTTTTTTGCGGGACAAGTCGTCGTTTTTAATGGCGCCATTTTGGGGTGCATATAACTTACTGGTTAACTTTTATTAACTCTTTCTGGGGAGGGAAGAACAACAATACTGCCACTAAGTTTTTATGTTTTTATACATTTTGCAATGTTCGCTTTGCAGCATAATCAATGCTTAAGTCAATAGCATAAGCATCCTACCAGAGAGCTCAAGTAGGCTGTTCTCTGCTGGAACAGCCTGATGGAATACTGTTTTTTTCCCTCCAAATTTTTGCATAGGTAGGAAGTCATAACGCCTCTCAGTATCAGCTGGCTGTGCATTAACCCTTTCCACAGTGCAGTGCAGCTATAGTGTCATAACGGTGCAAATGAACAGGATATATTACAATACACATAAAAAGCAGTTCAACATAATGAAATAGAATACGTGCACACAACAGTATCAATCACAGTGGAAATTAACCCTTCAAAGTGCAATAAAGTACAGCAATAATGGCAAATGTCCATAGTCCAAAGTACCCTTGCTCCAGGGCACTACATATGAGGTACAGTATATGATGGACATATGCTGGTATATCAGGGAAATACATATACAGCTATTAGCTAGCTAGCATCATTTATTTAAATGGTCACTAACATTTCGCACAACTATACATAAATCAATTATACAAGTTACTGTGAGAAACTTTGTAAATATCTTATCAGAAAAAAATGCCTTGTTTTTGGCCTCTATGACACTGGACTAGGGTTGGCAAGATAATTTTTATCAAGCGTTCATAGGAACGCTTGTTAGCGATGATCTGCCTGTGTAAAAGTGCCTCTGATTACCCAATGAACGAGTTAACGCAACTTTTAGTCAGGCACAAAAATCGTTGTTTGCCGGCAGCAGATTGTGCTGTCTAATCACACTCTGCTGCCAGCAAATAATAATCCTGTATGGAGACAATCAATGGCATTAGTGATCATTCCTCCTGTGAGGGATACCACCCCTCGACACCCGCTTGACGTCAGACGTCAACTACGTAGAAAACAAATTATTCTGTTACGTTGCCTGGATGAATAGCCGCAGCAGGTCAAAGGTGATGTGGGTGCAATTCACACTCAGTTCAAGAGTTTTGGTAGACCACGAGTGTGTCAACTACGTAGAGCCAGCAAGATATGGTATGGTCACTGGTTACCAAGGCGTGACGTTACGCCCTCCTGGAGGAATGGATAAGGTCAGTCTTGGTACAGTTTTCACAGACTACTGTCCACACGGGCACAGAGAGGAAAGAAGCTGAGAGAGCCTTTTCACTGCCCCAGTGAATCAGCCCGTTTTCAGCCCGGGAAGACTGCCACCAGTTGCTTGTTTGATATAAGCCTGGTCTGCTAACAGGATTATATAGGGCAAGAAACCAACCCGCGGTAGCGTATTACTAGGCCGAAACACGGACATGGGGATTCGAGATCGAGATACCAGACAGCACAAGATTAAATTATATATTTACTCGCCTTAATGGCTCACTAGACAATACACTATACATACAAGGAATATATACAGTGGTCTGAGGTTACAAATACAGGTGGTATGGTACAAACATGATTAAACAGAGCAAAAGTCAGTTTACCAGCTATATGAGTCCTTTGGGTTGTGATGAGTTCTTAGCTGTATTCACATCGGAGGCAGTGATGTCAGCCGGTTGCAGGTCCCTCTAAACACATGACACGATGTGACCCCCTTTCAGAGAAAAGACATGCCCGCTTGCTGGCACAAGCCTTTTAACCTGTAGCCGGCCCCTCCCGGCCTCTGGGAGGGGTCCACCCCCCATCTGCTGGGCTGGCACCACATGAACCACAAAAAAGATTAGGGCTCATGGCTCCAGACCAGAATGTTGCAGGGAGGTGGTTCTGGGACCAATGGGTCTGCCTGGGTTCCAGCTACCAGTAGAGTCCAAGCATGGTACCGTTATTTGGTTTCTGTTGGGACATATGTATATCTCCCTTCCCTAGCCTCCCACCACCAGACTATGACCACGGGCCTGTTCGTCGTGGCCACAGGGACACAAATGTGTATCTGGTTTATGTATGTAATGCACGGGCGATTCAGAATTCCTTATGAACTGCCGATTCCAACCTGTCTGATAATCTCAGTGAAGTGGTGATTGGCTTAGACCTCATGCTGAGAGATTCTTCCTGTTACATCAGCTTAGTTCCTGGCTGACTGGAGCATGTGTGAATTTGTAAACAAGTGGCTTGCTTGAAGCCAGGACCTCTGTGGAGTTCACTACCTCTGCTATCTGACAAGCAGAGGGTTGAATTGAGAACTTATTTTGCATGTACACTGACCAAGGTGAATTAAATGAAAATCATGGCTGCCATTAAATGATAATCTATATTCCTCACACCTCGCTATACTGTGGAGGAGATTACTGCATGTAATTGCAGCAGTCTCTATCACTGATGAGGAGGCAAAACTCTTTCTTCCCGGCAATCATAAGGCCCATCTGTCAGTTTAATACAGCCCTTAGAGAAATGACTTTTCTGAACTGTATGAGAAATCTTGGTAAGACACTGCTCACTGTAGAATAAGATTACATCATCCCATACAAGTCTATGGAGAGATGAGGAAGGGGAGTGAGCAAGAGTGGAGTGACACAGAACTCTGATTAACTACTTCTTGGTAACCAATTCGCGTACTACATGTGTAAACTATTAACTGTTAATAGTTGACACAGAACTCCACCAGAGACACCAAAGAGAACTAGAAGGTTCCAACCCAGCCCAAGTGCTTTATTCACAACCGTACAGGTCATTACTTTTCTGTAATGTCCTCCATGATCAGTGAGTGAGAGAAAGTTAGGAAGCAGATTCTCCTCTACTTTTTGTGTGCAGTGGATAGGAGATAGTTTCCAACTACCATCTCTGGGAGAAATGGAAACTGAAGATCTAGCATAGAGTGGAGAAAACTGGCAAAAAAAATACCAGATATAAGTCATATAATGGACAGAAATACTGTGATTTCTCATAAACACACAATGTACTATTGATTAATGCAAAATGTGATAAAAGGTTAGTTACACTTTAAGAATGGGTTTGTTCTTATAATAGTAGGGCAGACCTCCTCCCTTACTTTTTAATTAGCAGAATACAGACCTTCATTCCCAGCATTCTGTAGTCTGCTACATATAGTAAAGGAAACACAGAGGGGGAGATTTATTAATCAACATGAACCAAAATTCTGGTATAATTTGTATTTAGCCTACATTAGTAAATCTGCCTCATGCCGTGCCATGCCATAAGACGATCCAGCAAATTTACTAATCCTAAAAATGGCGTAAATTTAGACTGGCTTTGTAGATCTGCACCAGGTTTATTACATTGGCTCAGGCTGAGTGATAAAGTGATAAAGTTGGCGCATGGCTAGACTCTTTTCTCTAACTTATGCCATGTATTGTTTGGCTCTCAGAAGGAAAACAGATAAAAAAAATGTAATTTTATTTGTAAAGTTATAGTTATAGCGGTTTGACCAGCATGTGCAGAAAATCACACAAAGTGACTGGTCATTAAGTGCACAAATACATGCAAATATTTAAGGGTTAATATATTGTCATAGAGTGGTCCTTTTGTAGATAACTAATACTCCGATATTTAAATATTATATTATGAGGCTAACCAGATTATGATAATGTCAAGGGCAACTTATCTTAAAGGGGTTGTCTCACTTCAGTAAGTGGCATTTATCATGTAGAGAAAGTTAATACAACTTACTAATATATTGTTTTTGTTCATATTGCTTCTTTTGCTGGCTGGATTCATTTTTTGATGGACTGCAGGGTTGTCTGTAACCATGGAAATGAGCAGTGTATAATGTGATGGAAAAAAGAATCCAGCCAGCAAAGTAGGCAATATGGACAATCACAATACATTAGTGCCTTGTATTAACTTTCTCTACATGATAAATGCAACTTACTGATGTGAGACAACCCCTTTAATGCATTTCGGAGCGAGGGAAGAATCCAAGATGGGCAATTATATAGAGAATGTTGGATGACATTACTATTAGATCGTCCTGAAAATGTCATTATTGGCAGTTGCGTGAAGGTAATGACATTACTACGATAAATGTATAGTGATATTTTTCTTTCACCAGTTACTGTTGTATTTGATATGTTCTCACCTCAGAGGAAAATGCATATGTCAGTTTTCAAGATAAAGCTGCCATTAATGGACACATCAAATATGGAGATAAATGCCACTTAATCCTGCCAGACTGTGACTGAGAAGTGGTGTTTGGTCTCAATTTAAACTTGGCCATGGCAGTATGGCAGGCTGTGTTCTTTTTTTCTTTTTACTGCTGACATTACTTCTAAGTATAGTCTTTAAAGTGGATCTGTCATCTCTAACAAAACCACATTTGTGATTTTAAGACATGAAATAAGGATTTATCTAGGTGTCTGCTCTCTTCTGTAGACCCATTCCTCCCCCTCAAGGAGTAGAATCCTTTTTCTTCCCAGTGAATTATCTCCCTTTGAATTACTTAGAATACTTCAACAACTGGGAAGAAATTATTGGATAAAATAGCTAAGACTCCAGAGTGGATGAATTCTCACACACATAATCTCAAGTTTAAAAAATGGCAGCAGAGTGCCATGGCATAAAATTACTATTGTAATTCACATAAATGTTTAAATGTATGTCTACACTAGAAGTGAAATAGCTTAACAATTCGGTGGTGATTTACTTCGTAATATACACTGCCTGTCCCAAAAAAAAAGGGCACACTCTAATATTTCATTGGACCGCCTTTAGCTTTGATTACGGCACGCATTCTCTGTGGCATTGTTTCAGTAAGCTTCTGCAATATCACAAGATTTATTTCATCCAGTGTTGCATTAACTTTTCACCAAGGTCTTGCACTGATGATGGTCTGACTTCTGTGCAAAGCCTTCTCCAGCACATCCCAAAGATTCCCAATGGGGTTAAGGTCTGGACTCTGTGGTGGCCAATCCATGTGTGAAAGTGATGTCTCATGCTCCCTGAACCACTCTTCCACAATTTGAGCCTGATGAATCCAACCATTGTCATCTTGGAATATGCTCGTGCCATCAGGGAATAACCTGGTCATTCAGTATGTTCAGATGACCTCATTCTTGGAGAACATACTGTTGCTGAACCTAGAACAGACCAACTGCAGCAACCCCAGATCATAGCACTGCCCCCACAGGCTTGTACAGTAGGCACTAGGCATGATGGGCGCATTACCTCATCTGCCTCTCTTCTTACCCTGATGCGCCCATCACTCTGGGACAGGGTAAATCAGGACTCATCAGACCACATGACCTTTTTCCATTGCTCCAGAGTCCAATCTTTATGCTCCCTAGCAAATTGAAGCCTTTTTTTCTAGTTTGCCTAACTGATTAGTGGTTTTCTTACGGCTACACAGCTGTTCAGTCCCAATCCCTTGAGTTCCCTTCTCATTGTGCATGTTGAAATGGTCTTACTTTCACTACTAAACATAGCCCTGAGTTCTACTGTTGTTTTTCTTCGATTTGATTTCACCAAACGTTTAAGTGATCATTCAGGGTTTTTTTTTCCTGCCACATTTCTTCCTCAAATACGATGGGTCCCCACTATCCTTCCAGTTTTTAATAATGCGTTGGACAGTTCTTAACCCGATTTTAGTAGTTTCTGCAATCTCCTTAGATGTTTTCTCTGCTTGATGCATGCCAATGATTTGACCCTTCTCAAACAGACTAACATCTTTTCCACGACCACGAGATGTGTCTTTCGACATGGTTGTTTAAGAAATGAGAAGCAACTCATTGCAACAGTTGGGATTAAATAACTTATTGCCAGCTGAAAGATCATCGCCCATGCAGTAATTATCCAATAGGAGGCTCATAACTATTTGCTTAGTTATATCCTGGTGGCAACTTTTTTTTTAGACAGGCAGTGTATCTTTATAATGACTGGCACTCTTTTTTAATGGTATAAAAGCACCAAATGCTCTGAAGCTGCAACTAGAGGGATAGTTGGAGCCAACTGCATACAAACTTAGTATTGAGATTCATGTATAAACAGTATGCAGCAAGCTCCCATGCTCCCTCTAGTGGACACTGCAGGCAGCAGAATCTTATCTTTTAAATCTATGGAGCAGATTTGGAGCTCTGTATTAGATCACCTCTACTACTGCTATAAAGATATGTTAAGATTTAAAAAAAAGCATGGTGACATTTACTTTTAAAGTGACCATCCGGTTCAAGAACAAAACAAAAAACACATTAATTAGTAAATGAGTAAAACACTTGCCCGATGACCTCCTTTTTATCTCTTGGCTGCACATAGCCGCAAATTCCCGGGCTAATGTAATCCAAGATGGCCGCACCTCTTCTCAGACTGCCTGAAGCACACTGGGCATTTGGTAGCCTAAGACATTTCATGCTGTCTTTGGATAGGGCAGCACTGCTCACATGAATAGTGCTGGCCAATCCAATAGCAGGGCTGGACAACTAGCAAGTGTCTTGGGCTACTGATACACACTATGCATCAGACAGTCTGAGAAGTGGTGTGGCCATTTTAGATGGCAGAGGAGGAACCTGGAAATTTATGGATGGAAAAGAGGGCACCAGGTAAGTGTAATTCCTAGTTATGCCTAGGGATTTTTTTTTTTCGTGAACCCGAGGGTTGCTTTAAGTTCCAAATGCAAATTATTATGTGTACATTATCACTATGTCTATAAAAATAGATATATTCTTTCATTTTGATATCAATAAATAAATGTAGTAAAATAATATACAAATTGTAAAAACATGCTATAGTAAAAAAGAAAAGAAACCTAATTTAAAGGTATGCAAAAATCAGATAAAATAAAAAATCCAGTCAAAAGTTTAAACAAAATCTAAATAATAAAATAAGGCAAAACACAGATCAATCACAATTCTATGATATTCTGCTGATTAATATTTATTAACTAATTTTTCATCTCCAAGTAAGCAAGGGTTAAGTAGAATCCCATGACTGAATTAAAGCTATAGAAATTTCCTTCATCAGATCAGTGTAATATACAATCATCGTCATCAGTTCCTCCAACCTCTATCACATTCAAATGAGAAGAGATGGAAAGATGAGATGAGACACATGATCTTTAACCGCTGTATGTAATTGCTATGTTTCTGTAACCATCCAGCATTCTTTACATGGACCCCTGTAAGACCTTTCCTGACCTTTATTCTGTAGTTACATCACTAACTCTTTTTGATGTGTAGGTTTCTTAAAGAAGGCCCATAAAGTGATTGGGAGAAAATAAAAACCAGCCGAAGAAGTTGAAGATGATTGAATTAGACACTGCATTTCCGTATCATTTGTGGGTGGCGAGTAACTCTAGATTATGCATTTCAACATTTGTCCCATTCAGGAAGTTTATGCTGTGGTGATTGCAAAAGACTGAAAACACATTTTCTACCTGAACTATCATAAATATTAGATAACCATTTATCTTAGTCTGCATAATTGCATCTTTCAGCAGCGCATCAGAATGCATCCTTCACATGATGCAGAAGTTTGTGTAATATGTACTAAGACAATTATTTAATGAGTAATATCACCTAATACAGGACTCATATCCTTATGCCCTGTGTCAGAAGACTACTAAATTGTTAGTTATTTAAATTCCAAGACAATGGAATGGCAGGCAATGCTTAGAAATGGTGGTTCATGGTTTACAATATATACTTTGAACCAGTGTCAAAGTTTTTTATATGAACATAGGCTAATTGAGGTGCTGTACATTGAATATACTGTATGTACCGTATTTTTCGCCCTATAACACTACTAACTTCTTGGCAGTCAGGAGGCCGGGCGCTCGCTCGCAGCATAGCTCGCTACGTCACGCGCCTGCTCCGCCCACTTTATGAATGAAGCAGGTGGCGCAGGTGCATGACGTAGTGAGCTACGCAGCGAGCGAGCGCCCGGCCTCCTGACTGCCAAGAAGTTAGTAGTAAGTAGTACAGCGCTGGATTTAAGATGATTTGAATACTTTAACAATAACCACAAGTTAGATATGAATATACTACAGTGAGCGGGGCCCAGTGTAGTAGCATACAGTGACTGCACCAGGCCCCGCTATCATTACAGAACCAGAAGCCGGCCCCCCATTCACTACACAGGGACACTGTTATGGGGGATCTGTGGACGACACATTAGATAAGCTGCTATATATGTGTCATCCACAGATGCCCCCATAACAGTGCCATCCACAGATGCCCCCATAACAGTGTCATCCACAGATGCCCCCATAACATTGCCATCCACAGCTCCTCCATTATAGTGTCATCCACCTTTTGGTTCAAAATATATTTTTTCTTATTTTCCTCCACAGAAACCTTAGTGTGTCTTATGGGCCGGTGCGTCTTATAGGGCGAAAAATACAGTGTGTAGTGCAGTAAGTCTACTCTGTTATGTGCCACTTGTGCAGAGGTGGGACCCACCTTGCTCAGGGGCCCACCGGGGGATTCACCTGTACACCTGTGGGCCAGTCTGAGCCTGCTTTGAACTACTGTGATACAAAAATGTCAGGTCTTTTAACACAGGTTAAGGATCAGGGCAATTATTGGTTAGGAAAGTTTGTATGCTTATTCCCAATACTTGTTTCATGTAAATGGTACCTCTAACCAGATGAATGAGAAAATGTTTGTTCATCTGTTGATCATGATGGGGCCCATAAAATTATTGTTTGCTAATGGCAAATGGTAAGCAGGGATTTGAACCTGTATGAGTAACAATCGCTTGTCCCCATACAGAAGGGATGATTGCTGATTCTAAATGCAGCTTCCCCTTGTATCAGAAACCTTAGTTTATTGCCGCTAATCATCTGTACATTGACCTTTGTAAAAAGGACTATACAGATGAGGACAAGCCTTGACCACCTTCATCAGGACAGCCTGATCTGCCTGCTCTAAAGCAAATGACCACATTTTCCCTGTGAAGATAAATATAGAATTCATAGATGCAAATTAGCTCTCCTTCAGAAGGAAGACAACTGTCCCTCTACTTTTAAATCTAGGTAGCAACCATGCACTACTAGGGATATCAATTACTATTATTTTTGTTCCTCATCAGTACAGAGTAGGTTTCTGCTTATGTGGGTTCATCTTGCTGAAATCCAGCTGGTGTAGGGCGTCTTACCTGAAATGCTCTCTGCAAAATTTCCTTCAGAAGAAAGAAAACTCTCTCTTGTGCCACTTATAGGTGTCCAACCGATTGTATAATTAGTCTATATATGAACACCCTTTATAAACCAAAACTTGGGCAATTTATCAAGCTATTATCCCAACATGGTCTTTCTAAAGTGTTATAGATCACGACTACTGTATGAAGACATTTTGCGAAGAACCAAAGATTTACCCAAAAGCTTATTTTTTAGCCCAAACAATGTGTACTGATCTATCCTCAAAAACATTACACTTCAAATATAAAAACATCATATAGATGTAGAATTAAAACCTTTGTGTCAGAGGTTACCTACTAAAGAACAAAAGATTAGCGCCAATGCATATAGTTTTTTGTGTGCTTTTCTGATCAAGCCCAAAGAAGAGGAAAAAAACAGCACTCTGACTGTTGCTAGTGAACTAGTCACAATGGAAGTCCTTTTCTAAGGCTGTACTCTGGATTTCTGGCTTAAAAATTTGCAAAAAAATTTGCTTTTCTCCACTGCTTTCATCTCTTTAAAAAGTAAGCATACGTTAGTGGAAAGAAGCAAGACCATCACAGCTTGACACATCACCTATAATATATGCCAGAAAACTGGCATGAAATATAATCAAAATGTACTCTAGCTTCCAGTTTCTGGTGCACAGATATCACAGATGCGACAAATTTAACAAAGTTTTAATTAATTGGACACATCTTACTCCAGCTGGGTTTTTACTAATAAGGTAATGTATCGGGTGCACTGTGCAAGAAAAGTGGAGTGATTTTGCCGGTTTTGCTGATGGTATAGGCCTTTGTGCCAAATTTACACTATGATGCATTTGTGCCATTTTTATGGTGCTTTGTACTATCTCTGGCAGTTGACATTAATTAAGGTGAGGCCACATATTTTGTGGGCACAGCTAAATTTTGCCAGATTTATCATTGCGACTTGCAAAAACAAGTGTACCCTTGTAGTCCCCTGGTCGAGTACAAACTGATGGGGTAAATATGAGTTTAGACTGAAAAGTCCATGGACATTTCATAAGACAAATATGAATTAAATGATCTGTGACATTTTGTAAATGTGTTAGAAATATCTGACTTCAATTCACACACGCTAAAAAACAGAGCAAAATGTTGCATATTGATATATTACTCTCTACAACTAATGTGTGAAATGTTCCAAAATATGCAGGCATTGGGGCAGATGTGCTAATCCTGTAGATGGCATAAACTAAATCTGGTGCAGGGATAGACTCTTTTCTCTGACTGTATATCAAGTATTAGTTGGCTTAATTTTAGACAGAATTTTGCACCAGAATTGAAGCATAATTTCAAAGCAAAATGTTACATATTAAGTCCCACCATCTTTCTCACAAAGCCACCAACCCTCCTGTTAAGCCCACCTCCCTTTTGAGGGAGTTGAAGAGAATGGAGAAACCGTAATTATGCAAAAATGGGCCAAAATTGCAACAATTGCAAAACATTTTTAGACAGATTTTAGGTGCAGACACATTAGTAAATCTGGGCCATCGTGCCTTGTCAAGGAGCATGAGCCAGATCCTTCAAGTGATTGAGTGTGATGACCTCACCACGTAATCATGCTGGGCGTGCGCGGTGACGTCTTCAGTGATGATATCACAATGCGCGCCCAGCGTGATCATGTGGTGAACGTCATCACGCTTGCTGAAAGTCCTTTGGTGGGTTTTCTGCAATCAAGAAGGGATCGGATGGCCTCTTGGCGAGCAAGTGAATGAACGGCTTAAAGTGAGTCACAGATGCCTTGATCAGTATTAAGTGAGACATATGAGGGATTAAGTAACAGGGGGCAGTGATTGCCATTGCCCATCATTTCACCCACTCCATACATGGAAAGCAATTTGTGACAAAGTAATTCGGAACAAATTGAATTTTCGGTTGTAGTTCGGCGAAGCTGTTTGTTTTTTTGTTTCTTTTTCATCTTAACCCTTAAAATGAATCCCACAGTGTTGAAGATGAGCCTGATGAAGTGCACACTATTACTTTCCCACACACTCTTCTGTGGTTACTCCAATTTGTCCTAATCCTTATTCAAAAATATCTTCACAATTACCTGTTTTGATGTATGTATTTAGTAATGTACCTCATTGTTATCTCTCTTCTCTGTGTGGTTCATGGTCTGTTGCACACCGCTAATCTATACCAGAAACCAGCAACTACAATGTCTTTTGAAATAATGTAATGGGGTATTAATTGAGCAACTGTCCTAAAGGTTACTTTTATTCTGATGTTTGTAATGCAATTATTTAGCCTTTCTATTTTGCCTTGACCTTGCTTGAAAAAGGGTATATTCCAGTCAGCATAATGCTTTATCTTTGAAAGCTACAATCAATAAGGATAATTAATGATGCCTGCTGCAATGATAGGCTCAGCAATCATTATACCACATTAATCCAAGCAGTCAGACTGAGGTCAAGGCCATTTAAATCATTTACAGTGGGGCGGGGAAATTCAAATAAAACAGCAATATACATCCAGGGACATAACCTTTCTCCCGATTTAAAAGTGATTTCTATAAACTAATGAGAAGTACCAGAGAAAACATTGAAAATAACCCTGGGTCTTATACAATGTCAATGCATTCCGTATGAATCTGGGCAGAGATACAACCACCATCATTTAGATACCAAGCTCCGGAGGCAATTAATAACACAATGTTGACAGGACTGCAAACTGCAGCTCAACAAGTTGTCAGACTAGAATGAAAATGCAGACTTTGCTTTTTGACAAATGGGGCACAGAATTTTTTCGGAGAATGTTATGCTGTCCTTTTCAATGGCTGTTCACGTGATAATTTTTTCTAAGTAACCTTGGATGAACAATGCTAAAATGGTGTAGAATTTGCTCTAAATGTCTTATAGCACCACTACTGGGGCCTCCACTGTTCATGAGACCAGGTGTCTCAGTGCAGTAGACCATCATTGTGCAGAAAAAAGGTGAGTGGCATGAAAAACAGAGCAGATTATGAGTTCTGAGAACAGGTATACCAGCAGATAGGTGTGTGGAGATGCCATAAATATCTGCGTAAAAGTGTCCCTTTATGTTAACACTTGCTTAGATGTGTTCATTATCCAGCAATATTATCCCAAAATGCTTCAGAAGGTTGAGATGAGGTAACTTTACAGTTCATTTGTCATCACATTCCTGGAATGATTCTATGATTACCTTTTTAACCCTGCTCAGGGGTAGACTTACCATTGGTGCAGCCTGTGCACCTGTAGACGGGCCCTTTAGGCAAAGAGACCCTACCAAAATATAGAAAAAAAGGTTTCCCTTGGCTGCTTATCCATCAGAAGCAGGATTGTCTAGAGAGTCATAGTAAGGGGCAAGGAGCATCATGATAAGCTCTTGATACATTAAGGCGAAAGGGGTCTATAAAATATTCTTGCATAGGGGACCTTTAGCTGTCTATGCCCATCTCTGGACTTGCTTAAAATGTCCACTGAAGCCTGCATACATGCTAGCCAGTTCCAATGTATAGGTAACTTGTAATTATAAAACAATTTCCAGGAGAACATTCTCTACTACCAAGTAAAATACACTCACCCAAAGAATTATTAGGAACACCATACTAATACGGTGTTGGACCCCCTTTTGCCTTCAGAACTGCCTTAATCCTACGATGCATTGATTCAACAAGGTGCTGATAGCATTCTTTAGAAATGTTGGCCCATATTGATAGGATAGCATCTTGAAGTTGATGGAGATTTGAGGGATGCACATCCAGGGCACGAAGCTTCCGTTCCACCACATCCCAAAGATGCTCTATTGGGTTGAGATCTGGTGACTGTGGGGGCCATTTTAGTACAGTGAACTCATTGTCATGTTCAAGAAACCAATTTGAAATGATTCGAGCTTTGTGACATGGTGCATTATCCTGCTGGAAGTAGCCATCAGAGGATGGGTACATGGTGGTCATGAAGGGATGGACATGGTCAGAAACAATGCTCAGGTAGCCCGTGGCATTTAAACCATGGCCAATCCGCACTAAGTGGCCTAAAGTGTGCCCAGAAAACATCCCCCACACCATTACACCACCACCACCAGCCTGCACAGTGTTAACAAGGCATGATGGATACATGTTCTCATTCTGTTTACCCCAAATTCGGACTCTACCATTTGAATGTCTCAACAGAAATCGAGACTCATCAGACCAGGCAACATTTTTCCAGTCTTGCCTTAATCCTACGATGCATTGATTCAACAAGGTGCTGATAGCATTCTTTAGAAATGTTGGCCCATATTGATAGGATAGCATCTTGCAGTTGATGGAGATTTG
This sequence comes from Bufo gargarizans, assembly GCF_014858855.1. Lineage (NCBI taxonomy): Eukaryota > Metazoa > Chordata > Amphibia > Anura > Bufonidae > Bufo > Bufo gargarizans. Next base: position 154,941,376 of record NC_058083.1, read on the forward strand.
AGGGATGCACATCCAGGGCACGAAGCTCCCGTTCCACCACATCCCAAAGATGCTCTATTGGGTTGAGATCTGGTGACTGTGGGGGCCATTTTAGTACAGTGAACTCATTGTCATGTTCAAGAAACCAATTTGAAATGATTCGAGCTTTGTGACATGGTGCATTATCCTGCTGGAAGTAGCCATCAGAGGATGGGTACATGGTGGTCATGAAGGGATGACATGGTCAGAAACAATGCTCAGGTAGCCCGTGGCATTTAAACCATGGCCAATCCGCACTAAGTGGCCTAAAGTGTGCCCAGAAAACATCCCCCACACCATTACACCACCACCACCAGCCTGCACAGTGTTAGCAAGGAATGATGGATACATGTTCTCATTCTGTTTACCCCAAATTTGGACTCTACAATTTGAATGTCTCAACAGAAATCGAGATTCATCAGACCAGGCAACATTTTTCCAGTCTTCAACAGTCCAATTTTGGTTAGCTCGTACAAACTGTAGCCTCTTTTTCCTATTTGTAGTGGAGATGAGTGGTACCCGGTGGGGTCTTCTGCTGTTGTAGCTCATCCGCCTCAATGTTGTGCGTGTTGTGGCTTCACAAATGCTTTGCTGCATACCTCGGTTGTAACGAGTGGTTATTTCAGTCAACGTTGCTCTTCTATCAGCTTGAATCAGTCGGCCCATTCTCCTCTGACCTCTAGCATCAACAAGGCATTTTCGCCCACAGGACTGCCGCATACTGGATGTTTTTCCCTTTTCACACCATTCTTTGTAAACCCTAGAAATGGTTGTGCATGAAAATCCCAGTAACTGAGCAGATTGCGAAATACTCAGACCGGCCCGTCTGGCATCAACAACCATGCCACGCTCAAAATTGATTAAATCACCTTTCTTTTCCATTCTGACTTTCAGTTTGGAGTTCAGGAGAATGTCTTGACCAGGACCACAACCCTACATGCATGGAAGCAACTGCCATGTGATTGGTTGACTAGATAATCGCATTAATGAGAAATAGAACAGGTGTTCCTAATAATTCTTTAGGTGAGTGTATATGTGAGGATAGGTCCATCCATGGCTTCTTTTTAATTTATTTTTTCGCAAAATCCTGATGCTTTGTACCTTATATCACACCAAGTGACTTATTCAAGGCCTCTACCATTAATGAGCACCCACACTTTTGTTTTCTCACCGATCTAACCTTATTGCGTGGCTCCTGCATGATGGTCAGTTGTCATGACAACAGTACCATGCCCAGAGAATAGTGTGCATGAGTCCAATACTAATTAATTGGATCTGTGCACAATACTCTCCTAGTGTATCCAGTTGGTATGTTAGCTATACTGCCCATTGTGCAAGAGTGTAGCACCATGCCAGATGGTCAGGTCACGCAGGAGAACAAGAGTATATGTGTACTTTAAGTTTTGGCATGCAGCCTTAATTGATTTTGGCATAACACCAAAAAAAGCCTTTGAATTGCTTGATATGGCAAATCTGCATTGATGAACTGTGGATGCTAAGACATCGTTGGACACATCATCATACTGTAGCTGTACTCAGCTTTATTAGCATTAGCGTTATAGGAAGCAGTATTGCTCTTTGAGATGCCCAAATGTCTCCATGCTTAGCACCTATCCATGCCAAGAAGACATCAGATCTACTACGTCTGAACTGGAAGTGAACATAAATTGACATTTCTGTCATACCAGCTCATTAATGGTGCTGAGGTCAAAACAAATCATGTGTATCAATCTGTGAAAATATGCAGTCTGGCATTTGTTTTTAAGTGCAGAAATACAAGACACCAGAAATATGGTCCTCTGATGGACCTCTGATGGACCTGTTACTACCGCTGACCCAGTTTTGGTCATACTAATGTGTCCCAAAGAGCCTGCAGAAGGCAACCCATCTTGTGCTTATCAGATGTTAATACAGGATTAAATGTGTTTACTTCATATATGATGTAGTGGAATTTCTACTATAACTGCTCTTTAAAGAGGACCTGTCACCTCTCCTGACGTGTGTTTAGGAACTACTTGCAATCTAACAAAATAATAGCAAAGACAGGTGCACTCTGCGGTCTTACTAAACCCTCAAACTGATTTTAAAATTGAGAGATTAGTCAACATGTCCTACGGTGCACCTGTGAGGCCTGGGCCATATCAGCCAGTCTTGAGTGGGACTCGCAGACTCCTCCCTCCTCCCATTGCAAGCATGGTTACATGCTGGAGGTAACTGGTGAGTTGTTTGTGAGTCGGCCTCATGCTCCTGTAATTTGCCCACTGGCTCCTGGTATTGCCCATACGGCTCAGGTAGGAGAGTGTTAGGTCCCGGGCTACTTGAGAAACCTTGGAGTGGTGCCCGGGCTTAGACATGTCCTACACCGTAGGACATGTTGACTAATCTCTCAATTTTAAAATCAGTTTGAGGGTTTAGTAAGACCGCAGAGTGCACCTGTCTTTGCTATTATTTTGTTATATTGTTATATTGATTATCACATCCACATAATTGCTACCTTGTGTAGAATGTCTATTGTGGCACTTGTGGTTTGCTGCGGGCATCCTCCACTGTATGCATTTTTGCTGGGGATCGCCATTAGCAACGGGCCACAAGTGCAGGATTTGCTCCCCTATAGATATAGAAACAGAGAAACATAGAATGTGTCGGCAGATAAGAACCATTTGGCCCATCTAGTCTGCCCAATATACTAAATACTATGGATAGCCCCTGGCCCTATCTTATATGAAGGATGGCCTTATGCCTATCCCATGCATGCTTAAACTCCTTCACTGTATTTGCAGCTACCACTTCTGCAGGAAGGCTATTCCATGCATCCACTACTCTCTCAGTAAAGTAATACTTCCTGATATTACTTTTAAACCTCTGCCCCTCTAATTTAAAACTATGTCCTCTTGTAGCAGTTTTTCTTCTTTTAAATATTCTTTCCTCTTTTACCTTGTTGATTCCCTTTATGTATTTAAAAGTTTCTATTATATCCCCTCTGTCTCGTCTTTCTTCCAAGTTACACATGTTAAGGTCCTTTAATCTTTCCTGGTAAGTTTTATCCTGCAATCCATGTACCAGTTTAGTAGCTCTTCTCTGAACTCTCTCCAAAGTATCAATATCCTTCTGGAGATATGGTCTCCAGTACTGAGCACAATACTCCAAATGAGGTCTCACTAGTGCTCTGTAGAGCGGCATGAGCACCTCCTTTCTACTGGTAATGCCTCTCCCTATACACCCAAGCATTCTGCTAGCATTTCCTGCTGCTCTGATATATATGCACGACTGCATGTGGGTTTGAGCATCTCCTGCTAATACCACGCCATTCTTTTCAGTTTGAACAACTTGCAATCCCCATGTAATAACAATTCTGGAGAATCTATTTTTATGTAATTCCTCTATTATTTCTACTAGAAAGAAGACGTTTATGAATAAATTGCAAGCAGTCTACAAAACAGGCCATATTCGGTGTTCCAAGTTGAGGAGGTGTCACTGTCTCACACCATCCAATCGGTGCTGCCAGTGGCCGACTGTGCAGAGACACCCCCCAGCTGGTAACATCCAGATGGACCTTTAGTGCAGACTGCTGCCAATTCATTCATAGACAGGACTAATAGAGGAATAGAACAAGATAGCTTTATACAAAAAGATGCTCAAGAATTATTATTATATGGGGAATGCAAGTAATTATTAAAACAGACATGTCAGGAGAGGTGATGAGTCTTCTAAAAAAAAGTAATTGTTCTCAATTGGTTTACAATATAGTATATATATATATATATATGTTTATCATACCAGTGGGTTAACTGTATAGTATAGTACATACTATAGTGCATAATATAATATAGAGTTAAATCATAGCAAAAACATAATAAAAGGAAATAATAAAATGCAGACTTGACAAAAGATTGCCTGAACATAAAAACTAAATCCAGTGGAGGCGCTGCATCATTATACTGTTCTATATTTCATGTTTTTTTAAAAATAAATTCTTGTGTTTGATGCTGTTTAACAGAGCACCTGATAACTGATATAGCAGGGCTAACATCTGTTCTATTATTTCCAAAAGAGCCGAGGTGAACGTAATTCTATTCACATAAAATATGCATTTGTTCTTGACTGTCAAGTACCTCTATTATTTTATTAAAAAGTCAGGGAAAAAAGAACATAATCAGGCTTCATAATTTATGTGTGACATTTTCATTACAGAAAACTTTACGCAAAATCGAAATCTAAAATTTAATTTCCTGTGATGTTTAAATTACTTACTAGCTGGCCCACCTCCAAACATTGTCATTATTTGAGGTCCCATATGAATCCTATTAAAGATATGTTTAACGGCTGCCAAAAAGAACCAAGGAAATGTGCTGTACAACACGAGAAAATCATATTTGTGTCCTTTGTGAGATCAGTTGCATGTTCTGAGACTTACTCACGCAAACTGTAATCTTTACTTTATCTATTTTCACATTTTTCACATTTTATGCCGAGACGATGGCCTGTAGACATTTATCATACAGGTAGCTGAGCCATACATAGGAACTCTCAAATGTAATAAGACTTGGTTTATTTCTTATTGGCTTTTAGTTAACGCATTACAAAATAAACTACATTTTATACTTGATAATTAACCTCAGTCTAACCCAATGTTTCCTAAGAATTATTTAATTTGCAGAACATAAAAAATGGATCAGATACTTTGGAATATAAATATTGATGTCTCTGTATCAAGGAGGAATACTGTAAGCCAAAAATAACTGAAGCTTTCATACTATAAGGACATTTCCCCCGGAAATAAGGACAAAGTTACTTGGAAATATAATTCCCTTCAATCCTCTCCTTTGTGAGGTATTTTATGCTCTGTCATTCTGTATTTGCTTACGTAAATACCACTAATGGATAGTTATACACAATTATATCCTGCAGCAATTCAGATCTCTAAACCATTTAGGGATTGTGGACATTTGTGTACTGAGGTCTGTTGCTTCAACAATTTTCCATAATTAACTAATACACGCAAACAAAAGAAAATTTGTAATATCTTAGGCTACTTTCACACTCGCGTTTAGTGTGGATCCGTCTTGGATCTGCACAGACTGATCCGCACCAATAATACAACCGCATGCATCCGTTCAGAACGGATCCATTTGTATTATCTTTATCATTGCTAAAACTGATCCGTCTTGAACACCATTGAAAGTCAATGGGGGGCGGATCCATTTTCTATTGTGCCATATTGTGTCCGTGAAAAGTGATCCGTCCCCATTGACTTACAATGGGGATCAGTTTGCCTTTGCATCGTCAGGCGGACACCAAAACGCTGCAAACAGCGTTTTAGTGTCCGCTGCCAGAGCAGAATGGAGGCAGAACGGAGGCAAACTGATGCATTCTGAGCAGATCCTTATCCATTCAGAATGTATTACGACAAAACTGATCCATTTTGGACCGCTTGTGAGAGTCCTGAATGGATCTCACAAACGGAAACCAAATCGCCAATGTGAAAGTAGCCTTAGTTAAAAGAATTTTTTTCCCCCCACTCATCAGCCACTACCACCCCACCCACACACACCATCTCTTGCACTGATTATCCACTCTCAATTCATTTGTCAAATCCAACTTTCACACCAGTGTTTTGGCTTTCCGTTTCTGAGATCCGTCATGGGCTCTCGCAAGCGGTCCAAAATGGATCAGTTTTGCCCTAATGCATTCTGAATGGAAAAGGATCCTCTCAGAATGCATCAGTTTGCCTCCGATCAGTCTCCATTCCTCTGTGGAGGCGGGACACCAAAACGCTGCCTACAGCGGTTTTCTGTCCGTCCTGGGATACGCAGCAAGACAGATCTGTCCTGACATACAAGGTAAGTCAATGGGGATGTATGCGTTTTCTATGAGACAATCTGGCACAATAGAAAACGGATCCGTCTCCCATTGACTTTCTATGGTGATCATGACAGATCCGTCATGGCTATAGAAGACATAATACAACCGGATCCATTCATGACGGATGCATGCGGTTGTATTATTGTAACGGAACCGTTTTTGCAGATCCATGACGGATCCACAAAAAACGCTAGTGTTAAAATAGCCTTAGGCTACTTTTACACCTGCCAGATCCAGCAAAAATGCTTCCGTTACTGATAATACAACTGTAGTGTCCCACTAGGTAAATGTGGGCACTACACAAGGGTCAATTGGGCCACGTTGTTCCCCACTTTTTGTGAACAGGGTCATTGTATTTTATGTGATGTTGTTATGTGTATTTTCCTTGTTATCTCTTGTACCAGGCCTGTTAAGGGTAGTTCCTCCTCCTAGACAGTAGAGGGAGCTAGGGAACCCCTAGTATATATAGTCAGGTCCTGTTCAGGGAAGGGGAGTGTATAGTCAGAAGTCAGTGTGGACTCTAGCCAGAGTAGAGCTGAGGAGCAGCTTCTGACATGCAGCTAGATAGCCCAGGCTCCTAGCGTGCCACCAGGAGAAGGGTTTGCCTCCTGAGAAACCAAGTTCCTTTAAAGGTGCAGTGCAGAGGCAAGTTTATTTCCAGCCAAACCGAGAGCTGAAGGGCAGAAGGATATTCTACAGCAAGGATATATATACCAGAGGAAGGTTTCCCTACCCAAGGATAAAGGCAGCAATAGGGCATACGGACCTTGAAGCCAGACAGGATCTGAGGAAAAGTGCAGCCTGATCTGTAAGTGTGTAAGTGTTTTTGCCCTCCATTATTGTAAAGCCTGCCTGTATTCAACCTTTTTACATGTGGAACTGACTAAAGACTGTAAATAGTTGAACTGTTCAGTAAAAGGAAGTTCTGGTTCACTGCAACTTGTGTTCCTCAATTATTACTACAATAAATTCGTGTGCCACCATTACCGTCACTGGCATCACGAACTTAAAGGGATCTTGCCACCGGCACATTAAACCTGCAACACCCAGGGCACCTCACCTACCACCCGGCCTGGTCCCTACACATAGAGAGTGCCCCAGAGGATCCCTGTGCCAGCCTCTCCATCACTGCTGTACGCCTGCCCAGGGTATATAAAAAAAACTGTGAGTACCAAAAACACCCTCGGTTAGTAACTACCCCTGTGACCTCACCATCGCTCACCCTGCAGGGCTGCATACTGCACAACCATCAGCATCTGTTATGAATGGATCCGGTGGTATTATCTTTAACATAGCCAAGACGGATCCATCATGAACTCCATTGAAAGTCAATGCGGGACGGATCTGTTTTTGATTGTGTCAGAGAAAACGGATCTGTCCCCATTGACTTGCATTTTGGGTCATGACAAATCCGTCTTGCTCCGCATCCCATGACGGAAAGAAAACCACAGCATGCTGCGGTTTCCTCTCCAGTATGAGAACGGAATGCATTTTGGAGCATTCCGTTCAGTTAAGTTTTGTCCCCATTGACAATGAATGGGGACAAAACTGAAGAGCTTTTTTCCGGTATTGAGACCCTATGACAGATCTCAATACTGGAAAATATTAATGCTAGTGTGAAAGTAGCCTTATTACACACAAAGACCAATAGGATTTTCATCTTCACTTAGAGGATGTAGGATGTAGCAGCCACACAAAGTGAGAGAGGGGCACAGAGAAGTTTCTGGTCCCAGTAAGTGTTTTACTGTCTCGCCCTAATGCTGGATTGACAGCTACACTTCTCAGTACTGCTCTATAATGTCCTCCATGCTGTTGCTGCTTCTTCTGAGTATAGGAGAGGAGACAGAAGATCAGAATTTCCCCTCCTGTGTGTGCTTAGTGTGGGAAACACCATACCAGCAGGTTACGGCCTTTCCTGAGCTCAGAAAAACCGATGTAGGTATAGAGACTACAGAGAGGCAAACTGGTGATAAATGCGACACACAAGTCATGTAATGGCCAGAAATACTGTTATTCCTCATGTACACAGCTTATTCTGAAACATAAGGTTCATCATCTGAGACAATAGGTATGCTTTAATCTTTGTATGATTGTATTATCAGCATACCTATTATAATATTATGTGGTCTGGGAGTATTTAGACTGTCTGTGGTGGTATTACACAGGCTGTGTACACTGATATTATGATGGCTTGGATGGCATATGTAGTGCAGTATTTTGTAGTCTGTATACATTGTATGGGTTCTATAGTGTTTGTGTGTATGTGTGTGTGTGTGTATTTTGGCTATGGATGGTGGAGAGGAGAATAATAAAGAGGCACAAGTCCAATTTCTAGACATAGTTTATTTTTTATTTTAGCGTTTTGGTCAATATTAGATACAGTACAGTTTTTTTTTAACTTCCAGATTTAGACATGAAAAATTGAACTAATTTCAATTATTGCAGCCAATTAGGCCTAATGTAATCTTCACAACATCTAATTAACTTTAATTAAATGCATGTGCAGGTCTTTTCACTACATTAAACCAGGTGGTTGAACATAGGCAGAGGTTATACAAAGCCTCAACCATATTCAAGCTTTTTTAGGTTGTCGTTATTTTCCTATCCAAGATAAATTCAGTAATAAAGGTTATACTGTTTAGAAATGTATGTAGACAAAATAGTTATATTTAAAGATGTGCCAAAGTTATCAGTCAATGTAAAACTTTTATTAAATTTGGTGCAAATTAAAGGGATTCTGTCACCAAGTTTTGGGCTATAGAGATGCGGACATGCACGCCGCTAGATCGCCGCTAGCATGTCCGCAATATACCTGTCCTATAGGGCTGTGTGCTTTTATTTTCTTTAAAAAAGTATTTTAGAGATATGTAAATTAGTCTTGTAGGTGCCCAAGGGGCTATACGAAACTTCCTGGTGCCCAGCCACGCCCGCCTGTGAAGGAGCCCAGCACCGCCTATGTCCTCCGAATCTCCTCCTTTCATCACCGATAGATTGCTGTAATCTCGCGATGCGCGAGCTCACTCATGCGCAGTGCCGGTATAGTGTTCCTTCCCTGTGCTGGCATCAGCCTCAGGGAAATAACTGCGCATCGAGAGACTACGGCAATCTATCGTTGATGAAAGGAGGAGATTCGGAGGATATAGGTGGTGCTGGGCTCCTTCGCATTTTTCAATTGGCCTTTATTTTATTAAAAATATTGAGCTGTTCAGTCACAAAGGGTTAACTGTTTTTCGAACTGTGTGACTGGTACTTTCCTTTTCACTTTGTGCTGGTCATCTAATAAACCTTATGTCCAAACCAGCGATGAGTGGCAGGGGCAATATTTGAATTTGCGATATTTCACGAATATTTGGGCGAATATTCGTCATATATTCGCAAATTCATGATCTCCAGTCATTATTTTCTTGATTGCGAAAATTAGCAATATGAAAATTTGCGATCTACACTACTCCTAAAGTCAAAGAACTTGCAACCTTCTCATTGGCCCACAAGCAAGAAGCAGTGAGGGATCATGGGTACTGATGAAAAAAAATCTACAATATTCGCGATATATCAGTATATCAGTATATTTTAGATATTCGCGAATTCTCAAAGTGACATTATTAGAGATAAAAATTCGAGATTAGAATATTCACAATCAACACTACTCCAAACTACTGAGAGGTCATAAACACTTATTTAAGCCACATTCTTATCAGTAAGATAAGGATTGAGCTATAATGAGTGTTTATAATGTCAGAGAGCAGAGATAAGAAGTCCGTCAGCTCCTTAGATGACGGAAAAGACAACAAATCCACAGGCAGCTAGTACAGCATATCAGCTCTGTACACAAAAAAAGAATTCCATATTGTTAATAAAGACCAATTGAAAAATGATTTTTAGCTCAAAATAAGTATAATGCAATAATTTAAAAAAATTTCCCCCAGAGGTGTACATAGCCTTTAAATATTATTTCAGGTGGGGTTACATTTTCCTAGCGCTTGGATCAATGTAAATATTGTATGAAAACAGCTGTCACAATTTAAGAGGAAAGTATTCACACTGCTAAATTTGGAGGGTATTTTGGTGCTTAAACATGTGGAAAACACCTTAATCAGTGTGAGGAGTCTTATAGCCCAGGAAATGTTCCTCTGGAATTCTGAGAAGAAGGGATGTAAATGAGCTCTAAGTAAGCTCTGCCTCTGATGCCACCAGATGTAAGGTAGCTATCCTAAAAGTCAGGGATCAGCAACCTCCGGCACTCCAGCTGTTCAGAAACGGCAACTCCCAGAATGCTTCATTCACTTCTATGGGAGTTAGAAGAACAGCCAAGCATGTTTGCATGCTGGGAGTTGTAGTTACATGGCAGCTGGAGTGCCGGAGGTTGCTGATCCCTGCTATAAGTCAATGTTAGACCCTTTAAATAGGCCTTGAGACATGGCTTGGATAATAATTAAGCCAGCACCTCATCTGCAGACAGATTTTTTATTTTTATTTTTTTTAAAGCCCGCAGACCGTGCTTTCTTCACCCGTGCAACAAAATCGTGCAGCGTGCCACACAAAAAACGTGCACTAAGTTGCGGTCTTTCAACAGGAGAAGGGCCCCCCCACAAACCATTCCCTATCCCTCCGGGTCTATGGCTCCTGCAAGGGACTGGGACAAGTGGCAACCCTCGGCCAAAGCCGAGGGTACGCCCATCTGTGCCCCCGGCTTTCGCCTCGGCTGCCACCCAGAGCATCAGCAAGGAGCTTCAACAAGGTCTGGACTCTCCCCGGAGGGAGATCCCAAGGGGATTTGCAGGGGGATGAGGAACCAATATGGCCACCGCCCCCCTAGACTTCAAGGTGGGTTGCCCGTAAGGGCGTCGCAACCTCGAAAATCCTGTGAATGTGTGGCGGTTACGGCCCGGACTTTCGGCCAGAATTATAAAAAATTCCTCGTCTTGTCAAGGCCGAAGCCGAGCAAAGAGAGGTGTGTGCTAAAATTGGGAAGAAAAAGAAGTGCTGTGCAAATGTGCCATACTCAGTGGGCCCAGACACCCAGTGAGTTTAGGCACCCCGGGGTCACCACTCCTGGGGCACTATGAGCTTCGGGCTTTCAACACAACTCCGCCTCCTGGCTTCGATCCAGCAGAGCCCAGGCTGTCTCGCACAGGGCCTCGCCATACCCTGCCCTGTACACCTGGGTTTATTGCCTAGTGGTTCTCCATTCTGCTCAACATTCATGGTGACAGCTGTTTAAGGGTGATTGCCCCTCATTAGTGCCAGAGAGTACTGCCATAACTGGTTTAGAGGCCAAGTCACGATTTGGGGGGTACTAGATCGCCTTATAGAGAGCGCCTTAATCAGCGTGAGGAGTCTAATAGACCAGACAACGCTCCTTTGGAATTCTGGGAATAAAGGAGCGCAAATGAGCCCTTAGCAAGCTTTGACATGCACTTTTTGACTTTTTCATGCCACAAAAGCATATTGTAATGATAAAGCTGGCCCAGTGCCTTGTAGGACTAGTTTATGTAATGATACCTTTCATTTAGCGATCCGTTCGGTCATTGTGGAAAATTAGCAATTAAGTGCACTGAGGATGGGCCCTTGCCGCTCCTGCTTCCTCTGCCAGCCCCATTCTCCTTATTAAGTGATGGGGCCAGACAATGTGACTATACATGAACCTGGCCCTGTCAGTCTAGAAGGAGAGGGAAGGACTGGCAGAGGAAGGAGGAAGAGTAAGAGTAAGGGTGCACATGAACTTAGATGCTCATTTACATATGGAATAAAAATACTTTTTCTCCAGAATGAAGCAAAAGATCTCTAAGTGAAAGCTTATCATTACTTACTGCTGAGCTATTCCTACAAGACATTGTGCCTGGTTTATCAGTGAATGTCATGGTGACAGATTCCCTTTAACCATACTGGTCCATGATAATGCCGTTATAGGAAATGTCCTCTGTTCTCCCTTTTTTGTGTACTCTTTGTCGTACTTGTCCCCAGACACTATAATATGTCACTAAGGCCTCATTCGTGAAAACTCAGATCCGACAGTATATTCTAACACAGAGGCGTTCCCATAGTGATGGGGACGCTTCAGGTTAGAATATACTAAAAGAACTGTGTACATGACTGCCCCCTGCTGCCTCCCCCCCTGTAGTTAACACATTGGTGGCCAGTGCGGCCGCCCCCCCCTCCCTGCCCTGTAGTTAACTCATTGGTAGCCAGTGGGCTCCCCCCTCCGTCCCCTGTAGTTAACTCGTTGGTAGCTAGGCCCCCCCTCCGTCCCCTGTAGTTAACTCGTTGGTAGCCAGTGGCCCCCCCCTCCCTCCCCTGTAGTTAACTCGTTGGTAGCCAGCCCCCCCCTCCCTCCCCTGTAGTTAACTCATTGGTAGCCAGTGGGCCCCCCCCTTCCCTCCCCTGTAGTTAACTCGTTGGTGGCCAGTGGGCCCTCTCCCCTCCCTCCCCCTCCTAATTAAAATCTCCCCCCTATCATTGGTGGCAGTGGAGAGTACCGATCGGAGTCCCAGTTTAATCGCTGGGGCTCCGAACGGTAACCATGGCAACCAGGATGCTACTGCAGTCCCGGTTGCCATGGTTACTTAGCAATTTGTAGAAGCATTATACTTACCTGCAAGCTGCGATGTCTGTGTCTGGCCGGGAGCTCCTCCTACTGGTGACAGGTCTGTGCGGTGCATTGCCTAATGATCTGTCACTTACCAGTAGGAGGAGCTCCCGGCTGGACACAGACATCGCAGCTCGCAGGTAAGTATGATGCTTCTACAAATTGCTAAGTAACCATGGCAACCGGGACTGCAGTAGCGTCATATTGTGTCGACGTCAAACGGATCCGTCCCCATTGACTTGCATTGTAATTCAGGACGGATCCATTTGGCTGTCGTGTGCATGAGGCCTAAGCTTGTATTTCTTGGGTAAAGCAATAATAATAAGTACCAGTTTACTAAGACATTGCAGTTATATAATTCCCTTACATAATTGGTAAAGTAACTCTAAACTGAGTCTTTGCTTTAATTCTTCACTGGACATTGGATATAAATATAGCAAAGCTGTTAGCATTACAGTGTACTACAAAAAATAATAACGGAAATCAGAAATAAAATATCTGACTTTGAAACAGAAGACCACAAGATCGTTTTGTGGGAGAGGCTGCACTATCTATTATGTAGCATGTCAGATAAGTGAACAACATACTATTGACTCAATATGAAAGTCTTATTTACTTGTCATGTAATACATGTCAATGCACATCCCCATCCTTATAAAGTAACCACTATGTGGTCTAATGACAGGCTCAATGGACCATAGGTTACTCCAGTCTATAAATTACATTACAACTATGTTCTTTCCCAGAAAAGGATCATTAAATCAATGTCAGTTTTACTAGGCCAGCATGTGCAGAGGATGGATGAGAAACCCACAGACGATGAAGGTCCTTAACCAAATATTGCAAACTATGACATTTCTATGGCCGCTGCAGCAGTGTCCTCAGATTGACGATACTTTGATTACAGTCTATGCTAATCAGACAGTTTACTAACTCAGGACTGATATATGGTCCCTAAAGTCACCATTCACTATAATCATGTATTCTCGCTATAGGGTTCTGGTGACATAGAAGGGTTACATGAAATTGTTCAGTAAACCATGATATATTGTCATCAAACTATGCAATGACATTTATGAGTTAATACATTCTTAAACATATTCCATACTATTATTGTCAATTATAAGAAAATGTTAAAAATATGTATTATATATCAGCATAAAAAGCTATATATCTCTATACCCCTGAAAAGGGGCTGATGGCTTCTGATTACTTATTACACTTTACTTTTTTTTTATCATTTTGGATTTTGTATGCTGCACCCCACCTCTATGGTGCACCATCCAGACAGTCCCTGAAGTCTTGCAGGATCACGTTCTGTACATGCACAGGAAAGAGAAGGTAGATTGCTCATGTGCCGGGCAGTCTCCATCTCTTTACTGTGCACGTACAGTCCGTGGGTAATTTATATATTATTTTAGTAAGGCTGTGTTCCCATCTCCATTAGAGATTATCTGGCAGTCCGTTCCGACATAAATGCCGGCTGTTGGCCGGAGAAAAAAATGCTGCATGCAGCGGTATTTATCTGGCTAATACCTGAAATTTATGCTGGAAGAAGGCCAGATCCCATTATGGTCCATAGGGATCATCAGTAATCTGTTGAATTCGACCATGCCGGATTTGGTGAGCAAATACGTAAACATGGCCTTAGGATTTCCGGAACGCACAAAGAAGCCAGAGAGGACATGGAACTTGTGTTGCAAGCTCAGATGGACAGCTGCCGACAGTATCACATAGTGGTAATGTGGTGAAAGATGGCCTTTAAAGATGACTGTGAAACCAGTGCTGTTGCCACAAGAATAAATGGGTTCTACTTCATACAGCAAACCAATATCTTTCAATAAACAGTTGTGCTGCCAAGAAATCTTTGACTCTGTAGATATGTTCTGGTTGCATTTACATCAAGAATATTAATAAGTATGATTAATCCTTGTCAAGGGAGCTGCATTGCTGCTAATGCAGACTGTGAAGGTGTATAGATGGTTCAGATGTGCTGATGATATAAGTAGGCCAACTGCAAACTCAGAAATCAAATAATTGTTATCACCAAATGCTTATCGAGTTCTGATCATGGTCGCCAGAATTTACCATTTTAGTTTCACATTTGCATTTAAGAAGCTGGTAGGAATAGTAAAGTTCTGATCACTCAACATAAATATAATTAAGACAGAACCTGTATATCCAAACCATTACCAGAGATGGCTGACGGCAGTATTCTTCGATGAGTGTCAACAACATAAGGTGCAGATCTAGAACAGCTACATGCGCTTGAGCTGTTGTATAATGCAATATATTCCTGCACTTTTAGTGTAGAAACATGGACTTGCTGGGAAATCCAGCTTACCAACCAATGTATCCCCACTGTTTGCCTTCTGTTGCACAGTCAAATCAAAAGAATTAAGGTTTGACTCCTGATTCTTTTAAAGGATCTCTAAGAATATATTCACATACAGTGAGAAACAGAAGTATTTGAACACCCTGCGATTTTGCAAGTTCTCCCACTTAGAAATCATGGAGGGGTCTGTAGGTGCATTCCCACTCTGAGAGACAGAATATAAATAAAAAATCAGGAAATTACATTGTATGATTTTTAAATAATGTATTTGTCTTGCACTGCATGAACAGAAGTATTTGAACATCTGAGAAAATCAGATGTTAATATTTGATACAGAAAGCCTTTGTTTGCAATTACAGAGGTCAAACGTTTCCTGTAGTTCTTGACCAGGCTTGTACACACTGCAACAGGGATTTTGGCCCACTCCTCCACACAGATCTCCTCTAGATCGGTCATGTTTTGGGGCTGTCGCTGAGCAACACAGAGTGTCAGCTCCCTCCAAAGATGTTCTATTGGATTTAGGTCTGGAGACTGGCTAGGCCACTCCAGAAACTTGATATGCTTCTTACGGAGGCACTCCTTGGTTATCCTGGCTGTGTGCTTCGGGTCGTTGTCATGTTGGAAGACCCAGCCACGACCCATCTTCAATGCTCTGATTGAGGGAAGGAGGTTGTTGCTCAAAATTACATAATAAATGGCCCTATTCATCCTCTTCTTAATACAGTGTAGTCATCCTGTCCCCTTCGCAGAAAAGCACCCCCAAATCATGATGTTACCATCCCCATGCTTCAAAGTAGGGATGGTGTTCTTGGGATGCAACTCATCCTTCTTTTTCCTCCAAACACGATGAGTGAAGTTTAGACCAAAAAGTTCTACTTTGGTCTCATCTGACCACATGACTTTCTCCCATGCCTCCTCTGGATCATCCAGATGGTCATTGGCATACTTCAGACGGGTCTGGACATGTGATGACTTGAGCAGGGGAACTTTCCATGCAATGCATGATTTGAAACCATGACGGCGTAGTGTTCTACCAACAGTGACCTTTGAAACTGTGGTCTCAGATCTCTTGATGTCATTGACCAGCTCCTCCCTTGTAGTTCTGGGCTGATTCCTCGCCTTTCTTATCATCAGTGATACCCCACGAGGTGAGATCTTGCATGGAGCCCCAATCCGAGGGAGACTGACAGTCGTCTGTAGCCTCTTCCATTTTCTAAAAATTGCTCCAACAGTTGATCTATTTTCCCCAAGCTGCTTGGCAATTGCCCCGTAGCCCTTTTCAGCCTTGTGGAGGTCCACAGTTTTGTCTCTGGTGTCTTTTGACAGCTCTTTGGTCTTGCCCATGGTAGTAGTTGGCGTCTGACTGACTGTGGGGTGGACAAGTGTCTTTAAAGAGCTCAGACAGGTGCTACTAAGTTAGAATAATGAGTGGAGTGGAGTAGAGGTGGAATTTTTACACAGTAACAGGTCTTTGAGAGCCAGAATTCTTGCTGTTTCTCAGGTGTTCAAATACTTATGCTTAGCAGTGCAAGACAAATACACTCTTTAAAAATCATACCATGTGATTTCCTGATTTTTTTATTTTATTCTGTCTCTCAGAGTGGGAATGCACCTACAATGTGAATTTCAGACCTCTCCATGATTTCTAAGTGGGAGAACTTGCAAAATCGCAGGGTTTTCAAATACTTCTGTACGGCGTAGTACATCAAATTTGTTACAGAAACTGAAAATCAGCCCATTTATCTAAACTGAGCTGTTTTGGGCTCATTTGGCAGAAAGCATGTGGATTTCTGTAAGTCTAATTCAGATCAATAGGACATATGTCTGCCACAAGTGAATACACCATATTCACCCTATAATGTAGCTACTGTACACCACAAGATTCACTGCAACCATGGTTCAATATCTTTTCCGTTATGGAGATAAATACTGGGAAATCCAGGATCCAACTCTAGGTTCTGACTGCACCAGCACCTTTACTATATGATAAGTGATACTGGCGGATCACCACAAGAACATTAAGATTTGTTGTTTTCAACCATCAAATATTTGTTTTCTTGCTCAACAAACTGTGCAGCTAAAATATTATTAAGTTTCAAAAGTAGAGTTGAGCGAACACCTGGATGTTCGGGTTCGAGAAGTTCGGCCGAACATCCCGGAAATGTTCGGGTTCGGGATCCGAACCCGATCCGAACTTCGTCCCGAACCCGAACCCCATTGAAGTCAATGGGGACCCGAACTTTTCGGCACTAAAAAGGCTGTAAAACAGCCCAGGAAAGAGCTAGAGGGCTGCAAAAGGCAGCAACATGTAGGTAAATCCCCTGCAAACAAATGTGGATAGGGAAATGAATTAAATTAAAAATTAAATAAATAAAAATTAACCAAAATCAATTGGAGAGAGGTTCCATAGCAGAGAATCTGGCTTCCCGTCACCCACCACTGGAACAGTCCATTCTCAGATATTTAGGCCCCGGCACCCAGGCAGAGGAGAGAGGTCCCGTAACAGAGAATCTGTCTTCATGTCAGCAGAGAATTAGTCTGCATGTCATAGCAGAGAATGAGGCTTCACGTCAGCCACCACTGCAACAGTCCATTGGCATATATTTAGGCCCAGCACCCAGGCAGAGGAGGGAGGTCCCGTAACAGAGAATCTGTCTTCATGTCAGCAGAGAATTAGTCTGCATGTCATAGCAGAGAATGAGGCTTCACGTCAGCCACCACTGCAACAGTCCATTGGCATATATTTAGGCCCAGCACACACACAGGCAGAGGAGAGAGGTCCCGTAACAGAGAATCTGGCTTCATGTCAGCAGAGAATCAGTCTGCATGTCATAGCAGAGAATGAGGCTTCACGTCAGCCACCACTGCAACAGTCCATTGGCATATATTTAGGCCCAGCACACACACAGGCAGAGGAGAGAGGTCCCGTAACAGAGGATCTGGCTTCATGTCAGCAGAGAATCAGTCTGCATGTCATAGCAGAGAATCAGGCTTCACGTCAGCCACCACTGCAACAGTCCATTGTCATAAATTTAGGCCCAGCACCCAGGCAGAGGAGAGAGGTCCCGTAACAGACAATCTGGCTTCATGTCAGCAGAGAATTAGTCTGCATGTCATAGCAGAGAATGAGGCTTCACGTCAGCCACCACTGCAACAGTCCATTGGCATATATTTAGGCCTAGCACACAGGCAGAGGAGAGAGGTCCCGTAACAGACAATCTGGCTTCATGTCAGCAGAGAATCAGTCTGCATGTCATAGCAGAGAATGAGGCTTCACGTCACCCACCACTGCAACAGTCCATTGGCATATATTTAGGCCTAGCACACAGGCAGAGCAGAGAGGTCCCGTAACAGACAATCTGGCTTCATGACAGCAGAGAATCAGTCTGCATGTCATAGCAGAGAATGAGGCTTCACGTCACCCACCACTGCAACAGTCCATTGGCATATATTTAGGCCTAGCACACAGGCAGAGCAGAGAGGTCCCGTAACAGACAATCTGGCTTCATGACAGCAGAGAATCAGTCTGCATGTCATAGCAGAGAATGAGGCTTCACGTCACCCACCACTGCAACAGTCCATTGGCATATATTTAGGCCTAGCACACAGGCAGAGCAGAGAGGTCCCGTAACAGACGATCTGGCTTCATGTCAGCAGAGAATCAGTCTGCATGTCATAGCAGAGAATGAGGCTTCACGTCAGCCACCACTGCAACAGTCCATTGGCATATATTTAGGCCCAGCACCCAGGCAGAGGAGGGAGGTCCCGTAACAGAGAATCTGTCTTCATGTCAGCAGAGAATTAGTCTGCATGTCATAGCAGAGAATGAGGCTTCACGTCAGCCACCACTGCAACAGTCCATTGGCATATATTTAGGCCCAGCACACACACAGGCAGAGGAGAGAGGTCCCGTAACAGAGAATCTGTCTTCATGTCAGCAGAGAATTAGTCTGCATGTCATAGCAGAGAATCAGGCTTCACGTCACCCACCACTGCAACAGTCCATTGGCATATATTTAGGCCCAGCACCCAGGCAGAGGAGGGAGGTCCCGTAACAGAGAATCTGTCTTCATGTCAGCAGAGAATTAGTCTGCATGTCATAGCAGAGAATGAGGCTTCACGTCAGCCACCACTGCAACAGTCCATTGGCATATATTTAGGCCCAGCACACACACAGGCAGAGGAGAGAGGTCCCGTAACAGAGAATCTGGCTTCATGTCAGCAGAGAATTAGTCTGCATGTCATAGCAGAGAATGAGGCTTCACGTCAGCCACCACTGCAACAGTCCATTGGCATATATTTAGGCCCAGCACACACACAGGCAGAGGAGAGAGGTCCCGTAACAGACAATCTGGCTTCATGTCAGCAGAGAATTAGTCTGCATGTCATAGCAGAGAATGAGGCTTCACGTCACCCACCACTGCAACAGTCCATTGGCATATATTTAGGCCCAGCACCCAGGCAGAGGAGGGAGGTCCCGTAACAGAGAATCTGTCTTCATGTCAGCAGAGAATTAGTCTGCATGTCATAGCAGAGAATGAGGCTTCACGTCACCCACCACTGCAACAGTCCATTGGCATATATTTAGGCCTAGCACACAGGCAGAGCAGAGAGGTCCCGTAACAGACAATCTGGCTTCATGACAGCAGAGAATCAGTCTGCATGTCATAGCAGAGAATGAGGCTTCACGTCACCCACCACTGCAACAGTCCATTGGCATATATTTAGGCCTAGCACACAGGCAGAGCAGAGAGGTCCCGTAACAGACGATCTGGCTTCATGTCAGCAGAGAATCAGTCTGCATGTCATAGCAGAGAATGAGGCTTCACGTCAGCCACCACTGCAACAGTCCATTGGCATATATTTAGGCCCAGCACCCAGGCAGAGGAGGGAGGTCCCGTAACAGAGAATCTGTCTTCATGTCAGCAGAGAATTAGTCTGCATGTCATAGCAGAGAATGAGGCTTCACGTCAGCCACCACTGCAACAGTCCATTGGCATATATTTAGGCCCAGCACACACACAGGCAGAGGAGAGAGGTCCCGTAACAGAGAATCTGTCTTCATGTCAGCAGAGAATTAGTCTGCATGTCATAGCAGAGAATCAGGCTTCACGTCACCCACCACTGCAACAGTCCATTGGCATATATTTAGGCCCAGCACCCAGGCAGAGGAGGGAGGTCCCGTAACAGAGAATCTGTCTTCATGTCAGCAGAGAATTAGTCTGCATGTCATAGCAGAGAATGAGGCTTCACGTCAGCCACCACTGCAACAGTCCATTGGCATATATTTAGGCCCAGCACACACACAGGCAGAGGAGAGAGGTCCCGTAACAGAGAATCTGTCTTCATGTCAGCAGAGAATTAGTCTGCATGTCATAGCAGAGAATGAGGCTTCACGTCAGCCACCACTGCAACAGTCCATTGGCATATATTTAGGCCCAGCACACACACAGGCAGAGGAGAGAGGTCCCGTAACAGACAATCTGGCTTCATGTCAGCAGAGAATTAGTCTGCATGTCATAGCAGAGAATGAGGCTTCACGTCACCCACCACTGCAACAGTCCATTGGCATATATTTAGGCCCAGCACCCAGGCAGAGGAGGGAGGTCCCGTAACAGAGAATCTGTCTTCATGTCAGCAGAGAATTAGTCTGCATGTCATAGCAGAGAATGAGGCTTCACGTCAGCCACCACTGCAACAGTCCATTGGCATATATTTAGGCCCAGCACACACACAGGCAGAGGAGAGAGGTCCCGTAACAGAGGATCTGGCTTCATGTCAGCAGAGAATCAGTCTGCATGTCATAGCAGAGAATCAGGCTTCACGTCAGCCACCACTGCAACAGTCCATTGGCATATATTTAGGCCTAGCACACAGGCAGAGGAGAGAGGTCCCGTAACAGACAATCTGGCTTCATGTCAGCAGAGAATCAGTCTGCATGTCATAGCAGAGAATGAGGCTTCACGTCAGCCACCACTGCAACAGTCCATTGTCATAAATTTAGGCCCAGCACCCAGGCAGAGGAGAGAGGTCCCGTAACAGACAATCTGGCTTCATGTCAGCAGAGAATTAGTCTGCATGTCATAGCAGAGAATCAGGCTTCATGTCAGCCACCACTGCAACAGTCCATTGGCATATATTTAGGCCTAGCACACAGGCAGAGGAGAGGTTCATTCAACTTTGGGTAGCATCGCAATATAATGGTAAAATGAAAATAAAAATAGGATTGAATGAGGAAGTGCCCTGGAGTCCAATAATATATGGTTATGGGGAGGTAGTTAATGTCTAATCTGGACAAGGGACGGACAGGTCCTGTGGGATCCATGCCTGGTTCATTTTTATGAACGTCAGCTTGTCCACATTGGCTGTAGACAGGCGGCTGCGTTTGTCTGTAATGACGCCCCCTGCCGTGCTGAATACACGTTCAGACAAAACGCTGGCTGCCGGGCAGGCCAGCACCTCCAAGGCATAAAAGGCTAGCTCTGGCCACGTGGACAATTTAGAGACCCAGAAGTTGAATGGGGCCGAACCATCAGTCAGTACGTGGAGGGGTGTGCACACGTACTGTTCCACCATGTTAGTGAAATGTTGCCTCCTGCTAACACGTTGCGTATCAGGTGGTGGTGCAGTTAGCTGTGGCGTGTTGACAAAAGTTTTCCACATCTCTGCCATGCTAACCCTGCCCTCAGAGGAGCTGGCCGTGACACAGCTGCCTTGGCGACCTCTTGCTCCTCCTCTGCCTTGGCCTTGGGCTTCCACTTGTTCCCCTGTGACATTTGGGAATGCTCTCAGTAGCGCGTCTACCAACGTGCGCTTGTACTCGCGCATCTTCCTATCACGCTCCAGTGCAGGAAGTAAGGTGGGCACATTGTCTTTGTAGCGTGGATCCAGCAGGGTGGCAACCCAGTAGTCCGCACAGGTTAAAATGTGGGCAACTCTGCTGTCGTTGCGCAGGCACTGCAGCATGTAGTCGCTCATGTGTGCCAGGCTGCCCAGGGATAAGGACAAGCTGTCCTCTGTGGGAGGCGTATCGTCATCGTCCTGCCTTTCCCCCCAGCCACGCACCAGTGATGGACCCGAGCTGCGTTGGGTGCCACCCCGCTGTGACCATGCTTCATCCTCATCCTCCTCCACCTCCTCCTCATCCTCGTCCTCCTCGTCCTCCAGTAGTGGGCCCTGGCTGGCCACATTTGTACCTGGCCTCTGCTGTTGCCAAAAACCTCCCTCTGAGTCACTTCGAAGAGACTGGCCTGAAAGTGCTAAAAATGACCCCTCTTCCTCCTCCTCCTCCTCCTCCTCCTGGGCCACCTCCTCTTCCATCATCGCCCTAAGTGTTTTCTCAAGGAGACATAGAAGTGGTATTGTAACGCTGATAACGGTGTCATCGCCACTGGCCATGTTGGTGGAGTACTCGAAACAGCGCAACAGGGCACACAGGTCTCGCATGGAGGCCCAGTCATTGGTGGTGAAGTGGTGCTGTTCTGTAGTGCGACTGACCCGTGCGTGCTGCAGCTGAAACTCCACTATGGCCTGCTGCTGCTCGCACAGTCTGTCCAGCATGTGCAAGGTGGAGTTCCACCTGGTGGGCACGTCGCATATGAGGCGGTGAGCGGGAAGGCCGAAGTTACGCTGTAGCGCAGACAGGCGAGCAGCAGCAGGATGTGAACGCCGGAAGCGCGAACAGACGGCCCGCACTTTATGCAGCAGCTCTGACATGTCGGGGTAGTTGTGAATGAACTTCTGCACCACCAAATTCAGCACATGCGCCAAGCAAGGGATGTGCGTCAAATTGGCTAGTCCCAGAGCTGCAACGAGATTTCGCCCATTATCACACACCACCAGGCCGGGCTTGAGGCTCACCGGCAGCAACCACTCGTCGGTCTGTTGTTCTATACCCCGCCACAACTCCTGTGCGGTGTGGGGCCTGTCCCCCAAACATATGAGTTTCAGAATGGCCTGCTGACGTTTACCCCGGGCTGTGCTGAAGTTGGTGGTGAAGGTGTGTGGCTGACTGGATGAGCAGGTGGAAGAAGAGGAGGAGGAAGCCGAGAAGGAGGAGGTGGCAACAGGAGGCAAAGAATGTTGCCCTGCGATCCTTGGCGGCGGAAGGACGTGCGCCAAACAGCTCTCCGCCTGGGGCCCAGCTGCCACTACATTTACCCAGTGTGCAGTTAGGGAGATATAGCGTCCCTGGCCGTGCTTACTGGTCCACGTATCTGTGGTTAGGTGGACCTTGCCACAGATGGCGTTGCGCAGTGCACACTTGATTTTATCGGATACTTGGTTGTGCAGGGAAGGCACGGCTCTCTTGGAGAAGTAGTGCCGGCTGGGAACAACATACTGTGGGACAGCAAGCGACATGAGCTGTTTGAAGCTGTCTGTGTCCACCAGCCTAAATGACAGCATTTCATAGGCCAGTAGTTTAGAAATGCTGGCATTCAGGGCCAGGGATCGAGGGTGGCTAGGTGGGAATTTACGCTTTCTATCAAATGTTTGTGAGATGGAGAGCTGAACGCTGGCGTGTGACATGGTTGAGACGCTTGGTGACGGAGGTGGTGGTGGTGGTGTTGGTGGTACATCCCCTGTTTGCTGGGCGGCAGGTGCCAACGTTCCTCCAGAGGCGGAGGAAGAGGCCGAGGCGGCAGCAGCAGAATAGGCCGAGGCGGCAGCAGCAGAAGAGGTAGCAGGGGGAGCCTGAGTGACTTCCTTGGTTTTAAGGTGTTTACTCCACTGCAGTTCATGCTTTGCATGCAGGTGCCTGGTCATGCAGGTTGTGCTCAGGTTCAGAACGTTAATGCCTCGCTTCAGGCTCTGATGGCACAGCGTGCAAACCACTCGGGTCTTGTCGTCAGCACATTGTTTGAAGAAGTGCCATGCCAGGGAACTCCTTGAAGCTGCCTTTGGGGTGCTCGGTCCCAGATGGCGGCGGTCAGTAGCAGGCGGAGTCTCTTGGCGGCGGGTGTTCTGCTTTTGCCCACTGCTCCCTCTTTTGCTACGCTGTTGGCTCGGTCTCACCACTGCCTCTTCCTCCGAACTGTGAAAGTCAGTGGCACGACCTTCATTCCATGTGGGGTCTAGGACCTCATCGTCCCCTGCATCGTCTTCCACCCAGTCTTGATCCCTGACCTCCTGTTCAGTCTGCACACTGCAGAAAGACGCAGCAGTTGGCACCTGTGTTTCGTCATCATCAGAGACATGCTGAGGTGGTATTCCCATGTCCTCATCATCAGGAAACATAAGTGGTTGTGCGTCAGTGCATTCTATGTCTTTCACCGCTGGGGAAGGGCTAGGTGGATGCCCTTGGGAAACCCTGCCAGCGGAGTCTTCAAACAGCATAAGAGACTGCTGCATAACTTGAGGCTGAGACAGTTTCCCTGGTATGCATGGGGGTGATGTGACAGACTGATGGGGTTGGTTTTCAGGCGCCATCTGTGCGCTTTCTGCAGAAGACTGGGTGGGAGATAATGTGAACGTGCTGGATCCACTGTCGGCCACCCAATTGACTAATGCCTGTACCTGCTCAGGCCTTACCATCCTTAGAACGGCATTGGGCCCCACCATATATCGCTGTAAATTCTGGCGGCTACTGGGACCTGAGGTAGTTGGTACACTAGGACGTGTGGATGTGGCAGAACGGCCACGTCCTCTCCCAGCACCAGAGGGTCCACTAACACCACCACGACCATGTCCACGTCCGCGTCCCTTACTAGATGTTTTTCTCATTGTTATGGTTCACCACAACAACAAATATATTATTTGGCCCAATGTATTGTATTCAAATTCAGCGGGATATAAATTTGAGGCCTAGTATTTAGGCGCTGGGTGACCGGTATGGATTTAGTGACAGAATTAGACTTGGAAATGCACAGAAGCGTGTGTGTGAAGTTATTCTGAATGACCCTATGTGCACCTTCAATATGATCTACCCTTTTAGGGATAGATTTCAAATAGCTCTGATATAGCAGAAACGACTAAATTATGAAATTGCTAAATTGGGAATTGTATTTCAACCCAGAACAAAAAATGTGCTTTGACGGACACTAAATAACTTTCCCAGCCACAACAGGACAGCGGTAACGAGAGATTTAGCGGGATATAAATTTGAGGCCTAGTATTTAGGCGCTGGGTGACAGGTATGGGTTTAGTGACAGAATTAGATTTGGAAATGCACAGTAGCGGGTGTGTGAAGTTATTCTGAATGACCCTATGTGCACCTTGAATATTATATACCCTTTTAGGGATAGATTTCAAATAGCTCTGATATAGCAGAAACCACTAAATTATGAAATTGCTAAATTGGGAATTGTATTTCAACCCAGAACAAGAAATGTGCTTGAACGGACACTAAATAACTCGCCCAGCTACAGCACTAGGGACAGATTTAGCTGGATATAAATTTGAGGCCTAGTATTTAGGCGCTGGGTGACCGGTATGGATTTAGTGACAGAATTAGACTTGGAAATGCACAGAAGCGTGTGTGTGAAGTTATTCTGAATGACCCTATGTGCACCTTGAATATTATATACCCTTTTAGGGATAGATTTCAAATAGCTCTGATATAGCAGAAACCACTAAATTATGAAATTGCTAAATTGGGAATTGTATTTCAACCCAGAACAAGAAATGTGCTTGAACGGACACTAAATAACTCGCCCAGCTACAGCACTAAGGACAGATTTAGCGGGATATAAATTTGAGGCCTAGTATTTAGGCGCTGGGTGACAGGTATGGGTTTAGTGCCAGAATTAGACTTGGAAATACACAGTAGCGGGTGTGTGTGAAGTTATTCTGAATGACCCAATGTGCACCTTGAATATTATATACCCTTTTAGGGATAGATTTCAAATAGCTCTGATATAGCAGAAACCACTAAATTATGAAATTGCTAAATTGGGAATTGTATTTCAACCCAGAACAAGAAATGTGCTTGAACGGACACTAAATAACTCGCCCAGCTACAGCACTAAGGACAGATTTAGCGGGATATAAATTTGAGGCCTAGTATTTAGGCGCTGGGTGACAGGTATGGGTTTAGTGCCAGAATTAGACTTGGAAATACACAGTAGCGGGTGTGTGTGAAGTTATTCTGAATGACCCAATGTGCACCTTGAATATTATATACCCTTTTAGGGATAGATTTCAAATAGCTCTGATATAGCAGAAACCACTAAATTATGAAATTGCTAAATTGGGAATTGTATTTCAACCCAGAACAAGAAATGTGCTTGAACGGACACTAAATAACTCGCCCAGCTACAGCACTAAGGACAGATTTAGTGGGATATAAATTTGAGGCCTAGTATTTAGGCGCTGGGTGACAGGTATGGGTTTAGTGCCAGAATTAGACTTGGAAATACACAGTAGCGGGTGTGTGTGAAGTTATTCTGAATGACCCAATGTGCACCTTGAATATTATATACCCTTTTAGGGATAGATTTCAAATAGCTCTGATATAGCAGAAACCACTAAATTATGAAATTGCTAAATTGGGAATTGTATTTCAACCCAGAACAAGAAATGTGCTTGAACGGACACTAAATAACTCGCCCAGCTACAGCACTAAGGACAGATTTAGCGGGATATAAATTTGAGGCCTAGTATTTAGGCGCTGGGTGACAGGTATGGGTTTAGTGCCAGAATTAGACTTGGAAATACACAGTAGCGGGTGTGTGTGAAGTTATTCTGAATGACCCAATGTGCACCTTGAATATTATATACCCTTTTAGGGATAGATTTCAAATAGCTCTGATATAGCAGAAACCACTAAATTATGAAATTGCTAAATTGGGAATTGTATTTCAACCCAGAACAAGAAATGTGCTTGAACGGACACTAAATAACTCGCCCAGCTACAGCACTAGGGACAGATTTAGCTGGATATAAATTTGAGGCCTAGTATTTAGGCGCTGCGTGACAGGTATGGGTTTAGTGACAGAATTAGACTTGGAAATACACAGTAGCGGGTGTGTGTGAAGTTATTCTGAATGACCCAATGTGCACCTTGAATATTATATACCCTTTTAGGGATAGATTTCAAATAGCTCTGATATAGCAGAAACCACTAAATTATGAAATTGCTAAATTGGGAATTGTATTTCAACCCAGAACAAGAAATGTGCTTGAACGGACACTAAATAACTCGCCCAGCTACAGCACTAGGGACAGATTTAGCTGGATATAAATTTGAGGCCTAGTATTTAGGCGCTGGGTGACCGGTATGGATTTAGTGACAGAATTAGACTTGGAAATGCACAGAAGCGTGTGTGTGAAGTTATTCTGAATGACCCTATGTGCACCTTGAATATTATATACCCTTTTAGGGATAGATTTCAAATAGCTCTGATATAGCAGAAACCACTAAATTATGAAATTGCTAAATTGGGAATTGTATTTCAACCCAGAACAAGAAATGTGCTTGAACGGACACTAAATAACTCGCCCAGCTACAGCACTAAGGACAGATTTAGCGGGATATAAATTTGAGGCCTAGTATTTAGGCGCTGGGTGACAGGTATGGGTTTAGTGCCAGAATTAGACTTGGAAATACACAGTAGCGGGTGTGTGTGAAGTTATTCTGAATGACCCAATGTGCACCTTGAATATTATATACCCTTTTAGGGATAGATTTCAAATAGCTCTGATATAGCAGAAACCACTAAATTATGAAATTGCTAAATTGGGAATTGTATTTCAACCCAGAACAAGAAATGTGCTTGAACGGACACTAAATAACTCGCCCAGCTACAGCACTAAGGACAGATTTAGCGGGATATAAATTTGAGGCCTAGTATTTAGGCGCTGGGTGACAGGTATGGGTTTAGTGCCAGAATTAGACTTGGAAATACACAGTAGCGGGTGTGTGTGAAGTTATTCTGAATGACCCAATGTGCACCTTGAATATTATATACCCTTTTAGGGATAGATTTCAAATAGCTCTGATATAGCAGAAACCACTAAATTATGAAATTGCTAAATTGGGAATTGTATTTCAACCCAGAACAAGAAATGTGCTTGAACGGACACTAAATAACTCGCCCAGCTACAGCACTAAGGACAGATTTAGCGGGATATAAATTTGAGGCCTAGTATTTAGGCGCTGGGTGACAGGTATGGGTTTAGTGCCAGAATTAGACTTGGAAATACACAGTAGCGGGTGTGTGTGAAGTTATTCTGAATGACCCAATGTGCACCTTGAATATTATATACCCTTTTAGGGATAGATTTCAAATAGCTCTGATATAGCAGAAACCACTAAATTATGAAATTGCTAAATTGGGAATTGTATTTCAACCCAGAACAAGAAATGTGCTTGAACGGACACTAAATAACTCGCCCAGCTACAGCACTAAGGACAGATTTAGCGGGATATAAATTTGAGGCCTAGTATTTAGGCGCTGGGTGACAGGTATGGGTTTAGTGCCAGAATTAGACTTGGAAATACACAGTAGCGGGTGTGTGTGAAGTTATTCTGAATGACCCAATGTGC
The DNA here is from genome assembly GCF_014858855.1 of Bufo gargarizans. NCBI lineage: Eukaryota > Metazoa > Chordata > Amphibia > Anura > Bufonidae > Bufo > Bufo gargarizans. The sequence goes on from NC_058083.1 coordinate 154,969,663, forward strand.
ACCTTGAATATTATATACCCTTTTAGGGATAGATTTCAAATAGCTCTGATATAGCAGAAACCACTAAATTATGAAATTGCTAAATTGGGAATTGTATTTCAACCCAGAACAAGAAATGTGCTTGAACGGACACTAAATAACTCGCCCAGCTACAGCACTAGGGACAGATTTAGCTGGATATAAATTTGAGGCCTAGTATTTAGGCGCTGGGTGACCGGTATGGATTTAGTGACAGAATTAGACTGGGATATGGCCAAAAAATAAACAGACTATTGCTGGTTAAATGCACTTGGTGTGACAGCTTCACCCTGATGTAGGCTTTAGCCAAAAAACAACCACACCATTGAGGGTTAAATGCACTTGGTGACAGGCGCAGCTTGCCCCTGATTTAGTATATGGCCAAAAAATGAACAGACTATTGCTGGTTAAATGCACTTGGTGTGACAGCTTCACCCTGATGTAGGCTTTAGCCAAAAAACAACCACACCATTGAGGGTTAAATGCACTTGGTGACAGGCGCAGCTTGCCCCTGATTTTGTATATGGCCAAAAAATGAACAGACTATTGCTGGTTAAATGCACTTGGTGTGACAGCTTCACCCTGATGTAGGCTTTAGCCAAAAAACAACCACACCATTGAGGGTTAAATGCACTTGGTCGCAGCTTGTGCTGGCGCACCACAAGACACAAAATGGCCGCCGATCACCCCAGAAAAATGTGACTGACAAACGGTCTGTGCAGCCTAAAAACAGTGAGCAATTGAGGATCAGCAGCTCAATGATCCACAGCTGCAGATCGATCAGTTAATCAAGTCCTTTGGAGGAGTTAATCTGCCTAATCTCGCCCTACTGTCGCAGCCGCAACCTCTCCCTACGCTAATCAGAGCAGAGTGACGGGCGGCGCTATGTGACTCCAGCTTAAATAGAGGCTGGGTCACATGGTGCTCTGGCCAATCACAGCCATGCCAATAGTAGGCATGGCTGTGATGGCCTCTTGGGGCAAGTAGTATGACGCTTGTTGATTGGCTGCTTTGCAGCCTTTCAAAAAGCGCCAAGAAAGCGTCACAAAAGCGCGAAGAAAGCGACGAACACCGAACCCGAACCCGGACTTTTACGAAAATGTCCGGGTTCGGGTCCGTGTCACGGACACCCCAAAATTCGGTACGAACCCGAACTATACAGTTCGAGTTCGCTCATCCCTATTCAAAAGGTGTTTATTGGTTTTTTAGCACAGATAAGTATGCATATACATTAATCTGTAGAGACTATGTTAGCATAGATAGGTATGCATATACAATAATTGGCAAATAATATGTTACATAAAAATACTAACAATACTTGGAGAGAAGCATATCAATAATAAAGAAAAAATTAAAAAATACATTGCTTTGGCATGACAATAGGGATTGAGTAGATCCAGGACATAAGGAGGGAGTGGAGTGAATGATTGACATAATACTATCATGCAAAAAAAGACAGCATCAGAGAGAGACACTATATCTTAAATCTGGAGCATGTGAGGAAGACAACCATGGATCCCAGACCCTTTCGAACCTCAGGAAAGTGTCGGAACGGACAGCCGACAGCTTTTCAGATACCATGATTTTATTAATCCTCTCAATAACAACTTGGAAAGACAATGAGTCAGATCGCCATTTGTAGGCTATATGAATTCTGGCTGCTAACAGTATATATTGAGACAGCTTAAATCTGACAAAGGTTAGCCAATGAGGCTTGTCTCCCAAAATGCAAAATGGCAATGTAAGGGGATAGTTGCAATTCAGGACCTCAGAGATCAGGTTTGTTATTCGGGTCCAAAACCGTTTAACTACCGGGCATGTCCACCATGTGTGTAGCATGGTCCCATCCTCATCACAGCCCCTGAAACACATAGGGGATATTTCGGGATATATGGCATGCAGCCTCGTAGGGACCAAATAGGTTCTGTGTAGAACTTTTATGGAGGTTTCTGCCAAAGTAACCTGCCAGGATCCCTTCGTAAGGGTTAACGAGCGCTGGGACCATCTAGAAGGAGAAAATTCTTGCTGCAAATCTCCCTCCCAAGCTCTCATATATGCCAATTTGTGGTCTCCGGGGACAGAATTCAGAGCTTCATACATTCTCGACAGGAGACCTTGCCTATACAGCGAGAAATTAATAGAACGCTCAAAAGGGGAGAATTCTACTTTACGGTCGGGTATCTGAGAAGACCTGAGGAAAGAAAATACCTGGTTCATGAGGAAATATTCTCCCACCGGAGGTGAGTATTTTTCTTTGAAGTCTGAAAGGGATATCAATTTACCACCCACAAGAAACCTATGGAGAGTACACAGATTGTTATCTGACCACCATTTGAGTTTGTGTCCTTGTAGACCTGGGAGGAAGGCAGGATTACCTGCAACACATAATAAGGGTGAGGGCCTGGATTGCAAACCAAATTTAAACCTAACTGACCTCCAAAGAATCAGTGCATAGTATGTCAGAGGGGATTTATTACGGACCACTTGAGGAACAGGTGCCGAGCTCCAGATCAAGGCTTTCCATGTATAGGGAGATAGGAAAGAGCTCTCAAGTGGAATCCATAAAGGGTGGGCCTGGGGATTTAAATGGGTCAAAAACATTTGAGCCAGTCTAGCGGCTTGATAATATTTAACCAGGTCCGGTACTGAGAGACCCCCTTGGGACCTATGTCTGCACATTACCGACTTAGATATACGGGGACGTTTGTTAGCCCATATAAACTTCATTATGTCATTCTGGACTGCTCTCAGGTCCCGCACTTGTACTGGGATAGGCAGGGCCCTAAATAAATACAGGAGTCTCGGAAGAACAACCATCCTGACAATGTTGATCCTGCCCACCCATGACACCGGTAAGGATTGCCAAGTCACCAGGTCCTGTCGTATCTTTTTATACATGGGCAAATAGTTAACCCTGTAGGTTGTGTCCAGTGTCTTAGGTAACAGTACCCCCAGATAGGGGATATATTGGGGCCTAAGTTGGAATGGGAACTTCTGAGTAAGTAATGACCTGGTAGAGGAGGAAGTGTTACAGAGAAGCATTTCAGACTTGGCATGGTTTATGGATAGACCAGATGCTTTGGTGAAGGACTCCAGGAGTTTCATTAGGGAAGGGAAGGAGATAATGGGGTTGGTTATGGTTAACAGGAGATCATCCGCAAAGAGGTTGAGTTTGTACTCTGCCCCCCCAATCGTCAGCCCTTTAATATCAGGGTGAGATCGTATTTGAGCAGCTAGGGGCTCGATAGCCAGGGCGAATAGGGCTGGGGACAACGGGCATCCCTGCCGCGTGCCTCGTCTGATGGGGATACAGGACTCCCTAGTAGAGGGTAATTTAAGGTAAGCCTCCGGTTTAGAATAGAGAGCTCGGACTGCGGCTAGAAATGGACCCTTAATACCCATTTTCGATAGGGCACTGTAAAGGTACGTCCATGTGACAGAATCAAAAGCCTTTTCAATGTCTAGAGCCAGTAGAGCTAGCGGGGTTTTAGATTTATTCGAGTCCTGGATTATGTTAAATAGTTTCCTTATGTTATCAGGAGCTTCCCTGCCAGGTATGAACCCGACTTGGTCTCTATGGATGAGACTTGGAAGGAGTCTATTAAGTCTCCCAGCCAATATAGCGGTAAAAAGTTTGTTGTCGATGTTCAGCAAAGAAATCGGCCTGTAGTTGGATGTGAGCAAGGGGTCCTTGTTGGGCTTAGGGATCACTGTGATAGCGGCCTTCAAAAATTCTTCAGGAGGGACAGAACCTTGCATCAAGTAGTTACAATAATTGGTTATATGTGGGATAAGCAGAGGGGCAAATCAGGGCCTGGGGCTTTCCCTAACTTTAAGGAGTTAATAACGTATTCCACTTCTTCCGCCGAGACCTGTTTATTGAGTTCTGTTTGGGACTCTGGGGATAGGACAGGGAGTTGAGCCGATGACAGGAACTCATGTATCTGGGGGGTAGCATCTCCTAGGGGAGCCGAGTAGAGGTGTGCATAAAATTCCTGAAAAGCAGCATAGATAGTGTCAGGATTGGAGGAGGTGTGGCCTGATCCCGTCCTAATTTTAAAAACGTGATTGATCCTTTGTTTACTTTTAAGTTGGCTAGCTAATAGTTTATCCGGCTTATTGGCGTACCTATAGTAGAAAGAGTTCGTCCATCTAAGGGCTTTTTCTGTATTATTTGTGAGTATCATGTTAAGTTGTAGCTTAGCGTCTTTAATTGCCTTAAGCAAATAAAGAGACGGTGATCTCTGATGAGCCCAGACCAGTCTGTTCAATTTGGCTTCCAGCCCAGCTTGAGCTTGGGTACGTTCTCTCTTTCTCCTGGAGGCCAAACTTATCAACCTACCCCTCATAAAGGCTTTATGCGTTAGCCAAAGTGTCATAGGGTTGATATCAGGTGAGACGTTCTCAGCTAAAAACTGTGTGAGCTCATCCTGCAATTGAGTAAATTGAGCCGTATGAGTCAGGAGAGATTCGTTCAGCCTCCAGTGAAACGGGTTAGGACCAATCTGTGGGGCCGCAAAATCCGAGATTACTATGTCATGGTCCGACCAGGAAGAGACCACATGTCGGGAGTATGATAAATGTGGGAGGAGAGAAGCGGAAGACAAAATCATGTCTAAGCGGGAATACACTCTGTGGGCCGATGAATAGAAGGTATAACTTCTCTGGGACCCATTATGCTCTCTCCAGGTGTCAGCTATAGATAAGGACTGGAGTACTCGCTGGATCCTATTTGTCAATGACGCTGACCGTGGAGTAGAGGGGGGGGAGGAGCGATCTAGCACAGGATGTATAGTAAAATTAAAGTCCCCACACCACACCAATTTATGGAATGTAAGAGAATTAATGACTTCTCCAACCTTCTCAAAAAAGGAAATGGGATCCTCGTTAGGAGCATATGAGTTGACTAAACAAAGAGACTCATCCCTGTAAGTCCCCAATATGATCACGTATCTCCCCTCTGGGTCAACGCACGTCTGGGATACTGTAAACGGGAAGGAGTTCCTCAGTAGTGTCACTACTCCTCTACATTTTGAGGTGAATGCGGAAGAGTGGAAAGTGGAATATTGCGAGTGAAAGTACTTAGGATGGGATGTGGTGGTGAAATGAGTCTCCTGAAGGCAGATGACGTCGGGCTTGTGTTTAATATAGACGGAGAAAGCTGTCTTTCTCTTTCGGGGGGAGTTTAGACCCCGCACATTATGTGTGAGTACCTTACACATGATGGTGGTTCAGAATCTTGCTATTAGTTTGGGAAGAAAACCAGACGCCAACCGCCTCCAGGGCCAACATCATCCCAGCAGCACCTCCCCCTCGAGCCTTATAATGCGAATCCTTATGCCATGTCTCCAAGAAACAAAGAAATAAACAGTTAAACATTAACTTATCATAACAAACTTGAGAGCTGGTAAGCTCAAAATTAAAAGTAATCATAAGTGGGAAAAGCGAGTAGAGGGCTAGCCCGATTCCGACCAGCAGTACTCTCTCACAATAACCCATAAACAGGGGCAACATGAAAATCCACCTTATCGAACCCCTGAATTAGAAGGGTTGGCCTCGCATAACATAGAGGCAGGTAACAACAGAGAATCCCCACAATATCTCAAACCAAGGAACAGGAACCTGCTACTGTCCCGATATGAAGAGTTCAGGTATTTCTTGATCTGCTGGATCCATTCGGTGTAGCAGGGACTTTGGTCCAGACCCTTGCCGGCCTCTGAGGTTTCGGGGACGAAGGACGATGAGCTTGAGGTTCGCAGGGGATCCCTGCTCGTTGCAGGACTTCCAGTCCCTCGGCCGGTGAATGGACAGTGTGAAGCCGGGAATTTAGCTGGAACGATAGGTTAAAGGGGAACCCCCACCTGTATCGAATGTGGGCTTTCTGCAGGGACTGTGTGACTGGTCTCATCTCACGACGTCTGCGAAGCGTAGAAGGAGCCAAATCTGCATAGAGATGGACCGAAGCTGGGAGACCAGGTAACTCAGGGAGGTCCCTTGCTGCAGCCAGGATTTTATCTCTTGATTCCGGATGATGGAACTTGAGTATGACATCTCTAGGAAGATCCGTACTGCGAGGCTTCCCCAAAGCCCTGTGGACTCTGTCCATTTTCAGGAGATTAAGTTCTGTCTGTGGTAGCAAGGCCGCAAACAGTGTGGTGAGGGCATCCTGTAGATCAGTGAAGGATTCAGGAAGGCCCCTGACCCTCAGGTTTCCCCGCCGAGACCGATTCTCGAGGTCTTCAAGTTTGAGCTCTAGCTCTATCAAGTGAGCATCATGGGCGGTAATATCCTCTTTATCACGGTCCAATGCATCGGACATATCGTCCATTCGTGTCTCCAAGTCAGAGACTCTATTTCCCAAATCTTGGATTTGGCGGGAAAACTCAGAAACCGCCTGAGATAGCTCCGTTTTAAACAGGGCTGCGATGTTCTTGTATAGATCGTTCTGACCTGTATTAGGAGCAGCTGTATCCGGAGCGGGTCCGCCACCGTCCGATGAGGTCGGGCTAGCAGGCTCTGATGGAGTGTCCGCCATGACAGTTTGCCTGGTCTGTCTGAATAACTCCGGTAAAGTTTGCGACGGGACCGGGGTGCCCGGAATTTTTGATCTCCCTTTAGTGCGGGTCATCTTCGGGGATCCCTGCATCGGTTTTGAGGCTGATTGGAGCCCAGTAAAAGGCGCTTAGATTAGGGAGAAAACGACAAGTGGAGCGGAGCTCACGGAAGCATGTCCTCCTCGCGAGACCCGCGCATGCGCCCCTCCTAAAATATTATTAAAGGGGTCTTCCACCTTTTAGCTAGGTCACCAGAATCAGATCGGTGGGGGTGCGACACCCGGCACCTCCCAATAAGCTGTTTGCAGAAGCTGCCGTCACTGGACTCATGATGGTGGATGGAGCCAATAGCAGAAGGCTCTGTCCACTATGTAGTCTCTGTGCTGACATAATGCAGCTTGGCTTGTGTCCATTCCCATTCACTGCTATTTTCCAGTGCCGATTGCTGTTGCAAACAGCTGATTGGCGGGGTTACCAGGTGTCAGACCCCCACTGATCTGATATTGCCTACCATTCCTGAAGATAGGTCATCAATATCTATAGCTCCAGCAACCCCTTTAAAGTTCTCCTTTTAATTCAGTCTTCTTAACAACCGTGCCACATATATATTATAGTCAGCTTTACAGACAAGGAACATATTACATCATTTTCTTAGATCATGATGAAATTTCAGTCATATAAATGTATTCTACAGTCCTTTGTTCTATGTACTTTATAGTGAAAATATGGTGGGTCAACAGAAAGTAATGCTGGTTCCAGCTATGATACAATTCCAGTCCATTATTATACAAGCCTGTTTTTTCAGAATATACACATTTTTAGGAGATAGGGGGAATGACTGATAGACTGATGTACACAAGTACTTTCAATGAGGTTGTGTTAAGTCTTAGCGATCACATACCTTAGATTTCTGTCTTAGCTCATTTTCAGTGGTTGGACTTTAAAAGCAACTGCTAATTGCCTAATGAAAAACAGTCCTTATTGGATTTTAAAAGTTTATTTGTGGAATGTCGCCTGGGAAGACAGATGCTGTAGAAGTAGTGAGGGCCGAGCTAATAAAACAGTAAGTGGGAAATAGTGTAAAAGTTTATAGTGTGCAGTATATGCTTTATGGTGAGAGCTTATGTAACAAGCATGTGGTTTTACTGGCCATATAGTTTACAAAGTGCTTAGCGCCAAGGTTTTAATGGGGTATAATGCCAAGAATAACAGCCGTGGGAGTGAACGGGGAACATCACTGTTTATTATACCCCAGGGTCAACTATTTAAAATGTCATATGTGTCAATAATAAGTGAAACCTATGTAGAGCAGTGAGGGGTCTAATATACAAACTTTTTCCAGAATTGCTTTGTGTCCTTTCCACTTTTAAAGGCAGTCTGTCAGCATCTTTGAGACCTCCAGCACTCGATTGGTGATGCGGAGAGCAGTGCAGATATACATATGTGCAGGTTGTATGACCAAGAAATTGATACTTCCATCCCCTTGGAGCTGTGACTGCAACTGCCAGGGAGGCAGTCCCATGATGTTCAGTGTCCTGGATGCTTTGTACTTTACACTTTGCTTTGGACTCTGAGTGACAGCTCTAGGGTCCAATCAAGAGACTGCTGAAGATGTCACCTAGAGCAGAAGGGAGGGACTGGGAGGCATTCCGAGCACAGAGTTCAGGACACCGACCATGAAAGGACTGCCTACTGGGCACTGGTGGTCAAAGCGCCACAGGGATGAAAGCCTGCATAACCATCACTCTAGGTATGGCTGCGGCTCTCTCCTTGTCGCCTATATACTACTCAGAACTGCTTACAGACTCCCTTTAAAGGCTATGTACACCTTCGGAGGCAACATTTTTTAATTATTGCATTTTACTGATTTTGGACAAAAAAATCTTTTATTCAATTGTTTTTTATTAAAAATATTGAGCCGATCTGTTACAAAGGGTTAACTGTTCGTCTAGCTGAGTGAATTGTGACAAAACCTTATCTCTAATATACTAAGAGGTCATAAACACTTATTTAACCCACATTCTTATCAGTAAGATAAGAATTGAGCTATAATGAGTCTGGAACCCTCCATCTTTGTCCAGACATTTCAGTTTTAAAACAAATTCAGTTATGAGGACCATGCAAGGTTTCTGTATGGTCTGGTTTTTGCCTGATTACTAGGACTTAGGTGCAACCTTAAGTGCATTGCTTATATGTTTGTTTTTGTGTTGTTTTTTGATCCTTTTAACTTGCCCTAGTAAAAAAAAATGTTTTAAATTGTATCTGCCTCCTACTTTGTGGAGGTCTGCTGCTCTTAGTAAATTAGTCTTTATAAATGTCCCTCAGTATGTCTGATAACAGTAAAAAAAAATCTTCCATCAAAATGCTATTTTCCACATTTTTAGAACAAACATTTTAGAATGAAATAGTATAGTTATTTTATACTATGCGCATGAATCGGGCTGTAGGGGCTTGTATGAGTGTGTTTGGCTGGATGGGTACAGTAGTTGTACTCACAGTTTCCTGAAGCTCCCTGGGCTGGCATGCAATGATGGCGCTTAAGGGGACCTTGATGTTGCTGTTTTATGGTGTGAGGCAGGGTCCCGGTTGTTGTGGTGCCACAGTACATTACAGAGGCCGGTCAGCTGGTGATCCACATAAGCACTATTCACATGAAATGCAGTCTTTATTGTCCATTCAAGTAGTTCCCAAACATTGTATATGGAGGCTAGGTTCTCTCTCTCTCTCAGTCAGACTGGTCAATCTCTCCTTTTCCCGGTCTAAAAGGATGCACTTTATCTATTGTTGTGGAAAATTATTGTTCGCCGTATGGTCGCCATCTATCCTATGAAGATGCTCAGATTAATTTTCGTTCGCATCTTCTAAATTTTCGCACGATGGTCTAGTCGTCCCAACCTGTAGCTGATATGTGCCCGGCCTGGTATTACTGCAAGATACCAGTGTCATGGCGCCGGCTGAGGCGGGAGGGATGGGGACCGTCGAACAAAGGTTTCTTCATCCACAAGGAGAAGTGCGGCAACGTAAAGGGCGCGAATAAGTGTGCAAAAGCGCAAACATAAGTTCTCGCCATCATTCATATCTTCGCAAGCCAATCACTTCATACCATAACCTGTCTCCCCATTGGTCATGATTGTAAGACCGCCTTCCAGCCAATCACTTCATACCATAACCTATCTCCCCATTGGTCATGATTGTAAGACCGCCTTCCGTCTTCTGTTATAAATAAACCTTGCCTAGCTGTTGGAAGCAGGCACATTATTGGATCCTACTTGAGAATGTCTCTGTGATGTTATTTTGGAGGAATTGCGCACACATCGACGCACACTACACCAAGAATTTCCCGATTGTACTTCTGGCCGTCGTTTTTGGTCGTGAGAACGAGACAAAGGAGCAAACGGCGATATCAGTTGGCGAGCACAGTTAGGGAGCTAATTTTTTCCCCTGTTATCAGCAGAACTTAAAGGAGACACAGCTTAATTTTCAAAAAGCAAAAAAAGGCCGGCATAAGGTAATACAATCCCTTTCCTTACTCTCATTTTTGAGAAAGTTTTGCTCTTTGTGAATTGAAATCTGTTTACTCCAATCTGCTGATATCAGGAAAAAAAAATCTACTGAAAGAACCTTTTGGTGTATGTGGTTGATGTTTTTCCAATAATAGCTGCCCAGATACATGTTGTTGCATATTTGCATAACTGCTGTGGGGGTTTCTCAACTGTAAAGGGCTGGTCAGTGCTCTGTTGGGACAAAGGATCGATGGGGAGAGATCCAACAGAGGGCTTTGTGTGTAATATCAGGTGTTTATAGTTTAACACCAACGCAGGCAGATATTGCCATCAGTATCTAAACAGGGGGTTTGTTAAACTGTAAGTTTATCTGCTGCGTCAAAAGGAAATTTCTGCTTGGTAAAAGAATGTTTTCGATCTATTTGTGTAAGGACGAGGTAAGTGCTTTTCCGTTGTGTAGTATCTGGTGGATCTGAGTTTATTGTACAGAGATTGCATGGTGAGATTGTGATGTGTGTGCTGAGCAGTACAGAGTATTGTGTTTTTGTTGTAACTTCTTAACTTTTATATTACTGTGATTTTGTAGAGGCAGCAATTTGTTTTAGTGTTTGTACATTAGAGACAGCATTTAGAGAGTATTTTTATATTGTTAGCCTGTAAATCACCCACAGAGTAGAGGTTTGCTCTGGTTTCGCGGGTGGGGCACAAGGAATATAGAAACTGTTTTGTTTAGTTTGGTTTTTCTATTGCTGGATATTGTAGATACTATCTTGTCTTCCTTTGTGTGTCAAGCCATGTGGTTTTGTCGGCCATTTTATCTTCCTTTGTATGTGTGAAGGCCATGTGGTTTTGTCAGCAATCTTTGATTTCCTTTGTGAGTGTGAAGACTATGTGGCTTTGGCAGACATCTTGGTTAGTTTGGTGCTGCAGGTTTTAACAAGGAATTCATTTCAGTTTGAGCTAGTTCACTTTTAGTTTTGGTGTCTATGGAAAGCGATTTAGTTGTTTTTGCCTCAAATGTCAGTTTTGTCCAGAATAATTATCTTGTATTTTTGTAACCTTCCTATGTACAGTTTGATTTTGTGTTGGTAAGTTTTGTGCTGGATATCGGTTGAGTGTTCGGTTATGGTATAGCTCAGCGACCAGTCTGATACAGGAATCATTGTGTGAACATTAGTGGCAGTTTAGCGGGGAAATTGTCCTATAGCTGATGATTCTGCTTAATGTTTGTATATCTGTGGCTGTTACATTGAATTGTAGAATTGTTTGGCATAATTAATACGGGTACTATAGTGTAGAAAGGAGGTGCTTATAGTTCTGTGCCAAAAGTATTGGGACAACGCCTAGAGATCGGTACCAGTGTTTTTTTTTTTTTTGTAGCAACCATTGTGTTTGTATTCCTGTGCAATGGAAAGCATTTTTAAAGAAATTGCAAAGTTGAAGGACACGGCGGCCATTCTTTAAGCTATGAAGGGATGTACTGATCCATGGCTGCAGGCTCAGAATTGTGTAGCAAACCTGATCGGTACCAAAAAATGGCGCAAAAGGAAAGGCAAGTATGCTCTGATTTTTGCTGCTGGGTGGAAAGCGGATAAATATCAGGAGTCTTGTAGGCTGAAGCTGAGTTTGGAAGGAGAAGTGGAAGATTTTAAAGTGGAAATTGTTAAATTAAGAACTCTTGTCCAGCAGGCAGCTGAAGCTAGCGCTAATTATGAATGTACTGTGAGGTGTAATACTGAGCTGCGCAAGGAGAATGAATGGTTATCTGAAAGCCTGACGCATGCACAGGGTGCTGTAAGGGAATTGTCTGCTCTCTGCAGGAGGACAGAAGATGAACATTCTCAGTGCTTAGTGCAGCCAGAGTCATTGAAACAATCATTAGAGAGTAATGTGTCTGGGATTAGAGGCAATGTATGGGCTGTAGGTATGGAGAAGTCTGAGGACTGTGGGTCACATAGTGGATCCGACTCAGGGATGGAGATGGACAATTTGTCTGACCCTGGAGTTGGAATTGTTAACACAATGCCAGAAGATTCCTCAAATGAGTCCGTGGTAAGTGGACTCAATACAGATAGTAGTGTGGGATCTAGTCATGCTGGGATGATTAATATTGTGCAGCAAGTCAGATCACCATGTGCCCATGCACAGAGAAGGTATTGTGCAGGGATACAATATATTTGTTGTTTTGCATGCAGGAAAATTGGGCACATTGCACGATATTGTGACGTTGCTAATGGCAACAGACACAGGTATGTTAAGTACCCCAGAACCACACCTATAAGTGAAGTGGTTTATTCAGCAAGGTGGGGTAATGGTCCCAGACATGGTTCTTTGCAAAGGCAGAGAAGCCAGGGACAGCCAAGGACTTTGATCAATGAAGCAGATTTTAAATCCCAATATGAACGGTTAAAAATGTGAAGCTCAGAGAGGAAAGAGATCGGTTCCTGGAATTCAGTAGAGTTTCTAATTTTGTGTGCCAAAGAAGGGTAAATTAAGGTCTTTGTAAACCATTTTACTGTTTGTATTTACAGAAAATGGAGGAACTCTTAAGACCTAATTTAAATAGACTTTTCCCTTCCCCTAAAAAAAACAGTTTGGGACCTTGTAATGTTAAATCCTGCTTCTTTGGTAAAATGAATCTGAAATTGGTTTGGGGGCTGGGCAAATTGGCATTTTAATCACTGGGTGGGTAGAAAATTCTCCTGCTAGTGTTTACGGTTTGAGGTTAACCCTCCAAGACATTGATTAGTTAATTCAGTCCTATACAGTTGTATGTTTTTTGTTTTTTTGTATGTGAGGTTTGGTTTTAAGTTAACATTTACTGAATCTCAATGTATATAGCAAGACTTCCTGTAACTGAAGTTTTCTACGTTTTCTTTTACTAACCCATTAAGTTTTCTACGTTTTCTTTTACTAACCCGCCGTATGGTCGCCATCTATTCTATGGAGATGCGCAGATTCGTTTGCGTTCGCATCTGCGCAGAAACTTTCGCACGATGGTCTGGTCGTCCCAACCTGTAGCTGATTTGTGCCCGGCCTGATATTACTGCAGGATACCAGTGTCATGGCGCCGGCTGAGGAGGGAGGGATGGGGACCGTCGAACAAAGGTTTCTTCATTCACGAGGATAAGCTCGGCAATGGAAAGGGCGCGAATAAGTGTGCGAAAGCGTGAACATAAGTTTGCGCAATCATTCATATCTTCACCAGCCAATCACTGCATACCATAACCTGTCTCCCCATTGGTCATGATTGTAAGACCGCCTTCCAGCCAATCACTTCATACCATAACCTGTCTAACCATTGGTCATGATTGTAAGACCGCCTTCCGTCTTCTGGTATAAATAAACCCTGCCTAGCTGTTGAAAGCAGGCACATTATTGGATCCTACTTGAGAACGTCTCTGTGATGTTATTTTGGAGGAATTGGGCACACATCGACGCACACTACACCAAGGATTTACTGATTGTACTTCTGGCGATTGTTTTCGGTAGTGAGAACGAGACAAAGGAGCAAATGGTGATATCACTATCATCAGAAACATATAAGCATATGATATCCACAGTATCCTCAGAGCAATCCAGTCTCTGAACAGGGGGACATCCTGTCCTTTGTTTATGGTAGGCTGCTTGTAGCTTACAGTGTTTTCCCACCACCTGCAGAGGAGGCTGTAGCCAGATTAGTAGTAAAAATGATGCACCTAGGTTAGTAGTTGACAATCCTCTATAGGCTTCTACTTAGACACGTTTTGGGAGACTCTCCCTTTATCAGTAAGGTGCATCATTTTTACTACACCATAAGGAGCGCTCTGAAATAATTGTAAAGATCATACTCACGTGACCATCTGCGTCATACTACAGACGCGCAAACCACGCCCCGGGCGCCACGAGGAACGCCGAAGACTTCACCACCAGATCGCGTCGGACCTCACGAATTCTCCCAGGAACAGCTGACTGTCATTGGAGTATCAGTTCCAGCAGCGCCGGTTGGTGGGTAAGTGATCTCTGTATCCGTAGACAGCATGGGACGCCGCACTTAGGCACAGAGCACCTTTTCTTCCCAAAGCACCGTGCAGCATCACAGCGATTTGACTGTATATACTGATTCTATGCATACAGCCCTAGGTCAAGGAAGATCGTTCCTTGTCCATTATAAGACCATTATTAACCATTGCACATCTTCACTTGTCTTGTGGAGGACTATTCCACGGTGTACTATTTTTTATCTACCAAATACCCATTCACCATATGTGGCTATTTTATTATACTTCATTTTTATTCTTCATTTAGATTTTTTATTCCAAGGAATATTTTTATTGACTCTCATTTTTGATATTTATCTAATCTACTTTATCATCAGAAAATGTATCTATATTTAATACCTATACTATTCCCACAAATAAACTAGATTAAATTCTACCCTTATATGAGTGTGCCTGTTTACCTCTTTACCTTCTATTTTTCACTGTCCTGACTGGGTGAGTCAGACATAGCAGTTCTGCACCTCTATCATTTGCTTGAACAGTAGAGCCGTCTATCTCATTCACCGCTATTAGTTATTAGATAAGCCTCTAGCCCTTTATTGACTGATGTCATAGTATCTGCTTAATGAATGCACACATAAAGTTCAGGGTATGAGGCTTGTCCATAAATTAAACCTTTTCCAGGATTAATTATGTTTTTAATTACACCCCCCCCCCCCCCCAGCATATATGACCTGTTGAAAGATTCATACTTCCCTGCTCCTCTCTGCTGCTAAACTTTACCCTCACCATCTTCCGGTCCCTAACTTGTTTACTAATGCAGCTAATGACTGGCTTTAACGGTAACAATTCCCCAAGTGGCGTATCACTGCGGTCAGATACTGTCGAGGGTCAGGTGAGATAACCATGCAGGACTATATGACCATACATAATGTAGACTAGTAAATATCATTAACCCTTAGAGGACTGGGCAATTTTCCTGTTTTTGCGTTTTCGTTTTTCACTCCCCGCTTTCCCAGAGTCACAACTTTTTTATTTTTCCATTCATATAGCCTTATGAGGGCTTATTTTTTGCTGGGTAAGTTTTACTTTGGAATAGCACCATTTACGGTTGTATATAATGTAGTGGGAAACAGGAAAAAAAATTACAAATGGGGGTGGAACTGGAAAAAAACACAATTCTGCCACAGTATTTTGGGATTTTATTTTGCCGCATTCATTATGCCGTAAAATTTACCTGTTACCTTCAATTACAACGATACCACATTTGTATATTAACTTTTTTTTTTATCGCCATATTCTGATGCCTATAACTTTTTGGTAGTTATGTATATGGAGCTGTGGGGGGGATACGTTTTTGCGGGGCAATCTGTAATTTTCAGTGATATCATTTTGAAGTGTGTGACTTTTTATAAACAATTTTGGGAAGTTGAAGTGAAAAAATTGCGAATTGGCCAAATATGTGGATGCTTTTGCACTTGGCAATGCCCATGATGTTAATTTTTTTTATTAGTTACAGGTAAGTATTATGATTTTGGGTAAAGGGGGTGATTAGAATTTTAATATTTTTTTAAATAACTTTTTTACTTTTTTTTAAGTCACCCATGGTGAATGTAACTGGCAATCACATGTGTCACGGGTCTCTGCTGTTTGAAACAGCAGAAACCCGGTGGCTTTGGCGCCCGCTGCACGTGCAAGTGGGTGCTAAGTTAAAGACGTGACTTCTGCTGTACATTTCTCCAGACCTAAGTGCTATTAATCCTCTGTGGGGCATCCTCAAACGGAAGGTGGAGGAGCGCAAGGTCTCTAACATCCATCAGATCCATGATATCGTTATGAAGAACTAAAAGAGAATTCCAGTGACAACCTGTGAAGCTCTAGTGAACTCCATACCCAAGAGAGTTAGGGCAGTGCTGGGAAATAATAATGGCCACATAAAATAGACACTTTGGGCACAATTTGGCCATTTTCTCTTAGGGGTGTACTCACTTTTGTGAGATACTGTATAATGCAAACTCAAGGATCCACATGTTCAATTTTTTCAGCTGCATCACAGCTATGTGAGTACCATCTCAGTTTATGCTCAACCTCAATAGATAGATAGAATTATGTTACCAATAGATTCGTTTTTCTACACCGTGCTGTACCAGTGTGAAGCTGCAGAGTAGATTTGTGATGATTATGTATTCCGCTTTCTGATGCACAATGTAAAAACACAGTCATCTGAGTATCCAAGCATGTTTCATTATAGCTATATAAACCATAATAACTATGGATTATATTTTGGTGTTTTTAACATATGAAAATGAGCAAACGAGTGCTTTCACAGTATGTTTTCTCTTACGCTTTAGAAGTTGACAGTTTGCTGCTTTCATCTCCACACATCTAACTGCAGATTCCCTCTGTTTCTGTGGATTAAGAAACCGCAATCCCCAAGGAAGAATGTTCTTTAATGATTTCAAAAATTTCAAATTACAAAGGGAAGGCAAGAGACTGATAGTTTAATGGGTCCTTTTTTCCTAATGCATTGTGCTATAGTGACCAACTGTCCCTAGGATTGTATGTAAATAAATTGAGGTTTTTGATGGTAAAGGGGAAAAAATCCTTTTCAATGTTTTATTTGTAAGGATATGCAACAAAGCATAAATAAGGGAAATAATGAGATGTTATAAAGAAGCTGAATGTATACTATCCCCTACCATAGTCATCATTTGCTGAAGTATTTTAGTTCTAGAATACAAGCTTATGTATGTAATTGAAAAGCTAGTTATCTGGTATTACAGAGCAGGTCATCTGAAATGATGTTGCCGTCTCCACAAAGCCACCCTAAATTTTACTCGGCTGTATGTTTAAATTGTCAGTAAAACCAATAATAAGACAAAAGATGTGCACCAGCTGATCGGATTTGGAAATGTCCTTTACTTTTTAGAAAGTAGATTAAAGAGGAGTTTCTTAGAGCTTGGCTTTATGCTGGCAACTTGGCACTGAATGAATGGAAGTATATGGCTGAACAGAAATGGATATTTCCACACCCTGCAGTTGTATCTTCTAAGAACAATAATTTAGCTTACCTCTGTACTTGGAACATCAAGCGCTGCACAATAAATCACCAGCTGTTTATAGGAAGTTCAAGCTGGGAACATTTTAGTTTTTCTGAATACTCTTCCAAAGAGTAAATGATGCCATTAAGTGTTACACAGAATAGTATCTACTATAAAACCTCTGCTAATGCCATGGTGGGAGAGGTTCAGCAGATCTACATTCCATCATCATGTTCGCTCAGACAGGTGTGTTAACGCTTCCCATTAATCTGCTGACCTAAACTTAAGCATTCTTGCTTCCGTTCATAACAAGATCCATCCTACAACGGATAACACTTTCTAATGGTTTCCACAGACTAAGGCTACTTTCACACTAGCGTTTAAGTTTTTCGGTATTGAGTTCCGTAATAGGGGCTCAATACCGGACAAAAACGCTTCCATTTTGTCCCCATTTATTGTCAATGGGGACAAAACTGAACCGAACAGAATGGAATGCTCCAAAATGCATTCCGTCATGTTTAGTTGCGTTCCCATACCAGAGAGTAAACCGCAACATGTTGTAGTTTGCTTTCTGTCCTGGGATGCGGATGCAAGACGGATCCAGCATTACCCCAATGCAAGTCAAGACAATCTGACACAATGGAAAACCGATCCGTCCCCCATTGACTTTCAATGGAGTTAATGACGGCAATGTTAAAGATATCATAAAGATAATACAACCGCATTGTCACGGACGGTGTACAGGAAACAAGACAAAGCAACATGCATATTTGACTCACTGGATCCAAAGCTAAGGAACCAAAAGGGAGACCCCTGCACAAGACCTAGCACTTTCCCTGGCTGCTCAGCCTATGCAAAGATCCCAAAGGTGGATGGTTGCATATCCACGTACCTCGACTATATAACCCCTGAACACCCTACAATAGTGAGGGGACACGACCACTGGCTCCCTACACCAGACACGGAGGGAGTCAGGGTCACCTCGGATCCAGCAAACAGAAAATAACAGATAAATGTACAGCACTTAACTTTGTAGCAGACTGGGAAACAGGATCAGCATGCACACACACTCCAGGAAGAAGTATAAGCCGCCCAGTAATGCATTATGGGGCAGAATTTAAAGGGATGCAATCAGTCCAACTACATGACAGCTGAGAGAGGCTAACGAGATGAGGAACTGAACATCACAACAAAGAAAACTCAAGGAGGAGGTTCTGAAAGGCTTCTGTCAGAGCTTCTCAGCTGTCTGGTTGTGACACGCATCCGTTCATAACAGTGCACCTGTTGTATTATCAGTAACGGAAGCGTTTTTGCTGGACCCTACCGGATCCAGCAAAAACGCTAGTGTGAAAGTGCCCCAAGGCCTTTTTCACACGTCAGTGAATCATGGACATGGTCAGAGCAGTGGTTAGGACCTCTTGCCATGCTGAGAAACCGTGACGTGGTGCATGTGGGCTCCGATATCTCCATGACTGGAACATATTGGCAAAAGTCTCAGCTTTTAATATCTTTACTTATGTCTTGCCAGCATAGTCAGTGTTATATCTGTTTGGTGCATTCTCTCTGTGTGTTCTCTATGGTCTTTCTATGGTCTCCATGGACAGCAGACTGTAATGTGTGTATTCACACATTAGTGGTTTGTCACGGACCATGGGTCCACGCTGACACTTCTAAAGCATGCCCTATTTTTGTCTGTGATTATGAATCTCTCAAGCAAATTATAGTTTATGGGTCTATGAAAACCACAAACGCAACACAAATGACCTTTTCTTTTGTTTGCGGTTTTCACAGATCAACCTAGCATTGTCCGTGGAATACGGATGCCACACAAACACAAAAACAGACACATGAACCAAACATGGATTCTTCATGGACATCTTCAAGGAAGAACCACTGACCAGCTTATCTCAGATGTCATCACGGACACAGATGTGTCAAGACCTTACAGTGGGATCCGTGGTATACTAATGGGAAGACTAGCGCTGCTTTAAGACTTCTTCGTCTTGTCAAATCTAACAGAACTTGACAATTCTCCAATGCAAATGTGAACAGAGACTTACAGTAGCACAGTTTAGTATGCAGCAGAGCTGCAGTACTTGCAAGTGTCATGTCTGTAATATGAACAGTTAAGCATGGATGCACCTGCAGCATATTAGCATTTTATAATTCATAAACATTTATAATAGATGCTTTTATACATCAGCAAAAGTGGCTGGTTCACACAATTTGCTGGTAAGGGGCAATCTAAAGTAAGGAGCAAAGTTCCACCCATTCTCTCTTTGCTTGGACTCATTGGTGGAGATTTATCAAAACTGGTGCAAAGGAAAACTGGCTTAGTTGCCCCTACCAAACAATCAGATTCCACCGTTTATTTTCCACAGGGGCTCTAAACAATGAAAGGTGGACTCTGATTGGTTGCTATGGGCATTTAAGCCAGTTTTCCTTTAAACCAGCTCTGATAAAGCTCCTGCATTTTTACCAACTTAAGGCACAAATGAGCAGACTAATGTTATCATATACGGGACATATCATATGAACACTCATCTCTTTGGAAAAGAGAATTATGCTTTGAAAATTTATGGTGCAAAAAAGATGACAGCTAGTAACAAAGACGGCCTATCACAAAAATCACGATCGCAGGCAACTGGAGTTGAGTGAACCCGAACGTCACTGGGTTTGAGTTCAGTGTTCAGGGGTGTTGGGAAAACGGAATATAATGGAATTCGTAGACGTAATGCAAAACGGAAGCCTTTAAAGGGAACCTGTCACCGGGATTTTGGGTATAGAGCTGAGGACATGGGTTGCTAGATGGCCGCTAACACATCCGCAATACTCAGTCCCCATAGCTCTGTGTGCTTTCATTGTGTATAAAAAATGATTTGATACATATGCAAATTAACCTGAGATGAGTCAGAGCTTGAAAATATGTCTCTTCTCTGGTCACACAAGTGTCACGTCTTCAGTTTTTACAATAGTGGATCTCAACTGCGGAGTAATAGGATCAATCAGATATGAATCTCAGGCGTCACTCACAATCTCAACGGTGAGTTTGAGATTCTACCATCACGTGATCAAAGGAAAAACAACACAATTCAACACAGTACTATTGCTTCATAGACTGTGGGTTGGTAGTTGGAACACTAGAATGCAGTGGCTGCGGCAGGGTTAAGAGCGGGTACTCAGTAAGTCTAATACACAGTTATATCAGCCTGCATGCAGGCAGAAGAGAGGTGCTCTCTCACCGATAGGGTACTTGCGATTGGCAGTAGCTGTGTGATGGCTGAGACTCCCAGGTGACTCCAGTATCAGGACTGAGCGGGTCCGTCTTCCAGATGGCAGCAGGGGGATGAGAAGGGTCCGGTTGGTGATAGTCCCATACACAGGTTCGTGAGGCAGCAGGCGTTCAGACAACAATCACAGCACGCCATGCTGCCTCATCAGTGCCCTTAAATAGGGCCAGGAAGTGAGAAGGGATCGCTGATTGGTCCGGACGACTTCCGCGTTCCACCGTGGAACGCAGCCGCCGCGTCACAACCCGGAGTTCGTGCGTCTTCCGCGTTCCACGGTGGGACGCAGAGGACCGCGGCAGACAAAGTAAGATATGACTCTTTTATGTTAATTTGCATATGTATCAAATTGTTTTTTTTACACAATAAAAGCACACAGAGCTATGGGGACTGGGTATTGCGGATGTGCTAGTGGCCATCTAGCAACCCATGTCCTCTGCTCTAATCCCGGTGACAGGTTCCCTTTAAGAGGCATTCCGTTGTGATTAGTCATAATTGAAGTCTATGGCAAAGCATAACGGATCCGTCTGGTTTCCGTTATGCAGGACTTTGTTTTCAGTCCTGCATAACGGAAACCAGAAAGATCCATTATGCTTAGCCATAGACTTCTATTATGAAGGATCAAAACAGAATGCCTCATAAAGGCTTCCGTTTTGCATTAGATCTACGAATTCCATTATATTCAGTTTTTCCAACACACCCGAACACCGAACCTGTTAAAGTTCGGGTTTGCTCATCCCTACAGGTTACCTCAACCAATTTTAGAATGATTCCAAAGCTTTGAACAGTAGTGTATGTCATGGAATAACTTTAGCCTATAAAGCTAAGAGTCCTGATTGGCCTGGAAGACAAAGGATGAAGTGAATCCCCCGATGGACCCCTGATAAAGTTGAGCCCCTAGCACAGCATCTCAATCAGCTTACATCCACATAAACTGGGTAGATTATTTAACAAACTAACCAGTTTATTATTACACATGCATCTAGTGACTGAGAAGACTTCTAGGTATAGAGTCAGGCCGGCCTGTATCCTCTTCTCTGGGCCCTGCCTTCTCAAAGTTTTTGCAGGGACCCCATAATCAATTATATTGAGCATCTTATTGCAGCCTGCCGCTATCTGGGCAGTAGTGTTTGCATGGAGCTATACAGTGGGCCCAAAAATGAATTTTAATAGTGGGCCCTAAGCACCCCAGTCTAACACTGCAAGAGTCAACCTGCAGCATAGAGTAAAATCATCTTGAATATTTTTATAAAAAAACAGAGAAAAAAATTATAATTTTGTGACTACTTTACCTTTCTGGTTGAAAGCATCCCCAGAGTAAGTAAGGAAAACTCTCCATTATGGTTTTGGATTTTGCTTCTCTCAATCATCCAGTCTGCCAAGACATTTCCTGACTTAAGCTGCCTTCATTGAAGAAAATGCATTGTGTTATTATATTGTGTGCTTTAAAATGTGATCATTCTGCATTCTACACCACAATCAAGAATGTTATTATTTGTCGGAGGAGCCTAATGCCTTCTCTTGAGCTCCAAATCAATTGAAAATGAAAATTGTAGGACGGTGGTTTCAAATGCTTTAAAACATTTACAGTGGCCCTAAAGACAATCGGCATCCATTGAAACATGTATGTCCATATTCAGTCAGATCACTATCGAGCTCCCACATGGTAGACGTGGTTTAGCCACGAAGTGCATTGTAAATATAAATTTTGCCTCATCTGGCTCCAAAATTATGGGTTCAGATACCAATAATCCCAGTGACAGACATTCCAGTCTGTCTACATTTACTGCTGCTACAAACCAACAACTTTCCATTATGCTCTCCATTCTTCAAGCTAATGACTTGAAATGACCTGAGAAAGCCCACTTCATACTAGTGTCATGGCATGCCATCTTTCTGAAGTTCTATTCTAATGGATACTGTTGAGTTATACTTGGTCTGTAAGGTGCCATTTTGCTACAGGAAGGATTAGCTCAGCAGATTATGATATTCTGAATCTGGATGGGTTGTACTTATGTAATTATGTAATTTGGGAGAATCACTCATACAAACTGAGCACTATGTTTGATCGCCAAAAACAAGTTGCTTGACAATAAAGAGATCCATTATCCCAGAACTAGGAAATTGATCCATCATGGTCTATTAGAAAACTCAAAAGCTAATTCACGAAATGCTAAGGGTATAAATAGTCCCCATAAAAACAAAGGGGGTTATTTATCAAAGTCATGTAAAGTAGAACTGGCTTAGTGGCCCATAGCAACCAATCAGATTCCACCTTTCATTTTGGGCAGCTCCTTGGGAAAATGAAAGGAGGAATCTGATTACTCTGATTCTACTGTACACCAGTTTGATAAATGACCCCCATAATGTATATACTAAATTGAAACAGGTAAATTTAATAATGCAAAGATGCCATAAATATGGTGCATAAGTCTTATACCACATTTATTTAAGGTTTTCAACATTCTTTCTGCCCTGCGGAAAATGGGTGTGGCTTAAGATGCACCAATGTGTGCCAAAATTGCTCCAGTTTGCATTTTCTAAATCTTACACAGTATTAGTATATGTGCCCCAGTATTCCTTGTTGCTATTTAATGAATATATGGAAAACTACACCAGTTGTTATATAACACCAAAAGAAAACTACTATCTGTCTTCAGGACTGTCAAAAGGGTCATTTTAATTTCAATGAAACCAAGCAATTATACACCATGATTGAAAAATATAGTAAATATCAGGAAAAATCACTTACATTTCAAATGTTTTTAATGTTTCTGATTCTTGCAATATCTCTACCTTCTCAAAAGTACAATCTGATGATTTGTTGCTTCCTAAACAAAAGAGAAATGAATAAGTTCATAATTATTTTAACAGTCGGTATATATATATATATATATATATATATATATATATATACATACAGTACAGACCAAAAGTTTGGACACACCTTCTCATTCAAAGAGTTTTCTTTATTTTCATGACTATGAAAATTGTAGATTCACACTGAAGGCATCAAAACTATGAATTAACACGTGTGGAATTATATACATAACAAAAAAGTGTGAAACAACTGAAAATATGTCATATTCTAGGTTCTTCAAAGTAGCCACCTTTTGCTTTGATTACTGCTTTGCACACTCTTGGCATTCTCTTGTTGAGCTTCAAGAGGTAGTCACCTGAAATGGTCTTCCAACAGTCTTGAAGGAGTTCCCAGATATGCTTAGCACTTGTTGGCCCTTTTGCCTTCACTTTGCGGTCCAGCTCACCCCAAACCATCTCGATTGGGTTCAGGTCCGGTGACTGTGGAGGCCAGGTCATCTGGCGCAGCACCCCATCACTCTCCTTCATGGTCAAATAGCCCTTACACAGCCTGGAGGTGTGTTTGGGGTCATTGTCCTGTTGAAAAATAAATGATGGTCCAACTAAACGCAAACCGGATGGACTAGCATGCCGCTGCAAGATGCTGTGGTAGCCATGCTGGTTCAGTATGCCTTCAATTTTGAATAAATCCCCAACAGTGTCACCAGCAAAGGACCCCCACACCATCACACCTCCTCCTCCATGCTTCACGGTGGGAACCAGGCATGTAGAGTCCATCCGTTCACCTTTTCTGCGTCGCACAAAGACACGGTGGTTGGAACCAAAGATCTCAAATTTGGACTCATCAGACCAAAGCACAGATTTCCACTGGTCTAATGTCCATTCCTTGTGTTCTTTAGCCCAAACAAGTCTCTTCTGCTTGGTGCTTGTTACCTGTGATCAATTGTTATGGAAACCTGGAGTAGGACCTGGGACCTTCTATTGGCTGATAAGGGACATGTGACCGTGTTTATTAATATGTGTCCCATTACACTCTGCGCACAGCAGTCTCTTTGTATGTAAAGTCTATTTCTTTAATGCTGAAGCAATCGCTCTCCTTTGATAAACTAGCCTAATCGTCTGAAACAGTACTCACTATGAATGCAGCGGTCCGGCCTGCGCATGACGTCACTCAGTCAATCACGTTCCTCCCACTTTATTAATGAAGCAGAAGCAGGAGTGCGACTGACTGACTGACATCACGAGCCGGCCAGGCCGCTGCATTCATAGAGTGAGTACTGTTTCAGGCGATTAGGCCAGTTTATCAAAGGGGAGTGATTGCCTCAGCATTAAAGACATAGGCCCAGATTCAAGAAGCACTTGCGCGGGAACAAGTGTGATTTGCGCCGCGCAAGTACTGATTTGCTCCTATGCAAATTTGCGGCTGATTCTGTAAACCAGTTAAGCCTGAAATGCGGCCATTTTCCCGCGCACGCAGCCTAGCTGTTCCTGCGCAATTTTCGTGCAATTTTGCGCGGGGTGTAAGTTGCGCCTTCATGGAATTCCCTCAGCGAATATGCAAATTAGGTACTGCCGATGATTCAGAAACATGCGCGTGTGATGCGCATCTTGCGCTGGAAGCGTGCAAGCTTTTTTCCCTGGGCAAACTTGCTCCTGTTAAAAGCAGGGGCAAGTTAGCAAAAGATGGCCAAATGTCATCTGAAGGAGCGCGCAACTTCAGCAGCACCTAGACAGACGATCTGAACAAGCAGAGCACCCACATGGGCACCATATAGGACTTCCTTATGCTGCTGGAGTGCAGCAATCAGGATGTCCATCTCTGCAGCCACAAAGTTGGCCTTCCTTATTTTGGTCCCTTTGGGAGGTGCCATGTCTTGCAAAAGGGCTGAATTTCCTTGCTCAGGGGGGGGTAGGAAAAAGCAGGATGAAATTCAGCAAAGAACCTGCGCAAGTCTGCTCCTATTTATTTGCTCAGTGCAAGCAGCTGAGCAGGATTTGCCCTGAAATTATGCTAGCAAACCTCTGCTGAGCCGAAAATTCCTCATTTACATAGGGGCACACCCACTTTGACTTGCACGGCCTTGCGCCCTCAGCTTTGCCTTAAACAGGAGCAAATTAAATGAACAAACGATTCCTGAATCAGGTGGCAATTTGGCAAAATTGCTCCAGCGCAGAGAAATTCAGCTGAGCGGCTCAGGTGTAAGTAATGGGCAAATCTACCTGAATCTGGGCCATAGACTTTACATACAAAGAGACTGCACCGGGCTCGCCACGAGTTGCCAGCCTCCAGCCCCTCCTCCCACCCCGCATAAAAATAACTGATGTATCGCTGGCCGCGCTGTGCAGCCTTCTCTGCCCGTGATACATCAGTGTCAGCAATGTAAAAATAACACCATCGCTTTATAAGACGCACTGCCATTTCCCCCCCACTTTTGGGGGGCGAAGTGCGTCTTATAAAGCAAAAAATACGGTATATAAAAGATATATATCAGTTACAGTGGACTTCAAAATGTACTTTATTGAGGCTAATTTGTGTCAGTATGTATTCCAGTTACCATTGTGATTATTGTTTGTGCTATAATATGGTGGGAAAAGCAGTGTAAAGTATGAGGGATGGACAATTCATCTGCCTGGGCCTCTACAGAGACAAGAGGAGGATTTCAGCCTACCTAGGAAATGCAGTTACAGATCATAGCAGGGTGTGTGTTAATGGAGCAGAGCTAAAACTAGAGCTGAGCGTATTTTCTAAAAATTTGATTTGGCCGGTTCACCGAATTTTTCAAAAATATTCTGTTTGATTCGAATTTGTTCGGGCCGAATCACGTTAAAAAACGGCTTTTTCCTGCAAAGAGCCTTTATAGTGGTGTAGAACACTGTGCCTTGCAGTAACACGCATAGGGAGTCTGCTTTGGTAGTGATATAATACTGTAAGTCCATATGACATGCAGATGGTAGGCGTCGCTCTTAGAATCACAGCACACTTCACTTACTTGGAATGTCACGGCGCCAAAACTGACCTAATAACTCAAGTATGGACTCAGCCTTACAGGTCGATGTTAGCGCCAAGAATAGGCGCACTCCTTTTACACCGTTGTCAGCTGATTTCACATAGATGTCTACAGAACCTGTTCTATTGAACGCTTATACAAGTAGAGCCCCCCGACAGAGTGGAGAGGGTGTCAGCAGTAAGTTTGTGTTGATGTCACTGATTATTTTTCCCTTCCTCTGATCCGTCAGAACAATAACCCCAGAAATACGGATCCTGTCTGTTTAGCATCTGCCTTCACTCGGTCAGTAATCCATCAGTATTGTTAATGCCCCCCAAAAAAAGGAGTGGATCCAAAACAGAGATGACACGTGAATAAAATATTTGCATGTCGACTCTGTTTTGTACCCACTCCTGCTTTTCGTTACCAAATCACAAGCCAATTCTGATGGGACCATACAGGCCTTACAGCTGCTACACAGACAGGATGCGTTGTGGTCTCATTTTTCCTTCTTTCTGACAGATCAGAAGAAGGGTCAAATAAATAATGATGTCAGCCAGGCGGAAAGGCAAAATGGTGTCCCAATCATGAAGTAGAGAGGGTGGGAACAGCATAAGGAGACCACAGAGTGGCCCAATGACAGAGTCTGGAGGTGGCGGCAGCAACAGGAGGCCACACAGTGGCATAATGACAGTGTCAAGGTGGCAGCAGCATCAGGAGGCCACAGAGCGGCACAATGAGAGTGTGGAGGTGGAAACAGCATGAGAAGACCACAGAATGGTCCAATGACAGAGTCTTGAGGTGGCGGCAGCATCAGGAGGAGACCACAGAGTGACCAGGTGACATAGTGTGGAGGTAACAGCAGCATCAAAAGACCACAGAGTGACCCAGTGACATAGTGTGGAGGTGTCAGCAGCATGAGGAGAACACAGAGTGGCAAGGTGACATAGTGTGGAGGTGGCAGCAGCATCAAGAGGCCACAGAGTGGCAAGGTGACATAGTGTAGAGGTGGCCGCAGCATCAGAAGACCACAGAGTGGCAAGGTAACCTAGTGTGGAGGTGGCAGCAGCATGAGCAGAACACAGAGTGGCAAGGTGACATAGTGTGGAGTTGGCAGCAGCATGAGGAGACCACAGAGTGGCAAGGTGACATAGTGTGGAGGTGGGTGGCAATACCAGTACCCGCTGAAGATAGTGGGTGAAAAAAGGAGCACTTGGCATCAGATGTTTGGCATCAGGCAGGTGGCAGCATTAGAATTTAGCTGAGGCAGATAGCCAGCAGAAACCGGTCTCTTTTGTCAAAGTGTTGGTGTGGCACCATGGATGATCTAGTCTGATGGATCAGGCATTGGTGGGTGGAAATTCTGGCTGATCTACGCCTGATTCATCTTGACAAAGGTCAGTCTCTCCACATTTTGGGTGGACAGGTGAGTTCTTCTTGGGGTAACTATGGCCCCCGCTGCACTAAACACCAGCTCTGATGCCACACTACTGGCCTGGCAGGACAGCTTTTCCAGGGCAAACTCTGCTAGTTGCGGCCACAAATCCAGTTTCGCTGCCCAGTAGCCCAGCGGATCTTCAAGTATGCCACCACCTGCTGGTTCAGGTTCTGCTCCATGTCTACCTGTTGCTGCTGCAGAGTAGTTTCTTCAGTAGGCGGGTGAAGAAAACTGCTCATCAGCAACTCTAGCCTTAAGTTGCTGCTGATGGAGCTGGTACTACTCCTGCACCCCCCCCAGAAGCCATGACAGTGGAACGTGAGAATAGAGGACCCCCCCAGTCAGACCTGCATGAGGATAAGCGATGGCGCACATAGGCAGCGGCCAACTGACTAAATAGGATGTCTCTATAGTAGTTAAGTTTGTCCTCCCTCTCAGCGGGTGTAAAAAAGACTCCATTTTGGACCGGTAGCGAGGGTCCAACAAGGTCTAGAGCCAGAAGTCACCCCTCTGCCGAATGGTGACAATTCGGCTGTCACTATGCAAGCAAGTGAGCATGCATCTGGCAATTTGCGCAAGTGACTCGGAGAGACTCCCTGCCTCCATCTCCACTGCATACTGCCACGGTGTGTCTGGGTCCTTTGTCTCGTCTTCCTCATCGCAATGTACCTCCTCCGCCTGCTCCCCCTCTCCTGTCACCTGTGTAGAAAAACCACCCATTTTGCTACACATTGCTTGTGCTCCAATGTCCTCCTCCAGTTCAGCCCCCACAGGGCTCATGTGGCCTTGAGATCTAGGCGCCACGTCTCCAGTCCCCTGACCAGCCAGATTTACTAGCATCTGTTCCACAACATGAAGCAGTGGAATGGCGTTGTTCATCCTGTAGTCCTGGCGACTGACAAAAAACTTCCTCAAAGGGTCTGAGCAAACGGCAGCTGTCATGCATGAGCTGCCACTGGCTGAAATCAAAGTTACACAGGGGAGTACTCCTGTCTGCTAGGATCAACAAGAAATTGTTTATGGCTTTTCTCTGTTCGTATAGTCGGTCCAACATATGGAGGGTGGCTGAAGTGCATGCAAAGTTTCCTGGCCATTTTTAGGATGTCTTGCAGATTGGTGGAAGACTTCAGGAACCGCATGACAACCAGATCGAACACGTATGCTATGTAGGGCGCATGACTCAGCCCTCCTTGACGCAGCACCAACACCATGTTCTTCCCATTGTGGGTCACCATGGTTCCGATTTTGAGTTGTCGCAGATAAAGCCAGGATTCAATTTCTTGATGAAGGACACTTAGCAGTTCCTCCCCTGTGTGACTCAGTTCGCCCAGGCAAATGAGGTTCAGGACAGCCTGACACCGCCGTGCCCTGCACTTCTGGTATGCTGAAGGGGCACTGTGAATTGTCCCTGCAGTGGAGGCTGAGGACACTGTGGAGGTTGAGGAGGCAGAGGCGGACATTGTTACAGGACCAACTGCGTAAGAACGTAAAGGCGGAAGTGGCGTCACCTGGCCAAGTTGCTGGTGTGACTGTGCAGGAACCACATTCACCCTGTGGGCCGTAAAGGACATATATTGTCCCTGACCGTAGTTACAGCTCCACACGTCAGTGCTGCTGTGCACTTTGGCAGACACCGACATGCTCAAGAACTCGCCCACCTTCTGTTCTACATGTGTGTGCAGGGCTGGTGCTGCCTTTTTGGCAAAGAAATGATTGCTTGGCACTCTCCAGCTTGGCTGGGCACAAGCCATCAGTTCTCTGAAAGGTGCAGAGTCCAGCACTTGGAAAGGGAGGGACTGCAGCACCAGCAACTTGGACAGGAGCACGTTTAGCTTCTGCGCCTTTGGATGAGTGCATGCATACTGTTGTCTTGGGCAGACTAGATGGGCCAAATGGTTCTTATCTGCCGACACATTCTATGGGCTAGATTTATCATTACTCTGACAGCTCACTCCACTTTCACATATGGCTAAAGTCAGTTTTAGCCAAGTCAGATTTATGATCAGCCCTTTAAGACTGTAATAAATGTGGTTTGACGGTAGCAGTTTATCCGTCAGTAAGCAGCTTTACAAAAGTCACACATCTTTACGAAAAAGTCACACTTTTTATGAAAAAGTCGCATGTTCTATTAAAAAGTCTCATAAGATAAGCGGGTGGTCCACCCCGGGCATGTTTCACTACCAACCTCCCACTGCTGCCACCCTGCTGACTCCCAGCCACCTAGCGACTTGCTGGCTCAATCCTTGCCTAACGGGCAAGCTGCCACCCTCTTCTCCCAATGATGATGAAGCCCCTTTGTCACCCAGCTCCGAAGTGCGATCAGCTACATCATTGTCATCATGCACGTCACTGATGTCCTCCTCAACAGTCTCTGGGTCAGGAGCTTGACTGCTTGCAACACCAGCTTCCACACCACTCTCCTCATCACTACTTGCCTGCCTAGTGGAGGAAGCAGTGGATGTCTCCTGCACATCTTGGCTTGCCAGTAGCTTCTGACTGTCTTCTAGTAGCTTGTCCTCACTGTATAGTGGAGCTGAGCCCACAGCATACAATACTTCTCTGGCTGAGGGAATAGAAAAGGACAGAGGCAGGTTAAGGACAGGTGAGGGCACAGGGCTTGCTCCCGGGCCATGCCAACTAAGCATCATGTCAGAGGAACCCACCGACTCTTGACTAGGGGTTACTTGGGACAAAGTGGATGACCCAGTCAACCATTCAAGAACCGCTGGTTTGCTGGTCAAGACACGACCGCTAGATGACACCGGGAGCTCAGACCTCTTGTTGCGACCCCTGCTGCCACTCCCCTTTACTCTGCGCCAGAAACATTTAGGCCTCTGCCACTCCCCTCTGCAGGGCCTGGCACTTCTCTCTCTGACATACTGTTAGATCAAATAAATAAATAAAAAGTAAATTAAAACACCCACAAAAAGTCTGTAATTTTCTCACTTCACAACACAACTGCAAATACTGTAAGCCCTCCCCCCCAAATATATTTTTCTTTTGCCACTAATACACGCCACAAAAGGCTTTAGAACATATAACTGCAAAGCAGAACGGCAAATATATTTTTTCTTTTTCCACTAATACATGCCACAAAAGGCTTTAGAACATATAACTGCACCGCTGAACAGCAAATATATTTATTCTTTGCCACTAATACACGCCACAAAAGGCTTTAGAACATATATATATATATATATATATATATATATTACTTTTGCCACAAATACATGACAAAATTGGCTATAATTTTAGCACTTCACCACACAACGGCTAATAAGCCCTGTTTCCCACTAATACAAGACAAAAAATGCTTTAGAACACATAACTGCACCGCTCAAGGGCAAATAAGACGTAGAAATATTTCCTTGTAATAAACCTTGTTAATTCCTGTATCAAACAGCACTAGCACCCTAATAAGAACGCTGGAATTACAAAGCTGTATAATTGCAATTTGGATCCCTAGTCAGTGCAGCAAAGTGTAATAGCATTGTTCCTATTACCCAGGCTGTAATCTCCCCTACTGAACCCTAATCAACATAAATGCTGTGGAATGATTTCTCCCTATCCTTTCCCTACACCTTGAATAATATTTCCCTGCACTTGTAAATCATTTTTTTTTTGCACAATGAAGTTTTTTCTAGTCCCTAGCTCCTGCTGACACCTCTCCCTGCACCAAATACACTGGAAAATGGCAGAAACCAAAATGGCTGAGGCTATTTATAGGGCTGTGACATCACAGGGCGGCTGCTGATTGGCTGCATGCATGGCATTATGGTTGATCCCGCTTTCCCAGAGTTCCTTGCTCCATGTCCTCACACATGCAGCAGCCATTTTTGGAAAAAACGCAATTCGTTACCACGAATCGCGAGGAAATTCAGCTTCGGTGAAAATCTAATTTTTCCTGAAATTCGTATCGCATTCCACTTCATCAGCTTTGATTCACTCATCTCTATTCACCACACAACGGCAAATACCTTTTTTTGTGCCACTAATACATGCCAAAAATGGGCATATATATATTTTTTTTAATTAAATAATCTTTATTGTTTTCTTTACCAAAATTATAAAATATCATAATAAACAGTATGCGAGTGCCGAAAAGTGATTATACATAATTTAAAACAAACCCATGAGAATTTAACTCTAAGTTACCTCATAATAGTACCATATTCCCTAAATCCTACCCACCCCCCAATTCACTGTTGCGAGGTCAGACTAATCCTTTATTAACACTTTTATTTCAACTGAGAGACATGAGCAGGTGCTAGGGACAGTGCTAGAAAAAACTTCATTGAGAAACGGGGAGCCAGCCATTACTAACTCCTAACCCTTTGATTTTGTTGCTATCTTCCCATAGGCGTTGATAGTATCCATCAGAGCCAGCTACTACACCGTGAATAATATTTCCTTGCACTTGTAAATCCTTTTGTTTTGCACAATGAAGTCTTTTCTAGCACTGTCCCTAGCACCTGCTGATGTCTCTCCCTGCAATAAGTACACTGGAAAATGACAGAAACCAAAATGGCTGAGGCTATTTATAGGGCTGTGACATCACAGGGCGGCTGCTGATTGGCTGCATGAATGGCATTATGTGTGATCCGGCCTTCCCAGAGTTCCTTGCTCTATGTCCTCACACATGCAGCAGCCATTTTTGAAAAAAACGCAATTCGTTAGTACGAGTCGCGAGAAATTCAGCTTCGGCGACAAGCTAATTTTTCCTGAAATTCGGATCGCATTCCACTTCATCAGCTTTGATTCGCTCATCTTTATTCACCACACAACGGCAAATACCTTTTTTTGTGCCACTAATACACGCCAAAAAGGGCTTTATTTTTATTTTTATTTTTTTATTAAATAATCTTTATTGTTTTCTTTCCCAAAATTATAAAATATCATATAAAATAGTATGCAAGTGTCGAAAAGTGATTATACATAACTCAAAACAAACTCATGAGAATTTAACTCTAAGTTACTGCATAATAGTACCATACCCCTAAATCCCACCCACCCCCCAATTCACTGTTGCGAGGTCAGACTAATCCTTTATTAACACTTTTAGTATAAGCCGACCCGAATATAAGCCGAGGCCCCTAATTTTACCTCCCAAAAATGGGAAAAATTATTGACTCGAGTATAAGACTAGGGTGGAAAATGCAGCGTTATCAGCGTAGACATTGTCATCATCACTGAGTTCGCAGTCATCACCATCACTGCTGTCTTCATACAAAGCGCTGTCTTCTCTGCCATCCATAGCATTACTACATACTTGGCTAGGGAGGGGGGGCTGTCCAGGGGGAGGGGGGGGATGTCCAGGGGGAGGGGGGGCTGTCCAGGGGGAGGGGAGGCTGTGCAGGGGCCGGTACTTACTGCCGGTGTAAATCTCGCAGTCTGCTCCCAGTGTAAATCTCGCGGCCCGCGTGTCTCGCGATATTTACACTGGGAGCTTAACAGAGGTGCCGCGCGGACGTGCTGGGAGCTGACCGGAGCAGCTGTAAAGGTAAGTAACAGCTTCTCCGGCCCCCAACATGTCATGGTCTGTATTATGGCAATGTAAGTTGCCATAATACAGACCTAGACTCGAGTATAAGATGAGGGGGCTTTTTGAGCACAAAAATATGTGCCGAGTATATACGGTAATATTGCCGTGCGATGAAATATGGGTTCATTGATTAATACCGCGTGAGTTCCAATATTAGTGATCGAAAACTAACATGAATTCTTTTAAATTAGGGTTGTGCCAAAGAGGGGTGAAGTGAGTAGAGTGTGTTATGCCTAATATCTTTTTAGTTTTGTTCCAAACCTTATTTAGCATGTCACTAATTAGACACTGTCTTTTCTTTTTCCCCGGATTTCCAGTCTCTAGAATGGAAAAAATATCCCCATACGGCCCCTGAAAGTCCCTTGACAAAAGCCTTAACAGAAGGGCGGGATAGTGGTCCCCCCCCATACACCACTGTATCTGAGCCGCAATATAATATCCTTGGAGGAAGGGGAAGGAAAGCCCACCGTCCCGCTCAGAGAGCCAGAGATATTTCTGTTTGATCCTTACCCTCCCCCAGATTAACTCATTCAGCAGTCTCTCTAAGAGGCCAAAGAAGGAGTCCTTGATCCATATCGGACAGGCAGTCAAAGGGTATAAAGCGATGGGGAGGATCACCATCCTAACTAATGCAATCCTTTCAGCTTGCGACAAAGGCAATTTCTGCCAAGTACGGACCTTATCCTTTACCTTATTGATCATAGGAGTGATATTTAAGTGATTGTATCTAGCCAAGTCCGCACAGATTCCAATGCCAAGATATCGTATGGAGTCGGTGGGTTCAAGTGGCCTAACACCAAGAGGGCCGCCAGGGGGTGATCGAACCAGGGGAAGGAATTCAGATTTGTCCCAGTTTACTTTATATCCAGATAACAAACCGTATTCTTCCAGGATGTTCATAACTGAAGGTAGCACCTTCCATCCCTGTTTCAGAAAGACCAAAATGTCATCCGCATAGAGACTGATTTTATCTTCCCCTTCTCTCCCTCCAAAACCAATAATCTTATTGGACTGACGAATTCTGCATGCGAGAGGTTCTAAAGCCAGGGCAAAGATTAGAGGTGACAGGGGGCAACCCTGCCTAGTGCCCCGTTGTAAGGGGAACTGTTCAGAATCAATCCCATTTATCTTAACTCTGGCGGTGGGTCCGCAAAAAAGCAGTTGCACCCATTTGACAAATTGTCCACCTAAATTCATTCTGTCCATAGTTCCCCACAGGAAGGACCACTCCACCCTGTCAAAGGCCTTCTCGGCATCCAAGGACAGGATGGAGCGGTCCTCCCCGTCCCTGATGTAAATGTTAAGGAAGGCTCTACGAATATTAGATTGTATATTTCGTTTTTGGATAAACCCTGTCTGATTCTGATGGACCAAACATTCAATAACCCTCCTCAACCTGTTAGCGAGAAGTTTGGCAAATATCTTGTAGTCGGTGTTGAGTAGTGAAATTGGGCGATACGACCCAATTTCCGTTTTGTCTTTGTCCTTTTTCAGGATCAGAGATATAGAAGCCTCCCTCAAGGAGGGAGGGAGTGAACCATCCCTCCAAGAGTCATTGAGCATTTGAAGTAGGAGAGGTAGTATAATTTTACCATGGACTCTATACATTTCAAAAGGTAGGCCGTCTGTACCAGGAGCTGAGTTGCCTTTTATGCTATTGACCGTGGTCTCCAACTCATCAAGAGTGATTGGGGAATTTAGCCAAGAACAATCTTGATCGGAGAGGCGAGGGAGCACAATACTGTCTAGATAGGCAGCTACGGCTTCAACGCCCTCCCCGAGTTCCGATTTGATATAGTTCGGTAAAGTGTTTTACAACATCTGACTTGATGTTTAAATGGTTAGGGGGCCGGATGGTAATCTGATATGTTTTATGGGGGTTTGAGTCTTTTGGCTGGCAATTACAGATGCAAGCATTATGCCTGATTTTCCTTTTTCAAAACAGGCTTGCTGCCCCGCAAAGAATGACTTATGTTACGCCAAAAAGGGCTTTAAAACATATAACTGCACCACTGAACGGCAAATATATATTTTTTTGCCACTAATACACGCCAAAAATTACTGTAATTTTCTCACTTCGCCTCACAATGGCAAATACTTTTTTTGTGTGCCACTAATACACACAATAAAGGGCTTTAGAATATATAACTCCATCGCTGAACAGCAAATAATATATATTTTTTGCCACTAATACATGCCAAAAAGGGCTTAAGAACATATAATTGCACCACTGAATGGCAAATAATATATATATTTTTGCTATTGCGACTAATACACGCCAAAAAGACTGCAATTTTCTCACTTCACCACACAATGGCTAATAAACCCTTTTTTCCCACTAATACAAGGCAAAAATGCTTTAATACATATAACTGCACCACACAAGGACAAATAAGATGTAGAAATATTTCCTTGTAATAAACCCTGTTAATGGCTGTATCAAACAGAACTTGCACCCCAATAACAAGAACGGTTTGCTGGAATTACAGAGTTGTATAATGGCAATTTGGATCCGCAGTCAGTGCAGCAAGGTGTAATAGGATTGTTCCTATTATCCAGGCTGTAAACTCCCCTACTGAACCCTGTTCTGCTTCAATACTGTGGAATGATTCCTCCCTATCCTTTCCCTGAATTTTTATACAGCAAAATGAAAGTTTTAAAGTATTTTCTACCACTGTCCCTAGAGCCTGCTGACATCTCTTCCTGCACTAAGTACACTGGAAAATGGCAGAATCCAAGATAGCTGAGGCTATTTATAGGGCTTTGACATCACTGGGCTGGCTGGCTGCTGATTGGCTGCATGACATTGTGGGTGATCCCTTGTTCTCAGAGTTCCTTGCTCTATGTCCTAACGTGCAGCAGCCATTTAAAAATGTGATTCGTTACCACGAAGCGTGAGGAAATTCAGATTCGAATTTGCGAATCAAATTTTTCCTGAAATTCAGATGGAATTCCACTTCGTCAACTTTGATTCGCTCATCGCTATACATAATATTCGTTTTAGAAGAATTATAATTTCAACTTAAAGGGACACTTTCATCCTAAAGGGGTATTTTTTAAACTCAATATTCATAGAAAACAATTTTTTTAAAGTATATTACCATTGAAATTTGAATTAAAGATCTCATTCTTCTGTATCTCCCTGTAGAGAGATACAATTCCCTAAGTAAATAAGGATTGTTACCTTACTGCTGTTCCAAGGTCCAAATCTTTTCTGCTAACATAATAGTAAATTAGTAGATTGGTATGATAATACAATAGTGTTTTTGGTCTCTTGACAGGCCTAGAAAAAGATGTCCAAAGAAGAACATTTCACTTATCAGTGTAATGTGTGATTCTCTAATGGAATCATTTCAAGGGGTTTCTCTCTCACCACAATGAATGGTCTGACTTAGAAAGTCAAGTAAGCCTGTTTGTTGTGCTAAGAGTCCAATATAAAAGAGTAAGGTAAAGAGCCAGGACAGGAAGTAGAATGAATGGAATGACTTTAAAAAAATATATCTAAGAAACCATTTACCAGTTTTTTTTTGTATTAAAAAAAAATACAGAAAATATTCACAAATAGACTGTTAATATGTTATGAAAAATTTATAGTAGTATACCATTAAGAATCCTTCTATCGTATGATAAATATAAACATTTTAGAAAGTCAACCTTATGAAGAAACACAAATAACATTTTTCTTTGGAATACAAACCTATTCATAATGAGAAAAAATGATTCCATAGTCAATTAACGGTCCAGAACTCATTTATGGCAAAAGCAATGCTTGACAATGTGGAATCTTGCAAAACTGGTAACAAAAGACTGTATGGATACCAGGATAGCAGGTGAGCTGCATAATTCCAGCAAGGCCACTACACAGTGCTTGGAGCCTTCTGCTTCTGGCTCTGCCCACTGTTTACCTTCTAGTGCCTCCTGAAAATGGCTGATCAGTGGGGGTGCTGGCCTGGGGTCAGATCCCAACAACCTGATATTGATGACCTGTCCAGAGTATAGGTTATCAATATCTAAAAGCTGGACACCCCTTTAAACATAAAGGAAAAAAAATATTTTTCAGTATTTTGTGTGTGGACTAAATATATATTGCTGCTTCCAGTTTTTCAAAGCTCTCTCGGGTTCAGTTGGGTGTGTTGGTACTTTCTTGTGTGAATGTTAGTGTCTCACTAAAGGGTAATATTTTGCTAGAAGGGAGCAGATGTAACTCTTGATTTTCAGATTGGACAGGTGGAAGACGAAATGTGGCTGTGGGATTTACAAATGTAGAGTCCTGGGTTCCCAGCCAGTGGAAACAGAGTGGATAATAATGCACCAGGGGTTTACACAGCCCCTGCCATGAATCTTGATTCTGAGTGGGGTTTCAATGAGACTCAATGATGATAGCCTTATATCAGAATCCATTTTGCCCCTTTTAAATATATTCCATTTTACAAGAATGTTACACTTCTTCACAGTGTCAATTTCAAGGACGCCATTTTTGTTGTTGGGCAGAGGTATTGTCAGAGGACTGGGATTTGTCCTTTCTAGGAGACATGGACAGTGAGCCCTAACTGGAACCCCGCCTGTTTTTCTTGCCTACTTGCAGTGAAAGCCCTAGGCGTCAAGTTTGCAACTAGTCGACATTCCCTACCTACTAAGGTGCAAGACAGATGAAACACAGAGACAAAACCGCACAAAAGCAGAGTTGTACAGGAATAGGATGGAACCAGGAGAACGATACAGTACCAAATCGAGAGACAAAGGGTAGTCAAGTAGCCAAGCCGAGATCAGAACCAAACGGGCGACACAGTACCAACAACACGAGGCAGAGAGTGGCCAAAAGGTCAGGAAGGGGTTTCTGACTCGGCCCTCCATTAGTCAGAACACTAGCACACAGGAATAGATCAGCTGAGCAATAATCCCACTGCTAGTTTCTTCCAGCACACGCCCGCTGTGGGGAGAAAATCATTGCATTTTGTTAATAAGGATGCTGTCGCTTCCCAGGGGTGTGTGGCTATGCAGAGCGTCACTGAGCTGTCACTGAGGTGTGGCCCGATGTGGCCTCTCCAAAGCCAGAGACTACAGCACTGGAGCCCAGACAGGTACGTTTGTGACATGTGCCTTACAAATACAAATTACACAAAAGTTAATGCTAAATATATATTTTTTAAACCATGGGGAATTTATCAAGCCCTGTATGCCAGAATTATGGCTTCAAAAAGTCAAAAGTCACAAGTAGAGGATTTGCGATTTTTGGGGGGTCATTTGCACAAAAATTTGGTGACCTTTTTGATCACTGAGCCTTACAGCACCACCTACAGTGTAAAACCTACTGAGTAAAAATTTGGTCGATCACATTTGTGACAGATTTCTGAAGAACAACTTTTTAAAAAGTCACCATTCCACACCAAGCATGCCTTTACCACAATTGAAACCATATTGCTCTTGTGCCAAATTTGTCATTACTGTGTGCTTAGCAACTCCAGTCTAACAACCAATGTCAAATACATTTACAGTACAGTGATAAATTCCCCCCAATGTTCTCAAATTATTACTGATTATCTGTAGGATCCTGAGAAATGTTGCTCCATAGTTTAAACTGATTTTAAGCTTTCATAATTGTCCTCACTGTGATTTGAACTACATCTCCCATGATGCTCAGACTTACTATTGAAGACTGGGGATCCCTGATTTAACCCTAATCACATTGATCCATCACAGCAAGGTTTGCCTGAGGGTGGCAGCAGTTAAGAGTCGGCTAGCGAATGACGGTCTGTCATTAATTGATCAATGGGTTTCCTGTTTCCAGAGCCACTTCAGAAGCAAAAGAAATTCAATATGTGTGCTACTGACTACCCAATGATTTTGCAAAACAATTTAACACACAGTAGGTTTTATCAAATTTTAAGCTTTTAACGTTTTGATTTTTATGAGAAAATATAGACAGTTGTATCTATCTATCTATCTATCTAGAAAAAGTAACAACTAGTGATGAGTGGCAGGGGCAATATTCAAATTTGCGAATATTCATCATAAATTCGAAATTCGAGAATTCGCCATTATTTTCTTGATTGCGATAATCGGCAATGTAATATGCGTGTAATGCGCACGCAATACAGGCGTGGGTCACTTTTGCTACATTTTTCAAGCTGCTAGAAATTTCCTGAGACTGGAGAAAATGGTTGGCACGGCAGAACATTACAATAGCTTTATATGCAGATAGAGTGCTCCAATATATTCGCAATTGTGCAAATCAGCAATTAATGATGCGCATATTTTGGTGCAATACATGTAAATTCACATTTTAGCAGGTCTGACTACATATTACTGATTGGTGCACTAAGTATTGTTGTGACAGCACTATGTCTGTAGCATGTCTGTATGGACAGCAGAACCTATCATACTACCTAACACCCTGCACTGGAACCTATCAGCTCCACTATATCAGGATATAACCTACACTGACTATCTCCCACTAACTATCTGTATTATATATATATATGAGCTAACTAACTATCTGTAATGACACAGGAAAGCACAGAGCACAGCAATGTCACTCCTGTCTCTCTCAGAACTCCATAAAACTAAAGAAAATGGCTGCTGGGGAGTTTCCTATATAGTAAGGGGTAGGCAGATTTCCTGTTGGTTGCTAGGGATGTTGCTAAGCTCAGACAGAGACATTGCAGCCTTCTCATTGGCCCACAAGCAAGAAGCAGGGAGGGATAATGGGTTCAGATGAAAAAAAATCTAGAATATTCGTGAATACGAATATATAGCACTATCTTCTAAATCTTCGCGAATTCTCGAAGTGGTGATATTCGCGATTAAAATTCACGATTCGAATATTTGAGCCCAACACTAGTAACAACAGCAGCACAATCACCAAGAAATGCAGATACAATTCCTCCAAGACCTATGGCTGATAGTCCAGAGATTCCATTGAAAAAATGAGGCAAAACTCCAATGTAGGTAAAAAAGGTGGTGCCCCCGGTTCATTACCCCAAAACACAATAATTCTACCCAGCTCAATGGGGCCTTTCTCAAGCTTGAGAAAGGCCCCATTGAGTTGGGCTGAAATGTTGTGTTTTAGGGTAATAAAGCAAGTCCACCATCCTTTTACCTACACTGAAGTGCCGTTTAATTTTTCCAAGTTCTATATCTATCTATCTATCTATCTATCTATCTCTGCCTATCTATCTATCTATCTATATATCTCATGTCTATCTATCTATCTATCTATCTATCTATCTATCCTAATCTAGCTCATATCTATCTAGCTCATATCTATCCATCTCTCTGTCTCTATCTATCTCTCATATCTATCTATCTATCTATCTATCTACCATACATATATAAATATGTGAAAATTAGTGCTATACAATTCTTATTGTACAGAAGTACTTTATTATTATTAAGCAAGCAATTATTACAGCTTTGGAATCTTTCACAAGACAGGATTTCACCATCGTATCCTATAGTTGTTAGTCAAGCATGAAGACAAGAATTTAAGACATGGCACTTTTTATTTAATGACCAATTAACCCATGAGACAGGGGTGTAGCTATAGGGATAGCAGGGGAAGCGGGTGCTTTGGGGCCCAACCTCAAAAGAGGCCCACCCAGGAGGAGGAATAAAAGATTTTATTATCAGGGCCCACTCAACAATATTGTACAATGATATATACTGTATATTACAGTATATACAGTGAAATGATAAGCAGTATATATTTGTAGGAAACAGACAGAGAGGCTTCCGGGCCTTGTCTAAGAAAGCTATCTTGACCAGTCACAGGAGTGGGAGTTGCACGGTAGTAGGGGGGTACAAAAATTTGCCGTGGGGCCCAGTCATTTCTAGTTATGCCACTGCTATGAGACTAATAATTTGTATACTTTTATTGGTAGCGTAAAGCAAATCTCCACGCATCCCTCTTACTGATGCTCAATTTTTTCAGTATATGCGCAACAACTACTTTTTTGTGGATTAGGCTACTTTCACATCTGCGTTTTTGCTTGATCCATCATGGATCAGCAAAAACACGTTTGTTAGGATAATACAACCAACTGCATCCGTTATGAAAGGGTCCAGTTGTATTATCTCTAAAATAGTCATGACAGATCCCACGCCCATTGACCTACAATTGTTTTAGTGCCAGGTTCATCATCTTTTGTGTCAGAGAAAATGGATCCGGCTCCCTTGACTTACATCGCTTTTTATGACGAATCCGGCTTGCTCCGCATCCCATAACACACTCTAAAATGCTGCTTGCAGTGGTTTTCTGTTCGACAAGGGAACACAACGGAACAGAATGCATTCTGGTGCAATCCGTTCCGTTTTGTCCCCATTGGCAATGATTGGGGACAAAACTGAAGCGTTTTCCTCTGCTATTGAGATCCTATGACAGATCTCAATTGCGGAAAGGAAAATCGCTGATGTGAAAGTAGCCTTAGTTGGGTTAAGTTGTTAGTAGTTGGATTAAAGAGAACCTGTCACCACAAAATTAAGTCCAACCCATTAATTAATCTAGTTAAATTTGACCCCCTTTAAGCTCTCCAATATCCTTTTCACACTATGGAACTCAAAACTGAACCCTATATTCAAGATGTGGAGTTACAAGGAATTTTTAGGGGGCAATAATTTGGAGATAATGTGACACAGACTTATCTTAAAGCATATGTAGGATAAGAAAATCTGTTAAAAAAAAAACTATAGAAAGATTGTGATCATACCATACCTACCATACTCACAGTGTGCATTCCGTAGTGTGAAAACTGCAGGCAGCATTTTATAGAGCTGGAGGAGCTGAGCAAATTGATATATCGTTTTGTGGGAAAAGATTCAGTAAAGATTCTAATTTATGTATTTAAAAATATCAGCTTTTTCTGACCTCAGCTGTTTACAGGGAGTGGCCTTAAGTTTGGAGAAAGCAGAGATGCACAGTGAATATTTAAATTACAAGTTTTACTGAATCTTTTCCCACAAACCTATATATTACTCTGCTCAGCTCCTCCTGCTCTGTGACATGCTGCCTGCAGATTGCATTGACCTTTGTGGTGACAGGTCCTCTTTAAGTAGTACTGCACTGACCTCCTGGTTGGGGAATTGAAAGCTTGAGTTTACACATCTGTGCATACAGAGCTATAGTATTAAACATAGGATGTAAGACAGCAATTCGAGGCAGAAGGTAGACTTCATTCTTCTGATTCCTGAAAGATAATAAAGTTCTGCCATAATGAAGCAGATAATACCATAATAAAGCCTACACTGAAGACGCTAAATAGCAGGTATACCTTACCCAAAGGCAGTGGCTTACAATGGCTAGACGTGCACTATTTGTAATCACTGGCAGGACAGACCTTTCCTGTTAGAGCATAGCGACGAGAACTCTCAAATTTGCCACAACTATAATATCAGAAACAAACTTCAGGGTGCCCTCATTGTGCTTCTCAAAATGTGTGGTGGGCCTTACTGTTGAGGCACCAGCCAGTTTTTGATGATGCCAAGTTTGCCTCTGAGTTCTTCCAGGTTCAGCAAGATACTCTTGCAGAAAATGATGCCTCTTTCTTAGTAAATGCCAATCACAGATTTAAAATATATATTTTTTTCCTGTGGTGATGTACATGGGCAAAGAAAGTTATAAATTAATCTCCAATGTGTGATAGAAAAAGCAGGAGTGTGAACAGGGAAAGCATTACAGTTGAAGACCCCAAAAAACAGGTTGTGAAGGTCTGCCCTTTCTTATAATCTGCCCATGTTCTGCTGGCTGTTGTGGCTCTGAACAGTAGTGGTAAATTGAACTATATGCTGCAAGATGACTGCATCGAATGTCGTGTGGTTGACTCTCTCTTGCTTTTGGTCCCATATA
Organism: Bufo gargarizans; assembly: GCF_014858855.1. NCBI lineage: Eukaryota > Metazoa > Chordata > Amphibia > Anura > Bufonidae > Bufo > Bufo gargarizans. The sequence goes on from NC_058083.1 coordinate 155,012,674, forward strand.
TGCCCAGGTTATTAGTAGCAATAGGTTCTAAGAGAGGTACCTACGTATTTAGAGTCTGTCCGCACAAATCGGTTACTCATATAATAACAATTAGTGGGGTTTCTAAGCAGATGAGGCCTCTGCTTGATAGCCACACCTCCCATATTTTCTTCTCATCCCCTGGTATGTCTGCATTGAACCTAACTGCAGCACCCAACTTTTCCAGAGTCTAATATTGTCCACACCCCTCATCTTTCCTTCTCATCCCCTGGTATGTCTTCGTTGAGCCTAACTGCTGCACCCAATTTTTCCAGAGTCTGAAATTGTCCACACCTCTCAGCTCTCCTTCTCATCCCCCTCTTTCCATGCTGGATTTATTGAGTATTTGTTCACATTGACTATTTCACCCCTGTATCTGGTCCTCCCTTGATTAGTCGAATTGTAGCCACCTCCCCTCTTGTTCACACCTGACTGAACACTGAGTGGTATAAATCTATGTCTTTTTGACCTTGGTCTTTTCAATGCAACATCTTTCAAGTGCAATTCCAAAGGTAATTACAGAAATAGTTAATGCAATGTGGTCGCACTGGTGTAACTCCGAGAGTGGTGTCCTGCGCCGCCCTGCAAACTGGGACATAAAGCTAGGTATCGTGGATGAGAGTGTTTCTTGTGCTCTGGCAGCAAGCACAGTTTCACCGTGCCCAGGCTGCACCATCGTGCAGCACGGCCACTTCCTCATCCCTTACTGCTCGCCTTGAGCATATTAAATAGTATATATGCTTGCAAGTATGTCACAAGTACAGAAGCACAGGTTTTATACGTCTATGCACAAATAAATGACACTGAATGTCACAGAGATTTAGGATGCGCAAACATTATAGAGGAGATGTAGCGCAGGTAATGTCACTGTCACCAGTGGCAAAAAAATTACACTGAATGTCACAGATATTTAGGATGCGCAAACGTTATACAGGAGATGTAGCGCAGGTAATGTCACTGTCAACAGCAGCGAAAAAAATTGTACTGAATGTCAAAGATATTTAGAATGCGCAAAAGTTATGCAGGAGATGTAGCGCAGGTAATGTCGCTATCACCAGCAGCAAAAAAATTCAATTGAAAGTCACAGATATTTAGGATGCGCAAACGTTATACAGGAGATTTAGTGCAGGTAATGTCGCTGGCACCAGCGGCCAAACAATTGCACTGAATGTCACAGATATTTAGGATGCACAAACATTATGCAGGAGATGTAGCAGAGGTTGTGTCGATGTCAGCACCAGCCAAACAATTGCACCAGTGAGTGGCAGTACTTCCCCACACTTTTATTGTCTGCGTAGCAGCCAACAAACATGTGGGGAGGAGAAATGAGCATCGCACTCGAGCACACGCAGTGTTCAACTGAACACTGAGATGTGCCGAGCATTGCGATGCTCGAGTCGAAATGGTGTTGTGCCGAGCATGCTTGCCCAACACTACTTGTGGTATCTCTCCAAATCCAGGCCCCCTTCAGCAAATCCCCACTATCACCTCTACCTCCTACTACAAATCTCCTTCTACTAATTTCTGCAACCCTTTAAACCTAATAACCATTCCACTGACCCCTGCTCCTTTGGTTCCTCTTGCAGGAGCATTATGGAATGCATGCTCTGTTTGTTACAAACCTTCCTACATTCATGACCTCTTAATCTCTCGAAAACTTTCCTTTATGGGTCTCACAGAAACATGGCTGACATCCTCTGACACCTCCTCCCCTGCTGCACTCTCTTTTAGCAGATTTCATTTCACTAACACACCCCGCCCTGGCTGCAAACATGGTGGAGGAGTTGGTCTTCTCCTATCAGATACTTGCTCCTACAGGCCAACTCAACTGCCAGCCTCCATTACACTCACTTCATTTGAAGTACACTCTGTTCGCATCTACTCTCCCTCCAAGTAGCTGTCATTTACCACCCCCAGGCCCAGCCACCATCTTTCTCAACCACTTTACCACCTGGCTCCTACACTTTCTTTCTGCCGAGATCCCCACTATCATCATGGGTAACTTCAAAATCCCTATTGACACCTGCCACTCAGCCGCCTCTAAATTCCTATCACTCCTATCCTCCTTCGGCCTCTCACTCTGGATCTTATCTTTACCCGCCTCTGCTCCCTATCTAACCATTCTAATTCGCCTCTCCCCCTGTCCAACCACAACCTACTCACCTTCTCTTCACTCGTCTCTTCTGCTGCTCCCTCGTAGTGATGAGCGGCAGGGGCTATATTCAAATTTTTAATATTTCACGAATATTTGGGCGAATATTCGTCATATATTTGCAAATTCGAGATTATTTTCTTTATGGTGAAAAATCGGCAATGGAATTTTCGCAAAAAAGGGCACAAAATACAGGCATGGGTCACTTTTGCTACATTTTACAAGCTGCCAGAAGTTTCCTGAGACTGGAGAAAATAGTTGGCACAGCAGAACATTAAAAATGGCTTTATATGCAGTTAGAGTCCTCCAGTATATTCGCAATTGCGCTTATCGGCACTAATAATGCGAATATTTTGGAGCAATACGTGAAACTTTACATTTCATCAGGTCTGCATGTATGTATGGACAGCAGAACCTATTACACTACCTAACACACTACACTGCACTGCAACAGCTACACTATATCAGGATATAACCTACACTGGCTATCTCCCACTAACTATCTGTATTATATATATAAGCTATCTAACTATCTATCTAATATAGTGTGGAAAGCACAGAGCACAGCAATGACACTGTTGTCACTCTCAGAACTTTAAAAAAAACTGTAGAAAACGGCTGCTGGGGAGGTTCTTATATGGTAAGGGGTATGCAACTTTCCTATTAGTTGCTAGGGATGTTAGCTCAAACAAAGACATTGCAGCCTTCTCATTGGCCCATAAACAAGAAGGGAGGTTACTGATGAAAGAAAATGTAGAAATTACGAATATATATCACTATATTCTAAATATTTGCGAATTCTCGAAGTGCCGATATTCGCTATTAATATTCACAATTCAAATATTAACGCCCAACACTACTAACACACCCCTGCAGGAACCTTAAACATCTCGACTTTTGCTTGCTTTCTGACTCTCTTTTGCCACTCTCTGCCATTTGTTCCCTCCAAGACCCAGATACTGCCACCACCCTGTATAACACCACAGCTCTGAACATTGTTGTCCCCCTAACACACAACAAAACCCGAAAAATAAACAGACAACCCTGGTACACCAACCTCACCAAAGAACTCAGACAAGCTTCCAGGGCTGCTAAGTGGCAATGGAAGAAATCCTGGCGATGGAAGAAATCCCATTCTAAGGATCACTTCACCACATACAAGCAATCTCTCCTCATTTTCAAATCCTCACTCGCTGATGCGAAACAGACCTACTTCTCATCTCTCATATCTTCACTGTCCCACAGCCCTAAACAACTTTTTAACACTTTTAACTCCTTTCACCATCCCCCAGCGCCCCCACCCTCTCCTCTCATCTAAGCTGAGGACTTTGCCACATACTTTAAACAAAAGATAGTCAACATCAGAGAAAGCTTCAGTGCACAGTCCCCACAAACCCTCTACACAACTGCTCATTCATCTGCTCCCAAAACCCACTTCTCCACCATTACAGAAGAAAAACTCTCCACTCTACTCTCCAGATCACATCTCACCACCAGTGCACTTGACACAATCCCATCCGACCTCATCCCTAACCTCACATCAGTGTTTATATCAGCCCTAACTCATCTCTTCAACCTATCACTAACCTCTGTTGTCTTCCCCTCTGGTTTTAAACATGCTACCATTACACCCATCATCAAAAAGCCTTCAATTGACCCCTCTTCTTTGTCCAGTTATCGCCCCATATCACTTCTTCCATTTGCCTCAAAGCTATTTAAGCAACATGTCCATTCTGAACTGTCCTCTTACCTCTCCTCCTGCTCCTTCTTTGACCGGCTACAATCTGGCTTCCGACTCCACCACTCAACTGAGACTGCCCTTACCAAAGTCACCAAAAAACACTACTCTGTCCTCCTTCACCTTGACCTGTCCTCTGCCTTTGACACTGTCAACCATTCCCTTCTGTTACTGTTACAAACTCTCTCATCTCTTGGCATCACTGACCCGGCCCTCTCCTGGATCACATCATACCTCACAAAATGGACATTTAGCATCTCGTACTCTCACACCACCTCCTCTTCTCATTCCCTCTCTGTTGGTGTCCCGCAAGGCTTTGTCCTAGGACCCATGCTCTTCTCTATCTACACTTTCAGCATGGTACAGCTCATAGAGTCCCATGGCTTTCAGTATCACTTTTATGCTGACACACAAATCTACCTCTCTGGTCCAGACATCACTACCTTACTATCCAGAATCCCACAATGCCTATCTTCCATATCCTCCTTCTTCTTCTCTCGCTTTCTAAAACTCAACATGGATAAAACAGCATTCATCATCTTTTCCCCATCTTGCTCAACCCCACCAACAGACCTATCTATCATGATCAATGGCTGCACACACTCTGCGGTCAACCAAGTCCGCTGCCTTGGAGTGACCTTGGATTCTGCTCTCTCCTTCCGACCACATATCCAAGCACTTTCCACCACCTGCCGCCTCCAACTAAAAAACATCTCCCGCCTAGACTACTGCAACATTCTCCTCTGTGGCATTACATCTAGCGCTCTCGCACCCCTCCAATCTATCCTCAATTCTGCTGCAAGACTAATCCACCTCTCACCTTGTTACTCCTCTGCCTCTTCCCTCTGCCAATCCCTTCACTGGCTCCCCATTGTCCAGCGAATTCAGTTCAAAATACTAACAAATACATACAAGGCTGTCCACAACCTGTCCCCCCCCTACATCTCTGAGCTACTTTCCCGATACATCCCCACACGTAATCTCCAATCCTTACAAGACCTCCTTCTCTCCTCTACTCTTATCACTTCTTCCCACAATCGCCTCCAAGATTTCTCCTGTGTATCCCACATACTTTGGAACTCTCTACCCCAACATATCAGAAACTCCCCTACAGTGGAATCCCATAAAATAAACCTAAAAACCCACCTCTTCAGACAAGCCTACAGCCAGTGACCCTGCTGCCTCTATACCGCCATGACCAACTTTACCCTCTCCTACTGTGTCCTTCTCCCATACCATGTAGATTGTAAGCCCTCACGGGCAGGGCCCTCTCTACTTCTGTACCAGTTTGTCACTCATCTTGTTCATGCTTAGTGCAACTGTCTGTATTATGTATGTATAATAATAATAAAATTGATTAATATAGCGCCACCATATTCTGCAGCGCTTTACAAATTCATAGGGTTCATGTACAAAACAAAACTGGCTAATATGCAACTGAAACACTAGGAGTCAGGGCCCTGCTCACAAGAGCTTACAATCTATGAGGAATTGGGGGTGACACATAAGGTAGTTTGATTGTGATAAGTAGGATTTGAGCCATTATTGAACTGACAGGAGTGGTGCCGGCCGATCTGCTTCGGGTTTGGGACTACTAGTGGATCGAGTTCAGGCCAGAGGAGTTGGTGAGGTAGAGGTTTAGTCGGGGAATAGTCATTTTAGGTAGCTTGATATGCCCCTTTCCATATGTACAGCGCTATGAAATGAATGGCGGTTTAATAATAAATAATAATAATATCCTACAGGCCCAGCCTGCCTCCCCTGCAGTGTCTGCCGACATCGGATCTAAACTTCAGAAAGGAGAGCTCTGGTGTCAAGGGTGTTGCTTGATTTCAAAGAATCAGAGGCATGAGCCTAGAGACATATATTCTTCCCCCGCCAGAAAAAACATTAAAGACAGCATAGCTATGGAACAAATTTTCCAAAACAATAGACTTATACTACCTTATCTTTACACTGCCCTGAGTATTACTTCATAATCAAAATCGATACTGTGGCGCCTGGAACAACCTGTATTAATAGATACTTTAGCCCCACCCCCAAATAATTTGACCCATTCTAGACATTCGAGCAGTTGTCCCTAGGACCCTAAATGTGCTAAAATAATAAAATAACATACACTTATCACTTAACCTCCCTCTGTTTCCAGTGCTGTCATTCTGTATATATTCTTTTATTATTTCAACACATTTAGGGGCACTGGGGAAGTTTTTATCTAACTCCTTTAAAGTATTTATAAGACATTAGTATATCTCTGAATAACAGTCATTTGCTTACCTACATAATACCCCTATACAAGGAAAAAATGAGGCTTCCTCTCCATGAACCATATTCCTTACCATGACCCATATTGATCCTGAATAATACCGCTATATCATGACCAAATATTATTACTACTTGATGACTAA